>NW_026571140.1:15830330-16547830 GCF_026225935.1 Boleophthalmus pectinirostris
GCCATATAGGTCAGAGAACTCTTTTTTTAAATTGTCGTTGATGTATGAAGATTGACCAGTTGATTTGTTAAAGAATTCACAAGACGACAATACAACTATACATGGCATTTTATCACTGCATCATGTCAGTACTTTTTTACACCACAGTTGTTATCTATGCATTTGTTACACTCTTACATCTTACCCCAGACTGCAGGTCTTTCAGCGTGTGCGTCAAGATGATGTTGAAAACAGCATGTGATCGACTGCTCTCCTCGTTCATGTTAGTAGCAGCAACAGTCCGAGACTTGTTCCCTTCTGACATGAGAGACTCAATGTCCTGTCAAGAAATTAGACAACAACAAGACAAAAGATCTGTCATTCCCTAAACACTATTGCTATTGCTTTTACACATTAACAAGATTAGACTAGATAGACTGTGTCATGATATTTACCTTGTAACTGGCCACAGCTAGTCGAGAGAGGCCATCTACATAGGGTCCTAGTACTTTATGTTCTCTGACTTTAAGTGTTTGTCGGCCCCTGCAAGAAAAGGAAAATACAGATGACAACTCTTTCATTCAGTTCATGTATCAAAGCTCTTCAGTGAATATAGTCAAACAATGTTTGTGCATAATGAGATGTTTTTTGTGTGACTTCAAACTTAAACTGTGTTCACTTTAGTTTCTGGCTTCAGTTGCCTGTTTGTGAACTTCATCATTTCTAGAGTTAAAGCCATTCCCATATGGAAGTCAGATGGTGTTTTGACCATGGGCCACTTTACATAGGCCAGAGGCCATGTTGTAAGAAAAGGTCAAAGGTCATGCAGTCTGGGCAGCAGACTCTGGGACTAGAGCAGATTTACTGCTGACCTGCTGGACAAGACCCAACGTCCCTCACAGGCTGGGGAAGAAGGCTATAATTTTATTTACTGACCACAGCTGCTGGTGGTGCCCGGCTACACTAAGGGCTTAACATGCAAAACACCAATCAATGATTCTCCCCTGACAACATCTCTTTTTGTCATTTGTACTGAATTGGTATTTATGTAAAGAAATGACGCCAAGCACCAGGTCATACCCTTTGGGGTCAAGCAGATCTCGGACCTTCTCATTATAGATCTCCATGTAGGACACCTCAACAGTAAAATTCTCCTGCTCACGCTGTTCCTTCTGTGTTCGGTCAAACAAAGCACTGCATAAGCGGGGAATCAGCCCGGGCTGGTCCCCTGACCCCATCATGGTGTAGGATTTTCCTGAACCTGTAAAATATCAAGACATAGGCACAATAGAATTAAAACCATGTGGAAAGTAAAATACAGGCTCAATATAGAAAAGAGAAATATGTCAAAGATAAGATGTGCACTAGTTTTGTAGTGTTGACTGTACTTGTATCAGTACTATATGTTCTTTATATAAATTATGACCTATTTTTGAAATGCAGTACACACTTAAGACAAATGCCATTGTAATACAATAGTGACATAAAGCAGATTAATGATACTGCTGTAAAAAGTGCACAGCAAAGCCTCACTGGACCCTTTGTTTCTACATGCAGTACAGTAAAGATGCAATGTCCTGATTATTCACCCGTTTGTCCATAAGCAAAGATACAGGCGTTGTAGCCCAGAAAGGCATTGTTGAGAAGGCTTTCCCCAAGGCACTGGAAGACCACCTCCTGACCTGCAGACCAAATGTACAAAACATTACTATAATGTTGTCGTTCATTTTCCAATACTCTTGCATAATGTGATAGACCAACCTGCAAATTTTTCTGTATCCGACTCATCCATGGACCAGAAACAGTAATCATATGCAAACACCTAAAATACAAAGGCATTAGCAGCATTAGAAACAAAAAAAAATGAAATGCAAGATTTTTTTTTATCACACAAAGGTATCTTTAAATGTGTCATTATGCATAGAAATGGATTAGGTAGGTCAGTGCTATTCGTGTTGGTACCTTGGACTGGCTCCTGATGATGTTGGGAAGATCAAGGTTCACATGAACATGTAAACAGATAGAAAGAACATAAAAGGTTGGAGTAACCAACAGCAGTTTTCAAAAACTTCAATGTATCATCTTCCACGTAAAAAGAAAAATTTGTCATTACTGAAGGGGCAAAAACACATAACAGACTGGGCCCCTTGGCGTCCTTTGTTTTCAATTGACTCTTAGCTTTTACGTAACTTCCATTTGGTTTGCATAATATTTGCTTGTCACATGTCAAAATCAACAGTGTAAAGAAACCAGTCAATCTGTTTGCAATACAGTTGGCACAGAATTGTTCAAATTGTGTAAATGTGTGAAAGTGAAGCATGTGTGGCTGAAGGGCTGGTGGATGCGGGTGGCACTGTGGGGTGGGATCAGATGGTGGCATGGAGGGTTACTAGGTCAGAGTCGTGCTTGGAAATAAACACCACCGCGAGCAAGTAATGAGTCTACAAATAGAAACAATGACATTTACCAAGAGGAGGAGCACTGCTGATAACACGATGACTTAGAGAAGAGAAGCTAAGCTCACAGATATGTGAGAGTCAGCTCAAGCTAAAGACGCAGAGTGCATTGTATTACAGGGATTGATCTTTTGTTATAGTTGTATTATGTGTTTCAAATAAAGGAGAAACTATAAATTATTATGTTGTCATCTACTTTGTGCTAAAATACCTAAAGACATGGCAAAATAACTTACTGTGTTATTGTATAAATCTAAGTTTTCTTTTAATTTGATTTTAGGAACGAAGACAACAATCTGAAATTTTAAGAAGACATTGCTGCTTTCCACTAGTTTAGGTAAAAGGTAAATGTTTGCAAATCTTGAATTTCATGTAGTGTAAAGAATTCTAGACAGAATTAAACAGCAGATTTCCCCACACCTGTTTCTTTTTACAAATGCACATTCCTTTAAAACCAAGACTGCAGTAGTTGCACATTTCATTTCAGTGATTTATAATCCAATGTTTTAAAGTTTTATAAACATAGGCCATCGTAAAAAAAAAAAAAAAAATTAGGTCACGGTAAAAAAATTAAGAATTTAAATCCAATTCTCCATATGAACAAATTATCACGTTACATTCTTGTTGTTCAAATTTTTTCCTAGGACTGCAAGCATCCTACTTTTGCCCATGCCTCCCCATATGCATGTGCGCTGCAGGGGTAGAAATCAGCCTGGCAGGCCTGATGTATGCAGTGATGACAGCTGTCAGAGTGGCCTCAAAAGCTGCTGGCAACATGGGTCATTTAAGTCTGTGTGCAAATGTCTATTACAGCAGCTCCGGCCCCTGTCTGACCAATGACAGGACAGTACTAGTCAGGAGAGCCCTGGACCCTCCTCCTTTGCCTATGCCTGCTCCCTCTGCTCAGATCATCGTCATTTAAAAAATAACTTAATGCATGGCTGCTTCCCCCTCCCTCTCCTGCTCCTCTACTGTTCATGTTCAGGCATTCTTTCCTCATCCCTGGGACTGTACCATCCGTGGCTGTGAGGGAAGAACTGAGGAGAGGAGGATGGGGTGGAAGTGAGCACTTACATCGAAAAGGCCAGACAAAGGAATGTAGAGTCTAAGACATTTCAAGAGAACACTTTTTGGTATTTCAGTTTAGTATTCAATTTGACTCATCTGCTTAAAAATTTCAATTTCATTAATCCACAATAAAATATGTTGCATTTAAGCATTATCATATTCTCCAAGTCTATAATGTTTGCAAATAATTTACACTTCATTTGAAGAAAACATTAAGGTTTTATTTAGCCATTTTACATTAATTGGCACCATTAGTGTGATTTCTCAAGTTTTTTCTAAGGCTTCTCCACCAAGTGCATTGTATTACAGGGATCGGTCTTTTGTTATAGTTGTACTATGTGTTTCAAATAAAGGAGAAAGCACAAATTATTATGCTGTCATCTACATTGTGCTAAAATACCAAAACACATGGCAAAATAGCTTACTGTGTTATTGTATAAATCTAAGTTTTCTTTGAATTTGATCTCAGGCACAAAGACAACAACCTGGAATTTTAAGAAGACATTGCTGCTTCAAGTCTATAATGTTTGCAAATAATTTTCACTTAATTTCAAGAAAACATTAAGGTTTTCTTTAGCCATTTTAAATTAATTAACGCTATTAGTGTGATCTCTCAAGTTTTTTCTAAGGCTTCCCCACCAAGGGTACAAGAACCGGGTGAAAATTAAAAGTATTTAAATTTTTTATTTATTTATTTTTTTTTTTACATCTTTAAGAACGTTTTGGAGGATTCTGGACATCAGGATCATTAAAATAAGACAATAAAATAAACTACGTACATTATACTATAATAAACAGATGTATTTGCCCTGTACCTGAGAGACAAAGCTTAGGGGGTACTTGGGAACCACTACTCTAAAGATTAGGTAGGCTACTGCAACACAAATCTATACAATGGAGATATAAGCACAAATGTCCAAAACAAAACATATTTTACCAAGGTGTGGAATTTAAACTTATGTGTTTTCCTGCCATTGCCACATTTGAACAAAATTATTACTGAAATAGAGGAAACCCCATTCTTAGGGCCTGAACAATTACATACAAGTGCTAAGTGTGCAGTCTCATGTGGACAAGTTCAACATCATTCCAACGTACACAGGCTTACACAGCCTCTTTTGTGCATCCCCGTGGAAACTGAGCTACTTGTGTTTGCCTCTCTGACATCTGACAGGAGACAGATTGTTGTCAGATTGTGTCAACATTGAATTTACCAGTCCTATGCAAACAGCCTTTGGTCACCAGGCAAAGCAGCTATAGCGTCTAACCACATGTCTGTGGGCAAGTTCACTATTCAAGGACGAGGTGCCCTGGAATTCAACTCTGAACATCCCTGGTCATGGGATACTCAAAGGTTGTATAGTATAACATTAACATACTTCAACATATTACATTTACTTTAATTTGAATATCCATGTAAAATGCTTCAGTAGACTGGGTTAATTTTTTTTTTGCTGAAAGACAGGTCAGAATTCCATGTTATAGTAATGCTGCTGAGTCTGACTATTTAGGATTAAACAAAAGTACATAAAAAAGAAAATTAGAAAAAGAGGAAGCAAAGCATTTACAAGCTTTTAAAAGTAAGCTCTGTTCATTCAGTAGTTATAATGTTACATGTGTTTTCACAGTACTTAATGGTTGTCATGTAATGTAGTCAATTTTTCCAATGCACCTCCTTGAGAAACATACTAAAATTATACACTAATGTCACCATTCCTGTGAGTCACAGGGAGAGGAAATTTGAGGAAATAAAAAGCCAAGCCTGCATTGTGGGCTCTGAAACTGCAGGAAAAACTGACTCGGGCAGACACTGGCACCACACAAACGGTTCAGGACTAACAGAGCGCAGAGCTGAACACAGTCTTAAATGTCATGAACAACAAATACATTATGAGAACTTTACTAGTGAGATCACAGCATTGGAACTAATTTGAAACGCCCAGTGGCTTAAAAATATTTCCCAGAGTTCAATTATATCAGCAGCACTTAATGGCACCCTTTCAACCATTTACAGCAGATCTATACATCAGTCAATACCGGCCAGAGAGAGTCAAGAGAAGCTGCGTTAACACTTTAATGGGGCCACAGAGTGAAACAAAAGTCAGGAGTTAATCCACAGTGGTAAAAAGGATTCTCTCAGTCAAACAGCTAGATTAGCCTCTTCAAATGCTATGTGAATAGTGGTGGGTGCGATAAAAACAAAATGAATGTCTTAATATTTTACTGGAGTATACTGACAATGCTATTCAGACAATATTATATGTCACTTCTATGTTTATTAAACAACCAAAATTTGTATTAATTGACAAAAATTGTATATTATTAAACTAATAAATATTTTTTATTTATATTACATAGATTATCAATACAGGCCAGGCAACAGTAAAAAAAAGTAGTGAGTCAGTCAGCTGAAGATTTGGCCATTTATATATAAAATATCAGAGTTACACATAATTCACAAGTTTGATCTGTCTTTATTGTTTCCTATAGTACAGTATAGTATAGTTTAGTGCATAATTTGTTGTTTTTGTTCATGTACAGGTGCAGTCTTGCCTCCTTTTAGTCGATCCGTTTCTTTAGTCGACTACAGCCTTGAATTGGCACAAAACTTAGCCCAAAGTGCAAAAATTTCACTTAATACTACCCTACTTTTGGAAGTTTACATCTATCCTAAATGTAAACATGGGGAGGCCATGTGTAGTGGCTGTCTTACATGTTTAAACAGTCAGGAAGATGACTAAATGCTTTGCATCCCCAGTTCCAACAAAGGGTTTCTTGATAGACTGGCTAGATAAGCAAATTACATGCACCTGCATCATCACAGCTCACTTCCTTGGTTTAGCTTTAACAAGTAAAACAAGGAAAATCTAAAAAATAAACAAATATGGCAGCAGTACCAACAATCTAGATGAAGCCATGCGCCGTCTGCTAGTTTGTTCTTTTGTCAAAGAGGGATGCAGAGAAAAGCTATAGCTCGGCTCTTGTTCAGTCCACCATAAAAGTCAGCAGACAAAGTTTATGACCGACAGATGCTGGAGGAGAAGTACGCCTCTTCCCCCCTTCACCACCATCTCCTAACTCAAGAGCTTCACGGTCACCGATGGCGACCCCGAGCTCACCTCCTCGTGTTACCACGGAAACGGAAGAGCCGAGAAAAAGGGAGGAAGCTGTGGTGGTGGGAAGTTATGACCCAGTGAGAAGTGAGGGAGTGAGTTTTATGCTTTGATTGTCTCTGTCTTTTTTCCAGGCATAAGTAGCACCCTCTTGGACACTCTGGCACGACAACTCAAGTCGCTTCTCACATGCACCAAGCCAGAATTATTTACTACATCTGATCAGGCAGTCTGCAGCCAGCTCGCACAAGCCACAAGGGAATCTTTCTTCCGATGCAGCTGGTTTGTTCAAAGATGGCTGCTTGGAATTTACTAAGGCATGCTCCGTGATTTTTAATTGAGTAAATAAAAGGCAATAAATATAGTCCCTTAAAAGCTTCTGTACCTGATTTTTACCGTTTAAAAACATTAAAACAGTTCATTTTAAAACAGTGCAAAGTTATTTTCACTTACCTTATGCATTCTGAGCATTCTAATAATTCACCAAGATCAGTTTATAAGCGCTATTCACAACTTTCAGAGGCCAAAGTGGAGTTTTGACATCACCATAAAGCTAACCTCAACTAGTACGCTAACAAAGTCATCCTGAATACTCAAAACAATAAAATGTGTTCTAATTAGATACAGATAGCATGCAGCTGACTTATTTAAGCCTTAAGAAATGTTCATACAATATATCTGTACTGGGGCAAGATGCATTTTACTCAAATAGGTACAGGCTCTTTAACACATTTGTAAGTAGTTTCTTCAATCACTGGTTTAAATTGACACACTACAAATACAAATACATTAAAGAGGACCCACTGTGCTTGTGTCTGCTATATAGTTATACTCTATGATATCTGTGGATCATCATATTATCATTTGCAATTAAATTGCAAAATTTATCTAAAAAAAAACTTAATAAAAAGAAACAAGTTAGCTGACTTTCACTAGTAAACTTCCACTAGCAACTCCGACACCCCCCCCAATGGATAGCTGACATCACGCTAGCACATAGCAATTTTTTTCTTTCATTTCTATCTATATGACTACATGATGCTGCAGAATCCTACGCCTATCATGGATTAAGAAAATAAAACTGAAGAAAGAAGTTAGTACAAAACAGTGGATGTATGCAGGTGACACTGAAAACGGGATTAATCTGCAATTTGATTGATCAAACATGCACAAATCACAAAATAAACAACTTCGATGGGGTAAATGTGAAGGGAAACAACTATAACATGGTTAAAAGCTATGAAAAGTCGATTTTGCATAACAGGTCTGCTTTAAAATATCATGTGTAGTGTGTAAATAACTATTTAAAATACCTCATGTACCTCTTAGTTTTAGTACTGCATGAAATAGATTAGCTTACAATGTGTGAATGTTTGTCAAGTTAAATCAAGCCTCCCCAGCTCAATTTCCTTATGCAATTAGGTGAAATTATGTGGACAAACGGATTAAAAAAGGATGACCTATTCCATCAGGATTCGAGAACTTTGAGAGCTAAAGAGGAAAAAGGACTAAATACTAAAATGTGCATAGATACAAAGAAAATAAATCACATTATATACAGAAAGTAGATGTGTCTTTGTATAGTATTATGGTCTGTGGTCTTCGAGAACAATCAGTGTTTATTTTTTTGGTGAATTCATTATGTAATCTGGTTTGAGCTTAGTGCCAACCTTCTCACGATCCTTGACATGGGAAAGACAACTGTGATCCTACTTTAAAGATGTAGGTTTAAAAATGGAATTCAACAATCCTTCAAAAGAAAGAATTCAATTGTCTGGTGAAATCAGGCGAGAGAAAGTAATCACATTAACATCAACTATGTGCAAAACACCTGTCAGTGGGTTCCAGCTGCTGAGTCTGCTTCCTGCCAAGATCTGCATTATGAGGGCAGAGGAACATTCCATACAAATCTGGCATTAAGTCATTAAGCAGCAGTATTCGGACAAGAACTATGCAACACAGTTGTGCAGCAACAAGCTAAATAAGCAGCACTAGTGCCATTTTAATCCAACACAATTATTAAGTGCTTATAATCACCAAATTACCTGGAGTCTTTGGACAGGTTGGTCCCTGCTGGATGAAGGATGGTCTGGTTCTTCATCATCTCCACTACACATTTTGTATTTAGTTCTTTCTCTGTGAATTATATAAAAAGAGCAAAAAAAGAACGAATTACCAGCAGCAGTAGCACACTAATACAACAGAACATGTTATGTTATGGCCTTAATTTTATTCAGGGAAATTATTTTGTCAGGATTGTGTCATCATACCTCAAAGAATCCATAGTTAACTTCATGTTAAATCAATGAAAATTTTAAAAGGTGAAAACAACTGGATTACTCTTGACACAAAATATTCTGACACTATAGTTAGTGTAATTGTAATTGGCAAGCAGAACAACTGACAGCAAAATGTCCTTTTAACTTTGAGTGAGTATTAAGATAATCAATAATACAGGACATGTTGAGGCAATCAGTCGCTGTGTCTCCATGACCCCACAGAAAAGGGTCTCACATGCTCGCTGAGGCTTATTTACACTATGATGCAACATTTCTGAACACCAGAGGCAGCTTTCTGAACTACTGTACTTGTTGCACTTGTAACCCCTCACAAATACAAACTTAATGTTCCATTTTGACAAAGAAAAGCTTGAAGTATTGAGAATAAACTCTATTTGTGAGAAAAGGTGCTCTTAAGAACAACTATTTTTAGAATTAAGTATTTTTATAACAAAAATGCACTAATCCCACATGTCAAAAACAAGACATATTTATGACTATAATGGTATAGTGGGTAACTTTAGTCATCTGGGGTCCACCATGTCAATAACAGATTCCTTAACAGATCATTTTGTTGATAAGATAAAACCTATTCCTTGATAAATGACAACACAGAGAAATGCCCTCTGTCAAATAATGACCATAGTTCAATGCAAGAATAGCACTTTACACTCTTCATTGTTTGCTCAAGGTAACAGCAAGGACCCACACCATAAAACATCCTTTACCAGCTTGAATGTGTTGTCCCTTAAACCATATTACTATATTGTTGCTATTTAAATGCACACTAACAAACGTATTTGAGTTGTGATTGTGAATCCCTTTTAAAACTAGTTTGGTGATTTAATATGCATTACAGTACAGTACAGTACAGTACAGTACAGTACAGTACTTACAAAAATAATACAATACCCTCATAGCAGTCTAAATATATCTTTGACAATTTGTCTCCCAGAGACACCTGAACAGCTGTTGGTGTGATGAATGTGCCATGCACATGACTACCTATGTGCATAAGTACACTGTGCATGTAGTTTGAGCATATAGAGTTAAAGAGCAAAAACGTAGATATAGAGAGGATTTCCTTGACTGAAATGACTCGGTTCCAGCCTACATTACCCATGCGTCCCTTTTCCAATAGCCACTTCCTGTTGAACAGAGGGGAAAGTGTGATGTGACGTTGTCAGGATAAATGAAACCATTGTTATTTGCTGCTTCGTGCTTCGTTGCCAGCTCCCAGTTTCCACTGGGTTCTCGATGGACATTGTTGCTCTACCAACGCTCAGGTCTGGCACTATATATAAAAGCAAGAAAAGGTCTCCTGTGCTGGTGTTGGTGTTGCTGTGCCTGAGTTTGTCTGTGTTTTTAGAAGGACACGGCTATGGGAAGCATGCACAGTTACACAACGTAGCAAATATTCAATCTGAATGACTCCCTTCCTGCCTTTGTCCAGGCAAGCAGATACACCAGTAACTAACCTGGGACACTGGGCAAATGCTTCAGGTTTAGTCCATGAAAATATTCACAGGTTTAAATCACTGAGTTTTAGGCAAAGTGAAAAGGCAAATAAATGTAATATTAAAAACAAAGATGCTTTACAAATGTCAGACACCTGATAGCTTTTCGCAACAAGCTCCTACTCAAGGTTTATGGTACAGCCTACATGTCTATATGAAAGGCGGGCGATCCACTGCCTCGGTCTTGTGACCAACTTCCCCAGCACAGAACAGAGAGAGTAATACACGTGGTGCAGTCAGCCGGGTGTCGGTCAAATACAGTACTGCATCAGTTTCCTCCTCCTTTCATGAGAAACACTGGCCCTCACAGCACAAAACTCTTACACCCAGCCTAACATGGGGCACACAAAATGCCTTGACTGTTTAATTGTTATACAGATGATCTCAAACCAGCACTGCTGTCCAATTACACCCTCATCACTGCAGGTTAATTCAAGTTTCTTGCAATACAGTGTTAACCAACAGGCAGTTAGTCTTAAGGTCATTTATCATGTAGTAAAGAAATCCAATTGTATAGCAGTCAGCTACAATAGAAGCCTGCACCCTACATTTGCTGTCAGGACAGGATGGACAGCTTTTTCTTCTCAACTTAAGCAACAGCTTATTACACTAAATCATGGTGACTGGCTACTATTGACATTTAATTCCCAGGAAATTAAAATGACAATAAGACAAGCATATGCCCGTGAGTGTGTGGCACTGCCTGGGAATAATACAAACCAGCTTGGTGGTTTGAAAAAAAAAAAAAAAAAAGAATATGACACGCATGTTTATTAGTGAGACGTGTGATTGTTGTTTATGTAGAGGCCAGTGCCTGAAATCTTCTTACCTCTTCTGTTCATGGGCCGGACACGGACAGCCACCTTGACATTGGAGTCATCCAGACTAGGCTCCCCCATGGTGACCCTTATGATGGGTAAAGCTGATCCAAAGCAAATCAGCCGTTCATATACAGATACATCCAATAAGTGGAAACGATGCGCTAGCCGGGGAGACCGCCAGCTAGCTTCGCTCAGGACTACTCCATAGATCAGGCATGTTCAAGGAAAAAAATCCACAGGAAGACAGCCGCTGCGTTTTATTTTCAGCCGCTGCTCATACTCTGTTATTTAGTCCCATTGGAATCTGTCAAAATAAAAAAGAATACACAATGGGTGTAACAGCTGTGGGTGGTATTGCGTCTTGTCCGTGCTTACTATATTTAATCCCAAAGACTGGCTAGCGAGCTAATTTCCCTAATAAAGCGAAGGGGCTCAGCGCAAGAAAGGCATGTTTCCATTCCTCTGTCGACATAACGCGTCTCCGCTATAACAAGTACTTCTGCTGCATACCTTATGTTTTCCATGGCAGTGGCAACACCGTTATTCTGAAACTAGAGCGGAGACAACAAGGAGAGAACCGCCCGGTGCTCTCCTCTTTCAGCTGACAAACGGAGTCCAGTAGTCCACCATCCGCCCTCAGAGTCCCATGGACCGTACCCAATTTGCATCGCTACCCAATTTGCTTCATAAAAATCTTTGCGCATGCGCAAGTTAGCGTGCCATGGTGTCTACGGTAAGCCTAATGTGACAACAGACAGCTTTTGTCACCCATATCAAAATAGTGGTGAATTAAAAATATTCACATTTCAGCGACAAAAACGAGACGACCCTGATACACAGCCTCTAGATAACATGAAATATTGAAATAATATAGTATAAATGGCACAGTGATGCTGTTAGGCTAGTTTACTTAATAGACAAACTGAAAACTGACACAAATCAGGCAACTGAGCTAGACTCCTCCAGTAAGCAACAAACGAAAGCAGTCTCAGCGCTTCCGTCAGCAATTTCATATTAAGACATCGTAAAAGCTTTCTCATAACCATTTATATATTACAGTTTGTGTTGAAATAGATTGAAAGATATGTTTTTACGAAGCAGTGAAAAAGTTTGACATGTCTGGATATGTTCCGAATAACTAATACGTGGGTTTCTTTTAAAAGCCACCCCACCCACATTGCGACTAGCGGTTCTTGAGCCTTGATTTTATACTAGTCACTCCGACGAAGTGGTGAATGATAAGGGGAAACGTAAAGGGACAAACATGATATTTTTGTGATATTTATGCTGCAGTTTGCTATAGAAAATAGCGAACGCAGCGTCCATGATTAGCTGCCATTTGTACAGACCTGTTACTTAGAGTAACAAAACAATAAAGTTTAGAAATGTTAAGACACAACATTCTCACCATATACTCGTAATCCTGACCCACAATTTAGAATAGAATCATCAAGAAATGTATCTACCTACGGCCTCCATCCCGAGATAAAATAGTTTTGGTGTTTTTCCCAAAAATGTGAGCCCCCTATGGACCCCAGAGGAGCACACTTCCGTTTACTGCCCTCGACTTCCCTAGCTGATGTCAAGAGTGGATTTCAAAATAATCTACCACTGGTTGCATTGATGGCACTGATGAGCCCTTTGCTAAATTAGTTCAATTATTTTAAACGAAAAGACAAAAAATGCATAAAATAGATCATAATTGTTTTGTTTTTTTAAGCTTTCTTTCATTTCGGTTGTGTTGGTTGCACAGAAAAACAGAAAAGTCGCAAAGTTGTTGAGGATTTAGAATAGATGGCAGACAGCGCCAACCTGCAAATGATCAGCAGAGAAACTACTTTTTTGGTCACTAGGTGGCACTCTTTAGTCAGCACCACGCGGTGAGCAATCAACTTTAAATGAACTGAATACATTTTGGGGTTGTGATGTAGTCAAGCATTTATTCCCACAGAGGACTTAAGATACACATATTACAAAGTCAATAATAGGATGTAGCTTATATCATGTTAATTGTTTTTTGAAGCCTATATTTGATAAGATGTTTATGTCATATAAACTGAGGTGCAATCAGCAAGCGAGCAAGGCAAACCATCCCCTACCACCCACTACATTTGAAATGCTACAGGCTTTTTACACCGTATGTGGCAGCAAATGTGGCAGAAGATCTTCCAGAAAAAAACATTTTGAGGGAATGGACCATTTTATCACTAAACAAAACACCAGAGCAGTGTAGGAACTTTCCTGCTGTCTTTACCTAGCTACCCCTGGACTTTGCTGTGATGCTGCAGGACACAGAGGAGAGACATTTCCAAAGTAGCTGCTTAATCTACCAGACCAGTCCTCCTGTTAAACTGCACGGAGAACTTTGTTTGAGACACAAAGGCAACTGAGACCTGCAGTAGAAATGCTGTTGCAACATCAACTGTTTGCTGCAGCAAAACTTGATTTTACCTCAGGATCAATTAAGTAGCTCTCTCATAAAGATGGTGTAATAATTAATAAATGTAGTATGTATTAATATATCAATAGTCTACAATGCATTTTGTGGTGATTCACAGATATACAGTGTTAACAGAGATGCATGCATTATCAGATGAATGACATATACCAGGCTACCAGTGTTTATTCTACAGACAGTAGCAGAAAGGGAAAACCTGTGCAATCCCTCTTTGCAAAGGGTACACTGAAGATGCTCTCCGAAACACACAGGATGTCCTGCAGGAAGTGACACCCAAGAGCGAGCATGTGAGTTTAGCCTGGACACTTGTATCCCCACCTTTAGAGAACATAAACAGAGTTGAACTTCCTGATGAGCCTGCTCAGCTTTCTCCCCTTCCTCTCTGTGATGCTGCTACTCCAGCAGACCAAGGATAACAGGATGGTTGATGCCACCACAGAAAGTCCACAAAATGTGTTCTCTCTCCAAAATGCCACTATCTCCTCAAAAGATTGAACTTGCTTAGTGGGTCCAGTTCAGTATATTGTTAAGATATACCCCTAGGTACTTACACCTCTGCTGACACCTCTCCACAAAGTCCTGAGTTAGCCTTCTATACTGTGTTATCTGTGAAGTGGTTAATGAGAATGCAGAATCATCTGAGAACTCCTGCAGAACACAACTTTCTGTGTCCAGGTCAACTGCTGAGGGCCTGTCACTGAACTCACCATAGAGCAGAGGTGGCCTTGAAATAGCCACAACACTGTCTTTATCAGATGGGGCATGAAATGGCAGAGATCTTGCCCTTTAGTCTGCAAGAAAATGACAAAATACAATTTTATCAAGATGAATGTTTGAGTATACAGTTATAGTTTCCTGTAGGGATGTAGGCCTTTAGTTGTTGAGTTGATTAAATGGACAATGGTGTCTTAGTCGACCAAAATTTGTATTTGTCTACTAATAATTTTATTTGTGTCATAAAGATTTATATGGAACAACAGCAGAAAAGAGAAGTTAGTGAGTGAGTTGGCTGAAGCTTTTTTTTTCTCTTTTGGTATGTAAAAAGGCAGATTAAACATAGTTCAGGAATTTAATCTGTCTTTATATAAATACTTTGTTTTCTCCTTGTACTTTTTTCTGTATAACTCGATATTTTTGCATGGTCTCCTGTGCAGTCTTGTAGATCTTGTGAGTGCAGTCTGTTAGGTACACAAAGATATGTCATAGTTTTGAGAGCTTTTGCGATGACCCATTTTGAATCAACTAACTGATCGGCAGGACATGTCTTTAGACGACCCAGTCTTTAATTTACATTTATGTTATGTAGGAGGTGTGGGACATGTTTGCATGATAGTTAGTTGGTAGTTTTGTTTTTAATAACAAAGTGGTCCTTGGTCTGAAACTGTTTGGCATGCAGTGCCTTGTAATAGCCACTACTAACACTGGGCTCTGATATATATTTTCATTTGTTATATACTGTACCTATTTTGAGATTGTACATCTAAGAATTTGTTCTTAATGTTTTGCCTGGTAAAATAAAGGTAAAATAAATCTTTGTGATCATGTGAAGTGTGTGTGAGAGCGTGCATAGATGTGGGTGTGGTGATGGCAGTGATAAGGACGGGGGGCTGAGGGGAAGGTCTGACTCCTTATCTTCTCCTTCGTTAAGATGATACGATTACAGTAATTGTTCCGGTCACTAATCAAACCAAAGCAGAAGAAGAGCGTGTGCTATGTGGTTATACCCAAAAGATGACTTGAGGATTTTAGGTTATTTTAGAATTACCAATACTTACTTGCTCCTTTAGATAAGAAAGCTCTTTGATCAAAATCTCATGAGGCCTCTGTTAATTCAGGTGCTATAAATTATTTTTCCTGTGTGAAATGTCAACCTCTTATTGTTGTTGGTTTTAATTACAACAAGATGAAAAATGTTATAAACATAGATGACTTTGAATCCATATTGAAGAAGAAAAAAAAATCAGTCTTTGACCATCTGCACACAGAGCGCTGGATCAGAGTAATCACAACTTAAGTAATGTGATGTCATCTTGTCTGTTACAAGAAGCAAAGCAATGCATCAATCCTCCCACAGTCAAACCAAAAGGGCTCCAACCAACCTAACCCTAATGGGATCTCAAATGGTTGCTTAATATAATTGCCCTCATTGCCTATTGCATGCAGAGCAGATGATGTGGGTTAGGGTTGCTTTTATTGTTGGGTGTTTGCAGGCTCGGGTTGGGAGGAGATCCAAGGTATAAAGCTAAAAGCAGGACCCTGGTTAGTAGACATTGGGGATGGCACTTTATGGCTTTGGTGGCCACGGCCCATGTAAGAATATGGCTGTCCATTACAGCAAGCCCTATTAGGTTAATGACTTAAGCAGTTTTATGGGTTTAAGCTCATTACTTAGACAGTTCAATCTAATCAGCTACTGTACTGGCAACCTCTGTGACAGCAACTGGTTTTGGTGAAAACAGACCCTAGGGTTTTCCCTGCTAGATTCCAAAGACTTTCATTATGGTGTGTATTAAAATGTGTCTGTATGAAAAATCTGATGATGGAAGGAAATTCAAACACGTCCAGTTTCATCAGACAAGTCCAAATGAACTTTCATGTTTTGGTCCTACTCACAGAAATCTACCTAGTCCAGACGGGAGACAACAATGAAAAACAGAACGCTCTTGGGCTCAGCTAGCCCTGCTTTTTTGTGCCTCATTCAATAAAGACATTGACAGGTTCACACTGACGCACATGTCTCTGTCAGTGTAGGGCACGTGAATCAAGTCTGCAATATTCAGGCTAAAAAGCAACATTAATTGAATCACTTTCATCAGTTTTTAAAATATGACTTACAATTGTGTTATAACAATCCAGCCACAGTGCATTATGCCATCTTTCCTATTTTAAATATCAAATCAAATGAAAAGTGAAAGCTTCAGTGATTCCTGGCCAGGATTTCAGATTTTGTGTGACCACAGAAGGAAAGTCAGACAGAAGGGAGAGTAAAATCTTAAAACAGAGACTATAGATTTAACCTCTCTTCTATTGTACTGATGAAGTTGCATACTGGACAATGGGTTAACCTATTTATTTATTTATTTAATTTTGCTTCTTCTTCTTCTTCTTTTTTTTTTTTTACAGGACATGATCCAGAATATTGTGACAAGGGGTAAAGAGTGTCAGAGCCAGAGAATCGAGCTGACAGCACTAAGATTGACACAAAACTTTGTGCTCAGCTTAGAGACCTCTTGACTACCAGGCAGTACTATTTAAAATGTTTTCATGTGTCCATTTGTGGCCACATTTTACTTTCATTTTAGTACCTTTCTAAAGGAAATGATTTGGATTTATAACATTGTACATGGTGCTGTGCAAAAGTCTATCAGTCTGAGAGAAATGTACCTTAGAAATGAAGACGTGTGTGCCAGTACGGGATGAAGATTTGCACATGATATTCACCGGTTTTTCAAATCAGCTGTCCGATGACCTTAATTCTAGGAGACACTCAGTAGCTCTAAATGATCTGATCATGTCAAAGACAGAAACTGTTACTAAGGTCTTCAGTGTATAAATACATTTTATAACCAAGAATGATACAATGCCAGTACAAGGCCAGTACAAGTCAAATAACTAGTCTATTTACAGAACTTATTAGACCTTTGATTTTTGGTGTTCATGTGCAGAGAATAAATCAAAAACACCTATAGTGACATATGTCACAGCATAAGTAACTGTTGTACTTTGAAGACAAAGTACAAATAATCTGAAAACAACATCTTTCCCTGTCAAAACCATAGACTGTATAAATGGACATAGACAACTGCTAGCAGACTCTGGCTCCAATTGACTTAACATTGGAATATTGTCACCCCTACCTGTAACTGCTGCAGTCAGCCCCGTCATTTTGGTCATAAAATATTCTTATTAACCTGCTCTACATGATCCTGGTCTTTTAATATTTTGTTTGTAAATATATCCCTATTCCTAATGTGGAGTTTGGCTCCAAATTTCCCCATATAACAACTAGCACCGTAAAGCTCCATTTGGCCGGAACCGAATCCTATAAGTGAAGTCACACTGCCTTAGTCCACTCCTTTATTCCTCCTCTTCCTCCTTTCAAAGCCTGCACAGGTGTGAACAATCCGAAAGATACCAGAATAGACACATCAAATGTAACCGTATAGCTGTCATCTTAATAATCTGATAACTCCAGTAATCAGATGGTGATCTGATTTGTGCTGCATAGCCAGTGTAACATTGTTACTATGAGACAATACTATTACAAACAATTTTTCCCACAGAAAATGAAAATGAATGGATGAGGTTTGCATATAATCACCACAATTCTCTTTAAAGAGGATTTAGTACAATATCTCATGTATGACTAGTGCTGCTGTGGCTGTGTGTGGCTAGAGCTGAGGCCACCGGAGGCTGCTTGATAACAGAATGCTTGTGTTCGCCGCTCGGCTGAACACCAATCATTTCCTCTTTCAGATAAAGAGGAGAGCAGTGAAAACAGACTACTGAGGTGTGTGTGTGGGGTGGGGGGTTGTGCGGCCATAAAATGTTCTGTTTAAAGTTTTAATATTGTACTTTTGCTGAGTCAGCTGTCCTTGAGTGAGTGGCTTATCTTGGTTCTTGGGCAGACCCTGTGGAGAAACTCAGAGCGCTGCGTCGTGCTTCCCACTGGTCCGTGATGCCTTGGCCTCCTGTTCGCGTCTAGATTTAGGAGCTAATGGCTGTGACCTCTATTAGTGCCCCTTTCCATCAGGGACTCACCTTGTTCTCCTCTGCTACGCATATTAGCCCATCCCACTCTGCTTTGGTCTTATGTTCTTTACTACACTAAAAATCCACAATTTCATCAGTTAATGAACTCACTGTTTGAGCTATCGTCTCCAATATTTTGGTATGGTTTTCTTGCTTTCTTAACTGTATGCTATAGGCATTATGACAAAAAAGAATATTTTAGAATAAATGCCATTTACTTTGCATAAACCTGGTTTACCATCTAGCTTTTATTTCATTGTATTGCAATAGCATTTGGTGTAAGTCCCCTAAATCTTCTGCCCTATACTGAATTTGTAACCTGTCCTCATGCTGATAGGAGGCTCATAGGGGATGGGAGGGGCCAGTCCGCTTGACGTAGGAATCCCAGATGTGTCAGCATTGCTCATTTATCACACAATTGAGATGTGTGTGTTAAATTCCTTTTGCTGTCTAGTCCTGCTTCCGATTTTATCCATCTTGGTTTCTTCTCTTCCACTGTTTTAACGAGGAACCAATTGCTTGCTAGATTTATAATCAGACCTCTTACCAATGACCAGCTGATGACTACCTTCTATAAATTATGGTATTGCATTAAATTGATAGGCCATTCGTGGCTGTTTGTCATCATTATCTCCAATAGATTCAAAGGGCTGTCAGGGGCAGAGATGGGAAAATATATTTATTCAATCATTTACTCATGATTCAGGGATGAGGAGGCCACGGTGGTCTGCTTTTCAGAGGCTGATAAATTGGTTATGGAGGTGGAGGCGGGATTTAAGCCTAATTGGCCTCTGCCTAAACATGTTGAGTTAGAGAGATTAGGGAGGGAGAGAGAGTGGAGCCAAGGGTACCTTATTGGTTGGGTCAAAGCTGACGAGAAGGTCCTCCTGTGTGATGCAAGCTGTGTCGTCGCTAACGAATAATGGAAAGAATTAACAAGTATCCTTGAAATGTTTAACAAACTGTCATCATTATTTCCTCAAGAAATACATCCACATAAAACACTAGTAAATAATAATAATGTTTGTTGCTTTTGATCCAAAGTATGACATCATTACAATTTGTGGAAGATATAAATGATGGAACTAAAGACATAACTAATAACCATGACGATAGTATTGGGGAAAATAAGTCCATTAACCTTAATAGACATTTCCTCTGTTAGAACATCAGTCTGGATGAAAGACTAGGGGGCAGTCCCAGTAACCTTTCAGTGTCTTGATGTGAAGTAAAGCGACATTGTCAGATGCTTGTGACTGCATCAGATTTACCACAGTTGGTAATTATAGATGTTCCTTGTGGCTTGTTTCACTTTGTGACCTGCACAGCAATAATAACACTCAGAAAAGTTCAACTATTTGTTAAGGGATGTACCCTGCTATATTCACAGTAAAAATATCATAAAAATAGTAGTCTTCTTTGTTATGGCCAGGCCAGCATATGGTGTATGTAGTACATACACCATGTGCACATATCTATGTAAAGAAATGTGAACATGAATACAAGTGTGCGCAAAGTGGTGGTCAGTTATATCTATAACACAGACCACTTTAGAATGACAAGGAATTTACCAAACCTCTTCATCAACATCTTTGTTTTTTCTGAACCTGCGTCTTATTGAGGCTTGAACGTCGGACGTAAAAGTCAATGAATTCTTTTAAGCAGGTCTTGATTGGATCAAGACTATAAACGTCTGGCACACAGGAGATAAGCCCTGTTATCTGTTATCGTCCGGCAAACCGTGCAACCTCGCTCTGTCCTCCCCATAAGAAGAGCAGAAACAGGGAGAAACGCTGAAAAAGTAGAAAGGAATACAGGGAGACAAATCAAATAAGTGACAAAATTTTAGCCTCACAATTGCAATAAATGCTGTAAAAATAACAACTATTTACTATTATGATAATGTTTTGTAAAAAGTACTTTTTTGTAAAAAGTATTTTTTTGTAAATTTGACTTTATATATGACAGAATATATACATCTTCCTGCTGTTTAACCTACTTCCAGAGAACTCCCAACATGATTGTTTGGTGTAACTGTCTATTAACTGCACTTCTCTTCAATACAGCCTAATGACTCTTTTACAATTTTGGAGTCCTTTTTGAACTGTGTATGTGTAATCAGCAGTAAGCACTCAATGAGCTGAAGCCAATGAGTCAGAACTGTAGATGGTCTGTCATTACTGTCACTGCGATCTTCTGATGTGACCCAGGTTTACTTCCTCCATTTAGTTCACCATGAAGATAAAGGAGAATGGAACTGCTCAAGATACGCATCTGATGACTATGCTCTCATTATCTGTATTCAATTAGGTTTGGGTGAAATTTATCATATTAACAAATTCAATTAAGTTAATACTATAAACTTTTTTTTTTTAATTAAAAAAAGGACAATTTAAGTGTGAAAGCACAACATGGATGGTAATTTAGTTACAAATGCAAAAGAATTATCAAACCATGAACATTTTTTAATGTTGTGTTAGTATATTACAGGTTATTATTATGGAAGGTATAAGCGACACTGTGTAATTTTCTGGAGATGGCACATCACCAGTGGAGATGCACGTCCCCTCACATTAAGGTTGCATGTTCTTCTGTGTTTTTTTTTTTCTTCAATGCAATAAAAACACATTAAAAATAGCTTATATTTTTTGGTTCAAATGTTTAAGGGCTTTAAAATTCTTGTAAGATTTCCCACTGAGCTCCTGTTTGCACTAAACCTATGGCAGACTGCTGGTGGCTTTATTTTTTACTGACGATGACTATCAGCTAATGAGGCAGAAGCCACAAGACAAAAACAGAATAATGGTCTATTGACTTCTGAAGGCATGGCTGTAAAGGTGTTACAACAGCCAGGCTTGTCAGTTAGAGGAAAGGGTATATTATCACAGCCTGTACTTTTTGCCTTGACAAACTGATTGACAAACTAAGATTTATGCTTTAACACCCAAGCTGCTAAATATGAAAACCTTTCTTTTGTATAAAGCACTGCTGAGCTTTGATGTTTGCTATTGAACCATAAACCTTATGCACAGTGCATGTCAAATAAAGTGATTTTGTGTTCAAGAAATGATCACCTATGTCTGAAGATAGTGGTTAACCACCAAAATATCTAATCAGTTCTTTTGAATTAAAACGGAAAATTTACAAGCAAGGAAGTGACCATTAAGTGAAAAAGGTATTCAGATATGAATGTAACAAAATACTTCAAAAAATCTTTAGAGGAGAAATGGTATGAATTCTATTAAATTGTCCCTGGCTCCAGATCTATCAGAGGATGTTCGAGATGATGTAAGAAGTTTATGGTACCCAAAAACAAAAGGTCAACTGTACATTAGCTGAAACATCACTACTGCTAAGTGCACGACTTGAATCTGTTCTCGATTAAGATAAGAGTCGATGTTGCCTGTGATCATTCACTCTGGTCATTGTCTGTCCTACGGGCAAATGTTAAGTCACAGCTTCAGTCTGGCAGTTATAACAGGCTCTAACTGTTTTAAGTAACAGTTGTTAAAGATTTAATTATACATTGAAACAATCTGAAAAACTACTGAATTTAACCCTCAGAATAATAATGCATTTTGGGACTTTATTTTGTCAGTGATATGAGCAAAAGGGATGTGGTTGTGTATTAGTTTCAATAAGGCACTTGTCGGGAAATACTGAAAGACACTACATTTATATAAAATTAAGAAGTGAAATGAATTGCTCAGAGTGGCTTTGCTGTGTTTTAATTTCACATTTAAATGGTTGTGCATCTTTTGCCTCTGCTGTTGGATCACGAAGCAGACCTGAGTTAGAGCGAAGCCACCTTAATCAGTCCGAGGCAGGACATGTCCGCTCTGTAATAAAGGCCGGACAGATGCGTAATAGGAAGAGTGGAGTTTGGATGAGTCGTGCTTCCCAGTGTTTCCACCCCTGTTTTTTGTATGTGAGCAGAATGACAGTAATACTGTTGTGCCATCAGTAAAAGACAGGCCGAGGGACATGCGGCACACCCAACACTCTGTGTGGGAGTGACACATTTCCTCCAGCTTCCCCATTCACAAGTGCCACAAGAAAAACACTTTTAATCAAAGAAGTGAATGCAAACTTCCCCCTTACGAAAACCAAATCTAACATGTATAGACAAAATATCTATGCAGGTTTATTCATCATTCCCACACCAACCATATTAGTAGCAGAGTTGATTTGGTTCGTTAAACTCTTGGAAAATCAATACATTCTCAAAATATCCGAGTGAACCAGATTATGAAAATAATTCTAAGCCATTATGAAAGTCTCTCAGTTATTAGCATTACAATTATTACAAATATATTTAGTATTGTGATGGTGATAGCAAATCAGTATTGGAAGTAAGGCGACATTTATTTGTACTTACTGCTCTAATGGCTGAAATGGCAGAAGTCTCAGGCTGATGCTGGGCGCACAACAGCAGGTGAGATGAGCAGGTGAGGACGATAATTGGCAGGAGGTGGAAGCAGGATCGAAGTAGAAGCCAACACGTTGATTGAACTGGACATCTAGAAGTCAGAGTGGAGTAAACTGCACAGACAAAAATTCATGCATTTGTGAATAAAGCACAGTACGGTTTCTTTTATAGACCCTCACCGAAACATATTGCAATTGTGGGAAAAAGAAGAAATTAGAATGTGCTTTATTCAGCAGAGTGGAGTGTATACAGTAAGAGTGAGATTTTCCTTTAACCTTTCCAGATTGCTGATCAGGTTACTTTGATCATTTTGAAGGCACAGCAAATATTGTATACTTTAAAGTTCACAAACACTAATTTTGTCAACTTTTAAATGTAAACCTTTAACGTTTTCCTGTTTCTGACTTTATGACAGTTCCAATACCACTTTCCTGCTCCACTACACAACGATGAGTAAGCTAAACAAGCGCACTATAACTTCACTCAGGCAAGAAAATAACACTGACCCCTACATTATTTTGTAGATAATACACGTAATACACATACTGTTACTGGGTTTACGTCTCTGCAATGATTTATGTACAACTTGAAGTTTAAAGGGTCCATATTATACTGTTTTCTGATCTATGTCATAATGTTGCTTCATCATCAAAAACGTACAATGAGTTGTGTTTTGTGCCATTCACACATGTTTAACATATAAATCCTGCATATGCAAGTTTTTCTCTCAAACAGAAAACACTCTGTGATGTCATGTGGCAATACAGGAAGTGCTCCACTGTATTTTTAAACTCCATACACCTTCACTACAATCATTTGGATAACTTCAGTCCCGGGATTGCCAAACTCTACTGAACTAAAGGTAAAAGCTTGAAAACTACTGCTTCATGACATCACAGAACATTTTGACATTTGGACATATAGACAGACTAATAATAAAGGGTTAAATAAATGAAACAAAACACAACCCAAGACATGTTTTTGATGAGGTAACAACATTTTATCATGGTTTAAGAGTCACAAGAGTCGATTTTTGCGTAAAATAGGACCTTTAACATCTTCAGTCTCCTTATCCCAGCAGTCTAGTGTTTCCTGCACACTGAACGATGGAGTTTTGAAAGCGAGTGAATTAGAGGAGGAGGTTGAAGGGGAGGGGTGAGTCCCTATAAGAGCAGCAGCGACCAGCCTCCACGTAGCCACAAACCCAACTGACAGTGAGGAAGGAAAACATAGACTTACTCTATCAACCTGTACCCACGGGAGTCCTAGCACCCACGCCATTATTTCAGCACAGGTAAGACACTGGAGTTGCACAATGGAGGGAGTGGGCAAGGAAAATGCTTAACCTTTGACCCTGGACACAATATCATATTTTTACTGTAGCTTTGTTTTTAGGCTTGTTTGGATGCTTTATCTCAGCTTTTTCATTACTTTCAATTGCAGTATTAGAGTAATACTGAAATATCGACTTGTGTAATTTGTATTTTGTGTTCTTTCAGCGGAATGCACAGCCAGCTAATGATTTTAACATTACATTAACAATCTACTGTTGACCTTTATGACTAAGGCAGTAATTACATGTTTTTTACACTAATCAATGCATCACCTTTAGAGGAGAAAACTGTTGTGTGCCCTATAACATCTTGAGGATATTTAAGTAGGGTTCAAATCATTAAGCAACAAATACATACAGAGGGCATGAGGTGATGAGGGCACTTGCACAATGCTGTCGAGTCTAGTGATATTTAATAAAAGGTCATAAATCATCTGTCCTGATTAGTCATGAATCGTTAAGGCCTGATTTACTGCTGTGCTTGAGTGGATTTGTGAATGAAAGTCATTTTAAAGGGTGAACAGACATTAACGTTTACTTGTACAAATGTGAATGTTAGAGATAAATGCGTGCAGGCTTATTTGGATTTGATGTAATTGAGGACGGCACTGGCGCCATTTTGATGGAGAAAACTTTCAATGCCCTCTTTAGTCTGTATTTAACACACTGACTAGTTTCTTGTATTATAGCATAGTTTTTTAATTAGTATTTCAAAGTTCATAAATCTGGTAATTGAGTGACAAACATTATTAATATAAATAATGAGCTACTGAACTAATTGCTTCACTGGAGATTACAATTCTTCTTTAAAAAAAAAAATAAAAAAATAAAAATTAATTATGCATTACTCCCTCCTATAATTTCCTCTAGAGGTGTAACATGACCTTGAATGATTGCACATCTATGCAAAATATTTAATGTATAAATATAAATAAATGTGTTAGATAATAAAGGGTGGGCTATATTGAAATATATGATAATAATAATATTCCCATTTTTCTCATGGTAGTATAAGGTCCCTGTCTTTTTGCAGATCTTTATTTTATATTTTCTTTTCTTGTAGACAATTTATGCCTATCTCACTTTTTTTTTAGATTATTGATATAGGCCTATGCAATGTATCACTACATTACAATCACTACATTTAATGAAAAGTAGCACCAAGGAGGTGAAAGAGTTAAATGCAAAACAGCCTTTTTACTGTGAAAATAAATAATAGTAAGTTTGTCTACTAACCCAATATCATGTGGAATGTCCTTTGGGTGTCAATTTAATTGACCTTGCTTGGACTCTTTGTTGGACTGTAACTTGTAATCTACTGTTCACAACTCAAGTCTCTCATGGGCTATATCTAATCTATTAATCTATCGACACTGTGCTTTGTGGGAATCTTCAGTTTTCCCACCAGCACCTCATTGCCTTTATGGACAATAAACTTCCCTGACCCCAGAAGGAAACCACTAAAGGAAGGCTGAATGTGGAATACAGGAAAAGGATTACTGAATGACATGACTGGTGTGCAGCTAAAGTCCACTCTGGAGGCTTTGCTCATACTGTGTTTAGCCAAGTATACAATGTCCTACCTCACCGGGAGACCACTCATCCTTTTGTATCATGATGTCATTTAGCCTCTTTCATCTTCTCAAGGGTCTAACGCCATATTTTAGGCCTCTATGAACAAATAGCCTTTCTCAGAACAAGTTGCATAATTGTTCTATGACATCAGCTCAAATTAATGACAGGTGATACCAGTGATTTTTGTTTAACCTTGAATTAACCAAAAAAACAAACAAAAAAAAAACTTTTTGTATCACAATATTTGCAGATAGGTAGGTAAATAAACAAAAAATGACTGAAATGAAATTTTTTGGTCTAAGAAAAGTAGTTATACTGTAAGATATAAATTGGGCCAATAAGCTAATCGTCTTATTTACGTTAGCTTAATTCTATTGTTATGAACTCCTAGTATGATTTCAGAGCTTCCCTCCTCGAGAAAATATCACGTACTGAGTATATAGACACCACATAACAAGGTAGGTAAGTGGTAACAAAAAGTTACATTATAGGTTAATTCTGTAGTGTCTAACACAACTGTAGCGTGTCGCAGAATAAAAAAAAAAAAAAAGGAGTTCCAATTGCTAGCTCTGTTTTTAAGCTAACTTTCTAAAACAAGTTTTCCTTTGCAAGTAAAAAAAAAAAAAAGCAAAAACGGTTGATGACTCTGTGACAGTGTGTGGGCCAAAACATTAATCACCCTGAGGTGATTAGATCCATTCAGAAGGGAAATTGATTTAGTTTGTGTCTGTCTAGGGCTGTAGGCAAATCGAGCAATTCTTGGTCGAATAAAGACATGCCATGTGTCGCGATTGATCGTCCAAAAGGGGACACGGTGCGTGGCACTGTCAAAACTTCACGAAATTATTAGGATCTCGCAAAAAACTACCACAGAAAAGTACTAGTGAGTGAACTGAATCTTCTTAATTCCACTGTCCTGTCACTCCTATGACTCCAACTAACTCCCCCATCTGGTGTGCATATATCTGAATTTATTAATTTACCTTTTAGAAAATGAAAATACCATGTAATCAGCAGAGAAAGTGGCTCTTATCCCCCATCTGGGAGTACAACACAACAGTATCACAGTCTAGAATCTGAAAACCTCCATATTGGTTGTGTAGGAAGGGTCAAGGCAGGTTGTGTATATGGACCTTTACAATAGACCCATATGGATTCTCTACTCAATCAATGGACAGCTTCCAGTTAAAACAAAGAGGACAATGTATTTTGAGTGGGCATGCGACAAGTTGTCAGTCATAGAGATTTTTTGACAGATAAATGTGGTCTGTTATCTTCCTCCGGACTAAAAAAATAAAGTAACATTTAATTACCTGTCAAAGTGACTCATCAACCAACAAAGCCAAATTGATGATTATGCTTAAATAATTAATGGTCGATTTGTCTTTTTTAGAAAAGTGCTAGCCCTCTGCATGTGCTCTTAAATTACTTTGCAGTCCTTATCTGATGTAATTGTCCAAGTTCTTATACGCATGATGTATAAACTAACGCTGCAGCTTAGCGTTAAAAAAAATGTGAAGAAATGTACTATATGTAGGCTATTGTGTCCATCCAGGCATGTATAATCCGGCTTTAGGACACTTTTGGTGCAGAGAGTCAATTATTTTATATTGGCTGCCTTGATGAGAAATGTCTGTAATGGTGAAAGAAGTAATAGAGAAACATTTGCTGTCACTTGCTGTGTGTTCTCATGGGGCATGTGTTGGCATGGAGAGTATTTAGATTAGGTCTACAAACCTTGACTACAGAATAGTGTTTTTGAAATGGTCCCTTTTTTCTTAAAGAGCCCGTATTGCGCTATTTTCTGATCTATATTATAATGTTTCCTCATCAAAAACATACCTGGAGTTGTGGAGTTCTTAGAAAACACTCTGGTCCACTTTGTGACATCATGTGGTAATACAAGAACTGCTCCACTTTGTTTTAAACTCCATACACCTTCACTAGAGTCATTTGAACTTCACTAGAACTGCCAATCTCTACTGAGCAAAAGGTAAAAGGTAGTGGTTAACATGAAAACTACCGCTTCATGTTCACATGTTAAAACAGAGCATTTTGAGCTTTGGACATGTAGAGAGGCTAACAATAATATGGTTTAAACATCACAAGAGTACATTTTACTTAATATAGGACCTTTAAGCTCTAGGAAGCAAGTTATTTTAATTTTTTTAGATATAGGAGGTCATCCGTTTCTTGTCAGTGCAATGCAAGACCCCCATCTCCGTCCTCCCCTCACGAGCAGTGCCTCAGAGCTGGACCAGACACTAATGACTTAATTAACTGGTTTATTTAATGGTTAATCAGTTCATTAAAACCGCACTAATTGGGTTTGAAGAGCTCTCCAGAGAACCCGGAAGGCGTCAGAATGAGATAACCCTGCAGGAATTTGATGTTGAGCGATTTTTTTAGACCATATGTTTTAAAAGTCCAGACAAAGACTCAGCAAAATAATTCATCTGACAGTATTAGTCACACACTTTGAAAATTGTAACATGATTCATTGAACACAACAATGAATCAAAAATCAGCTTTTAATCTTAATTTCTGAATGAAAACCACAGCAGGGTCCCTCATGCATTGCTTGTTGTGATGTCAGTGGCAGAAAGATGGAGAGTGAGACACATTCAGGACAGATGAGTGCACCCAAGCTGTCCTCAACTGGTGCCATCTGGCAATCACAGCCCACCTTGTCCAAGTCTACCAATCCACTCCTGTGTCCTTCAGTGTTTTTCACATAGAATAAACAATTATTAATGAACTACACACAGATGTTTTCACTATTTCATATCTAAAGCCTAATTAATTTTGATTGAGTTGTCAGAGTCACTGGCTAATAGACAGTTAGAGCAAACTAAGCAGGCTTAACAATTAAACTTTTATCAGTTTTTAATTACTCAAATCCTTTTGGTACAGACACTTTTATATGGTTTGACACTGACTGGTTCATTGCCTTGGCTTTAAACAGGCCTCAGCATTTGCTGTCTCTGTGTCTTAAAACGAGTGTGTGTAAAAATCAGAGCATTATGTGTGTTTTACAAGCCCTGTGTGAGGATGTAATGTCAGCACAAACAGTGAGTCAAATTGTGGCCGGAGGCATTAATTGAGGCATCAATTAAAGGAGTTAACGAGTTTGTTAAATGAGATGAAAACTCTCAGTGTGCTTCTGACGTCAGGCTCCATATTCAGGGCTCTTCCCACCAGGATAAGGTCAAACCACTTTATTTTTTGGCACATCTTTTGCATCTATTGTATTTTGATTAGCTCTATTGTCACAAATATATTTAGTTTGTACAGCTCAAACCATCTTGTATTAATAATTTGTTTATTTTTGCTTTACAGTTATTTATTTTCATATGTTTCTTTATGTGTAGGTGACAGTGGAATGATGAAGACCACGGTGGCTCTGCTTCTGCTCTGTCTGTGTGATTTCGGACAGAGCGACTGCCAAGCAGACTGTTTATCCTGTAACAATATACTGCCCAAACGGCTCAGCTTTAACACAATGGTGAGGAACAGCTCTTTTGAAATGTGACATGTAAAATTTACTTTTATGAGCTATAAACCATGTTATAGTGATGCTCCTTCATCATTAACTTATATTTTGATTGACCCATGCATGTCTGAGTAATCTTTTTCACCTACCTTTTATCTCACCCACTACTTCATACTTGCTAGTGATTATTCATTCAGAACTCAGACCATACATGTAGGGCTCAAAAATTTCAGCAGTTTAAACAAGCAACAGAAACTCTTCTGCTTGTTTCAATGAAATAACATAACTTGAACCCTAAATGTATGACTTGAAGTGGATTTTTAGGAATAATAATAATAATAATTGTTATTATTATTATTATTAATTATTAATAATAATAATAATAATAATAATAATAATAATAATAATAATAATAACACTATTATTATTATTGGTATTATTATTATTAATAATAATAATAATTATTATTATTAAAGGAATAATAATTATATACAGAAAAGAAAGCAGAGATAGTGTACAGGTGAAGACAGGATTATTATGAGCCTCAAATGCAGGACAATACTGGATTGGTCAAACATACATACATCAATCAAAATATGAGCCTGAGTAAGCTAATAATGAGGGAACACTATTATAACATACAGTGTGTTCCCTTTAAATACAGATTAGAGATTAGATACATAGTAATGTGTATAAATAGCAATTCTTCACTCATAGAATTCTACATATATCCATACATAGATACATGTATGTATATATGAGTGTGCATGGTATGAAATTCATTATTAATATGTATTTTTTCAATTTGTCTTAGGTTTGTCTTATTGAGTGTGAAGGTAACGTCTCCCCAGCTTTTTCTTGGGACTTTTGTCGTAAGGCACTGCTTATACCATTAGAGGCTGTAAAAGGTGTGGCAAGAAAAAGATCTCAGGAGGAGGTGGAATCATTCATGCCAGATGAAGAGGAGCCCATAGACAAAGAGCTGTTTCTGCCAATAGCCTTGCAGCGATTCGATCATATGACTCGGTCATTTGGAATTGATGAGAGTGACGTGGGAGACACGGCCTACAATTCCCAGAATGCCTTGTCTCTTGAGGACAACTTGGAAAATGAGGCAGGGCAAGGCGACGTTGACCCTGATGTGGCTACAAGAGCCCTGGATGGTGTGGGGTTGAGTGTTTCAAAGAGGTTCGGGGGCTTTATAAAGGGGAGGCATGGCTACAAGAAGATTATGTCCCCAGGAAGATCATATCAGAAAAGATACGGTGGCTTCATTGGCATTCGAAAGTCAGCCCGCAAATGGAACAACCAAAAACGTTTCAGTGAATTCCTGAAGCAGTACCTAGGCATGAGTGCTAGAGCAACTGAATTCAACAGTGTGTCAGAGGACCTCACCTCTCAAAATGAAATCTAGCAGGGCTCATATGCTCATCTTGCCTCTCACATATTGTAGAGAATCCTGGTTTAATAATCAACATCAATTTCAAGTGTGTGAAAAGGACCACAATTTAAAGCATTCTTGCCAAAAAAAAATAAAAAAATGGAATGATCTTATTTAGTCAATTATCAATCATTTATTCTACTGAACATGAGGATTGTAGGTATCACTTGTATATCACAGGTTATACCTATACATACATTATTTTTAGTTTTGAATAACCCAGCACTGATTAGTTTACCAATCCTAAGTGGTGTTTTTCAATTCTCACTTATCTGAAATTATCACATCTGTTTTAGGTTATATTCCAAGAATCAAGAGAGCTGGTTTTGGCCTAAGCACTTAAACTGTCAACTTTTGAGCAAACCTCCACTTAGCCCTCAGTACGTAGTTTGCATCACTTCTGGTGTCATGGCAGTTGGCTAAAAAATATTTTATGCCAATATATTTCTTGTTCTGGTTTCTTGCTATTGTGCTTACCTTAGGAGGCTGCTTTAGTAGCAACTATTATAGCATTCTTTTATTTCATTTGTAGTCAGCAAACACTAGTGTAAAAAAATAGCCTTATAACACCAATGAATATGAAATTCAACTACGAGCAGTCAGTAGATAATCCAGAAGCAATTTGGGGGGTGACTCACAGAACAGATTCTATTGTTAACTAGAAACACCAAATAGGCAGACTTTCTGTACACACATCAAATGACGTCACGTGCCAAACTGTGTTACACACATCAGTCTGTCTTTCCATGGGCTAGATAGCCTACTGATGTCACATGTTAGAACAAAAAGTATATTTCTGTATATTTCTGAAATAATTCTATAGCAGTGTGTAGTGTTTTAGTTGTCCATGAAGAAAACTGTAAATAGTATTTAAATAATGTCAATAAAATAGTTTACTATTTCGTTTGTGACTTGTCATGCAGCAACTAATTATGTGTCTTGGGTTGTTTTATTCTTTTCAAACTCTTTCAGTTTAGTTAGGCCTATACTGTAGTTTCCATCGGAGATCATTAGAAAAAAATAAAGCGGACAGCACCACCGTGTGGTAATTGATCTTATCGCACCACATAGGTAGATCCATAATGCACTCCATATGGTATACTCAGCCAAACGTTGCCAGATGTGATAATTCATCATGAATGTTATAAGTTATGGTCGTGTGCAGGGCATGCCTATCCCAACCTTATAGTCTGTTAAGTAGAAAATGAGAAGTTTGTTATAGTGGGCCATTTGGTTTAATGTTAATCAAAAGAACAGCTTTATTAAATGTATACATATCGACTTGGTCAGATTAAATAAGACTTCTTCAACCTCTGTAAATGAGGCAAAATATGAATGTGTATAAGCAAATTCTGACGAGCCGCTCTAAATCAGAAATAAACCCACTGTGAAGCCGTGAGAAGCTGAAAAGCTCATACAGGAAGTTGTGTTCAGTGTTCGCCTGCGATCGCTAGCTTTATGGAAAGCTGAACCGCAGCACAAGTTTAGGAATACCACCAAGACTTTATTTTTTGTTTGGACTTGGATTCAAAGTTTTTTAGTTGAATTGATCGGGTGAGTGTTGTGGCCTCATTTTATAAGGTTGTGTTTTATGTTTAAGTAAAATCGTAAATTTCACATAGTGTAGCTAGCTCCTCGATAGCTTAATTGACGCTAGCAACGATGAGCTAACTGCATTTAATGTAGCTACTGTACCTTTGTTATAACTTTCCCATCGTAAGGTACATCTTAGGACACAGTATGTCCTTAGCACAGGTGAGCTTGAGGCTTCTGCAGGAGCTTTGTCTTTAAGGTGCGCAGTGGTAAAAGCTCCAGAGCTAGTAGGTTAACACCAATGTGACAGTAGGCTACATTCTCTGACAGCTGAAGGTCTAACTTGTTTTGCCTTCACCTTGTTGTGTTGTCAGGCCTTTCTCTTGTCTTAGCTAGCTTTATATTTCACCTGTCTTTACATTAAACCAAGCATTATCATTAACATTAACTAAAGTTTAATTAACGCTACGTGTTTCACGCGAGCCCTCACATTACGGTCCTATGTGATATTTACAGGAGGCATGCAGAAGGTAACCGCCTCCTTTGTCCGTCCTTTTCTCTTCAGTTTGTTGGTAAACACACAGCTATGTGCAGCTGTGTGCGGGGCTCCAGAACTCTGGTCCCTGCCATGCTCCCCAGGCTGCTGCTGCCTCAGACGGGCCACAGACTCAATGGCAGGGCGCTGTGGACCTCTCCCTCCTTGAAAGCTGGCACTGGAGATACCCAGCTGCCCCCTCTGCCTGGCCAGGCCCGTGTAGTGATCTGCGGTGGAGGCATTGTGGGCACATCAGTGGCATATCACCTGGCCCGCTTGGGCTGGACTGAGATAGTGCTGCTGGAGCAGGGCAGGTAAGACTTGTAACACAAGCAGTTGAATAGATATATTTTTTAAAATGTAGTTTTGCCTTGACATTTCTTCTCATTGCAGACTCGGTGCTGGAACAACAAGACTGAGTGCCGGCATAGTTAGTGTTGCTAAACCTATTTCCATAGAGTGTCAAATGGCAAACTATTCCAACACTCTGTACCAGCAACTGGAAGAAGAGACAGGAGTTAAAACCGGTAAGTCCTTCATTAGCTGTACATGATGTATTACCATACTGATCTAAGTGTGATTTTGTTTTTAGGGTATGTGAAGACTGGCTCACTGTGCCTCGCCCAAAATCAAGATCGATTCATCTCTCTAAAGCGCTTGGCTTCCAGACTCCGGTAAGAAGGCAATCAAAGAAGCTAAATTCCAAAAATTCACTTTGGGGTGTACACTTGATCGGTATAGTAGTAATGTGGAATAGCACAGGTATCTCCTAAGAGCTATTGTTTGTTTGTCATTTTAGAGTAATGGGCATCAGCTGTAACATAATCAAGCCAAAAGATATAGCTAAACTCCATCCACTTGTTAACATTCATGACTTGGTGGGGGCTCTTCATCTTCCTGAGGATGCCGTGGTTTCTTCACCTGATGTCAATCACGCACTTGCTGTTGCAGCAGCTGGAAATGGTTTGCTCTTTTTATATTAGTACAAAGCACAATGCACTATTTGAATTAAGCTACATTAACATTTTTTTTTTATGAATATGTGATTGGTGTACATACTTTTAACTGAAAGATGTTTAGATTTTACTGGAATCTGCCTCTAGTTTTACATTGTATTATTATTTAACTGATATTTCTACACTGGAATTTCAACATTGAAGCTCATTCAACCAAAAGAAATGCCTTATATCCGTGTTGAAATTATATAAATGCTTTACACGGAACAATTTTAAGATTTGGTTAAACTGTATAATCTGTGTATTCCTTCTTTAAATCAGGGGTCCAAATTCTGGAAAGAACCACTGTCCAACAAGTTTTGGTGGAAAAGGGACAGGTGATGGCCGTAGAGACAGATCGGGGCTCCATTGAGTGTGAATTTTTTGTCAACTGTGCGGGACAGGTGAGTTTACACCTAGATACCAAGATACACTATGTAATGTTTCTGGTGGAGGGTCCGCCAACTGCTTGTCTCCATAGAGCTCTTGATGCTTTGTCTGTAATCTGCTTACATGGAGACAAGCAGATGTCCCTACTAAACCACATTACATGTCAGATCTATGGATAGAACTGTTTTTTCAGCAATAAAAACATCTGTAATTGATTAAATAAAAAAAATGAGCCAGTAACAATCTAAGCAAAGCAATACCATCTTCACAGAGACAAACTGGTAGCATATCCTCCATCGGAAAAGTTACACAGTACATCTTTAAGATAATCATGGTTTTACATAATGGACAGTCATTTGGATCAAATTGTTTTGGGGTATTTCATTCCTATTGTAGTCGTGTGCTATGAGATCTAGTGTGATAGCAATAACTAAAAATATGTTTACAAAGTGCAAAAATGTGAGAAGTGTTGGAAAAAATACAACTAATATTCAATTACACAAAAATGACACTGAAGTGAACAAAATCTTATATAACTGGCTTATACAAAAGAAAAACAGGACTCAATAACCATGTGCTTTTGTCCAATCTGTTTCAGTGGGCTTATGAGCTTGGCCAAGCGAGTGAGATGAAAGTGTCCGTTCCTCTTCATGGATGTGAACACTTTTATCTTCTCACCAAACCACTCGAAGATCCAGTTCAGTCCAACACTCCAGGTATAGAAACAAAGCTCACATGAAAACATGTAGGACAGTTGGTTTTCCTCTGCTGTATAAACTGCAGAGGAATTGCCTAACTAACTAAAGTCTTTTGTACAGTGATTCTTGATATGGATGGAAGGATTTATGCACGGCCCTGGCAGGGGGGAATCCTTTCAGGGGGTTTTGAGAAGAATCCAAAACCCATTTTTACTGAGGGTCGTAACCAGCTGGAGATCCAGAATATGCAGGAGGACTGGGACCACTTTGGTAAGAGGGCATCCACTTCTTATTCAAAGTTAAGTCTTCATAATTACAGTGAATGATAAAGTGCTCACATCCTGTTGCAAAATAGTAGTTTGAATAGTGTTTATTCCAAAAACTTATTTGGTTGACTCTCTTGTGTATGTATTTTAAGAAAAAAAAAAAAAAATTATAATAATAATTTGTAATTTTAAAGTTTTTTTTTTCTTTGACCTCCAGAGCCCATGCTGAGTGCACTGCTAAGAAGAATGCCTAATCTGGAGTCTGCAGAAATTCAACAGTTGGTCAATTGTCCAGAATCCTTTACTCCTGATATGCGCTGCCTGATGGGGGAAACACCGGGTGTTTCTGGTTACTACGTGCTGGCTGGAATGAACTCGTCTGGCCTGGCTTTTGCTGGAGGAGCTGGAAAGTATGTTATTGTTACTTTTTATATATAGTGTGTGTGCATATATATTATATTATATTGTATTATAGAATAGAATATAAATAAATAAATCATCTCTTTGTAATTGTTTGGCCTTTTAAGGTATCTGGCAGAATGGATGAGTTATGGCTACCCCACAGCTAATGTCTGGCCACTTGACATCAAGCGATTTGGCAACTTGCAAAGTAGCCGAACCTTCCTGCGACACAGAGTTATGGAAGTCATGCGTAAGTTTATTTTTCATGCTTCTTGGTCAACAGTTTTTTTCCTTTTATTTATAGCTTCACAGCTATATTTAAGCAATATCAGTATTTGCTTTAGAAAATGAATATTATATATTAAAGAGTAAAAATTACATAGCCACCTTAAGATTTGTGTACACTTCGCAGCTCTGTTGTATGAGCTAAAAGTCCCACGGTGGGACTTTCAGACTGGTCGTCAGCTGAGGACTAGCCCCCTGTATGATCGTCTGGATACACAGGGAGCTCGCTGGATGGAGAAACACGGCTTTGAGAGACCCAAATATTTTGTGCCCCCAGGGAAAGGTATAAAAGATGAGCACTTTACAATGAAATGATTTAATATTAAGCGGGTAATTTTGGAATTTCCAGATCTGCTTTCACTGGACCAAAGTAAAACCTTCTATAAACCAGACTGGTTTGACATTGTCGGAGCTGAAGTGAAGTGCTGTAAAGAGGCTGTCTGTGTCATTGACATGTCTTCTTTTACCAAATTTGAACTGACTGTGAGTCATTTATTAATACTTATTCAAGCACTATTTTAACAGGATTTTGTAAATATTGCATACTTGTACAACTTTGAAAGTATTAAATTGATGTCACAGTCAGCTGGTGACCAGGCCCTTACGTTGCTGCAACATCTTTGTGCGAATGACCTTGATGTTCCAGTTGGACATATTGTACACACTGGGATGCTAAACAAGAGAGGAGGATATGAGAATGACTGCAGTGTGGTTCGAGTGAGCAAGAACAGGTGTGAAAATCCCCAGTGATAACTATACATTAATAGATCATAGTACTTAAATAGTTTTGTGTCTGTAGCTTCTTTATAGTTTCTCCAACAGACCAACAAGTTCACTGTTGGTCTTGGATTAAAAAACACATGCCCAATGATCCACATCTGCATCTAGAAGATGTCAGCTGGAAATACACAGGTAAGCATGCATTAAACAAAAATGTAAGTAGACCTACATTACAATCATTGTTCACACCTACTACAGGTTACTTCACACAGAATGCCTCTTATTCCTGTGGTGTGTGTATGTATGAATGAATGACTGAATGAAAGAGGTGGTATCCCTTTCCCGACTACCATCATCGACCACTCACTCACTCAGTCAAAGTGTGAAGAAGTAACAATAGACTACTCCTGTAAAAGAAAGGAGGAGAAAGAATATATACTCATAGATATGGGGCCCTTATATGAATTCTCACAATTGTTTCCCCCCTTAAAAGCTCTAAACCTGATTGGGCCACGAGCAATGGATGTTCTGGCAGAGTTGTCCTATGTTTCAATGACACCTGACCACTTCCCTTCCATGTTTTGTAAGGTAAGCAGTTGTTCTATATTCTTTATTATTTAGCAATATTAAATGCTGATTGTGCAAATACTTACAGGAGATGAGTGTTGGATATGCCAATGGCATCAGAGTGATGAGCATGACTCACACAGGAGAACCAGGCTTCATGCTCTACATTCCTATTGAGGTAAGGGTTGCGTAGTCTACACACAGTAGGCAGAAATACAAAGGTCACAGCATTTTTGCTACTATGGAACATCTCTGAGTGACACCTACATCAACATCTTAGTTTAAAGATATTTTTCTAACTACAGATGTACATTTGAGAGGATAATTTCCAGTCTTCTTTTTATCTTACAGTATGCCCTCCATGTATACAATGAAGTGATGTCTGTGGGTCAGAAGTATGGGATTCGTAATGCTGGGTACTACGCATTGCGTAGCTTGAGAATTGAAAAATTCTTTGCGTTTTGGGGCCAAGACCTGGATGCTTTCACTACTCCACTGGAGTGTGGACGGGAGTTCAGAGTAAAATTTGATAAGGTTGGTTGGATGGTCATGATGCAGAATATTGAAATAGGGCATGGCAGCAGTAACACTGGGATAGAATGATATGGTATTCTGTTTTTAACAGTCTCTCCTCTTCCATCAGGACACAGATTTCCTCGGTCGTGAAGCTTTACTGAAACAGCGTCAGGAAGGTGTGACTCGGAGGTTTGTTATGTTAGTTCTTGACGACCACGACACAGAGTTGGACCTGTGGCCATGGTGGGGTGAGCCCATTTACCGTAATGGTCAGCTGGCAGGCACAACCACCAGCAGTGCATACAGCTACACCCTCGAGCGTCATGTCTGTCTGGGCTTTGTTTCCCCACCTCCAGGGCCAGAGGGGCTTCCAACACCAATCACTCCAGACTTCATCAACAGAGGGGACTATGAAGTGGACATTGCAGGCCAGCGTTATCCAGCTAAAGCCAAACTCTATCCCTTCAGTTCCCTGTTCACTCAACAAAAACGTCGCAAAGATGACCTGGAGCTCAGCAACCTTTAGGGCAAGTAATAATATAAAAAAAACCCTCATAGGGGTCATTAGGCACTCCACCAATTTACCGAATCCACTCCTGCTAAAAATGCACAGTGCCATTCATTTTCAGTTTGTCATTTGAGGCAGGTTGCTCCTTTACGGTGTCCTTGTGGAACTTTTTAAAGTGCAATATTAGAAAAGGACTTTCCCCTGCTGTTTGACTCCATATCAAGTGCCTTTATTAAGGCAACATCAGCACAAGCTGCTGTCATTTGTCACTTTACTTGTTCAGTTGTCTATTTAGTTGTGACACACCATGACTGTACTTACTTTTGACTGTCACAGGGTCAACTTCTGTTGTTGTGCAATTACCTTAAAAGTCAATGTTGTGATCTCTCTAATGACTCCACATAGTTCATATTTCTATATATGGGAGAGCATTCTATGTGCCATTGTGGCTATTGGTTAAAATCAAATATTGACCACTACATGAAAAATACTAGCAAAGATATAAGTGTGCTTTCCATTTGGCAGGGAAGCTGCTATATTATTGCCTTGTGATAAGGCTTCCCTTGTCTTTCTTATCTAATTGCACAAAATGTAAAGGTGGTGTTATGTTTGTGTTATTTATGTTTTCTGTATAGAGCATCGTTTTTATTGTAGGCATTTCTTCATTGTACATGTAGTGTTGAATGTATGGCAGATGGGTAAAAGATTAAGTGAAACTAGTTTTATCCCAAATATATTTGCAAGCAAACTACATCTTAAATGGGCCATGGAGTTTTTTGTGACCCAGTGTGATGACATAAGAAAGGGAAGAGTTAATTTACTTTTGCAATAAAGCCGTGTATTTTTGTATAGCTATTAAATGTCTATTTACTGTACTATTAGTTGATTATTGGTTAAGTTGTACTGTTGTGTTGCAGTTATGTTTTAGGTGGCATATCAGAAATGCTTTACATGCTATGCCTACATGTAGAAATGTTTGTATCGTTATGGGGCAAAAATAGACAAACTTCACATTTTGGACAAAATACACATCTTCACAAAACTGTGTAATGACGAGAGCTGTAGGTTTACAAGTACAATCTTTTCCACATAATCATCCTTGCTTTTGATGCAGTCACAGCTGTAAAATAAGGGCTAATGTTTTTACCCTGTCCCAGTACTTTAAAAGCACTTTTTTAAATTGAAAGGTGTATAGTTTAACGCATTGACACATTTCTCCTTCAACCAAACATATGATAATAAATGTTTGCACAACCACGTTTGGTCCTGTTGCTATGTAGTTTTGCATCTATTCCAAAGTTAGACTGGAATTTTCAAAGTGAACTAGCAACAGATTTATAAAATATGTAAGTGCAATATATAAAACATTTTATTATACAAATACGCTAGCATTATACATTTGGTCCACTAGACCTCAAGTTCTCCGAGCTTTGCGTGGGCGGCATCCATTATGTGGCACAGGCGTGTTGTCAGTGATGGACACCACCTCCAGGCCTCCCATGGTTAAGCCTTTAATTGCAGACTGCAAAGGACAGACATGCGTTTTAACTCAAGGGTTCATCGGGGTTTAAAAAGAAAGCATGTTCAGTGGACACACAAATGTAATCATAGCCAACCTTGCCATGTTCACTGTTTACTTGGTGTTAGGCCAGTAATAGGTGTCAAACCTGAGTGTGTGTGGTGTGTGTGTATTATATAATATAAAAAAAAAAATGTATATATATAATAAAATATAATAAATAAATAAATTAAATCTCTATATTATCTCTTAATAATACTGGTATTTTACTGGAAAGGTGCATTGCTGAAGTTCCATATGGGCTAATAATAATAAAGTTTGCAAATAAACAATTGCATTCAAAACACCTTATAATATGTATACTTACTTGACGCCCAGGACCAAGTCCCTTCACCACAACACGAACATGTGCGACTCCCTTTGCTGTTGCTTTCTATTAACAACAAAAAAACATTGGTTGGGACAGGGTAGTTGGTATTGATTTATGTTACAATCACTGAAAAGAGACTTACAGCTGCAGCAGAGATTGCTGCAGTTTGAGCTGCAACAGGTGTAGCTTTCTTAATATTTTTAAATCCTTCTGTCCCACAAGATGTCCTGACAAGAGATGCTCCTGCACTGTCTGTCAGCTGAATGTGTGTGCTGGTAAAAACATTCAAGTAAGTAGCGTTAACAATTGTGGTTTTATCTACACCACGAAGCAAAGAATGTCTAGTTTAAAATTGAGCTGGAGGTCAGGCAAGAATGGTGGAACTCACTGGAAGATTCCACGTGTGTCGACTTAATTTATGGTTGATATCTCTGTAATTACTCTCACTATCCATGTGAAACGAGATGGAACAAGTTTGTGCATCTTTACCAGTAGAAATAAACCAAAGAAAGTCGTGCCAACATTCATTTCCAAAGATGTGATTGTTGTCAACTGAAAGGACTTTAAACCATAAAATGAATATGTCAAATTGTGGAGTCAATCCAAAACAAATGCTCATAACATTCAGCATATTGATCACACATTTGAATATTCTTTCCAAAAACACAAAATCTTCTATAGATTTGTAGGCCCCTGCCCTCCATCTGATAACATGACATCCCCAAAGTGAACGTGTTAAGAATATATAAAACCCACTTGTTATAGGTGGCTTTGATATGAGCTATAGGTAATTCTTCAAACTTCTTCCCACCCCATCTCAGTGGACTGTCCTCGCCCGGCAAGGGCGGGAGGTGGCTGTAACGTAAACACAATTTGATGTTAATTCATGTTATTTTAGTGAAAGCTCAGACGTGAAAAAAACAAAACAAAACACCAACCTGAAATCTTTAGAAGACTTTTTCGATTCAGTTGTGGATGTGGCGACCTCCTGCAGTCTGACAACACCGCTACACAATGTTCGCTGTAATGTACTTTGTGCCCATCTGTAAACAGTGTAAATAAAGTGAGCCTCATTCAAAGCATTAAAAACAAACACAGCTAGGTCAACAATAATAATTTAGCAGCAAGGACTATGGAGATGGTGCTACCAAGCATGTACCGTGAGCTCCCTTTTCCGTGCAGAGAACCGGACAGCTGGCGGCACAAAGAACTTGTAGAGCTGAATATACGCTGTAAATTAAACATTTTGTGGATAAAACAACGCAATGATTACTTATTTGTTAGAACTGACAGGTTGAAAGCATTCGCAGCGTGACATTGGGCAAAATGGACTACATTACCATTACTCTAGCGGAGGGGGGATTATACATATTTATTTACTTAAAAAATAAGGGAAGTTTTTTTTTATCTATGCATTTTAATTTAACATATCCCACATTAAATAACTGTATTGATTTCTAACGCAGAATTTTATATAAGAGTTAGAAAAAAGTATGCATCTCACCCCTTCAAAACAAAATGGACTGCTCCAATGAAACGAAAAGAATTGTGGGTATTGTGCTGCTGCATTCAGGGCCGCAGTTGTTTGCTAAGTTCATTATCTAGGCTCTCTGTAAAATGTAGCTTATGGGTTTTATATTAAATAAACAACACGCGTTTTACGTATTCCACGCACACTTCAAAACTTTAAATATATAAAGATGTTTGGTTAATAAAATCACGCAGACACATAATACAAACATTACTCACACATATATACATACATAAAAGTGACCAGATTTTCAAAATAAGCCCCCGGTTTGTGCTGGTTGGTAATAAGTGCACGAGTGCGTAATTAAGGAAAACTGTTATATACAGACTATTTATGACTATTTTCTTTTTGTTTTGGTCGTTTTTAAGATGATTTTGTATATTTTACCTAAACACATGACAATTTATGTCTCTCTTTACCATTGGCAGGCATTAGAATAGAGTCAAAATAGGGACATCTGGAACTGTCCTGGGTAAATAGGGATGTCTGGTCACCCTAACATACAAACAGATACATACATACATTCAGATATATAACATGCATGCATGCATGCATGCATGCATGCATGCATACATACATACATGCATGCATACATACATACATACATGCATGCATGCATGCATACATACATACATGCATGCATACATACATACATACATACATACATGCATACATGCATACATACATAAAAAAAAAAAAGTATATATATATTTATGCATTTATTTTGGGCAAGTAAAGATTTACATTCATATACAATGGAACATATAACACAAGTGAAAGCATAATAGAAATTAAAATAACAATAACAAATTATTATTATTATAATTATTTTTTGCCCCAAAATTAATTTAATCCCACCCAAAAAATTAATTTAAGCCCACCCACATACATACACAACAGAGCAGTTAAGTGAGGAAAAGAAATATTGTCAACCAGGGCAGACATGTTTTAAATTAATGTATTTTCCATGGGGATTTTTTTATTATCGATATTGTATTTATTTATTTATTTATTTATTTTAATTGCTATTTTATTGTTGAGGGGTAGCCGTTTCGCGTTTTACTCACACATACTTTTACTTACTGACAGTGAACGTACCAAAAAAAAAAAAATGGCTGCTCCCTGTGGAAGGATGGCAAGTCGTTCTGTCATGCAGTTTTTATGCACATTTTCTCGTTCTACAAGCGGGAATACGGGATTTCGACAGTTCGGTACCGGTTCTCTGTGTCGGATGACTCTAAAGACCAAAAGTGTATCAGAAACATCCAAGCGTTCTCCGTATGCTTTAGCGGCTGCGGTGTTCCTCCAGAGACTGCCCGTGATCTCCGCGGACTGTGCGCCCATAGAGCAGACCTTCAAAGACATGATGCTCCAGGTGAGGATGGACCATTAAAACCACTAACGGCTACCATCATTTTCTTTATTACAAATAATCACTGGGTTTGCCGTTCCCAATGCGATACAAACCAGAGTCTTGTAGTCTATAGTCCACTCCAGTTCATTCTACTAAACTATGTTGATTAGAAGTCCCTATTTCCCCGGGACAGTCCCAGTTTTGAGCCCTGTGTCCCGTCCCTGCAGATTTATTCAAAACCATTGATTTGTTCCAGTTTTATACAAGACATGTTCTAGGTGTCCCTATTTTTGACCAATTTGATACCTGCCAACACTGGAGAGCAGGACTGGGTATCATTAAGAAGTTATGAAATGATAGACACCTCGATACGTAGGCCACGATATGATACATTCCTCGATACAGTGCTTTCAATTCGATATAATATATTTCAAATCGATTTGAAATGGTTAAATAAAAAATAAAGGCTAAATCATGGTGGTGATCCTAAAAGTCTTTGTTAAAACACTTAATGGGCAAAGATCATATGAAATGACGCCCATTAAAAAAAAAATAAAAAAATCAAAACAGTGAATATGCCAAATATGTCACATAAACGAGTTTCCTTCCACTAAACATGCAACAAAATTAAAATAAAATAAATTTAAATATACCAAAAAAATACTCTTATAGTAGCCCATGATATCGATATTGTATCATCACATTAAACGATATGATATATCGATATTTCTATATTTTTGTACACCCCTATTAGAGAGTCATAAATTTCCGTTTGTTTTGATAAAATACAGAAAAGCTGCTTAAAAATCACCAAATCGCAAAGAAAATGATTTATTTACTTTATTTACTGATTTATTCAAGATTGTCAGTTGAATAAATCATGAATGGGCCGAGGGCAGAACAATTTTCCTTAAATTCGCACTTGTTTCACAATTTTGTTTTTACAGACCAACCCAAACCAGGAGTGTCCCAGTTTTTGATTTTGAAAATCTGGTCACTCTATACTAAACTCTGCTTGCTCTAATGCTTGCGGAGTGACATACTTGCATGATGCTGCCTTGGTCTTTTCCAGATTGAATTGGAGAAGAGCCTGTTGTCAGACCATGAGCTACGTTTGATGGAGGATGCTGAGAGACTGAAGAGGAAACAGGCAGACGATTACGACTCGGATGAGGAGGACAGCCGTGAGGATCAGGACATTGTATTGACCCAGGACTTAGTGGACTCCTGGGAACAGAAATTTAGGAGCTTCCAGCCTGCCCCAAGGGTTAGAGGTCAGTGTAAATGCGAGTAACTGAACTGAGGTACCATTCATTTTATTAACAGACTGTTTATCTAGTCTGTTAATAAAATGTGTACATATGGAAGATGAAGTGAATGACTGAATGCATGTTATGGTTGTAAGTTTTCTGAGCTTGAATCTGATACACACATCTTTGTCTTAGGGCTTTGTGTAACTCCTTATTGTCCTGTTAAATAAATAAATGAATAATTTAAAAAAAATTTGGGCAGGTGATAGAAAAGTAATTTATCTGTGTATTCCCTCAGTCAGCTGGACAAGCTGGAGTAAAGATTTTTGCCACTCATCCAAGTGGCTTCTTCACTTCTGGAAGTTTCTGTTCCGTTTGCTATAATGTAATTTAATTAACTGAATTATGATAATATATTTTAAACAACTATGATTAAAATAGAGATTTATAGGGTGTTTTTATTACTTTGTAGAATTGATAGTATCAGTATCAGAATTAAGTTACACGCTTTATTATTGTGATCAACTGTGAGGCAGTCAGTTCAGTCATACACTTACAATGTTTGAACTTCTAATGACCTATAGGGAAAGCAGTTTTTGAGCCTGCTGCTTTTGGTCTTGATAAATCTGTTAAGCACTCCAGAGGCCAGCAGATTAAACAGGTGAGACAGTCATCCATCCACAGCTTTGAGCTTTAGTTGACATGAGAGCTGAAGGGATTTATCTTAGAATCCTCATGTTATTGTCAAATCTCTTTTATTAAAAAACAGAATGAAAGACAATAAGTGCAATGTGGCAGCAAAAATTTAATCTCATCTCTGCTCTTTTCAGCTTTCATTTTCAAACAATGCCATTATTGTCTGAAGGCATCTCATCCCGGCATGTTCATGTATATCATCACAGCACTTTTTTTTTTTTAAATTCAGGCTTTCTGTCTACCTCGACACCTCCAATTACCATATTAATCTCGTAACATGCTTCAAATTTAAAACCTATATTATGCAAAACTGACTGCTGTGCACTTTAGTCATGTTAAAATGTTGTTACCTCATCAAAAACATACCCAGAGATGTGTTTCATTCACTCATGAGTAATCCTGCTTTACTATTATTCTGTCTCCAAAACTCAAAATGCTCTGTTTCACCTTGTGATGCCGTGCTTGTTTTCAACTTAACAGTAACCTTTTATGTTTTGTTCAGTAGAGATTGGCAATTCGAGGGCTGAAATCATCCAAATGATTCTAGTGAAAATGTACTGAGTTTGAAAACACAGTGGAGCACTTCCTGTACTAACACATGACATCACAAAGTAGAACAGAGTGTTTTCTGTTTGAGAACTCAACCTAAATATGCAGATTTTGTGTGTTAAACAAAAAAGAAACAAAACACAGCTCAAGGTATTTTTTTTGATGAGGAAACATTACAACATAGATCAGTAAATTAAAATGGGCCCTTTAATGTGAAGATGCAGGAGAGGTACTAAGTGTATTCTCATCTCTTTCTGTGACTAGATGATGTGGATAGAGACATGAGTTCGGTGCAGCGCTGCCTGGCGGACTCTCTGGTGCTGGTGGCTGAACAGACATTGGGGGATCAGAAGTTGTGGCTGATGCCTCAGACGCAGTGGCAGGAGGGTGAGACACTGAGGCAGACCGCCGAGAGGGCTCTGGCTGCACTCCCAGGTGATTAGACGCTTTTTTTTCTTCTCCAGACCCCAATCAGGATTTGTGATGCTCTGCAGATTCCATGTTTTTGAGTGGAATATATAAAAAAATCTAATTGATATTATTTAGGTGTTCATATTTATCAGTACTGTGTACACCACTACCGTTTCTACCAATGGTAATACATACTCACAAGAAACACCCCAAAAGAACTAACTGAAGAATGTAACCTTTCTGGTGGAGGGTCTGCCACCTGTTTCCAGTAAGATGATGAATGTTCCATAGTATAGCATTATTTTTTTCTATCCTGGTTACAAGTATTGCATGAGGTCAGACAGGCTAGATTTGTGGAGAGGTGAGCCTGCTTAAGGTATTATTGAGGATTAAAAACACATGTTTTGAATAAATGCATGGTCACTAACACAAAGTTTGATGCCATACTCTGGAACATTCCAGACAAACCTATAATATCTCTATGGATGCAAACATGTGGCAGATCCCCCGTTAGAGAGGTTAGATCAGACCTGGGAAACATATAGCCCTTTGGTTGACTCTGACTGTCCTTTTTAAGATGATCAGGAATTATAAAATAAACATATTTTATAGTTTTACCTCATGCATAGACTAAAGCTGCAGTGCTTTTTTTTCAGAGGTGTTTTTATTGACATTTTTTGTAAGGCCGCTTCACTTTTTCTTTGCTTACTCATAACATAAAGTCTTACCAGCTTGCCAAAACAATGGCATTTACTGCTTTTTTTTTATAAAGAAATACAATTAATGTTATGCAGAATTTAGTTAAGCATTTTGGCCCTGCCCTCCATATTGTTGTCTGTTTCTTGTGTGGCCCCATGGAAAAAATAATTGCCCACCCCTGGGTTAGTGTACCTTTAAGATCCCTTAATTAAGTGCAGGCAATAAAATAGACAAAAGGATTATGTTTAAAAAATCTTCAAAACTTTGACAGAAAGCAAATGTATAAAATTGAGAATATAAATTACCTATAAGAGCAATACATGCATTTTAGGTAAAGTCCATATAGATAGTTACAACACAGTTATGGAGGAAGGTGATAAGAAGTGACAATAGTGACTGAGTACAGATGACATTTAATTAAAAAGAGTGATTTACTTCACGGTTGTAATTGTACGCCTACATCAGTCTATGTCCATTCACATAATACCTTGTTCTGCCTGAATAAATTAGAGTATTATGCTTAACATTTGACCACTTTGATTTGATGAGCAGAAAACATCATCATTCTCCATACACAATTTATTGGACATAGATTTGGGTAGAATTGATCAAAACTGTCAGAAAAAAGCAATAACTTCAATCTTTAAATGTCAGACCACCTTTAATTAAAAGGTCAGTTTGCTCAACATCAGCAACATGATCTGTGTTTATAACATCCACATTCCATTTTTAAAGGAAAAACTCATACCTTATAATGCTCTGCAAATACTTTGCTCATTAGAGACATATTTTCAAACAGATTCTTTACAAATGAAAAAAAAAAAAAGTCTCATTCATAGCCGATAACACTGAACAATCAATTGATGACCTGTCTGAACTTTATTTTCCTTGCAGAGTAGGTTTTGTTTGTGTGGTTGTTAAATTACAATTGTTGTGAGATGGTTTTCAAATGGTGGGAGACTAGAAGTTCTAAGTTGAAAAAATATTGTCATCTTGGAAATTGAGCAATTTGTCCTGATAGTTTTATTTGCATATTTTACCTTGAAACTTTAAAACTTGGCTATTTTTTTGGGGGTGTAAGATGATAGTGATAGGAGACTGATAAACAACACTATACACTATTAAGTTATTAAAGAGGGGGTATTATGCAAACTCTCCTAACATTGTTCCCTATCAAAACCATGCCTGAAGAAGTTTTCAGTGTCATTCATGCATGTTTGAGTAACTACTGATCTCTCCCAGGTCCTGCCTGCTTAAGACATTTTCAATAATTGTACAAAAGCATGATACAAAACAATACACTACAACATCTCTAACCTGATGTTATGCAGTAGTTTAATTGGCAAAATGCACGCTGATTATAATGTGATAGCACTCTGAAGGAGGAATGACTTAGCGCAGAGAACAAAGTGGGGGGTGGAGTCAAAAATTAAACTGAAACTTATTGAATGTTAATGCGTTGTTTTCAGCAAATTTAGCTTTTTCAAAACAATAACAAGAAGCATGATGACCTAAATATATTATGTGTTACCAGTTGACACTCCATAGAAGTGTAATAACGCCTCTTGAAGATAGATACCCACCCTAATTTGTAGGTCAGGTGAGAGTGCATGATTTATTTTAGATGGCACAAAGTTAGATTAAAACCTTGAAATAATGCTATTGGTGTAATTAAGAATATAACTTTGCACAAATCAAATGGGGGTTTTATGATGGCGTAATTAAAGGTGAATTTGTCCTCACCTTTCCTCTCACTGCGTGTCCTTGTGTCTCTGCAGTTGGTCTCAAGGCGACTTTCCTTGGTAACGCCCCATGTGGAGTTTACTCGTACAAACTGCCCAAGCCTCTGCGCACTGAGAGTTCACTTGGGACAAAGGTATTTTTCTTCAAAGCCATTTTGTCAGACAGCGGTCCTTCTGCACCTCCTAATAGTGCTCTCCTCTGGCTGAAGAAAAGCGAACTGCAGGGTTATCTCAAACCAGCATATTTGATGAAGGTCGAACGATTCATCCTCGACTTGTGAAAACTTGGACATTGATATTGCAAAGTTTTTTTTTCTTTTTTTTTTCTTCTGCTTCTGTTTTAATGTTAATAATACCTTCTCTGAAGCTGCTTGTCCCTATGTTGTTTTGCCTCAAATATTCCACATTATGGCATTAAATGTATCCGTTTCCATGTGGACAAGCAGGTGACACCCCTATATATAGAATTATATATAGAATGCATGTTTTCAAGGTATTTGTTAAATCCAAATAACACCTATACAAGATGCAGATGTTTAATGCCATAATGTGGAGCATTACAAGCAAGGCAAATACATCTCCAAGAAAACAAGCAGATGGCAACATCATATTTAAAAGGATACTCGCTGTGCAAATAAATGAGAGTGTTTTCCAATTACGCTGTGTGCATCGTCAAAAATTAATACAAGAACACTTAGCCCTGACCTGAATGATTTAGTGGATTTGAAGAGATTGTGGATTGATTCATTTGGACGTGTACCAGTGTTTTGTTTTGTTGTAACCTCAGCCATAACAAGAGCAAGTGAGAACCGGAGCTCTGAGTGCACACTTGATGCTGAACCGAGGGGGCTTGGCAAACCTGTTAGGAGTCATCAGTCGAGCCTGCCTGACTGCACTGTTTCACCAACGAACACTAGATGGCAGTATTGACACGCCATTGAGCAGGGGCACGGTGATAAGCTGTGTAATTATTGGTGTGCCGTGGCCTCAACGGGTCACTGCGGAGAGCGCTTTTGTGATCAGCCCAGCTCTCTCGCTTTCATACAGAAATTATCCATCAGACAGGCATAACGTTCTCCGGATTCTTTTTAGTAGGTAAGAGCATTGTGATGTTTCTGACCTATTTTCTTCCATTTGCGTCTGCCGAGACAAAAAGTTATTAATTTTGTAGACTCCCCATCCCACCCTTTCCTCCTCCACCACCACCACCACCACTACCCACAATCTTTTTCCAGCAGTTGTGCAGAAAGCCCGCGGTCTTGGTTAGATGTGAGATAGCGTTGAGAGCGCAGTGGTGCAGACAGGAGCCGAGGTGCAAGATGTGAAAGTCGAGAAGCTGATGAAGCCCATTAGAGCGTGTTTGGTGTGAACACAGAGGAGCAGACGCCCCCGCCTCCTCCTCCTCCTCGCCCTTCTCGTCTTCCACACGCCCCGCGATGGCTGCTGTCGCCCCGGGGCCAGGTCCAACGCCCCGTGGTAAATTCAAGGTAATCACAGGTGCAAAGAGAGCGCCATTCACCCTTGCGCTTTCATCCCGACCAAAGGCAGTCAGAGAAGAGCGCGCACAAACTTTGGCACGAACAGTAGAAAGGTTTATGTAACAGCAAGAATATCATCAGGGTTTAGAATTCAAGATATACAATACATTTTTAATTTCAACAAAGTCAACAGAGCCTTCTTTCAAGAGAAACTGTCCATACATGTGTCTTTTGAACCTATTACAACATCACACACAGCATTAGGGCATATCTGAAAACCTCATCCTTGTATTCTTCTATAGTGCATTGAACATATTTATCTAGTGTTGTTATCTTTAAGAACCTTCGAAGCTTTGAAGGGTTTTCCTTTCATACTTCTGTTTATATTTCTCTTACGTAGGCAGTGACACAAGTTATCGATTCATGGTAGACTAAAGGTGCAGATTAATTGGACGTTTCATTCCTTGTGACTGACCAGCGACTGGCTAAATATTATCGACTGGTTTTCCTGTTTTATTACATGATATTTCCAGAAGAATAGAACGCATGTTGAGTTATTTAACATTCTCACTTCTTTTGATGTAATGTGAAATCCAGCAATACAACTAACCTCAGCAATCAAGCGCTATGTAAGAGTTAACTTATTATATTCTGTCCCAGACGGAGCTATTAACCATGTAATATCGTTATTCCTTCATCACCTGGAGTTGTGTTCATATTTCATTTACATATAATCAGCAATATCTACAGACCTCTGAGGCCGTGTTGCCATTGAGCTCTCCAAACATAAATACAATTGAATTTAGTTTTATTTATGCCCACGCATTTATGCCCACCCCAGGCTTCTACTTCTTCTACTTCAACTACTGTTTACTCCACACTTTTACCAGCAGAGGGCGCAGATACTAATACAACACTAAAATAAACCCTAAATTATTATCTTATAAAATGTGGAATTGAAAAATATTTAAAAAGCTGTATTTGTGTCTTTTCTGCATTTACCTTAAGGATAACCAAAAAACAAAAACAAAACAAAAATCACCTGTGGCTACATCAATAGTGGCGACTTTGCTGCATCCAAGGTACTGGCCGACTGTCAACCAATTAGACAATGCATGATGGTGGCGAAGAACAAATGTCAAAGGAAAGGTCTTGCACTTCTTCACCACAGCAAAGGGTAAGTGAAAAACTGTAAATGTCGCCAAATGGACATGTGACTGGAAGGTAGTCTCACATTACCACAACATCAAACATGGCGGCATATCCAGCTGTAGGTATGTTACCAGTGACAGTCACCACACTGTCCCACTCTCTTATGGATTTCAAACAGATTTTGAAAGCAGAAGCTGAATTTCTTAACCTTATTCTTGTGATTCTTTGAAGTGGAGAGCTCTGAACGGGGGGCTGCCAGGCTTTGGAGCTCGGTTCCATGGGAGTGACCTGTGCTAAGAATAGTGTACTCTGCTGCTTACAGCACTGTAAGGGATGTAACAGGAGATAAAAGCTCAGCGCCCAGATCTGTCCTTTCACTTTGGTGATGCCACAGAGGTTTTTGGAGAATCTTTGCAATTGAAGAGAAATCAGTTTGAAAAGGAAGCTAAAATGCAATTCCATTTAAATTAATGGCTGAATTAATTAAACTGTTGTAACAGTATATTTTCACATTAGCTTCACTCTGATACTTGAAACTGAGCATAATGTATGAAGTTAGTGTGCTCCTGAGTCCTGCAAAGTAGTTCTGTAATACATGATGTAATGTGAATGTAATGTATACCTTAAGTAATCCAAATAATAATAATAGAAAAGTAGTAATAATGCATTGGATATATATAGCACCTTTGAAGACACCTAAAGTGCCTTACAGGGCATTCTCTCCATGCATGGTGGTGGTAAGTTCCCATCATAGCCACAGAAGCGACGTTGCCAATCTGCGCTATCACCACCATCCAGTCATTATCCAATCACTTAACAGCCATATCAAAATCGTACTAGTTAATGTGGGTGAAGTTTCCACTATCAGTTTCCACTAAAACAACTGTTGCCCAACTGTGGTACCTTGTATTACCAGTGGCCTCTCATCCAAGTACTAATCAGGCCCAACCCTGCATAGCCTCCAAGATTTGACCAGATCAGGCATTGACAATCAGGTATAAAATGCTAAATCAGTTTTGGTCAGCTTTTCTTTTCTTAGCTTTGCGCAGTTTGACAGAACAAGCACATTCAAAACGCACTTTAGGAATTGCTCAAATCAGTAATCATAATTTTAGAAACTATCCTTCAAGCATTTGGAAAGAACATATCTAGTAATAGTTGCACTCTAAAATGTGCAGTTCGTCAAAGAAAGGACTCAAAAAATCATGTATAGTGAGAAACTTCAAATCACATGTTAATGTAACACCTTATACTTTTTGATTATCAACCACATTTGTAATCCCAAAATTCTTTTCATCTTTTCTGTTGAGGGAACTTTACAAAACCCATCTTTGAACAAACTGGGGTATCTGGACTGCAGCAAGTGGATAGTTGACTTTTGAAAGCATTAAGTGCTTAGGAAAATGGGAGGTGTCCACAACGAGTCATACGACTCCTCACACCACACAACCAAATGGTCAAAATCCAAGGAAATTTAAAACATCCCTATGTCCTCTTGGCTTTAATCCTCCCAGCAGCAGCACTCGGAGTAAAACATGTTCTTGTTAGCTGGTTCATTTTGGCACACTTAAAACTGCAATGTATTCTAATTTGTAGCTTTGACATCTTTGACTTCGTACAGTATTGGTAAAAGTCAAATTCAACTCATTTTTATGTTTTCCATTTTTCCACAAGTAGCAGCTTTTCAAGTGTAAATTGCAGAAGCACCACACCACATCATTTAGTTGAAATGGCTTTCAACAAATGAAAAGGTTGTAGCCACAAATGAAAAATTTTATGAAGGTTTTCTTTTATATATAAATATTTGAAGATGTTAATATTATAAGCTCAAAATTAAACCTATTTGACAGCTCCCTACAAAGACACTTGAATGGACTATTTTTTTTCAGCTTCTGTTGTATAATATTGTGGAGATATCAGTTAAGACATTCCTTTGGAGGTTGACCAAATATGAGTTATATGAGAACAGTAACATATAGGTTCTATAAAGTATGCAGTACAAAAGGATGTAGAATTTGACTACAGCACAGTTCTTAGAAATATGTACCTTGGCAGGAGTTTGACATGTCGGTGAGAGCAGGTTCAGAGCGCTGCTCCTCCATGACCTGTCAGTGTCATGTGCAGTTAAAAACAAAGGCAGGCTGTAGGAGACAGCAGCCATCTGTACAGAAGCACTGCTCCAGATCTCTTCTCCACAAAACCTCTCAAATGTATTTACACACACACTTTCCTCGCACTTATTTTATGCAAATCTGTGACTGCTTATGTCCCGCTCAGGCACTAGTCATTCACAGCAGCTTAACCAAAACATCGAGGTAAGAGCTTATTGGCAGTCTTTATGTAGCATATTGGAATAGCAGGTATAAGAAACAATGATAGCGACCTCCTGAATTGGAACCAAAAAGCCAGACCACCTTAAGCGCCTTAACCACCAGCCTCTGCCGTTCAGCTATCCCAACACGCTGTGCTCCCAGCGCTGCACTATTACTCTTACTCTTAATCACAGAGTGACAGTCAGCTACAGCAGGCACTCTGCGACTCCTCTTCACCGGAGCTCTCTATCACATATGTATGAGCCACTGAATGCACCTTTAAGTATCTGCATTATAAAGCTGAACTTCAATACAAACATATGCAATGTACACATTGTACTAGATTGAGAGATTAAGCATAACATTGTGACTACTGATATGAACAACAATCTTTCTATCAGAGCCAACGTAATGTAGCTCAAAGCCTCCTCTTGGTCGAGTTTAAACTCCCAAAGACACCACTTTTCTTTTTGAGATTCACTTTCACAATAAAAAGAAAATTATGAGAATAGGGTCTGTTACAGAAATATTGTTATGGAGTTGTACTGAGTATGATAACAATAAAAATTAGCCACCGATTTATGGTACGGATGCAGAATGTGTGGACGTGAAAGATCAATATTTATAATAGTTTATTGTCACTCAATAACACCTAACACAAATATAAGTAAACACACCTTATAAATATAATACAAAGCACAGCACCAACAGATGTGCTCTCGTGAAAACAACTCAAGCTCAGAAATAATCACACCCATGGCAACACACAGGCTTTAGAAACAGAAAAGGTTGATTTAGCAAAATAATGGGAGTTCCCAATGAAAAACATATTTTCTTTATGTTTTATTTTTATTTTTGATTACTAACCTTTTCCAGTGGAGCAGTGCAGACAGTGCTTGAGGTACAACCTGGCGGTGTATGCAGTTGAAAGAGCTTGTACTGGTGTCACACATGTTTTTATGCTGATGTGCCAGTTGAGGAATGATACGATTTGCTCCACAGTAATTTTTAATTTTTATTATTAATATTTATTCTGGCAGGGCAGTAGTTCAATAATGCATGTAAATGGCAATTTTAAATGATAGTAAGTTGTGAGTTGTCGTAAACTATTGACTTAGGGCTCAGTATGAACTGCATTTGCATAAGCCTGCATGCATTTTCCACAACTGGCATGATATGCCTCAAATTAATAATTGTAGTATTTTAGGAAACAAAAGGAAATTTACTAAAAAACAAAAATGGAAATGCACTTTTTTCATTCATTGTGTTATGGTCAGTACATTTGAATTTAACATTAATAAGGATCTTACTTCCATAACTAGAATCAGCCCACTGTTATGATCAACAAAGCGAGTAAACAAAACCAAAAAATACTACTAATACTACTTGAACTGGTTTCCCCCACAGTCCGAGTAAACAGCATTTGGAATTTCCTCACCACAGCCTTTAGCTCTCATTATCAATGCTCTTATATTCTGCATAAAACTTAAGGCCAGAGGTCCTTTTATTTACCCATGTTTTTCCTCATGGCCACTGGGAGGTAAGAGCCACCACTGAAGAACTCCACTGCCTGTCACCTATAATTAGAAGCAATTCACTTTAGCACCACTATTATCTTCCACCTACAATAAGGAAAAGGCTGGAGCTCTTCTGTACAACCGGCACGCAAACTAACAACAACAGTATGTCCCCATGGGCTATCCTGTTTGATGAATATCCCCCCTTAGAATCCTTTTATGAAAAATGCTATAGCTTTTTTCGCATTGCTGGAGATGGTTGTTATTTCAGTTTGTAATGTAGTCTTATGGAAAGGAATGCCAAGGTGTGCCAGTCTCTGCTGTCAGCCTCATTTGAATGAAACATCAAGGCACCTCCATCGCCAACCACTGATTAAAAATGGATTAATCAAGTTTGGTTAGAGGCAGAACAGCGCTCTGAGATTCAATTTATCAGCCCAGCATATTTAAAATGTAATTACATCACAGGCGTAGATAGATTTGAGATTTTTAAGATTTTTTCAAAGATCCTATATTACGCAAAATTGTTTCTTGTGAGCTTTTAGACATGTTATAATTCTGTTGCTTCGTCAAAAACATACCCAGAGTTGTGTTTTGTTTCATTCACTCATTTTAATCCTGGATTATTTGTCTGTCTGCATCATTCCCCAAAGCTCAGAATGACCTGTTCCACTTTGTGATGTCATGCAGTTAAGTAGTAGTCTAGTTTTCAGGTTAACAGCTCCTTTTACCTTTTAATCAGTAGAGAATGGCATTTCCAAGTCTGAAATTATCCCAATGATTCCAGTGAAGGTGTGTGGCAGGAGTCTCTAAACTGTAGCTTGGGAATCACCAGTAGCGCTCCACCCCCTTCCAAGTAGCTCAACCAAGGATTTCGGAATTGTACCATTGTGCTGAATAGGAATAAATTTGGTTAATTACATGCTTATTACCATTGTGCATGTATCATTTTGAAGCCCAACTTTGTGCACTAATAAATGAACAATGGTTTATGTCTTATAGGCATCCAACCGTACCCCAAGGCTTTCCCTTTTTCTTATAATTGTCTCAGTTTCTTGTTGACACTAAAATGAGTAGCTCTATGATGCTTTTGTTTTGTAAAGATAGCTCACCAGAGGAAAAAGGTTGGAGATCCCTGGTGTATAGAGTTTAGAAACACAGTGGAGCACTTCCTGTATTACTAAATGGCATCACAAGGAGGATCTTTTTTTTTGTTTTTTGTTTTTTTTTTGGGTATATTTTTAATGAGGAAACAACATTATAACGGATCAGAAAAAAATGGACCCTCTAGAGGAAGCCAGACATCAGATTTCTGTTCTTGAAGTGATGGTGGTGATGATGGTGGGGCTGTTGTATAAGAGGAGCAACTAAATAATGCTGTTTACTCATTACAAACATCTGGAGTTGAGTTTTGTTTCATTCATACATGTTTAATACACAAACCTTGTAAATTTGGATTTATTCTTTTCTCAAACAGAAAACACTCCAACTTCTGCTGTCATGTGGCAATACAGGAAGTGCTCCACTGTGTTTTTCCACACACCTCCATACACCTTCACTAGAATGATTTGGATAATTTCAGCTCTGGTATTGCCAATCTTCTGAACAAAACGTAAAAAAATATGTTAACTTCACTTAAAACATTGCAAGGTGGATCAGAGCTTTTTGAGCTTTAGAGATGTAGACAGACTAATAATGAATTACTCAAACATGTGATTGTAACCAAACGCAAGTCCAGGTATGTTTTTGATGAGGTAACATTCTAACATGGTTTAAATCTCACAAGACACAGGACCTTTAATTAATTAAACTTTTTTGGATAGTTGACAGAGAGTTGAGAGTTGACCAAAATTGTCACTTATCTTCAGCAATGTGATTTTGTGGAAACCATTTCAGTAGACACATCAGATGAGGAATAATACTATTCATATGCAGATTTTGCACAGAAAAAGTAAAGTTCAGATAGAAGGGATTAAATTATTCACTTTTAATAATATTTCAAGTAACAATTGTGCTTTCCCTTATTAGAGAAATGGTTCCCACTACAATCAAACCAGATTTCCATTTGAAGTGTCTATCATTGTCTTTTCAAACCACAGGCTCTTTGGACTCCTGTCTGGCTGTCTGCTCGGGTCTGAACTTGGCTCTTCCTGGAATCATTTCTTGATGGCAATTAGCCCGGTGTCTGTGTGATTGCAGTGGAAGGTTTCTGGAAATGGTTTAAGTAGGGTGTCTTTGTGAGACTGGTTATGTATTCAAATGTGTGACCTGCTGCGATAATTTGGGCTTGATAAGTACGAGAGAACGTACCTAATCACACACCCCTCTGTCATTCTGCCTTTAAGTTATATATTAAACACTATAATCCACAAAGCTGCCGCATTCAAAGTAGTGGGAGAAAAATAATTGTTCACATTTTTATTCAAATGTGTTGCCCACTTAATATGCGCTGTTGCATACCTGTTGTAGCCCAAGGTTAGTTTTGCCATATACTGAAGAGCACTTTCTATACATATACTGTATATAACTGTAGCAAGAGTACTGAATACTGAGAACTGCAATTACAACAATCATCAATCAATCAATCAGTCAATCAATCAATCATGTATGAACCACAACATTTTTTGGTAAACTTTTCGATAGCAATAGAACTAGTTGGGCATAACTTTATTTTAATTTATTGTCTAAGTTTTTTAATCAGTTCTTTCGCATCTGGTTGGGGCGATGACATGGTCTCCTGCTGAGGAAGATTTTGTTCTCTGTGTATTTGCAATTTTAACATTGCAAAAATTGAATAATCCTTGTAAAAAAAAAAAAGTTTACAATAGATCACATTAAAAGGGTCTGAACCAATTTTTTTTGAGCCTTGGACATGTAGACAAATGTGTGAATGGATCAAAACACAACTCCAGGTATGTTTTTGATGAGGTAAGCACATTCTAGCATGACTTCACGCTCACAACAAGTAAATTTTGTGTAATAATAGAAGGCCTTTAAATATTCTATTCTTGAAATGATTGAAAGTAAATGATTATACAAGCCTTATACATATAGAAAATGTTTGCATGCTTTGTCCATATGGAATCATTAGCATACTCGCCTACATGGTGAACTGATTTGCTAACTGCGTACGTATGTAGGAGTGTTTTGTACAGCAGATGTTGTGTGACTCTCATGTTTCCATGTTACAAAGTTTGACACAGTTACTGTTCGTGCACATATTATGCCTGAATGCTGCTTTTCTCATTAGTATTTGGCAACCATGTTTGCTGTTTCGAGTGCCATTCACCTTGTCACAGCTAAAGTCCTGTGCAAAAAAGTTTGGGACATGTCAAATTTTGGCACTATATTTGCTATTATTAAATCAGGTGGTGGCTGCATTCAAATGCTCTCCTCCCCAGTGTTGCACTCATAAATACATAAACAGCGGGGGCAATTGTGAATTCACCTTTGTCCTTGTCCTGCCTCAGCTAAACACAGCATTTTTAGGCTTGAAAAGTGGAATAAACAAGATTTTATAATTCATAAAACATCTATTTAAATTAGTTTGGAAATCAGCAATGCTTCCCCTTAAGGTATGCATCAAAATACTTGATTTAACTTTATAAGAGAATAAAAAAAAGACAAAAACACAAATCCAATATTGTTACTCACCAACTGTGTGAGCGTTGTAAAAACATAATTTTTTTCGCATCTGAACTGCATCTTACAACCTGGTTAAACACATTGATTTTCAGTTGTTTACAATGGTCAAAGGTTATGCATTACCTTAAAAACTTAACACAATTTTAATTTTTTAATTTCAAGTTTATGAGAGCTTTTTACAACTTTCAGACATCAGAACGTAGTTTGGCATCACAGTGAAGTTAACAACAACTAGCATGCTAACCACAGACTTCTTGATTATCAATAAAATACTTTAGATACAGATTGTACACAGCTGATATATTTTAGCCTCAAGACCTGCTTATATATCTTTTGGACATGGCACATTTTGCTCAAATACATGGAAAAAATGGGTACAGGGTCTTTAAATGCTTTATTTTCTTTCTAGAGATTAACATTTTGCACTTCTTTTTTATAATTTAGTTTTATGGATGTTCCAGATTTTAAATGTCCTCTATCTCCAATGATTGCCTGTGGGATGAGTTCACTTTGCACTCTGGTCCTGAGCACTTAACTCGGTTTATTAGAAACAATTTGTATTTCGATTTGAACAGTTTCAGTTTTAGCTTTAAAATTATAACCATATGAGCCGTGTTGTTAAGGACCAGTCTAAGGTGACCTTTCCTACGGCAGGTAATTTCCTGACCTTTGAGCACTGGATGTCACATTAATGATACCCTGTCCACGTCCTTTTCACTATTATGGCTTCCACAAGTTTCTTCAGTATAGTTCAAAGAAATCTAATCTAAAACGTATTGTTATAGGTGTCAAAGCTTAATGAAAAGAAGGGCACAGTTTAAAGTGCTGCCATAATATCTTAAAGGAACCATATACTTTGATTTTAAGCTCAATAAACATGACCAAACTATACTCACATAAAAGGTAGACATGTTCAGATCAAGTATATGTTTTACTGATAGTAATTGAAATGCTGATTTATTCTTAAAGGTGCATTGTGTAACTTTTCTGCTGGAGAGTCTGTTAAATGCTTTTCTTTATGGAGATGTTACTGTTTCTGGAATGTTTCACAGTATGGCATATGTCTTCTGTCTTCAGAATTCCTGGTTTTCTCGATATTCTTGAGCTATAAAATCACCTGTAACTGAATAAATGCAAGGTAAAGCTGTTTTATATCATACTGTGGAACATTCCAGGCAGAGCAGTGACATATCATATGGTGATGGACCCCCAACCAAAAAGTTACATAGTGCACCTTTAATCCTATTTATATATTTATACCAATACAATACCAATCACAAGAACATCACATATGATGTTACAATTTGGTGTTTTGATTCTCAAGATGATTATCCAAACATAAAGCAGAATGAGCCTCACATGAGTCTCTTTTCGGGTGATATATTCAAATATTCAATGCCAAATATTCAATATCCAATTGATTCAGTATCCAAATATTCAATATCCAATTGATTCAGTATCCAAATATTCAATATCCAATTGATATAAGGACCCTCTCTGATCTGAATCCTCATTAAATGCCAGCATCTGCAGGCAGTCATGAATCAGTGCTAGTGCAGCCCCTGCAGCTGCTGTGCTGTCCATATATGGACAATGAAAAAAACCTGTATGGGAAGTATAGTAACTTACTCAAAGATCATGAATGTTATTAAATGTAAAAAAAAAAAAAAAAAAGAAAAAAAAAAGCTTTTAACACTTTCATCAGCATGAACTTATTCAGAGTTGTATTTATATTGATCCATGCATGTTTGAGTAAACCTGTATTGTTTTGCATTTGAGGCTTGAGTTCTTAAAAATCTGTTTCCACCTGCCCCCTATCTCCACCCACTTTTCTGTACTTAGACTTTGTGCTACTGTGATACTAACTACCCCCGAAAAGGATATACTGTATGTCTGGGTTACATTGTGTATTTTGTCGTGTAATACATTTTCCCAGTGTTGAGCTTTCTCCCGTTGTTCTTAATGCAGCCATAAGCTTTTTGGTCCCCTTTGTTCCAGTTTTCTTGACAGTGTTTCCCTTTTATTTGTGCTTAAAGCCTTAACTGTCCCTCACCATGTCGGCTGGTGAACAAAGCTCAAAGGGAGAGGGGCCAAAACGTACCTCTGAGTCAGGCTCGCTCAGGCAGGACCACTGGCAATGTCTTTTCTTTGGCTGTCCCGACGAACACAAGGCCAAAACAAATGGACTTCTTTTCTCCTGGTCCTGTGGTGATTGTCCGTGCTCGTGTCCACTGCTTGTGCTGGACCTGCTGTCAGTCTGAGTCAGTGGAGAGGGATTCCGGTAGTTCCTACACTCTAAAAGTACACACACTTTGGATCGCTCTTACTTTTCTGATTTTTATATTTCTTTTTCATCTTCTTAAAATAGTGTTAATGCAAAGTAATTACCACAAATAAAAGTCATGCATTTGATTTTTATTAAAGAATGGACAAATAAGATGGACAAGAGATTTTATAAACTAGACATATTTGAGTCATTTTTTTAGTTCGAGCTGTACTACAGACATACTTAATATAATATAAATAAAAATAAACAGACTATTTAGTTTGTGAAAAAAGTGCAGAAGGTAAGAGCTTTGTGCATTTGTGGACAGGGAAGATGACTGTTACTCTCGACTGGATGCAACAAAAGTTTTTCGGCTTGTTCGTCTGTTGTGATGCTTCGACCAATCTGCTCCAGATTCATAAATGTGTAGAATTCAATTCTGAGTGCTTAATCTGTCAGGAGCCAGGTTACCTCACCTCATACATTAAAGTTTGTTTAGAAAGTTATAGAAGATATTTGAATTCATCATTTTATATAGGCTACAGCACACATAATAAGCTATTACACATCATGGTCATGTATTCATCACATTCCCTTTCTTACAGAAGTGAAAAGTTGAAGACTTCCTTTTCAGTGGTCCTTTTCACAAAATATATCAACATACATATTTACAACATACTTGGTTGCTCCAAAAGAGCAATTCTTCCATAGCTTTCTCTATTTTGGTGTATGATTTTAAAAGTGAAAAAATGCTCACCACACTGAGATGGCTAATGTCTGTTTTTTGTTTTTTTAATTTTCGATAACATTTCGTCAGATCATTTGCTTTGCTTTGGACGACGGAAGTTGATCATTTTAACTCCTGGTTGGACATGGATAGCCCATAATGTCCTTACATTTTGGATGGAATTTTATGTGTTTTCCGTGAACTACTTACTGTATTTTTTGTCCTTTTCTTCTCAACTTTTTTCCCACAAACTGCCAAAATGCTGAACTGATGTAAACATGAAAATATTTTGTAAGCACTTTAATTACCAGTACAAACAAGCTCCTAAGCTGTAGCTCATATAATTTCTGGACCTCAGTGTGATTTCTGGTGATATTTACTGAATCCCCTTTTTCAGTTGAGTTTTACAGTGCTCAGTCTGGGTGTGCCGTGTGGCCGGCTCAGTCAGGCAGCTCACACAGCCGTGACCTGGTGAGTAACTGGTCGATAGGAGTCGGCGTGGATCGACTTGGCTTTGCGGGTGGCCATGACTCATTGTGCTCGCCCTATTTCTCTGCTCTACGGACATACATTTCCCAAGCCATACCATTAATGCGTGTGAGGGAGATAAGCTAACAGAACCCAAAATAGCCACTCAATAATTAATGTAACAATAAGGGCACACGTTTATCTAATCAGAGAGCGCAGTGGGGATGTATACATAATAAGAATATTATCTACCCGCTGTGTGGCTGCCAGCGTGATTTGGCCCATTTGGCTGTGAGCTAACTGCGGCGTTTGGCTGGCAGCTATCGAAGCGCAGCATCTCGGGCGCTGGGTAGAGTACGCTGGCACCAGGGCGCACCCTCGTCCTCCTGACACATCACTGCATCAGCACTTTGTCACTGTGCAAGTGGGAAACAAAAGGAACTAAGTGGTTTGGAAGATAGAACATTGTTTCACAGATGATCCAGTGGTTATTCTTCAGTTTGACCAAAGATTTTGTTTTTGTGAGGAAAATCTTGTATTAGATTCATTCATTATATTTAGTCATTATAAAAAATACAATGAAACTTCGACAGAACAAAACTGCAACACCTGCGTGAAGTTGGCCCCCCATCGAACGCAAACCTACACAAAAACTATGTCAATTGTTTGTGCTCCGTTCATGCTGTTTTGTGTTACAGAAAGTTTTGTTTGTGCTGCTTTAGTTTTTGAGATATTAATGATTCTTTTATTAGTAAAATTAGAGTCTGCGAGCCCCTGTTGAGGAAGCTTAAAAATGCTCTCAAACGATTGACATAGTTTTTGTATAGGTTTGCATTTGATGGGGCTACCTTCACAGAGGTAACTGCAGCCACACTTTCTCACATCCATACCAATAAAAACATTTAAAAAATAGTAAAAACATTAAATAAATATAGGTGTAAAAGTTCTGCTCGCGAATACGTTTTCAGATACAAGAAGAACTTTGGGCCACTGCGTGTGTTTGCGCCGCCGCCATCTTGTAAGCATCACTCAAGCATCTGTTACTTGTAGCTCAAAATTGTGGGGGAGACAGATACTGTAACTGTTGTATGATCAAAGACAAGCTGTGATTGCTATCAAGCCGACTTGACCATTCTCTGACTGCCTCACTCAATCTTTCAAACATGTGACCAACCACGCAAATCCACTGCTCACATGTAACGCTAGCCTTAGCTAACGGTGCAGTTACCACATGAAACAAAGAGAACATTAAATCACTCAGACAAACTTTGGTTATAGCTACGACTGATCATGAGAAACATCACAGTGTGCAGGTGTTGACATATGACATTGTATAGTGTGACATCAATGGATCTTATAAGACAAAAAAATGGTGCAGTGGACACCAGGCTTAATGTGCTCTCTGAAACCAAGCAATAAATGGAAATAGAACTCCTTGGTATAACTGCACCAATTATGATTTTATTATGGCTGCCAAAGGAGAAGTCACAGATTTTTCTTATTATTGCACCTCTGAGTGTGATGTGGTTAGGCTTCAATTAGACTTTTAGAAGTCAAAGCTGATTGTGACAGGTCATCTCCCAATTCATTGGCAGCTGTTTCCAGCTGTTTGTGTTCGCAGTTTGTCACAGTGGTCACATGCTGTACTATCGATCAAAGAGATCTAAGCAAACAAACTGTTGGCTGGTCTGAAAGGCACACATTTACAAATGTTACTGCAACTACTGTAGAAATCATGCTGTAAACATGTTTGCAAAATATATTTTTCCCTGAGTAAAGTGGCTGTACCTGTTTTTTTATCCATGTAGCTGAGGAGCATGTGCTCTGCCACAGTATTGTAAATGTAGCTGTTTTCACACATGTTACTGCAACCTGTGGAGTGACCCCAGTGCCACTAGATTTAGGTCTTTTTACTTCACTGTTGGGTCGGTCCTTTTCAAACACTCTCATCATTCTCCCCTGAGGCCACACCATGAGCATAATAAGAGGTCATCAGCTAACCGCCGAACTTGTTTCCATGACACAGGACTTCAAGCAACACAGGCTGCATGAGCACTTGTGTTCACTTTCCTGGTGTTATACATGGTGGTCTTTTTCTTAAAATACTGCCCACTGTGAGGGCCAGCGCCCTGGTGGCAGCAAAGAACAAGTATACAGAGACAGACCAAAGCTTACCTGCACAGACAGAGGCAGGAGAAGTGTCGCTGATATAAAGTTGTTCCAAGCTGCCTCTCTGCAGCACCCGTGGCCTGTGTGGTGAGAGTAGGTCAGTCTCAATGCGGCCATTTTGACACCGCACTCGCAGCTCCAGACTGTCATAGGAGCAGCTCTGAGACTTCCTGTTTTGACTTCTCTCAGAGCGATCATTTACTGAGGTACAGAATGCAGCTGTTTTGTTCACACTGGCCCAAGCCCACTGCTCTCACATCAAATACTATTATACGTTAACCAAATGTATAAATATTGCTAAATGTGTAAATGACCTTAGTCAAAATGTGACCGCTGTGTATAGTCTGCATCAAATTATAAAGCGTTTTACTGTCAGAAAACCAAGTAATACTAATGCCATCGGAAAGAGAGTACTGCCTTTAATTTATATAACATTTATTTATTTCATATGAATCATCTCTTAGGGCTACTTTTTTGAAAATTGCTTGTCTGTAACTTAAATTAATTTCCAAATTTTCTTTTCCAATACATTTTGATTCTGAGTGTTACACACTGGCAACTAGTAGTCATAATGCTATGGCTGATCAGTGTGTACTAAAAAAAACACCCGCTCTCTTTTCTGCCTTGCTTCAGGTGCCTCTCATTTCTCTTGCAAGTTAAGTTGAAATAGTGAACTTTAAGACTGTATTATACCAGGGCACTTAATATCACATCAAGTGCTATTTCTACATCATTACCTCCCTTCAAAACAGGTGAATGCTCCATACTATTTCAGGCAGGATTCTTCAAATACAGGGCTGCCAGTTTAGCACAGTAATTGCAGCACGCTGTCGTTTTGGTGAAAATTGGTCTGGGATGAAAAGTAAAGCGTTACAAAAGAAATTGATTTGTATGTGTGTGCCATTACCCCTCTATACCAGGGTCTGATCAGCTCTCCAGCTCCACCACTGTCTATTCTAATGTTCACAAAATGAGGCCGGTCCTATGCAAATTGAATGAAGACAATACGCAGACATCGACTCGCGAAATTGAAAAAGTCACAACCCAACTTATTCTGGCAAAATGACTTCCGTGAACTGAAATAATTCATCTCAGACGCTAAAAGTGGCCTGTCATGCAAATGTGAGAGCAAGTTATTGAAAGCCGGTGTAAACATAATTTCTTTATTAAGAAGACAATCTTCTGTTCCCAGTTGAACCATGGGCAAATGCATAACAGATCATGTATTTAACATATTAGTGCTGTCGGATCACAATATCACTCAGTAATTACATGTATTCTCTTTATTTTGAGTTGACTTGCTAAGGTAAATACTGTTTAAAGGGATAGTTTGGGTTTTTTGACATGAATCTGTATGTTATTGAGATAGTTACAGTCTGAGTTCTGTGGGTGGTTGAAAGAAGACTGCCTCTTGGCCAGGTCGTTATTGTGAAATGAGATGGTGTTCTCAACTGACTTACCTGGTAAAATATTGAATAAATAAAAATAAAATTAAAAAAGACATATTATCCTTTTGTCTGATATATCATTACGATCCATATGGCACCTGTGCATCATTATTTAATATTTTGAACATTTATTGCAGTATCTATTTGATCTAAAATGACTTATTAAAAGAAACAAGCCCGCTGACTTCCACTGTGAAAAACTGTGGCACTGATTTTTTAGTAATAATAATACCACAATTTTATTGATTGCAAAACCAGGAATAGATATTAGTTACAGAGTTTTTTTTTTTTTTTTTTAAGTTATTATCTTTGTTTTTCACATCACAGTTAAAAGGCTATATTTGATTTTTACAATTTTTAAAGAGTATTGTGTAGCCTTCTGTAGGAGACAGTATTACTGTGAAACAAGATACAATACCTCCCATAGTTCTGCAATTGATTTTTCTCACTTTAAATTCTTCCTGACACAAATAGAGGCTTAAAGGTGCACTGTGTAACTTTTCAAGTTGGGGCTCCACTGCCATAGAGGTGCTATCACTTTGTCTGTTATATGGTATTAAACTTCCATGGAGACAACTGGCAGCCCTCTACCAGAAAAGTTGCACAGTGCACCTTTAAAAACATGTCCACAGAAAACAAACATACATACATACATTGCTTATCTGTAACTAATGAATTCCCAAATGTTCTTTTCCAATACCTTCTGGTTTTAATATTGTTAGACACTGACAACTAGTAGTCATAGGCTACGTTCAGACTGCAGGGCTTAATGCTCAATTCAGATTTTTTTTGTGAAATCCAATGTTTTTGCAAGGTTGTTCACATTTCCAATTAAATGCCACTTGTATGTGATCTCCAGTGTGAACTTTAAACAGCCCAAAAGTGTCCTGCATGCACACTGGAGGACACGATGATGTCAACCGCAGCGAGCGTGCTCTGTGTTTACGGAAGTTGTCCAAACATGGAGGCGAGCATTGAGCACTTGGCAATTTTAAAGTTCCTCTTGTACCAGAACCAGAACATGTACAACTTACTTGTTTTAAGGAGGAGATTGAGAAGAAGAAGAACGTGGTTTTTGGTCATGGCGTTTTGTGGGGCAGTAGCAGCAACGTCCGTTGAAAGGAACGTGTGGATGCGGAGACGTAGCCAAGAATGGTGGGTTACCGATGTGCTTCGCTTCAGTGACAAGGAGTTCATTAACAATTTTCTTAAATTTTCCGCCTACTTCAGCGCAGAATAGTGACGTTTGTCGCTTGTTGATAACGTGTAGGTCGGATAAATGCGCCTTGGCCATTCAGACTGAAGTCGCATGTCAATAGATCGAATATGTATCGCTTTTAGGACCACGTGTCGTTCAGACTATCACTAAAAGATCAGATACAGGTCACATAGGGGCCAAAAAATCTGATTTGGGTCACTTCAGGCTGCAGTTTGAACATAGCCATAATGTTATATGATATTAAACTTGTATAAGATGCAAATATATTATTTTGACTGCTTTTATCGCTAAAAATCTTTTTAAAAACCTGTATTCTTACTGTGAGTGGGGGGTCACCTCTTCACAGATCTCACCTTGAAATTGGCCTAGTGGCATCTCTTGCTTGTTTCTATATGAAAAGTTTAATGCATACTTTGGAATATTGGAGGTAAAGCAATAACATCTTCATGGAGACAAGTAAGTGGCGCCCCTCTACCAGATAAGTTACACAGTGCACCTTTAAAAACATGTTAACAGAAAACATAGATCCTATGTCACATACCATCCCAACAAACACATTTCATTTAGAAATATGGTATTATATATTCCCTCATTTGTACCACGATGGTCTTTGTCAGAGAGATGCTTGTTCAGCAGAAGCAATTGGAGTGTGACATGCAGACAAGCAGACAAGGTGTAATCCATAGATAAACAGTGTCGAGGAGCGGGCAAACAGCACACCACGCCTGTACCCCCCAACACAGCCCTACCCCCCCAAGTCAAACAAGCCCCCCGGAGCCTTCCTGCTACCACCTCTCTCTGCATTTACATTACATTGGGTATTCAGGCCTTGAGTGACATTGAAGTCTTTGCAAGGATAGAAGCAAGTTCACACTCCAAAGCAAGGGCAGGACTTTTACATCATCTTATAACCTATGGCAATGAAGAGGTGCATTTTAAGAGCCCATATTATGCTATTTTCTGATCTGTTATGCTGTTTTTTCTCATCAAAACATACCTGGAGTTGTGTTTGTTTCATTCTCACATGTTTGACACACAAATCCTGAATATTTAGGCTGAGTTCTTCTTTCAAACAGAAACCTTATGATGCCAGAGTGTCATGTATAAGAAGTGCTCCACTGTATTTTTAAACTCCATACACCTTTACTAGAATCATTTGGATAATTTCAGTCCTCGAATTGTCAACCTCTGCTGAACTAAACATAAAATGTAGCTGTTAACTTGAAAACTACTGCTTCATAATATCACTAAATGGAACAGAGCATTTTAAGATTTGGAGATGTAAACAGACTATTAATACAGAATTACTCAAATATGTGTGAATGAAACAAAACTGAACTTTGGGTATGTTTTTGATGAAGTAACAGCATTACAACATGGCTTCACAAGCTCACAAGAGTGAATTTTGAGTAATATACAAATACAAATTCCATGTATTTGAGCAAAAATGTATCCAGATGTATTGCATAAGCACTTCCTCAGATCCAAATAAGTCTGTGTCCTGTATGTATCTAATTATAAAGCTTTTTATTGTCCGAGAATCAAGAAGTGCACAATTATCATGCCAGTTGTTGTTAGCATTACTATGATGACAAAATGCACTGTGGTATCTGAAAGTTCTGAAAAGAGCTTATAAAATTTATGTCAAAATTTTTGTAAAATCATTCGTTCAGTGCATTCTTCTAATATCTAATGTAAATGAAAGATGCACTATCTAACTCTTTGGTTGGGGGTCTATTCTATGGATAGTGTTGAGGAGTAACGAATTACATGTACTGGTGTTATGTAATCAGAATACAAATTATGAGTAACTGTATTCGGTTACAATTACTGTTTCAGTGAATGGTAACTGTAATACAGTTGCTTTGTTGAAATGAATGGATTACACGGTGGTATTTTCCTGTTTTCACATTTTGGGCTATATTCCTTTTTTTAATTTTTTATTTTTTTATTTCAGTAATTCCTCTCATTGCCTGAAACCCCAAACATGCTAAATAGGTCTCTAGGAAGAACAGTTGATAGTCAAGGTCAGATAAATACAATCAATCAATGAACCTGCCCAGGGACTACAGGTGGAAATTAGCACTGATTCTACAACCTGGTACAATGCATCTCTCCTGTTAAGGTTAATGTAAAAATTGTGCACTGCCCCTGTCTCAAATAAATAAACAAATAAATAAATAAATAAACCCAAACCCTAACCCTAATGCATGCAATAAGAGCTATGTAAATGTCTTGTTAACGTTGGTGGCGTCAGTAACACAATGGATGAGGTCGAGGAGCCAGTTGAACAGTTGAGCCAGTACAAACTACATTTTGGGTTATGTAATCTGTAATCTGTAGGGGAATACATTTTAAAAGTAACCTTCCCAACACTGTCTATGGATATGTCAATGCTCTGCCTGGAATGTTCCACAGTATGACATTAAACAGCTCTACCTTACATTTATTCAATTACAAGTGGTTTTATAGCTCAGAAATACCTAAAAAAAAAAAAAAAAACTGGGATTCTGACTGTGAGTGGGGTTAATTCTCCACAGACCTACATGTAACTTGGTCTAGTTTGGTCTCCTTAAAAAGGTTTAATATACAAAACATTCCAGACAAAGCAATAACATCTCCATGGAGAAAAGCATTTGATGACCTCTGCACCATTAAAGTTACACAATGAACCTTTAACCTTCTGTGTTGATTGCAGATTAAGAAAATGAAAGAGAGATAATCATTTATTTTTTAATCTTGCAAGATCTCGGGGTGCTTCATCTGTGACTAATATTTCAACAGTTAAAGTAACATTTTCTCAACGAGCCCATATACTAAACATAAGCATGCACCAGCTTTAAAAGCCCATGAGTTAAGTTAAATCAGTATTTAATGTTTCCAACTATAAACCTAGGTACAGGACATTATAAGAAAAGAGCCACAATTCATAATTCTATATCTGTCTCTGCTTCAATATAAGATTCATCAAATTTTCAGCATGCAGCCATTTTTATTCCTCAATAGATGTGACTTATAGAAAATGTGCTAATCACTCTCGCCTCTGGGATTACATTCCTTATCGTATCTGCCCCCAGTCAGGTTAAGCACGCTGCCACCACAGTGCAAGTCTTTTTTAATAACGCTCCATTTTAAATCAAGATTTCGGTAAAGCCACCCACTCAGTTAATTGGTTTCTATTAGGAGGGATTGTACGAGGGCAGAGTCAGGCAGACATGCTGGGGTCGTGGTCTACTGTTCTGCTTACTCATAAAGGCCTATTTGTGAAAGTGTGGAAGATGTTAATGTGGGATGGGTAAGTGCGGAGAGGAGCACAGGGCTGGTGTTTGGTGATGTTGTGTCTCAGGTCGTGATGCTACAGGATGTTAGCAACTCAGTGTTAGATACCATTGAAATGATGTTACAGTGGAAGGCTTTAGGATACTTGTGTGGACAGACGTGGGTAGTACTCAGTTACATTTACTTAAGTTACTTTTTGGAAATGTTACTTCTGTGAGTAGTTTCCAAGCACTTTTACTTCGACCAGAGTAATATATTTTCAGTATGTGGTCAATATTAGATGATTCACCAATACAGATGATAGATGATTCATCAGTTGCAAAGCACAGGACTTCCCTCCTCTAGATCTCTGCATTCTGAGAAAAAAAAAACAAAAAACAAAAAAACAAGAAAAACAAGTGTTAAATCTGTTTTAGTTTTAGCAGCCTAACATTAAATAAAATAAAAGTCAAAAACAACCAGCCATTCAGTGAATAGTTTAAAAGTTTGATTACACTTTGATCAAAGGAGACAGTACATACATGAAACAGTACTTGTCTGTACTACATGACTTTAAGATTATTACAGAGAGGTTTTATGCTATGAAAGGAAAGAAGGTGATGAATCTTGCCATTCTGTTTAATGTGGCCTTGGATTACAGAGTTTGGGCTCATGTGTGGTAACATAAACAAACAATACACACATCACATGATGTTTTAACTAACGAGGGCATTCAGAACATCTTCATTGTTACAGAAATTATTCATTTACAAGAAATTATTATATTTTTATCACAACAAAAACATCTATAGAGAGATTACAGTAGATTATCAGGGGACAGTGCACCCGACAGAACGACCCCACACAGTCCCAGAATAGAGCTTGGAACCACCTTGCTGTGAGTCATTGTGCCACCTCTGATCAATATCACAACTAAATATCACCTATTTCTGAACTGTGTCAAAAAATACCAATACAGTGGTGATGCTTCTACTAAATAAAGGAACATTTGTAGTCACTATCAGACTTTGATTTGAGTCTGCTAATAAGGTGGACATATTTGCTTACAGACAACAAGTAGGCCTATCAATAATAAATGGAACAATCAAAACAGACTGATGGATTTGCCTGTGTGTTTACAAACCAATTCCACAGAAATTGGCAGATTATTATCTCCTACTCCTAAGACTTCACATGAAGCCAAAATGATCAACACGATTCTATTTATGTTTTCATTTCTATGTAAACAGTCTGAGTTTTTGGCAGCTTTTGACTCCATATTTACAATTCCAGTGAGTAGAACAACAGCCAAGAGGGCTCTTAATTCAAGAGCATACAAGCAGACCAAAATGTACGCAAACATTTTAGGTACAAACCAACTATTCAAATCAATCTAGGTTTCCTGTTGTACAGGTAAGCTTGGTATAGCTTAGTTATAATGGATGTAATAATGGGTGAATGTCTGAATAAATAGCAGAATTGCAGTGGAATGTGTGCAGAAGGCTAAGGTTGCTGGTGCACCGAGGATCTTGTTACAATCACTGACAGCCAACTTTCAGATGACTAAAATAAAGCTACACTTGATATGGTGTAAAATGAACTTTAAAAATGAGAAGAAGCTTCATGTATATCTTGTTAGAGATTAGGACAGAAAGACAGACCATATATATACAAATGAATAAACAAAATGTACTAGAGAGTAACCGATCAATCTTTATTGTTTGTTGAAAGGGAGACTAGTTTTCAGCATATGTCCCACGTGCCCCAAGTGTATACAGAGAGCATTAAGTTAAACGCACTGTACCTGATCATTGAAAACATGTAAAACAAAACTTATTCTTTTTAAATGATTTGCAGTGGTCCAAGATTATTCCTTACTTTCATATTGCATTCCTTGCATTATAATTATTCACAGCATTGAGTTTATAATAGCGTTCTACAATTTTCAGAAGTCAGAGTGGAGTTTTGCCATCACAATAATGCTAACAACAATGCAGCATGCACACAATGCACCAGCGTTACTTTCTTTTGCAGACAATTAAAATACTTTATAATTAGATGCAGGAAGCACACAGCAGTCACATTTTGACCCTGAGAGCTGCTTTAACAATATATCTGTACTGGAGCAATACAGAAATTACTTTGTTACATATAAAAATGTGTACAGCCCCTTTAAATGCATCTGGGGAACACTGTCTAACACTTGTCTAAAAATCCAATATTCATGCTGATAAAATGTGACTGTTTTGCTCTACAAAGCCCACTTGGTTTGAGGCACAAATAAACTTTGGAATTGTTTTTGTGATACTCCTGAGTCCCGTGACAAAATAATCACAAAGTCTGTCAATCAAAACTAACTGGATTACCTTTTGTTTACTTAGAGCTGTATTAATGCAGAATCTTCACTCAGTGTCACTATCAATTTCTGTTTGGGCCAATATTATGAAAATGGTGTTACACAGTGAGATCTGAGGTCATCTCTGGTCAACATGATAATTTTCAGCCTCTGAGTCGGTCATCAAGTCAATTATGTAAAGTTCAAATGAAGACTAAGCAAAGCGTTTCATGTATCCCAGAAGGCTTTAAAGTGGTATTCCCACTCTTATTTACATCGGGTTGCATAATGAATAAGTTGACACATGCATTACATGTTATTTTACAAGTAACAGTATGTTCAGTGGTTTTCTTAGGAGACATCCCTATACCTAAATTAAATTATGGCATGCATCTAGATGTGCTCAGTGCTTTAAGTAGAAGAAGTAGAAGTAATAATCTCAAATAGAGTTTGTGAACTGGGCAAGACCTGGAGGACTAAGGTACAAAGCTGCAAATTTACCTAGTTTATTCTAAAAAAAAATGGAATCAGAACAGTAGACAATCCTATTAAAACACCATGTGCACAATTTAGTGCATTGATAGACTTTAATCCACAGTCATGCATTCAACGAGAATATACAGACTGACTGTTGTCCAAATAATTTCTAGGTATAATTTAAGTAGTTGTTCTATTTATAACTTTTCTACAACTTTTCTGGTGGAGGGTCTGTCATTTTGCCTGGAATATTCCATAGTATGGAGACAAGCAGCTATAGTCTCCACCAGGCCTGGTTACAAATCAGATCATAAAAAAAACCTTCCTGATGACAGGTCTATCATTATGCACTGAAGAGAGCGCTTGTTCAAAGGTCCTCAAATAACACTTTAACTGTCCAGGGTCGGTGGCCTAAACAGATTGTGTTTGTTCAAAATATATAAAAATACACAGTGCAAACAATAGTAAGCTTGTGAGTGCACCTCTTCCACACAGATGATGACATTCAGTAGCCTTTTAGTGATGAAAGGTCCAGTCTCAAAAAGTCATTCTTCTCACCATGTTCTAACAGCAGCTCCAGGGAGAAAACCAAAATGTATTTTTAACATTGCAGGCACCTCACTGTATCAGGAGCACTGGCCTACACTTACTTCTAAGAGAGAGCTCTAAAAGCATAGCGCATGCAGGGTTAGTAGTTGTCAGTGGCGCACGGCTAATCAGAAAGGATAGCAAAATCTTAGAGACTACTTTCGGACCATACAGATCCGACAGACTAATCGAGGCTTATGTGTAAAGACAACTCTTAGAGGAAGTAAACAAAAGGTAAACATTTGCACCTAATACTGCACCATTGCTTTAATTTATATGTATATTTTTATATTCTCTAGTACCTATTAGCTGTTAACACTTCTTAAGATAGTTCACTACTGTTTACAAGATGGAATGGATACTGTTAAGTACTCCACTGAAGGTTACATATTAGCAATTAATTTATTTCTTAAACCTGTGTAAACAAACCATTACAGCATATTCTCCATCTTTAAAGGTAGGTTATGTCACTTTTCTAGTGGTGGGTCTACCATCTGCTTATCTTCAAGACATTGCTGTTTCAAAATATGTTTTTTATACCTAAAATAACATTTTTATTTTGAACAAGCTCCACTCTCCACAGATCTGACTTGTAACTTGGATCAGTGGCATCACTTGCTTGACTCTATGCCAAGCTGTGCTCTGCTTGTATTCATGTATGCTACAGGATGTAAGACTTAAAAGGCCCATATTACACTATTTTCTGATCTCTGTTATAATGTAGTTTCCTCATCGCAAACATGCCTAGAGGTGTGCAAAAATATTGAAATATCGATATATATTGTATCTTTTAATGTGATGATACAGTGTCGATATCGTGGGCCGCTCACCAAGAGTATTTTTGTTGTTTATTTTACTAAATTATTTTGTTACAGCTACACTTTTGTTGCTTGTTTTTGTGACACATTTGACATTTTTACTGTTTTAATGAGTAAAAGCACAAGAAGTGGTTTAACAAAGACATTTAGTATCACAGGCATGATTTAGCCATGATTTTTGTTGAACTGTACCAAATCAGTTTGAAATATACCGTATCGAATCAAAATCTCATTGTACTGAAATATGTATCGTAGCGTGGCCTTTGTATAAAGGTATGAATCGTATTGGCAACTTCTTAATGGTGCCCAGCCCTGAACATACCCAGCGTTTTGTTTTGTTTCATTCACACACACATGTTTAATACACATATTCTACATATTTAGGCCTCTCTCAATTAGAAAACAATCTTTTCCACCTTGTGATGTCATGTGGCAATACAGGAAGTACTCCACTGTGTTTTTAAACTCCCTACACCTTCACAATAATTTTTTTGATAATTTAATTTCATTCAGTTTCAGCATTTTGAGCTTTGGAGATGTAGACAAATGGATTACTCAAACATGTGAATGAAAAAAAAAAAAAACACACACACTGATGAGGTAACACCATTATAGTATGGCTTAAAGCTTGATAAAGAATCGATTCCACATTATATAGAACCTTGAATTGTTTTCTCACATAAATAAAAAAAAAAGAAAAAGACAAACATCTATAAATAAGCATGCAGTAGAGACTCCACCAGAAAAGTTACATAGTGCACTCAAGTCTCAAGTTAGAAGAACAAAATCATACAATTATAGTTCATTTTGATACACATTATTGATTTGATCTGACGGCTGTTTACACACTCTCTGTATTTAAAAAAGCATTTCCTTGTAAAGCCTATTTAATTCCTGCCGTAGAGCATATTACAAACATCATATTTTTAGCTCTTTGTAAGCGAATCAAAGATGGATGGGATTTTGTTTTGGATTCAGCAGTGCCATCTGGTCTTGAACATAACATACTGGAAAGGTGATTCACAGGAAAAGCCATCTGCCCTGTGTTGCTTTAGTCAGACTGGATATTATTGGTGCTTCTCAAATCAGTTCTGTACATGAGGCATCCGCTCCAAGCATCACCACCTCCTCTGAAATGCTGCTTCTGGTGACGACGATCTGACAGCAAGCACATCTCAGCTACACGCATGTACGAATCAAGCCAGAGTCATACATGTTGTTTTCTTTGGTGACTTATATGGTTTTCTTTGCCCTCTGAAAAAAATCTAAATTCAGTTCACGGAAATGTAGTTATAATGCTGCATAATTAAAGCTTCTGTGGTTGGTTAATTGCAAAGATTTTAATTGTGATTGTGATTTGATTGCAAAAAATCTTTAGAATGGCAGACAGCCAAATAAATAGTAGCCTGAAACGAAAAAGAGACATGAGGCTGGAGTTCTAATGCAGGGGAAGTTCATTTACTGACAGTACACAACCCAGGATCTGGAGACATGAACCATTACAACAATGTGATAGTATTGCCCATTCCAGTCTAGTCCAGTCCAGTCTGGCTATGCTTCCATTGTAGGGAGTATTATACCTCTTATGATGTAGGCCAAGATAACAAGGACTGAGATGGCACAGCCCAGAAATGCAATTTCTTTATCACCATGTGGCATTAAAATATTCAATAAGATGATAAACAAGTCCTTTACATTATCCCTAATAGATTTTGTTGTCCACACTTTTCGTGTACGACAAAAAAAAATAGCCACTGAAAACTGCCAAATATCTTTATCTGAATTTTCCAATGGATCAACAGCTGGTGAATTGGATTTTTAGATGAGAATGGCACAACCTCTTGAAGCCAGCGCCCCTGTGTTGGCGTGGAGATGAGAATCTTATCATTTAAAAAGAATGAGCAAAGAAGAAGCCATGAAATATGCCTCGCTTTTACACACAAAAGACACTGATAGAGGGGACAGAAATAAAAAAGGGAGGTTTTTCAAAAATAGTTCCCCTCATGTGCAACAGGCTGACAGTTTGTTTACACCGGTAACATGGAGAAAGCAGCTCTTTATTTTGGGTATGTCAAAAAACCTCTCGTCATGGAATCAAATTTGGAATTGTCAGTTCCAACATATGCTTCAGTAGACAGATATGTACAGTATGATTGCCACTATGATTGTCTCTGGTTTGATTTAGTCAATTAAACTTTAAAGATGCACTATGTAACTTTTCTATGGAGTTTCTGCCACCTACTCCTCTCCTTGGAGATGTCATTGCTTTTGTTCCACAGGTATGGCATTAACCTTACATGGAGACAAGCAAGTGAAGCCAGGTTGTTTTGATTGTATGCAAGCTCTGTGGAGAGTCTACCCTGCTTACAGTAGGAATGCATGTTTTAGTTTAGTTAGTTCTAGTTTAGAAGAAGATCAAGCATCCAAGCTCCATGGAGATGAGCAGGTAGCTGATCACACCGCCAAAAGTTATATAACCAACATGAATGGCTCCATAGTTTGTCCACTATGACTTAGTAGTTGTCAATATTACAAATGTTTTAAAGGACTATTCTTAATCATATTAATTAAAACTAGCACTGCTGATTTCTTTATTATACTTATAGCCTTTTATGCCAATACCAAACTGACAATACCAAGCTTCAAATAGACTATTGTAAAACCCATGGAGATATTTTATTCTAGTACTGCCTCCTTATGTCTGCCGTGTCACTGTCATTCATGCTGTCCCCTCTCTTCTGCTCCGGCCTGAGACATGCTCTGTTCTGGGCTTAATCATCCACTGTATTCCCCTGGCCCTCCCATGAACCCTGCTCCAGGACACTTCCCAGCCTTCTCCACTTTTATCTAAAGTTCTCAATCCCTTAATCAGGCTGAGGGTACGAGTGGAGAAACTAAAGCTGCGTTACAGTGTATTAGAAATGTCACAGGATTGGGAACTGAGTTACACTGACTCTAACCAACTCTACAGGTCTGCAACTATAGATACAGCTACATTATACATTTAATCCAAGTGTTATGTGCAATGTAAGAAATAACAGATGTACCATTTACACTAATGTGAAGTCTCAAGACTAAGATAAAGGTCATACAAGTGCAATACTGCTTTAGTTTTTATAGCCCACTTTAAAGAAGTCATGAAGACAGGTGATGTGGCATTGCAACCTTCTAAGCAGTGCTATAAGAGAATGAAGGTATGCATTATGGATTAATAGAATGTTGGCTGCACGCATAACAAAACATTTAAAAATATTTTGACAATCATCCTTTATTGTATTTGCCTTTATTGTATTTGTAGACTTGACTGAGCTTGCATTCAACCCATCTTTCAACCATTCCCTCAATGCAGCATATGAACAAATACAGTGAACCCAGGGAACCCATCTCCAGATGTTGAGCCAGTATCCTGGTCAAGACTAACTACCAAGCTAGAAGATAAGACTATTCTTGTCATAATTTACCAGTAATATCCTCTTAGCCTTTCTCTTCTGGAAACAGCAAACAAATACACCCACTGAACACACAAAATATAATGGACCAACATGAACCTTAACGTGAGAATATTTTCAAACATTTTATTTAAATAGTGTTTCATTTATAAGAATGTTTAAATACATGAAAGGGAATGTGGGAATGTACTTTACATCTTAAAAATACATCACAACTTTCTAAAAAGATTATGTTTCCAAGTTGTCATACAATTAAATTTCCTTACAAAGCAATACAGCAAGAAAAAAAAAAAACTGGGGTGGAAGGTTGTAAGAATAAAATATTTTTTTTCACTTAGCTACTTTTAAGTGTAAAAATAACTTCAAGGCCCTTCACCAGAGCTCTCACTTCTTAGATACTGAACTCTTGAACATGTCTTATTCTTTGGTAAACCTTGGTACTCTATATTCCTTACCTCAGCTTGTGATAGCTCACCTTGGCTGTCCTCTCTGTCAGAATATTGCATGAATGGAGGATCTCCCCCATAGACTGTCCATAGTGCTCGCTGTCGGCAGGAGAGCTGGAGTTGTAGCCCGAATAGTCTAGGATGTTCCTCTTTGGTTCTTTGATGTGGTCGCCTCTGAAAAAGCACGTGGGTGGACTGGATATATGTTCATTAAACAGTACTGGAGTCACCATCAAAACGTAGCACTTTGATGTGAGGGAGAGAGGGAGAGAGAAGAAACAGTAGTAAGTTAATAGAGGACTACTAACTGCAATAGAGGGCTACTGATTACTGGCACACATTTATTAAATCGTGTAGGCACAGGGTAATGTCTGTTCTAGCTTCAAGTGCCCATATTATGCTATTTTATTTAGTTTTTAATGTTGTTTCCTCATCTATAACCCACCAGGAGTTTTGTTTTGTTTCCTCCACACGTTTAACATACAAATCCTACATTCTTAGGCAGTGTTCTTCTCACTCTGGTTTACCTTGTTGATGTCATGTCATTGGCTATACAGAAACTTTTTCCTAACTTTTCTGGTGTTGGGTATGCCACCACAAAAGTTACATTTAAATTTGTCAGAGCCATGACTATTTTTACTTATTTCAAACTAAAAAGTCTTCACAACTGACACTCTGGTCGACCAATCAGGTCAGTATGTTTTGTTGAGCACTCTGAAATGTTATCGTTTGGGCCTGTGAGTGAACTTTAAACATGCTCTTGAGTACCTCTTAAATTAATAATCATAATCCATCTGATGAGAAAAAAAATAACAAAAACAAAACAACAGCAAAAGCTAAGGGAATTTAATGGCACAAATGTTCAGAGAGAGTTTGGCGATGATTTGATGGAATTAAAAACTATGACATTTTTTTAACCTTTGATGTCACAATCCAGGGACAATCTAAACAAATCGAAAGTGTGAACTGAATTAATGAAAAAAGAGTGAATGAAGTGAAATGCCACTCCAGGAAGTATGTTTTGTTATGAGGGAACATTGTTACAGTGCTAAATGCTCTAAAAAGTCAATTTTGCATAATAATTGTCATTTAAACTACATTCTTTCAAGAGTCTACCGACTGCACAAAAATATAACTCACTAACTGAGTTATTGAGCAGGCTTACATTTAGACCTTGATCAAAGAAAATACACTCTGGCATGGGAATATTTTGGGGAATTGTGCCAAAAGACAGAATAATGGTTACATAATATTATAATGCTTTGTAATTTTACTCAAGACAATTTACTCAAGGCCACACTCATCACAAATATGCATGATTTATGTGCTATTCATAGCATAAATAGGGATTTTATACAATTTTCCCTCATCACAGAGAATCTAAGTTAGTTGAACTCTGACTCTTTTCTTTCCATAAATATAGACTTTTCACATGATGCAGTTATGTAAAATCACTTGTCTCTGTAAAACTAACTCCCCCTCAGTGTTGTAAGATTTCCATATTAGCCTCAAACTGTGATTATCCTTTAATTTATTCTGTGTTAAAAATAGAAGTGAACTGCAAAACCCAGACTGTCCCTAAAAAGCACTGATGCTGTATTTGGCTACGACATGATTACCCTGTTTCACCTGGATTACCTTCTCAACCAAGTCTCAAAAGAATGGAACTTCTTTTCCGATTTGGAAATAAAGTAATTGGCTTTTCTCAAATAATTGAACTGGGTATTTGGCAGAAATGTATGTTTTATTACTCAAATGGTAGGCGAACAAGACCGCTGTTTTCTCACAACAACAAGTCCAATTATTTTATCATTGTCCAGTAATGAAACAATTTTGAACAAAAATTAGCTATCGGCTGCAGACTGATGTCGCTCTGGTTGCTTAGTATGCATTCTAAATAAAGGTTTAAGAAGAAAACACATTTACAAGAGTGAACACATTGGCCCAAGCTGAGGCATGAGATTAATAATTGCATTGAGCATTGACTGCCAATACACTGCACACACGATTACGATGCGCTTTAGATTGGAACACGCAACAAGCCCAGCTCAAATCATTACTGCTGTGGTGACGCAACCTCACTTTGCACTGCCTTCTATCTGACTACCCGCGGGCATATATGACACATGTTATGCTAGCAAGCTTTGTGATAATTGTTTTTCTTATCGCTGCTTTGTTGACCTATGCCCAAAGAATCCAATCATGCAGAAAGCAATCTTGCCACAAAGTAGGTGTTAGGGTTTATTGTAATGGTGAGGTAATTGTTTGGTGAGTCAGACTGGCTGATTCAAATGGAGAACTGTCATGATCGGTTTGGGTGTTAGGACAATCCAAAGGCGTCTATGGGCAGATTGTCGATGGTCCGAGGGTTCACGCTGTTCCGTAGGGGTGAAGTGTGCAGGGGTGGTAAATGAGTCATGGTAGATAGCTGATGCTTCATACTAATCATTCGCAAACCTAAACATTGCTCCCGTATCTCAGAATGATTTCTTCTATGTTGAGTAGTGCCATAAATCAATAGCGCACTGGTAGATGGTATGTACACATGGATTGTGGCATGATACTGAAAAAGTTTGAAGCTCAGTGACGTGGTAAATGTGGACCACAAATTGCAAGTATTCTGAATGATTATGCACACATAGTTATGAATTACAAAAAGAATGTCTGTGTAAACGTTTGGCAGTTGATTAAAGTCTAAGCCTAAATTCCATACTGGCAGCAGTGGCTCAATAGGAGAGTGTTCGCCCACAGATCTTGAGTTGAGTTGATTGCATTTCCAGCCTGTACAGAGCTATTGTGTCATAGACTTTTTTCTCAACAGCAGGAAGTGCTGCGATGTAGGGTAGACGTCACTTACATTAATGCTTTTTTATGGCAAAATATCTGTGGACATATTTTGCGTATTTTCCACCAGCTTCATAAATCTGCCCCATCACCAAATCTTCAACCCACAAGAACAAAGAACATATTCTCTCCATGAAGAATTTATCTACAACTATCAAAGTAAGAAAGACGAAAACGATTAGCATCAGTGAACTACTCCTGAACAAAACTAATGCTATGGTCATAAATAAAACATAAATAACTTGTTAAATCAGACTGATTCTAAAATTAAAATTAAAAATCAGTTCCATGATGTAGACATTAGCATAAACAGAGGTTTGTGCAGTTTAAATGCTAGACATGTAATGAAAACATCTGTAGTATTCCAACTGCACAAATCTATCTATCTATGCTAATATCTACATCATGAAATCAAATTTTTATTTAAATTCTAGAATCAGTCTGAGTTAACAAGTTACTTATTAACTTATTACTTATGTTTTATTCATGACCATAGCATTAGTTTTGCTCAGGAGTAGTTCACTACTGCTAGTCATTGTTTTCGCCTTTCTTACCTTGATAGTTGTAGATAAATTCTTCATGGACAGAATATGCCCTTTGTCGACCTTGCTGGATGAAGATTTGGTGATGGGTAGGCAGATTTATGAAGCTGATGGAAAATACATGAGACATTTCTACAGATATTTGCCATAGAAAAGCATTAACGCAAGTGATGTTACCCTATATCACGGCACTTCTGGCTGTTGTGAAAAAGGTCTATTGGACAAGACAGCTCACCCATGAGTATTAATACAGTATTATACACAGCTTTAATCAATGGCGTTCTTTTACATGGACCTGTCAGCTGTACTTTTTAGAGAACCCATTTTGCTACTTTAAAGTGGGATTAAATACTTAAACTCCACCCCACAGCCACATTTCTAATAGAGCTGCTAAACTGGGCAGTACTAGGAGGACTAAAGAAAAGTGCGAGGAAGGAGAAGTAGTGGGGACTACACATATAAACAACAGTGTGATTGGTCTAACTGGTATCCACACTTTAAACTCTGCCCTTGCACCCATGTGTTTGTAATCAGAAATACTTGACTGTAAGGGAGGTCTTTTGTGATGTCACCAAGTACCTGAATTTGCCGTGGCCAATGGAGCCAGATGCATTTTTATCAGTGGCGGAGTTAGCTATTTGGGGCCCTCACTACAATGTTTTTGTTTTTTGTATATATATTTTTTTAAAATTTATATTTATTGTCTGTTTTTAACCCATTGTTCACGAGACACGCACATCTTTATTTGAATTAGGGTGGACTGGAAACTTGTTTCATTAGTTGGGTAGCCTTCTAGATAACCAAAACTGAAATTAGTTTTATTTTTTTGTTAGTACAATTACATTTTTGTTTACATCAATTACATATGATTATGATTATGCTATGATTATGTTCAAATCAAGATCAAGCTGACTGTTCTAACATGAAAGAGGGGAATGCTTTGACAGTTAAAATAGATTTGACAATCAGATAAAAGTTTGATGGTATTTTCATGTTTAAAAGTAAACTACTCTCATTTAATGTCATACTGAGAGAAAATCAAATTGCTTGGAGGCCTCAGCCATAGTAGCACTGAGGGCAATTGGTTGGGGGCCCTTCTGGGTTTGGGGGCCCTAGGCAGCCACCTACTGCAGCCAATTGATAGTGCCAACTCTGATTTTTATATATAGATTCTTTTATTAATTTACCTAGTTAGCACTAAAATTGCCTAAACGGACTATAAACAATAGACAATGCTATTCAAACACCATATACACATTTTAGCAGCAAAAATTGATTTAGTGTTTAGTTCCACTTTAAATATTTCCATAAAGTAGACAATGACTGAGTTAGTGTTCAGTAGAGACAGTGTGGAGTCTACAATTTATCCACTATTTATAAATGCATTATAATATTTTACACTTGTTCTCGGCTAATGCAAGTACAGCATTTAAATCCATAAAATATTTGTATTACCAATAACTGTGCTAAACATAAACAGCTTGCAGTACTATAATACATGACTGACAATTGTCTTTTTCCTCTCTCTAGTCTGTGTTTGTATTTGATTCAGAAAATATAAAATGAGCCCACTCAAAAATGCTACCCAAAAATTCCATCAAATCTCTTTCCTAAGTTCTGAAAATCCTTCCTAGTCACGCAAAGTTTACCCTTTTCTCAACAGCAAATTAATAACTGCAAATTTGCATTTTCCTTTTGGAAACTCTTCAAAAGATGCTCCAAATTCATACGTTCTTCTTACTGTCAGAACATTATAGGCGTCATGAACAGTTACTGTTAATGAAGCAGAAAAAGAGCAAGATCAATACAGTTATAATAATAGCTATAGTTGAATCAAGCCCAATTCAAAAGAAGAGAGGCACTTGACTGAAGTAAAATTGGGGTAGAGATCGAAGAGTGATTTTGACATTGACGGGGGAAAATAAGCCAAGATAGATGCGCAGACAGAGAGAGGTAGAGGAGTGAAGCGTCTGGCATAGAAAAACCTGCACTGCAATTAGAGTAATGCAGCGCGTGTACTAGAACTCTGTGTATTTTGTATCAGGTAGAAAGGAGGTCACACTCACCTCTGTGGGATATTTACAACCCAGCATGAATGCCCTGACCAAGATGGCAGCCTAAAAAAACACATCCTTAAATGTGGGGCCTGCTGACTTCACAGAAAAGTCCAAAATGTCCCTCCCAAAGTCAAATAGATCATTGTAATAGGAAACCTTGAGTGCCCTTTACTCATCCTCGATCATTATCATAATACATTGTAAAAGGTCTCAATTTTTCCATATGTATTTGAGCAAAAATGATCTTGACCCAGTACAGATATTATGTATAAGCAATTCTTGAGGTCAAAATAAGTTGCATGCTGTCTGCATCTAATTAGAAAGCATTTTATTGTCCGAGAATCAGGAAGAGTTAGTAGTTGTGGTTAGCTTTACGGTCACAGCAAAACTCTTTTCTAATCTCTGATAGTTGTGAAAAGCGTTTCTAAACTAATTGTAATGAAATGAATAATTAGTGAAGAAAAACTGTGGAGAACTTCAAGCTGTTCAAATTAACTAGTTATGTTTTTCTGTGTCTATTAAATTTGGGGCTTGCTGACTTGACAGAAAAGTCCAAAATGTCCCTCCCAAAGTCAGATAGATCACTATAATAGGAAACCTTGAGTGCCCTTTACCCATCCTGGATCATTATCATAATTCTTTGTTAATCAGCACCGCCTCCGCAAGCCGACAGCCCAAGATCTAAAAATGACCCAAAACTTCACACTTATACCGCCCCTTGGCTCTCACAGGGAGGTGTGAGCATTCAGGGGGTGTGGGATGTGATCTGGTGCTAAGAAGAAGAGAGGGGATGCTTTGATGCTGCCATAGAGTTTGGTTCTAATGAGGCTGGGTGGCACTGGCAAGCTAAAGGTGGCAGAGGAGAAGCAGCCAGCCTGCTAAAACACTCCTGCTGCTCGCGGTTTGTTCAGCCAGGCTCCAGCATGGATCAGGACTCCTGAACTGTGGAGGCAACACGTACAACAGCCACTACCACAGACAAGTGCTTCTCAAACTGTGGTGCAGGTCTTCCTATAGAACTGGTTAAGTCTAGAAATGGTCCATTTTTGTGGCTAAGTTTGGTTTAGACATATTTAGGACCAAAAAGTTAAATCTACCATTTGTAATTTTCTCCTTTGCTATCATTTGTAATTAGACTGGTTGACCCGGCCCTGTTGTATTCTCACATAGCACCACTAGATGTGACAGTAGCTCAGCTGACAGAGTCTTTGTCCACTGGTCTGAAGGTTGGAGGTTCACTCTCAACATAACCATCTTTAGTTGAGTGTTCAGATCCACTGACCTGGAGGTGTGATTCCAGCTTCCACATAAACCCCGTGTCTGTACACTGGTGTGGTAATGGGTGAGTGGTTCCTTGATGTAAAAAGAGCTTTGAGTAAATGTGACCATTTACCATGTACAGTATGTTACTGCAGTCTGACAGTGTGCCAGCTTAACATAAACTTACAAGTACCTTTAAATTTAAAGTTGCAGTATGACAGTTTTCTGGTGAAGGCTGTCTTCTGCTTCCCTCATTAAAATGTTATTACTTTGCCTGGAATACTCCACACTATGGTATATTAACTTATCTTCCATTTATTCAATAAGATGGCTTAATGCCATTTTGTGGAACATGCATCAAAATGTTTCCCATGCCCCTTTAACCATACTTGAGAACTGATACTTGGAGGACTTCTGCTAATTTAAAAGGTAATTGGTTTTGAATTGTTAATTGCTATGGCAACACTGCAAGATTTTCATCATGTTAAACCTATGGATCAAGAACGAGGGGTAACTGAACTTCTGATAATCCATTCTATGGCATTTTGATGTGAGACAGAAGAAAGAAGTGACTAGGCAGGGTTAACTGTTCAAACATATCCATGTTTTTCTATCATGGTGCAAAATCCAGTACAGTCGTCATCATTTAGCACCGGCTTGGATACTTTTAAAGCTACATTTTTGAGAATCACTGCATAGACTACACGTAAAGACATAAAAAAAAACAACAACCATAAACTGTTATTAAAGGCCAGGGGCTAGCAAATTATAGCTGTGTCAAATGAAGTTTTTAACCTTATTTTAAAAGTCTTACCTTGCTATATAATTACTTCTAAACAGGTGCAGAGGTCTGTTTTAATGCATACAGTAATACGTATTTACCTCACAAGGCAATGCACTGAGACATCGACCTGCTGTTTACCTCTGTTGATTTCTGGTCTTTGAACCCTGCACCATTTAATTCAGAATTGATTAACTCGGGCTGTAAGTCCAAGGCCTAATCTCCATGCTCTTGTTTTCCCTCTTTACTGCTCTGCTAAGACACACATAAGGTTGGTTTACAGTATTTTCTGCAACACTAGTCGTGCTAATAGCTGCTCATTACCCCCCATGGTAACACCTCTGGAAAGGCAGATGGGAGCGTAGTTGACCTATTGGACTCCACTAGACCCATACAACTGTGAGATTCTGTATCACTTCTTTGTTGAGGTGCAGTGGTATCTGTGCTGCACATACACGCAAAATTATTGACTGTTTAGAAGGTGAATATTTATCACATTGTGGGGAGTGAAATTTGTAAACATTTCTTTCCAATATCCAAGTCCCCATGAGGTAAATCCTTCGGTATTAGATCAATGACATGCCCTTAAGTTCAAATATGGATTAATTTACTTTAAGGTTAGGGTTTAGGTGAGGTGTAAGGCAAGTGATAATGAAGGTTAGTCTCTGGCAAGTCAATATAATGTCTCTACAAGGCATAGAAACCTAGCATATGTGTGTTGGACTGTAGGGAATATTCATCCATTTAATATTTTTGAAATTGTATTTGAATATAGTCTAAGGTATATGAATAATCATACCTCTGTAAGTGAGTATGTACTTAATTATTTGGTGTTATTTGGTGTATACTTTCTGTAGCCCAAAGAGCACTGGGCAGATGAGGAGACAAAAATGTGCCTGCTATTCTGCACCGATGGCCTCCAGAAAAAAACACTTTTCACACACTTGCTGTGTAACAGACATCTACCCCAAGGAAACAGAAATGATCCAGCAACCTACTGGTTACAGGGCAACCACTGTCAGAAATACATGAGTCCAATTAAATAATAAGAAAAAATAATGCCCTGCACTTGTAATGTGCTTTACAGGCTTGTCCAGGACTCTTAAAACTACACTGTAGTCATAATTCATTCTTTCCTTATGCATTGGTTGTAAGCTACTATTGTAGCCACAGCTGCCCCGAAGGAAGTGTTGCTGTCAATCTGCACCATCAGCCTCTCCAACCGCCACCAATCACTCACACACACCACACTGTGTGTGAGTAATGTCTTGCCAAAGGACACAAAAGGCAGAACTTGGTCCAAATGGTAAATGAGTAGCAGTCTATCCAACTACTGTTAGTTACCTACCTCCAATTTCTTCTTGTTGCTCTGCTCATAAAACCCTTCCTTTAAAAAAAAACAACAAAAAAAAAAACTATAAAACTATAAAACTATAATGATATTTTATAATTACTTTAAAACCCTTTGAGCCCCAGGAACTTAATCAGGGGTTATTCGGTTAATGATTCATATTCACCCAGTCGCTCAGTAATAAAGGTATAAACTGAAGCTGAACTAAACACTCTACTAATTGCATCTATTCTACAAGGAGAAAGTGTTTGGGGAGTCGAGTCAGTCTTTTATTCAATTTACCAGTTGCATATTCTGGCACTGAGATCCCTCTTGATATTTCCCCGTTTACTGAAGCGTAGCCAAGTGCGAACAAGTTAGCATGTACCAAATCAGGGAGTCCCATGCACTTCTCCTGTCGCACTACGGTTCAGAAACTGCCTCAGTGGCGCTTCGAGTCAAAGCTAGTGCTGTCATGTCACAGTCTTGTTTGCATTTGCTTATTCCCAAGATTAATTGGTGTCATGCAAGAATAAAACAGCTTTTCTGAGATCGCTGAAGGTTAAGTGAAGAAGAAATACAAACGTGACATTGGTGTCATCGAATATTGATTTGCAATTTAAAGATACAACAGAAAGCTGGAGGCGAATAGTCCTCTGTGGAAAAGTCTTGAAAATAGAAAACACTTGGTTGGGTCAGAGTAAGTTCATAAACTCTTTGTAAAAGTTGAAGCAAACAACTTCGATGGCCTTCTCATTAGGGATGGGCATGATTAATCGATTAATCGATAATTGATCATTAAGAATTTCATCGATTACGTTAATTTTAATCGACAAACCGATTATAACCGATTGCAGGTTGCTGTACGTAGCGTGACCAAACAGGGGTAGCGAGACACAAACAGTCGGTCAGTCTGCAGTGTACCGAAACACAAATGTGTATTTAACGATGATTTGTACAAGAAATTTCACGCTTTCCGTTACGTTCGGGACAAGTATGAGTCCATGTGCACAGGTTACAAAGCAAGAACATATGTTTCGGTGTCCAGTGGAAAAAAGCTTTACCAGGTGAGAGTCGCGCAATGTCGATGACAAGTCCCCACCTCCCACCCCCCGTACGGTGTTCTGGTTTTGACAAACGCATATCTGGTCACACTAACCTGTATTCCACTGAGTCATGTCTTTTAATCCGACAGAAACTGATCGCATCAGCGACACAAGAGCTGTAGTTTTATTTTCGCTGAGTTTATGCAAATTAGCGATGCGGTTTTAAGTTTCGTTTCTGTGAGAGTTGCGCAAAACTGAATTAAACACATTATAATCTAAAATGGATTGATGTGGCTCTTGAGTCGTTACGGTTTATATGTCGTAAAGTTGAATTTATTTATGCAGATTAGTAGTGCAGATAGTAATAATAATGATGATCATTTTAATATAAAAACGTTAATGATTAATCGATAATCGATCGTTAATTCTTCCGACGATCGATTAAGAAAATTTCATCAAATGCCCGTCCCTACTTCTCATATACTCGCACCTGTGTTAAAAAAATCTGCAGAGAAAGGAGGTCCTCATTGTTTTGACATTTGCTCTTTTTCTCTAACTGTTCACTAAAAAACACAATTATTTTATTTAAGAGGCCAGAGTCGAGTTTTGTCGTGACAGTAAAGGGTCATTTACACTCCACTTTTGCTCGTAAAACAGGTCTGTACGTTTCAACGTTTCAAGCATAGTAACGTCACTGCATTTATACTTCTAAACGTTTCTAATGACAAGACTGTGTTATGTTAAATAACCAACAGAGCGAGCTAAAAGTCAGTTTGAGAATTTGTGGATGAAATAGAGCAAAAACTCAACAAACACGGAAACGCCCACAGCAGTTTTAGATTAGCCAGGTAGGTGCCACCTAGTGCCTCCGCTCAATTTAATTTCCCCCTAGCAACTAGGTTAGGAATCAAACTACAATAGATGGTTTGCAAAAACCCCAGAAGTACAAATTCGGGCACTGGCCAATCAGCGAAGAGTCATATATTCAGTGTTGTCAACGATTCCCGAGATCGAGGATTTAAAGCCGGAACAAAGAGAATGTTTGGTGAATTTTATCAAGGGGAAATACAGTATTACCCTTCTTCCTACAGGATTTGGGAAATGCTTAATATACCAGTTAGCCCTGTTAGCAGCACATTACATACGTGACTACCAAATAGCAGCGACTGGTTAAATGACAAAAAGTACTTACCTACCATCAAGCGAATTAATTCTAACACTGTGAAGTAAGACTTCGTTTCACTTCGTAGAAACCGGCTGATGAATCAGGCTAGTTTTAGACCACATCTGTTAGAAAAAAGTCAAGAAAAACAAGGTAAGAGAAGCATTTATTTGTTTGCAGTGTGTGCTAGACACCTTTCACTTTAGCTTCCACTATCGAGCTGTGTTCACTACTGTCCCTAGTGGTCAACTCATGTACTGCTCCGCTGCTAAGATTCCACATGTACTGAGGAGACGGACCAAGCCTCTAATGTGTCCATATGTGTTTAGAATGTAGAGCATGAATGAGCCTTAAAGCTAACAACAACTAGCATGCTAATGTGCACTTCCTGATGATCAGACTGACAGTAACGTGTACTAACAATAAGATAGACATCAGATACCAGAGACTATAAAATATTTTTATTTTTATTTTATTTTTAGTCTAATCAAAAACTAAAGCCATGCTCTACTTTACCGTGCACTTTACACTGATTCGCTACACATCTCTGGAACCCCCGCAATTTGTTCTCCGCATAAATGTCATTTTAATCTTAAGGGTCTCATTTGCATATTTAAAGGCATACATATTGTCTGTTGTTGTATGTAGGTCTAGTCTTTGACAACCTTCATTGCTCTTCAGTGAAAAACCAAGAAAATCTCAAATGTGCAACTTCACACTCCAGCATGTATTCAAACTGATCAAAACTGTACTCAAGAGAGATTACTTTACGACAAAATTCTATAATACAAGCAAAAGTAATAAAATACAATATAGCTCAAGTAAAAGTATAAAGCCTGATGTGATAAAACTCTTAAAATTACAATTTCAGCTAAAAGCCACTTTAGTAAATACAACAGATTAAGTTAATTGAAGCAGTTCTTGCGACGTCCAGGAATAAGATATTATGACTACAGTGGATGGATAGTTGGCTGCAAAAGTTAAGTAAGTCCAGTTGTTTTCATGAAATTTTGTGATAATAGGAGATTAAAGGTGCTCTGTGTCATGTTTCTGGTGGAGGGACTGCTACCTGCTTGTCTCCATGGAGATGTTGCTTGCTTTACCTGAAATGGTCCACAAGTTACATAATATGTCAAATCTGTGGTCGAATAAGAATTGTATTTTTTTTCCTATACATTTCTTTTTTAAATAAAAATTATGAGAAGAATCAAAATTGAATATGCATCATATGTCTAATGCCATTGTGGAACATTCAAAGCAAAGCAATAACCTCTTCAAGGAGACAAGCATGCAGGGAGCTGATCTTCCACCAGGAAAGTTACATAGCCACCTTTAAATGTTACTTATTACAACCATCCTCTTTTATTATATGAAATTCTGCGCCCAATTTCCATAAAACATGGCCTAAATCTTAACTGTATAATTTAATGCATTCCCTTTCTAGGTCTGGTGAGCAATATGCTGAACATGTGTGAGCTGTCATTAACACCATAAAAACACAGAGATGTACATGCCCTGCAGGGAGCTCGGAGGTGACGCCATGGGAGGAAGTGAAAGGTTAAGAGGGGAGGATTTATCCACTCGTCTGGGCCTGTATCATAGGCTCCTAACACATGGTTATATCAAGTCCCTCCCACATGCCCATCTGCACCGAGAACGCAGGAGTACATGCTAGTTCTACATCACTTTCCAATGATGATGACAGTAAATACATACGCTTCTTTCAAGTAAAGACAGCAAGGCAATAGCCAGTTTTATATCATATACTGAGTTACTTGTAGTAGATCCGACATAGAGGAAACTAGTCAAGTTGACACATGATATAACTACTGATTGAAGTGCCAACTGATTATAAGCAAAAGAATAAATAGTCTGTTTATGGGATGCACTGGACCCCAAGTGTGGTCCCCCAACCTGACGGTTAGAGGATCAATTCCTGCTTTGACCAAATTATGATGTCATGTCCTTAGTAGATCCCATACATACACGATCCCATACAGGTATGTGATGTAAAATTTGGTGGATCGGACATTCCAAATGTTGGTTCAAGTAATATCCTGGTTGGACATCAGTTCATCTTTATTCTGGACACATAGTCAATTTTTTTTAAACAGACAAGGACAGTGACAATAAAAAACAATAAACATTTACATTTTTAAAAGACAGCCATACCAGTGTCTCCACATATTGAACTGATATCTTATTGCACTGAATCTCATATTTGTGAGTGACAAATTATTTCACTGTCCGATTTGTTCAGCCTGCAAAGAAAACTGTACATTACAATTCTTAGTAGAGCATGCCGAGTGTTTATTCGTGCATATAAATTTATGTAATAAGATCGGTCTTTTATACAAAGTATAGAAAGTTAATCTGTAGTTATGTAACACATAAATAACAGCTCCATAACAGATTTGGAGCAGTTGTGGCTTATTTGAATTTGATATCGGGTGTCGGCACAAACTTAAAACTATAGTATTGGAATCAATATCGGAATCAGTATTTGCTCATTGATTCTGCAAAAAAATAAAAAAAATAAAATAAAATAAACATAAATAAAAAAAAAAAAAAAAAAAAAAAAAAAAAAAAAATATATTATATATAATATATATATATATATATATATATATATATATATATATATATATATATATATATTTGGGTGTCAAATTATCATGTTAATTGCGATTAATTAATTACAGTCATATTTAGCGTGTTATGTTTTTTAATCGTGTTAATCTCATTTTTAATCTCTAACTTTACTGTTTCTGATTGCGAGTTGCTTTATTATAAAATCTGTTTTTATGTGTTGTTGGGACAAAATATATATATATATATTTTTTTCCTCTTAAGCAAACATATGTGTTTTTTTTATAGAATCCACCTGTCAATCATGCCCATCTTAACTCAAATTGTTGTTAAATAACTCAATGGTACAAATTAAGATAGATTATTTATATATATTTTCAGAAGTACTAACTATTGCCACACAGTCACAACTTGCAAATTGTGAACATGGTACCCACTCAAGAACTACTTAAGAAAAGGCATATTTGTACAGTAAAAAGTAAAAACATACAAAAAATAAATCTTCAAACCACTTGGTTGAAGATTTGGTGTGGCAGCAGTTTAAGCAGACACATGCTCTCATCTGCAAATGTTGACTGGGATTAAAGTAGTGACTGTCGTTTCAATAATGCTTTTAAGTCAAAATAAAACCATTCTGTTCAGATTTAGGAAGCATTTACAAGAAGCCAAAACACAAACACAGCCTTAGCCTAATGGGACCCACCTGCTTTGTCTTAGTGTAAAACAAGACAGCACGCAGAACTCCAGATTTTAGTGAATTACATTGTGTGATATTCACCCATTTATTTACAAAGGCACCCTTACAGGACTAGACCTGATGTTTTTTTCCTCTCAAAATATTGCAAATTAAGAGTGCCTGTCACCTGCTTATTTCCAGCAAGTCACTGCTTTGCCTAGAATGTTTTACGGTGACATTAAACCAATCCCTAAACAACAAGTCAGAGCTGTTGAGAGGACGTGGTGCCTTCGCAGTTTTGCACCCCCAAGCATGGTGGATGGGTCTGCTGTATCCAGCGCCTCGTGGCTGCAGGATCTGGATGGCTGCTTGCCTATGTTATACAAAAGGTAAACTCAACTCCTCTCCCCGGTTGCAAGTCTAGTTGTTATGTCTGCTTTGTGTTTTGACTATGTGCTGATGTTGCGGAGGTGGGTTTTTTGTGTTGGTTCCATACTTTGCCTCTGTGAGGTACATGGTCCGGGGGTGTTCTCTTTTTTAACTCCTCCCTGTATCCTCATATTATAAAATCGAATTATGAAATACAAATTTGGATTGCACAATTAACAATGTCTGTAACTATATAACATTTCCGTTCCAAGGAGGGTTTACGGAGATCTTATGCTTATGCTTATGCCTGGAATGTTCCATGGTATTACATTAAACTGAAATATAACATATGTATTCAGTTGAAGGTCTTTTTATTGCTTGATTAATTGGATAAAACCATTGGACTATTATTGTGAGTGGGGTTGTCTCTCCACAGATCTTACCTGTAACTGACCTGCTAATCTCCATGGAGAAGTTTAATGCCATATTTTGGAACATTCCAAAAAAAAAAAAAAAAAAAAAAAAAGCAACAACAACTCCATGGAGACAAGAAGGTGCCAAATCCTCCACCAGAGACCTCGGTGTTGAATATCTATCATATATAATTCACCAAATTCAGTGCAAATGATTTCTTGCCTACGTTATACAAAAGGTAAACTCAACTCCTCTCCTCGGTTGCAAGTCTAGTTGTTATGTCTGCTTTGTGTTTTGACTATGTGCTGATGTTGCGGAGGTGGGTTTTTTGTGTTGGTTCCATACTTTGCCTCTGTGAGGTACATGGTCCGGGGGGTGTTCTCTTTTTTAACTCCTCCCTGTATCCTCATATTATGCTTGACATGCTCCATGTCAAGTACCCCCATGTCATGTATTATATGTTTGTAAATGTACGGAAGGCGTGTCAGGACCAATTTTGATTTCTTTGTATGTCTTGTACATGTAAAGAAACTGACAAATAAAGGCATTAATTCATTCAAGCCTTTTCACATTAAGTATGCTTATGTTTCAACATAATGCCGTACCATGGAATATTCTAGATGAAGAAATAACAGGAGTTGGAAGAGGGCACCAGGAAAGTTAGGCAGTGCACCTTTCATTTTCAGATATTTCTCAAGAACAAAAATGAATAAAATGTAATGCTAACTTGTTATTTTTTGACTATTTTGTGAAAAGCTTAATTAATTGCCATTATCAAACTGCCAATTCTTGTTTGAATAGTATAATGTGTTCTTTGTTTCAACTAGAAATTAGTTAATGACATTACGCAACATGCCATTTGATTGTCCAGAGCCAATAGATCCGTCTGGAACATTTTACAAGTCAAATTAGACATACCCGATTGTTCCGGCCAGCCTGTTCTGCTCCTGCCTCTGTGGGATGAGAATTTGAACTGGGTTGTATCAGTGAATAGACCATATTAGCGATACTGGGAAGAAGCAAACCACCCGTGCCAACTGCGAATTTGGCCCACTCCTCACATAGACACCAACATCAGTTCGCAGATTAAACGCTCCTGTATAATTTATGTGGCTTTACGACGATGTTGTTGTGGTTTCCCTTTGAATGTAAACTAAATGCCGGAAAGAACAAGTCCCTCACCGTGCTTTGAGTTAAGCTTTTAACCCAGTACAAATATAAAGCTGTTGTGCTCTCATAAATAATGCAAGATGTGTAAAGCAGATGCATTACGTGCGGCTTCATTGTTCGGACACTCTGTTTAATGAATAGGCTTTGCTAAGAGCCATTACCTGAAAGCAAAGCCGACGTGATGTCTTCTCCTGCCCCCAGCATTAGTGGACCAGGGCGGCTAAGCTAAGGCCCTACGCTAGCCTCCTCCTGACAGTCTCATGTTCACACCCGCTAAATTGTGTTGGAATTGCTCCCCCGGGAGGCATGAACGCGACAATAGCATGAGAGCTATAACTACTCCTTCCAAGACAATATTGTGAGCCGCCTTGGCCTTTTGCTTTGAATAAGAAATTAATTATTCATCCACCATTGGGAGATAAAGAGCGCAGAGGGTGATGGAGGGTTGTTTTTGTACACAATGGACGTTGGAAGCCTTTCAGGTGTCGGTGAAGCCAAAATGAAGACATCAAGAATAGATGAGGAGAGAGGAGCCTCCTTACTCTGATTGTCCTCACATTACTGTCGGAGAAAATCAAAGCCGTTCGCGGAAATTAAAAACGCTGTCATTTGGGGCCATCAGCAGCCCCTTTCACTCGCTTGTAACAATAATCCATGTCATCTAAGTCCCTTGTCACCTGTTGGCCGCTTGCCACATGATTCATGGGAGCGGGCGAGACCGAAGCTGAGGGCTGTTTTGACTGTTCCTGAGATGGTACTATACTGAGTCACTCACCCAGAGGTCACACCGGGAGCATTCATCTTTCAAAGTCGCAACAACAAAACACATCTTCCTCAGTGGTAGATAAGAGAGCACATAAGAGCCGCTATCAGTGCCCAAAATCAGGCCCTAATCTCCACAGCGGTCGGCTAAGCATCAATAAAAATGCATTTAATGTGTGAAGTTCTGTGTGCCAACAAGGGAAAGCAAAGATTGGATCAACCTCTTGCTATAAGTAAAGAAGTGGATTTAACCGAGCGGTATATTTCAGTGTTCTGTTAAAGATACAACATATGAGGAAAAGTGACAAATGTTCTTGTCAAATCAAAGGGCCAAAATACCAACATCCATCATTGCTTGTGGTTGAAATCACTGCAGAATGGATAATTACACATTTTTACACACTCATTTGATTTGGTTTGACACCATGGACTAATTTCTGCATGACTCTGTTGAAATAACTTTAACAAACCAATCAATCAATGTTGTAGGTTTTTTCACAAATTAATTGATTTATTTTTAACAAAGAATTCTATTGGTTTAAAAATCGAATTATCAAATACAAATTTGGATTGCACAATTAACAATGTCTGTAACTATATAACATTTCCGTTCCAGGGAGGGTTTACGGAGATCTTATGCTTATGCTTATGCCTGGAATGTTCCATGGTATTACATTAAACTGAAATATAACATATGTATTCAGTTGAAGGTCTTTTTATTGCTTGATTAATTGGATAAAACCATTGGACTATTATTGTGAGTGGGGTTGTCTCTCCACAGATCTTACCTGTAACTGACCTGCTAATCTCCATGGAAAAGTTTAATGCCATATTTTGGAACATTCCAAAAAAAAAAAAAAAAAAAAAAAAAGCAACAACAACTCCATGGAGACAAGAAGGTGCCAAATCCTCCACCAGAGACCTCGGTGTTGAATATCTATCATATATAATTCACCAAATTCAGTGCAAATGATTTCTCGATTCCCAACAGATGATATTTTAAAGGGAAGCACAATAATGGAAACAAGTGCTAAAATCTAATAGACCCATCTCTAATTAATGAACTAGTGCTTTACAATAACACCCGCCTCATACATACTTTATCACTCCCCTCTAATTGGCTTCTAAATCATTTATCAATTAGTTAAATCACAATTTCATACTGATTATCAGACAAGACGAATTTACAGCTTTTGTCGTGCCTTTATGTCAAACTGACTGGAGTTTTTATTACCATTTTAAACAATAATGTGCTTTATCACCGCCTCAAAATTAACTATACATGTCATAACATTGCATTACTAAAACCCCAGAACTACAATAGACATTAGTGGCAGGCGTACAATGAGCATAATGGACATAATTACAGACAAAGAGCTGTTACTAAGAGCTGACATAACACTGGGCAGGCGAGCAGACCCAAATGAGGGAGACTGAAGGGGTGTTATTTCCACAAAAAGGTGTGCGTGTTTTGTAAGAAGTCATTGATTTGTCTAAAGAGAAATCCAATAGCTCTGCAGACCACCAGAAAGGCAGGCATCACAAAGAGAGGTAGAAAATACAACTCTGTCTCCACTGACTTTTCAACAATATCAGTCTAAAGGTTTTGTATTGACAAAGACTTAGGTTCATACTCATCAAGTGTCATCCTTTAACATTGTCATTTTTCATCAAAAGTCATTGTATATCCAAGTCTAAGATTCCTCAATCAAACTTGTCTAAATGACATAAACCCTTGGGGGGGTCGCTAGGATCAGTTAATACTTTTGTTCTGTCCAATATGAATGAGGGTATGTGAGTGATTGGTGGTGGTCAGAGCAGAGGAGCAAATGGTGCAGATTGACAACGTTGCTTACTACAGTAGTTTACAACCATGTTGTGAGTGAATGAATAATCCATCCATTCTCTTCCACTTATCTGTGGGCCTTAGTCTAAGCAGGGACTCCCAGACTTCCCTCACCCCAGATACTTCCTCCAGCTCCTCCAGTGGGACCCCAAGGCGTTCCTAAGCCAGTCAGAAGACATAGTTCCTCCAGCATGTCCTGAGTCTTTCCCAGGGCCTCTTCACAGTGGGACATGCCCAGAACATCTCCGCAGGAAGGCATCCAGGTGAATGAATAATGCAATGTATAAATCTAATGCTGTATTAGTAACAGTAATAAATGTACCTCCTGAATATAAGGATGTGAACTGTTAACGGTTCACTATGTGGATTTCTTAACTAAAGTTGTGCAACGTACAGTAGTGTACAGGAGAAAACAAGTGAAATAGTTTGGGGCCTTCTGTTTGAATTGGCAGAGTGGTGCATTAACGAGTACACTTGCTAAATCAGAATAAAAATAAAAGCTGCTGACATCAATGTTGATTAGCTGCGTATGGAAATCTGAGCACTGAAATGATTAGAATGAGTCTGATGTTTTGATTTCAAAAAGAGGAAAATACAATTTTTTATTCAGTTCTTCAGTTCAGTTCTCAAGCTGAAATGCAACAGTTTGGACTTTTTACTCAGTTTCACTACTCAGTAGTCAGTACCAGCAAAATAATCCTAATACACATATAGTGTCTAATAACGTGAATGGTGTGGGAGCTCTATTGAGCTAGCAATGGAGGTGTGCTTACCATGTATTTATCAGTTACTTCTCCTGTAATAGTATTAAAGTACTATAAGAGAAAACCTTATTTTGTTGGAAACAAGGTAACTTAAGGATTTTCAATGTTAAAATCACTATGGTAATATAAGATAAGTATGTCTCTAAATTTATCTGGAGAAACTAACCACATCAAGACCATAAATGTTTAATGGGGATGAAAAAGATAACTCAAAGAGTATTTTCTATTCCACCAACTATAGCCCAGAGTGCAAGCCCTCTGATCTGATGGTCAGTAGTTTGAATCCTGCTTTCAACATAAACATTGTTAGTGGTTCACAGATTCAGTTTCACAGTTAAATGCTGTTCTTGTGTCTTTGGGCAGGACACTTGCCCCCATAGCCAGTGTAGTGTGTGTGAATGGGTGAGTGGTTCCTTGATTTAAAGTGCTCTGAGAGCCTTGAAGGTAGAAAAGTGCAATATAAATGTGACCATTTACAATTTACCATATAAATAAGCCATATTTGGCATCTAGTGCAAGTGAGTAGTTTTAAGAATACTGATTATTTAGCCTTTTATTTAAGAGTAACTGGCCAATTTTCTGGTGCCCAATTGTTGCCCTTGAACAATGAATATAGCAGAGCAAGCACTGCCAAAATGCACTTATAGCTCATGTTGTTTACAGAGAGTGAAAAGTGCCTATAGGGACTGGAAACAGTCAACAAATCCAATTTGCTTAAAGAAAAACAGCAGCTATTATATTTCTTTGGCATAGTGCATGGGGTGCTGCATGGTCACAACAAAACAAGAAGAGAATTTATTTAATATTTTGAACATAGAAATAGTATTTATAAAATTTTGTTTGTCTTGAGTCAGTTTTAGATTCATTCATTAGGTATCAAATTGATAAAGGCACAAAATATCCACAGGTGTAAAAACTATTTTATATGCATATTAAAAATTATATCTGCATTGTTTTTGAATATTTTTTCTCCAAGCTCTCATATTTTATCTAGCACTGACGTCTTATCACACAATTTAATTTAATTTTGTCACACACAAAAATAATAAAAAATAAAATACTGATTGGGGGTGGTTGGTAACCTTTTTTATTTATCAACCAACATACACTGCCAAGTTACATCATTTTGTACTTGTCAATGATTTTGATTTACAGAGCAACAAAACAAATCCAGCCTAAACGATACATAGAAACTGAAGGTCATTTTAAAGTGATCTTTGGTTTGGGCTATCTGCAGAAGTGTTCGCTGTGTCACACACTGGTTGGTCTGCAGTTAGGTCAGTGTGAGGAAGTCACTGTTGTTTTGATGTGCACATGCCATTCTCTCCTCCCACCTCAGGCTCCATGACTCTTTAGCACTTCAGCACCAGCAGGTCATGTCATGCTCTGACTGAAACAGACAGCACTAGCGGCCATCTTTGAGTACTAAAGACTTCAGAAAGTGTGTGTGTTTACCAAGTCATGTGGCGACTTCAATTTGACAGTCACTTGTGAGGACCTAAAGGGCAATGATAGCTCAGTTGGTGCTTGACCTCTAATTTAAAGGTTGCTAGTTCGAATCTGGCACCTGACATAGGCATTATTGGTAGTGTGATAAGATCTTCACAGGATGGCAATTTGATTCCCACTCCCACAGATGCATACTGCCATTGTGTCCTTGGGCAAGACACATAACCCACCATGTCCCTAGTGTCTGTGTAGAATAGTGAATGAATGGCTGAGTGGTTCCTTGATGTAAACTGCTTTCAACACCTTCACGGTAGAAAAGCTTTATAAAAATATGACCATTTATTTACCTGTTTTAGAAGTTAACAGCCAATTTAGCCATCAAGGTTATGGAGCGGTAGAAGGTTAGGGTTAGTTTTTGGCTGTAGATATTCTATGAGAGTCTGTGTACCATCCACACAGAACACATGCACTTAACATGTGGTTGGCAATGAAGGGCAGCTGGGCTCGTGGGTGGTGGCCTATCACATGCAGTATCAGTATGGCCCTGTGAGGTGAGACAGCTCAGTCTGGGCTGTGGAGAGAGAGGGGATGTGTGTGCGCATGTGTGTATTAGATCAACAACAAATAGGTTAAAATAGGTTAAGGGGACATATGTAAAATAGATTTTATGAGCTTTTAACCATGTTGTGATGGTGTTCCCTTACCATATGCTTGTACTCCAGTTCATTCATGCATGTATAATTGTCATGCTTCTGAGGGAATTTCTGTTTCCCCTTTGTTAAGCCATTTTAGAACAAATTGTAAACAATTACCTATGCATATTGTAGTTTGAAATAAAATACTATGGACACAGTTTTTGAAACCAAGATGCCTCAGCTTCCATTCAGATGTCATTTTAAATTTTTGAAACCTTTTCTCTTCCGGACAAATGGGTGATTACACCGTCTTGTTTTTTGTTGAACTATGGTTAAGGTTTGGATCAACCTCCAGGAAATGAATGTCCCTAAGCAGCATGGATACTCAACATATGTGTGTGTGTGTCATGTGTATGTGTGTGTATGCACCTTGTGTGTGTATACCTGGTGATGTGGTGTCTCAAAGTGCACAGTGAGAGGTGCTGGAGAAGACTATAAATACAAAACCTGCTGCTGGTGCGGTGGGCAACCTCCAGCCAGCTTGGAGCCGTTCCCATCACCCAAAACGCCATTAATCTAATATATTGGCCTATTACGACCTCTCCTTTATGTGCGCCTGCTGAGGGAGCCCCTGCAGTCGCACAGCGGGGCCACCGGCGCACAATTGATCGGGGAATCGTTCTATTTCTGCAAGCAAACTCTCTGTCATGGTGCTGACTTTTTGTTGTCTCCTCTCAACTTTCTTCTCCTCTTCTCTTTTTGAATTCTGTGTGTTCTTTCATCCTCCTCTTTGTCTCCTTTATCTTTGGACTGTCTCTGCTCTCCCCTGGGCTGAATACAAGAGCCCCCCCCCACACACAGAAATCGATAATATCATTCTAATTCAAACTGATATCAAAAGGCACAAGGCTGACTAACGCCTCTCTGCGCGGATCACCGTAAGCCCATGTTTTTCCACGTCATTTATATTTTCGGTCCCTTCGATCTTCCCTCCGGGTCGCACTGGCCTGGCGTGTCTGAGCAAGGGGCTTAGCAGATGCAATGGCCACAAAAAGATTTGACAGTGTTAGTATTAGTACCAAAAATACAAGTGTCTCGTAACTCCAGAGTACATACATTGAAAACCATGAATTTTTTGTTTTAGTTAAGATTTACTCAAGTTATTCTTTCTATTCTTTCAAGTTATTCTAACATATGGCCTAGTTTTAGCTGATTAAATCTCATGCTAATTTAGTTTTGCAAATCTGCTTTTTTCCATGTAGTTGAGCAAAATGTGTCTTGCTCCTTACAAATATATTATATAAACAGCTCTCAAGATAGAAATGAGACTGTTGTGTGCTATCTGTAACTATTTATAAAGTGTTTTACAGTCCAAGAATCAGGATGTGCACTGTTAGCATGCTAATGTTTGTCTGGATTAGGGGTAGAGTTACTGAGAAATTACTTTGCGACAGTCTCTCATTTTTTTGTACTAGAATAAAGTGTAATTGCACATCCACTACAGTAGTTGGCAGTGATGCTCTCACTGTCAGAGTGTGCGCAGGGAGTATTAGCGCTATAGTGTCAGGTTTATTTTTGCAGCGAGCGTTCACACACACACACGCACACACGCACTCGCACGCACGCACACACGCACACACACACACACACACACACACACACACACACACACACACACACACACACACACACACACACACACACACACACACACACACACACACACACACACACACACACACACACACACACACACACACACACACACACACACACACACACACACACACACACACAGCACAGAGAGCAGATAGAAAGTGCAGAGAACAAACTGTGCGTAAAGCGTATGTAGCGCTCGGCTTCACTGTGACTACCGTGGGAAACAAGGAGAGACCGCTGTGTTTACTGTGTCTAAAAATGTTGGCAGCGGACAGCATGAAGCCATATAAATTACGGCGTGGCTTCAAGACATTACACTCCAATCACGCTGATAAGCCGCTTGAGTTTTTTCAGTGAAAACGTGCCAAATATTGCTAACAATTATCTCGCTTCATGCTACTTCAGTAAATTAGCCTTAGACCAGCGAGCACTGTTAACATCATATAAGGTTTTTTTTTTTTTAAACATCATATAAGGTGGCGTACCAAATAGCAGAGGAGCTGATACAGGAGCTGATGAGGACACAGGAGGCCTCATGACGCAGGTGAGCGCAGCGCGGAATACGGACGGACACATGCTGCGTGTGTCCCTAAAACGTTTTGTCTTGTATGTAGGCGACTGAAGGTGATGGTGCGATTTGTCTGTCGCAAAATGTTTTCTTCTTCCTATAGGGCGCGTGATAGAAAATAATTGAGAAGCACCGCTTTACAAAATTGAATTCGATGTATTTATTGAAATTTGCTACCTGTTTGTTCTTAATAATTCCAAGTATGATAATTATACTGTACAACCTCATGATGTTATAATCATGTTTCCTCATCTGGAGTTGTGTTTTGTTTCATTCACACATGTTTAACACAAAAAACGTGTATATTTAGGTAGTCTTCTTCTCTTCATTCTGTTTTTAAACTCCATACACCTTCACTAGAATCATTTGGATGATTTCAGCCCTGGAATCGCCAATCTCTTCTGAACTGTTATTGACTTAAAAACTACAAGTTGGTGACATCACAAGGTGGAACAGAGCATTTTGATCTTTGGAGATGTGGACAGACTAATAATAAAGAATTACTAAAACGTGTGAATGAAACAACTCCGAGTATATTTCTGAGGAAAGAACAACATTTTAACATGGCTTAAAGCTTACAATAATCCATTTTGAGTAAGACATTTAATCACTTATTTTGCTTTATTTTTACTCAACAAAATTAATACATCGACAAAAACTATGACGAAAATATTTAGTCGGCAGAATTAATACTCCAACACGGCCTCCAACAAGCCTTAAACATAATTTTAATCTTTCATGAGCTAGGCCAAGAATAGGACAGATCATTATGAAGTCTCAGAAGCCCAATTTCTTAAGAACAATAAAAATGGAGGGAGGTGGAAGCACTAAGCAGGAGTCTGCAGTACACGCTCATGTTTATTCCGTTTTAAGTCAGCAAGTATCACTTCCTTAATGTAATTATTGCAAATCGCCAGTGTTTCTTCCCGACGGCCTTATAAATACCAAACCCACACTATTCCAAAAAGTGCACATCAGCATGTTTGAGTCAATAGAAGGGTCGTTTATAAAGCTGTAATGCAGTCCAGTCATATGCAATAAGACTATCAAGGCCTCAGGTGATGCTACGGCTCAATATTAACTAGATAATGTAATCATGTGAGTAGCTTCCCTGACAATCTGTGGTTGGATAATTCACGGCCCATATGGCTTGTACTTGGCTTACCAGAAGGCCTGTAGGAAATGCAGTTAGCTGTGGAGTATGGACTGTCCACGCAGCAGAAAAGTGTTGCATAAGGGGACACACAGTTTAGAAGTGCAACAGCCGCTAATGGAACTGGACCAGCTGACATTGTCCAAAACACTCTTCACCCACTAGTTCTTCAAAACAGAAAAATCATGCTGGAAAATGGCAAAAAAAAAATTGGGGCATAACTGTATTGTTGTTTGTGTTTATGTCTCTGGTCTGGTCATTTATCTTTAAAGGCCCTACACCCAATATGTTTTTCCTCATGGATTTGTCTTTCCACAGTACAGATATATAGTATAAGGAGCACTTGAAGTCCAAATAGGTCTGCTGTATTCTGTCTGCATCTAAGTTATAAAGTGTTTTATTGTCTATGTATCACGAGATGCACAGTTAGCATGGTAGTTGCTGTTTGCTTTACTCTGCTCTGGTCTCTGAAAGTTGTGAAAAGTCCTTTATGAACTTATCACGATGAAAAATTAAGATACTCTGAATGCATGTGGTAAGTGAGGAATAACTTTAAACTGAACTAGTGTTGTTTTTTTATTTGCATTTGTTGAAGGTGTTAGGCAATATTCATCCTTCTGTCTTAGTATTCTAAACAATAACATTAAGTCCCAAGTTATTCAGTTTTATGAACTTGAAGGGATTGGGTAAACCTATTATTGACCAACCTTAGCTTCCATAAAAAAGATTTTCTACTAGGTGCTAAAGATCAGTCTGTAACTATTACTTTTCTGTGTTGGTGTTCACTGTGAGGGCGTAACTCAAACTATCGAAAAGATATCAGTTGTGAGTTGGGGCTTTTTCCCATAGACATTTTGCAAAGAAGTTACAACTACATTTTGTCTTGGCTCCCAGTTATAAATATGTGTTGGATGGATTGCATTATTGTGATTAATTTCCACATTATGGTGGCCTCTGCCAAGCTTTTAACTTTAAATGTTTGCTTATAGGAAGAGTTTTTCTTCTAAACCAAGAAATGCCCACAGTTTCACTCCATTATGGGACAACTGTGTAATCTTGAATCTAGTGAGTCAATCCATTAAAGCCACGGTATGTAACTTTTTTTAAAGGAAAAAATAGACAAAATTAAATAATCTTTTTGCTAATTTTGGTTGTATTTATTAGCCTGATTCATCAGCTAGTTTCACTTCAAGGAAACCGTCTGTCCTCGCAGCATTAGGATTCATTCGCTCGAATATAGGCGAGTACCTTATTTAACCAACTGCTGCTATTTGGGTGTGACATATGTAATGTGTTGCTAATAGGGCGAACTGGTATATTAAGCTTTTCCCAAATCCCGTAGGAAGAAGGGCAATAATGTCTTTCCACTTGATAAAATTCACCAAACATTCTCTTTGTTCCGGCTTTAAATCCTTGATCTCGTTGCCAACACAGAATGTATGGCTTTTCGCTGATTGGCTGGTGCCCAGACTCACACTTCCGGGGTTCTTGCAAACCCTGATCATTCCTGACCTAATCACGGGAGAGAAATGAAATTGAGTGGAGGCACTAGGTGGCGCCAGTCTGGCTATATATTTATTGCCCTGAAAAGCATTTCTCCATCTTGTTTCCATGGAGATGGTGTTCCTTTGGCTATAATATTCCATCATGGCATAAAACGTATCTATTGTCATGGAGAACGTATTGAAGTTTGTTAGCACTTTCTAATGTGGGATTTGTTGAAAGTTACATTCTATACCTTTAATAAAAAAAACATATAAAGGGTCTGCACCCATTAAAACAACCTTAAAGTTTAAAAATCTACAATATAATTTCTCTGTTCTTTTTCCTGATTGCTACAGTTTCCCTGCTACATTTGACAGCTATCTTGATTTGATTGCAGTTCTTTCTCATCTATTTTGCCCCTTCAAAAACAACCAGACGCACTTTTATTGAACACAAAATAAATTATGTCTCCCCTCGCTAACCAAAAGCGCAAATGTTACCCTCGTGTTTCTAGATGGCGTCTTGTTATTTGCTAAAAGAAGTGCCCTTTATCAAGACGTGATTCGCACTTAACCTCTGTAGTCACTTTAGGCCTGGCGGTAATGCTTTCTGTCTGTCACATATAATTCAGTTTAGACTTGTCTGGCGAAGTGAGAGTGTGGGGCCTATTTGTCATTGTTTATATGCTTGCAGTCAGATTGTGATACATGGACCGCTATCAGTTTGCCACACTCGACCCATGCTCTGCTTTTAAAAGACAGTTCAATCAGTAGCAGCGCTGTACTGGTGTAAGGCATCACAGATAAGAGGGGAAAGAGTTTTTTTTTTTTTTACCACTGGCGATAATGAGCAGTTTGTTCCCTGTAAGCAGTGATGAGGCCATTTTTTTTTTTTTTTTTTTACTTCAGATTGAAAATGTCAGTAAACATCGGCATTTGGCGCAGGTGCAGCAGTTTGGCTTCACTTACTGATTGGCTGCGTCTTGACTCATTAGAATTGCCGTGGAGTGGAGGGGTGTTAACCTTTTTACACTTTAAAATCATATAATAGCTTGGAGATATCAGGAAATATACGGGTGGATGGCGGCCAAGCACACAGCTCAGAGCCTATAATACATTCAGGATGAGAAAAAGCAAAATATGCCATTTTCTAGCGCTCAAGAGGGGAGCTTGTTAGAGAGAAATAAGGTCTGGGCACAAATAGTCAGTGTTTTGTATGGTGAAAGTAGGTAAGCATATGTTCAATAGCAACTTTGTATAGCTGACACTGTATGGTCTCTATAAGAGTCCTTGTAACATGTTTGAATGCTTGTTACAGCTGTCTGCGGATGTTCTCAGTATTATTTTTAATAGGATACAGTCTGTGCCGGAAGTACATTTTCCCATTCATTTTTCCTATAGACTTCAGCAAAAATTCAAATATTAAGAGTTCAAAGGCATCCGTGGTAACTAATATTCATAGCGCGGTTGTTTGTCCAAAAAGCACATTTAAAACCCAAGATTCAGCAAAATATTTTAATAATTTGGCTGTTTCAGAAACGAATTGTAAATAAAATATATGTATTGTGGTCATTAGTTACTGCACAGCTGATTAGCCCTGAGCAAGCTTTGAAACTTTTATTTATTTTTTTATTTTTGTTCCTAAAAGTCTGTGAGAAAATAAATGAGAATTTTTATTTTGGAACTCTGGCGTGGGTGGTGACTGTTGAGCTTCATGGCAGGATTGTATGTTCAAAGCTTGTATTGTAAGGCCTTTGTAATTGTCTTTTGCTTAAAAAGTTACACAAAATTGACTCATGTTAGCTTTTAGTTGTGTTGGAATGTTGTTACTTCATCAAAAACCTACCTCGAGTTGTGTTTTGTTTCATTCACACATGTTTGAGTAATCTTCCATTATTAGCCTGTCTTCATTTCCAAAGTTCGAAATGCTATAGTCCACTTTGTGATGTCATGAAGTAGTGGTTTTCAAGCATTTACTTATGACAATTTGTTATATATTTTACTTAATTTATTTACTTAAATATGACATCTAACTTAAAAAAAAAAAAAAAAAATCACAATTACTCAGTAAATTCATGATTGTTAATGGTGGTGGTAAGTGCATTTTACTTGATACTGACAAGTAAATTGCACCTAATATTACAGCAGTAAAATTTAATTAAAAAGTGCTAATGCAAATTGTTACAAGGATTTTTTCTAGTAAATCTTAATCATTATTTTTTCAGTGTATGTAGACAAAAGTACAAATCTGAAGTATGAAAAAGTTGTTGAGCTTCTGGCTGTTTAAATTTATGTTTTTTGTTGTTGTTGTTTTTTTAAGACCAAAAACAAAATACCTACAATTCTTGATTCTCAGTCTTTAATGAGTGCATAGCCAGGCTGGCTCCACCTAGTGCCTCTGCGCAATTTAATTTCTCTCCAACGACTAGGTTAGGAATCGGAATACACTAACCGGTTCGCAAAAACCCCAGAAGTGTGAGTTTGGGCACCAGCCATACATTCTGTGTTGCAACGATTCCTGAGATCAAGGATTTAAAGCCGGAACAAAGAGAATGTTTTGGTGAATTTTTTTTTTTTTTAATCAAGGGGAATGACATTATTGCCCTTCTTTCTACAGGATTTGGGAAAAGCTTAATATACCAGTTAGCCCTGTTAGCAGCGCATTACATACGTCACAACCAAATAGCAACGACTGGTTAAATGAAAAAACTACCCACCTACCGTTGAGCAAACAAATTCTAATGCTGCACGGTCAGATGGTTTCTACAAAGTTAAATCCTCTGACGAATCCGGCTAGTGAGTGCATGGTTGCAAATGAAAAACCTCAGTGACTGTTATAGACACCTCTACTTACTTATGTCCAGAAATACAACTGAGAGAGTATCATTTATAACGATCATTACAGTGTCAAAGGTCTTACCAAAGAGTGGAGGGATCAAACTCATCATTATTTTGTTCAATTATTAAGCAGCAGTTACATCTAATCTCTGCACTTCTTTTTCTTTTCATGAATGGTCACATTTTTATATAGCACTTTTCTACTTTCAAGACACTCGGAGCACTACATCAAGTAACCATTCACCCATTCACACGCATATTCATACACCAGGGTCCACAAACGCTGGGGGCAAGGTGGGTTAAGTGTCTAGCCCAAGGATACAACGACAGCGTTCACTTGTGGGATCTGTGGGTCAGTGGACATAACCGCTCAACTGCTTTTTAAAAATTTTTTATGTTGAGAGCAGGATTTGAACCGCAAACCTTCAGATCATTGGACAAACGCTCTAACAACTGACCTGATATGTGTAACAGCAACCTGTTATAGTCTGATTTTTTGTATTTTAAGCACAATTGAGCCTAATAAACATTGCTGACATAGGGTTATGTAAAATTCAGCAGGTAGCACTAGTATCACATATGTAGCCAGCAGCATTTTTTCATATTTATACTAATTTTATTATAATTATTGAACCACTTTATTCTTTGTGTCTGTATATATGTCCTTTAGTCTACATAGTAAAGTTGTTCTACAGTGGGGGTTAGAGCATCTCTTCTCCATTAAAATGAATGGATTTTTGCAGTTACGGCCTTGAGTTTTTACAGGTTGCATTCAGGTGCACATTTACCAAGGGACAGCACTGCCTATAGCCGCCCGTGTTTCCACGGGCGCTACAGTAATGCATAATAAAACTGGAATATTGGGGAATTCTCCAGATGACTGTGTTATGCAGATTCAGCTCCCCTGCAGCAAAACACTGCAAGGAAAAGTTTGTACCCCAATAAAAAATTCAAATCTCTTGCATCTATCGGAAAACAAAATGTTGATAGGGTTGTTTGCCAGTCTTAATATTAAATGTTTGTGAGTCCTCCATGAATTTGTCCTTATATATATGTACATTTGATAACTAGAAAAATAATCCTTACTAATATTCTAACAGTAATAATATAGCACAGGAAATATGCTTTAGAGAACTCTACAGAAAAGAAGATAAATATGGTATTATACTAAAACAGCCCAGGCATGAAATCAAGGAGTTACATTCGTGATTGGCTCAGGTGAAGATACGCACACAAACTTTCAAGTTTTTAATTAAATCTAAATATTGTGGCAAAATGCTTCTACTCTAATCTACTGGGGAAATTTAATGTATATAATTAAACTGACAGACAATAGAGCATGACTTTTGCATAATTAATTCCAGTTTTTTTATGTTTGTGTTTAAGAGAATTAGGAAGTATATCATTTCTTTCTTTATAAACATACATAGATTATATTATTAGGTTCTTTTTTCAGACCTGACAGTTTCGACTGTTCACTAGCGGTCTTCCTCACAGTGGTCACGTGAATTTGCTGTGACGTGTCCGGTCAGCTGATTTATACAGATATTGGCACTGTCTTCCTACTGGTGGAGGCAGGATGAGACACTATCCTAGGTGTGTGAGAGTAAAAAAGCCCCCTCGTCCCGGTTTATAGTCCCTTGGGCACGTTTCCATATTTTGATTGCCTGTTTAAACCAGTGGCGATGTTGTTTTCCTCTGTCCCAATGATGTTTGCTCCATCCCAGTCCAGAATGTGGTTCTCTCTTTTACAGTGGACCGAGACGGTACATGAAAAAAGGAACATAGAACAGAGCACGAGAAGGAAACAGCGAAGGTGCACACACGAGCAACAAAACACAAAGCAGAACAGGAACAACTCAAGTCGGCCATCTCTGAGCACTGTAAAAGAGAGAACCACATTATGGACTGGGACAGAGCAAACATCATTGGAAGAGAGGAAAACAAACAGCATCACTGGATTAAACAGGCAATCGAAATACGGAAACGTGCCCACAGGACTATAAACCGGGATGAGGGGGCTTTTTTACCCTCACACACCTGGGATACTGTGCTGAAGAAGTCAGACTGCAGATGGTGCTGTAGTCCTGCCTTCACCGGTAGGAAAACAATGCCAGAACCTGTATAAATCAGCTGACCGGACACATCACAGCCACATCACATGACCACTCTGAGGAAGACCGTTAGTGAGCAGTCCAAACTGTCAGGTATGAAAACAAACCTAATAACATAAAATACCAGAAGACCAAATGAACCTCAATGGACTAAACATACATCGAATTGTAAACACGTGGACTTTGACTTTTCTATAGGACAGTGTTTGTATCCAGGGAGATGTTATTGCTTTGCCTGGGGTGTTCCACAATATGGCATTCAGTGTCTATCTTGTATTAATTTCATTGTTAACACATACAGAGAAGCAGGTGGCGTACTCTCCACCAGAAAAGTTATGCAGTGCACTTTTAAATTTACAGTATATATTTCAATTTCATTTTCTTATGCATCTATTATATTCTGGTCAATACACAGGACAGAAATGAACCTTTCCTGAACAGTTTTAGAATGATCTTGAGCTGTATCAGAAGTATAAGATCACATACAAACTACTTGGACGACTGAAGAATTACACAGATAAAAGGCCATATGGTAATATAATAGAAAGTACTCTGATCTCATGTTGAAAATTACATTCAGTTGTCTGAAGAAAGTGTGTTTTTTATTATCATCGTGGTATCAAGTCTATTCCTTATATCGAAATCAAGTTCGAAATTTTTATATCATTGCATGACTAGTATCTTTTTGCCTCAATATAATAATCGTGAACACTCAGGCAGATGTTAGTTAAGGACATGTCTGTTTTTCACTATGTACAATTCTGTTTCTTGATCTGGTTTTGGCTGTAACACATTCCCAATAGGTTTATTCAGGAAAAAGGCTAAATGCAGTGGCTGTGTTTGCCAGTAATTCCTCTAATGAGCACTCAGCGGCAGAGGGTTAAATCAGAGGTGAGGGCGCGTTTACTCACTAGTAAACAAGTAATTAATCATCCCAGCGCACGGGACCATCTATATGTAAAGTACTGAATAAGACACCCGCTGTATTTTCTACTGTATGTTTTCTATTTTAACCTTGTGAATGTCGCTATTGGCTGATCACGTGCGACAAACTGAAGTGTTTTGTTGTGTTGTTCATAGAAAAACTCCAGAAAAACTCTTTAACCTTTCACCCTCAATGAGCAGATTTCAGTAGGCCTACTATAAAATGTCTTGTTCTTTATATGTGGGTTTATGTAGAAAAGAGAAATTCAAACAATTCTGACAAAAATGGGGGAAAGCAACAAAACGGCATGTTTGAATAACTTGATGCAATTGCCAGTCAGTTGTTTTTAATCATTCATAAAGATCCAAACACTGCATGTCACTTTGTTCACTTCCTGCATGTGAGTGTATACCTGCTAGATGAGCTTAGTTAACCTGGAGCATCTTTGTGTAGGAGAGTGACACATGAGTGCAGAGGTCCTACAGCGTTTTGGGAGGCTACCGTAACAAAGAGTTAAACCCAAAAGGTCATGTGACTGATGTGAAGATCCCATGAGTGAGCCCAGCGTGAGACAAGTCCAGTCAGATGTTGGCCCTTCCCCTGTGCAGATAAACTCCTCCATCTCACCGAGCCCTGGCCTGCTGGATGAGAAGACAAGCTGCTTTAAGTCAGCTTCTGCCTGCTCTGGCTGTTTGGACAGTTAGCTCCATGGGGTCTCTGTGTGTGTGTCTCATTCTGGACAGTACAGGGGACAGAGGGTCCCACTGGGAGAGCCAATTCTGAGCCTCTCTGAGAGGAACAAAGGACAACAGATAGGCCTTATCTGGAGATATCTGCAGACACCTGCCCTTATGCTCAAGAGCTACTTTTACTCATTATATTTGAAGCTATATACAGATGAAGCTGCTGGATTCTATAGTCAACAATATAGAGCAAAGTACAGTATATTGTTATGACACTGGCACTAAGCCTTTTATAGTGTATGCATTTTTTAATACTTTCATGTGTTTAGTGAAAAAAATCCCCTACTAGTATAGAGAGCCATTCATATCAATATTAAAAAAAAATAAGAATATTAAGAAATAATTCACTGTGCCATGAATTAATTACATTTATAGTGAATTCATATAAAGTAAGACAAACTGTGTGTGATGTTTGTTGTTTTGTGTGATCATAAATTATTTTTTGTTGGTCAGGCTTACCCTAACTCAGTGATATTTAACACTGTTGTGGCTGCATCCATTTTTTTGAGAGGGCACACTGTGGATTATTAAAAGACAGGACACATCCACCTCAAGCCAGGCTCCAGTTGGACTGGGGGCCATGGAGAGCAAAAAACAACTTCTACTTCTAATATTCTTTGTTCACTACAAACACGATATATATTACTGGTTTTTGTTAGTCCACAATGTTATTTGCAACAGCTGTGATTTGTAAACCAAATGTGAATCATCTCATGCTTCACTTTGTCCGTTGCAGTCTTTGGTGTGGAGCTGAGAGCACTTTGAGTCATTGTTTGTCAGTCATCCATGTTTTATGAATGAAACATGGACTACTTTTAAGGCTGCAGGATTATTCCAGCCAGCAGCACTTCACATCACAACAACTATCTTCCACTCTTTCTTTTCATGAACAATAACATTTGTAAAACATGAGCATGAAACTAAAACATGAAATTCACTCGTTTGGATTTCAAAAAGGACTACTTTAAATCAATTTCCCTTGAAAGTTTTTTTTTTTTCTTTTTCTGACCAAATGAGAAAATGTCATGAAAGTTTTAAATTTAAAAATTTTACCTTGAATGTGCTGGAGTGTGAGCATGTGTATGAAGTGTAAGTTTTGTTTGCAAAACGAAAATATTGACAGAAAGTTAGAGGTTATAAAGGTTGGAAGCAAATGACAATGTATGAGTTTAACTGAGTCATTTTAAAAACTCGTTCACACATTCATTTTAAAGCTGTCAGTGATGCTGGGCTCTATGGTGTGGAGGCCTTTTCACCAGCATTAATAGATCCATCATTCTGGTGCTTGGGGCTAAGCAGCCCAAGGTGATGTTCTGATCCACTGAGATCAGCAGTTACAATCTGTTCTCCTTCTCTTTCACCTCTACTTAATATGTTCAGGATCTGCTCTAACAAACTGTACAGATGGCTAAGTGGAAAGAACTCTCAGTCACAGTGCAAAATGAAGTTTAGGCTCAAATAACTATGATGTTTTGTTTTATCATTACAAGCATCATGCCTTGTGATGTTGTGTTATGTTTGATTTGCAAATGGTTCAATAATATTGTCTCCTTCAGAGCTCATGGATGTCTGTTAATGCACAGATATAATCACATGATTGTGATCATCTATTGTCCCAGTGCCCACTGCTGTCATTATTTAAACACATTTAATGCAATTTTCTACGAAAGCTTTGAGGAATTTCAAACACACATACAATATTTTTTAAATTTATACTAAAAGTAGGCTAGCACTAAGGTTACATGCTCATTTGGGATTTTGAAATGATTTTCAAAAGCCTTAAAACCTTTAACATGACAACACTACAAATGTCCATGCTACAATTGTCCTCACTCATCAGCCCTTTGAAGATATGGAGGTGTTATTCAGGTGGTATCCGGTACATTTGGCATCTCTTGTCTCACCTAATGGCAACAAATGACAGTGGCCAGGACATATCCCCGGAAGCCATGTCCAAAAGGGGAAGCAAATATGAGCCAGCAACCTATGAAACACTTATGAGCTTTCTATATTGGATCCATCAGCAGCCATATGGCCCTCCCTGTATCATGTGCAGCGCTGCGTGACTCCTGAGGGGCTGGGCAAGAGAGCTGCTGCCTGACCTGTTGTTTAACACGAGCATGCTAATTGCTGACTGGCTTTAATATATTTAACATAGTAATAAATAGATTCATATAGAGTTGAGACCAAATTAATGTTTTAAATGTCATTAATAAACTTATTTCTGTAAGTTTAATGGGGTCATATTGCACTATTTTCCGACATAATTATGTTATGATGTTGTTAGTAATCAAAAACATACCTGGAACTGTGTTTTCTTTTATTCACACATGTTTAACACACAAATCCTGTATATTTAGGCTGAGTTTTCTCTCAAATAGAAAACACACTGTTCCATCTTGTGATGTCATGTGGTAGTGCAACAAGTGCTCCACTGTGTTTTGAAACTCCATACACCTTCCTCAGAATCATTTGGATAATCTGACCCCTGTAATTGTCAATCTCTACTGAACAAAAGGTAAAGATAGCTGTGTATTTGAAAAATACGACAGACATCACAAGGTGGAACAGAGCGTTTTGAGCTTTGGAGATATAGACAGACTAATTATAATAAAGGGTTACTCAAACATGTGTGAATGAAACAAAACACAACTTCAGGTATGTTTTTGAGGAGGTAACAACATTCTAAGGTGACTTAAAATTCCCAAGGGTCAATTTTGCATAATATAGGACCTTTAATCAAATACATTCAAATGCTGCTTATAGCTCTAAGTCAGGAGAAAAAAGAAACTTAGATTGAAATTAGCGCCTTGGCATGACCTTAACGTCAAAACAATCGCATGCGTTAATTGAAAAGTGCGCCCTCGTCCTCTAGGCAGCAGAATCGTCTTGTGGGCCTTATTAATTTGCATAACCTCCTCCTTTGATTAAGCGTTTCTGTTTGTCACTTCTGATAGCCATAACTGCTCCATCACCGTCACAGCTCTGAGCGATGGGGGTCCTTATATTCCACCATGTCTTCATTACAACAGTGGGCTCCGCGCTCAGGCCCCTAAGATGGAAGTGGAAATGTCAATAACACAGCAAGAGTTGGCACCAGGAGCAGCACGCAGTCAAAAGCAGGCGACTTGTTTGCTCATTTTACCGTAAGTTACTGTCTAGTGTGCATGTAATTGCTGTGATTACAGAATGATTGTGTTATGTAGATTACGCACCTGTTATAGACCCCCCACTGAGCAATTTGTGTTTGTGCCGGAAAAATGTAAATTAGCATCAGACTTTTGTACATGTTCACTTTATTGTGACATGCTTGTTGTGAGCTGCGTGCATGATGTGTTAGAAACAGTCAGTGGCAAGGGCACTTCTCCCCTCAGTCTTTCACTCCACGCTGGTGTTTACTCATGGAGTGTTTACTGTAATGGGAGCAGGAGGGTAAAATATCAAATTATGTTCCAGCACTCCAAAACACTGGGGATTGACTTTATATGTGCATTATGTCACTCTTTTAATTTATTTATTTGTGTTTTTTTTTTTTTTCTTTGTTTATTTGAAACGGTCTGCTGCAGAGGTCCAAAGTTATTCCTCACTTAACTTATGCTTCTATTCACCACAATGAGTTTATAAACATTTTTCACAATATTCAGATTTTATTTATTGTATTTATTCAATATTTTACAAGGTAAGTCAATTGAGAACACCTTCTCATTTGCAATTACGACTTGGCCAAGAGGCAGGATAAAACAGCACCAATAGAATACACTCACACATCAACCAGAACATGAAACAATGAAAAAAGACATGAAACAGTGAAACATTTGCAGGCTAAAGACATAAAAGTGTTAAAAGCATGTGCAATGATCCCGTAAAATACTCTGGACTGAGTTTTAAAAGTCGACAGAGGTAAAAACAAACTAAGTTTTAAAGTCACACAAAAGTCTGGTTCAGCATGCCAGAACCACCTTCAATGCCAGATCAGAGTTTTGCTGTGATGGTGAAACAACAAAAACTAGCTTGCTAACTGAGCACTTCCTAATTCTCGGATGACCCAATGCTTTGTAATTAGGCAGGCAGCACACAGCTGTCTAAGTACCCTGCTATTATTATATAACCAGGAACCTCTGAAACACTTACACATCGAATATGTTGTCAGTAGTTAATAATTCTGCACAGTCATACCACAGGCAAATGCTCTGCTTGTGTAGATGTTTTTGTGTAGAGTAATTGCTGCAGATAAGCACTCAGAATGAATTAAAGGAAATCCAATGGAAGAAGCAGTTTTATAGGCTGAAGTTATGTACACATTATCAGCTCAAATTTAGCATAGAAAAAAATGTTTGTCTGGCATTTTAGTTGGCAGCAGTAAAAAGCTACCCTATTGTTGTAACCTTTTAATCTAAAACAAACTAAACAATAAGTTATATATACTGTCTGTATTTATGTGGCTCAGGAAAACACAATGCTCGTGCTTTTGGCCTTATATAATACACAAACCTCACACTTATACCTGAGCGTCAAATCAGATGTGACGCTCCATGACACATATGACAGCCAGAACCTTTGCGTCAATAGACTGATTATTCCAGGGCTGAAATTATCGAAATGATTTTAGTCAAAGTGTGTGGAGTTTAAAAACACAGTGGAGCACTTCCTGAACTGATGCCTAAATATGCAGGGTTTGTGTGTTACGTGTGTGAATGAAACAAACTGCAAATCCAAGAATGTTTTTATGAGGAAATAACATTATAACATTGCACAGGAAATAGCACAAAATGGGCCCTTAAAAATAAATTCTAACTGCTAAAGTTTAGAACAGTAATGTATGTACATGACCCTATTACAGTTGTCTATTGTCCAAGTAAATAAATAAAAACTCAGCTGGAGGGAGCTTGACACTGAACTAGAAACCAGCCTTTCCTCCTGTGTGTCTGTGTATGTGAGTGTGTGTTTGTGTATGTGTGTGAGTCTGATGTTTGGATCTTGACTTTGATTTGTTTTCATGTTGCATATGGTCTCTGTGCTTATTAAGCTGGTCAAATCAAATGCACATCAGAAGCTTGAAGAAACAGCTCGCCAACTTTGCTCAGTAATATGCTGTATAGAAAACAATTACCAACAATGAGCAGTAGAACTAAAAATCTTCTTCAACCTTCAATTTGTGACTTAATAATCAGAGCACAAATCATCCAATTAAAATTTCTGGCTTAAAAATGAAAATTCTGAGGTCATTTGTGATAAGATTTCTTTTATATTTCTAATACTGGTGGGTGTTGAAAAGCAAGCAGTTGTCATGCTGGAAGTGACAGTAACTTAGCGGCTTACAAGTGGAATAATAAACGTCAGGCCCACAGCAGCAGAGAAGGTTAGGCTGTATCCAGAGAGTTAAAACAAGGAGGACGCTGTGGGTGGGGGATGGATGCAGCTCTGTGATTCACTTAGTTTGCTGACCCACTTTTGAATAACTTCAGGAATGTTTTAACAATTCACCCTGACAACCAAAACTATGACTATGTTTGAAGCCCTTCCAACTCTGTCTAAGTACTGGAGCAGCCCTGTCTTATGGTGTGAGAGGTCTTGAAATCCCATATTAGCACGGGGAGAGGTGAACGGTAATGCACATGATTTTATTGGATTTTATAGCGATGGATTTGCCTGGGATCTAGAACACACACTTCTCCAATACTTAATAAAGATGTGAGTTTGGTCACCTGTTGTATCACCCTGAGTTCAGATGGGCGTTATTCACAGATTGCCCCGATTAGCCAATAAGGGACATGGTTCGACTGTTACCAAACCAATATGGCTACATTGGAGAAAACAAGAAAGAGCTCAGACAAATTTGACTGCACAGTGGTAGATGACCACACTCATGTCCCTCTGTATAAACCAGACTGTATAATGGACATCAGAGGTGGGGACTTGCAAGTCGTGACTTGACTCGAGTTACACTTGAGTCACTATTCATAGGACTTGAGACTTGACTTTATAAAAATGTACTAAGACTTGGGACTTGACTTGGACTTGAGGCCTGTGACTTGAGAAGACTTGATGTTTCTCCCAAAAATATATTTTTTTAGAAAATACTTTTCTCTTTACAGTTGATAAATGTGGTGCTTAATGTTACAGGAACAAACTGGAACATGTCCCTTCAACTTCTGTTTGTTACTTTGGATGTAACTGAAGTACTGTGATGTGGTATCCTCAAATGTACTACAGTAATATACAGTACAATACAGTATATACAATACAATAAAATATATACAGTACAATAAAGTAAAACAGAGGTAAGTACAGAGAAGTACTTAACAAAATAACTATTAAGCACTTTTAAATCTTAATTCTATTTGTTTTGTCTGTAATGATTCACATTAAGATCTTGACATTTAAAACTGAAAAAAATGCATTTCTACAACTCTTATATAAATACTCTTATATAAATATGCCATGACTTTTTAAATACAATTTAGTTTAAAATTCATATAAATTGCAAAAATCTAAGCAAGACTTGAAATACGACTTGGACTTGACTTGGACTTATGGGCCAGTGACTCGAGACTTGAATTGGCCTGTTTGGCTTGGGACTTGACTCGGACTGGAGCTCAAAGAGTAAAAGACTTACTTGATACTTGCAAAACAACAACTTGGTCCCACCTCTGCATGGGTGTGCTTTCAGGTCCACTGACTCCAGCTCCAATTCACTTTGCACTGAAAAAACTTTGCACCTCTCTCCATATTTGCTGCTGTCAGGCTTCTCATTGTGGCCTTAAAATGTTCATATTAATCCGCTCTACATGATCCTGATTTTTTATTTCACTAGTTTGTCCATAACTCAATTCCTAATATAGAACTTATCTCCAAATTCTCTCCATAACTGCCAGCCTTGGTGAGCTTCATTTGACTGGAGCTGGATGCTATGGGTGTTACATTGAATCTGGCTGAATGAACACGCACACATACATACTACTACTACATACAAGTTAAAATATATAGATTTCAATTGTAAGTTGAGAATCCAATTAGAAACCTCAAATGTTGTGATCTCTGACCTGTAAATACCCCAGATACACACTTGGACATTTAAAGGGCATGAGGGGACGACCTCCGGGAAGTAGCTGTAAGGCAAAGGTGAACGTGAAGTGATTAATGACACAAACAGGACCTCAGTATCACACACCATATTTAGACAAAACTGACATTCAGTTTAGCAGTGAGGAAATAACCCCAGAGATATAGCATTTTCAATAATAACAGTATAACTCTGCCATATATTATTTTCTACAGATTGTGTGAAAACAACAATCTGGCCGCCCACACCAAAACTTTACATTGGACAGTAGAAATAGTTTCAGATTAGTCATTTTGTTGCTTGTTATTATAATAGAACTTTAAAAATATTGCTGAACTACATGTTAAAATGTCCATAAAACACTAGTTTCATCACTAGAATTGCCTATGGAGATGACAGATTAATAATAAAAGGTTACTCAAAGGTGTGAATGAAACAAAACCCAACTTCAGGTCTGTTTAATGAGCTACCAGCATTATAACATGGTTCACAAGCTCACATGATTCAGTTTTGCATAATATAGGACCTCGTCACTGTTCTTGCGTGAATCCTGGTGTTTGCATGTCCAGTTGTTGTGTGCTTGACTATTGGTTTCAGGATCTTTTTGATAGTATTATATGTGTAGTATTTTTGTACCAGGCCTCTCCTTCTCTACCCACTTGTTTATCCTGGAACTTGTGAAAGCTCTGCGCCAGTGTCAACTCTGCTGACAGCTGGTCTGATAAAGAGATGGTTTGGATGGATCGAAGATGAGCCCTATTTCGCAAAACAACAGTACCACAGATACATAGAAAGAAAACTAGAAAAGTGTTTTATTCACAGTTGTACAGCAGGTCTATAATTTTAGACTTAAAGAAGACATGTTGTGCTTAAGCCAGCTACATACTTAGATAGAATTTATAACATATTTTAAATTGTAATATTGATCTAAAATGACTTAATAAAAGAAACAAGTCCTCTGACTTTTGTGTTAGAAAACTGTTGTAATGGGAGTCGCCATCATCGTAAACATCATCACAACATAGAGCTGTTCTTGTCGACCCCTCCTATGCATAGTTGCATATTACACTGCCTAACCCTAACCCTACTTGTAAGAAAAATACTGCAAAATGTACCAAGCAGCGGGTGTTTGCCTGTGACGGTGAAAATGGGGGTTGGTCAGCAATATAGGGTCTTGAAAATAATCGACTAAAGGGTGTTCAAACTTGGAAAAATCACAGGTTGGCAGTACAATTCCAGCTCTCACAGATGAATGCTGTCATTGTGTCCTTGAGCAAGATACTTGACCCACCTCACCCCTAGTGTCTGCGTGTACACTGGTGTATGAATGTGTGTGTGAATGGGTGAGTGGTTCCTTGGTGTAAAGCGTGTTGTGATTTGAAGGTGAAGAGGGGGAAAAAATTCACATCACATAGTTTAAAGCTGTGGAAGTAGATTTTGCATAGTAGGTTTGCTTTAACAAAAAACAGATCCTACAATATCAAATGAATGGATTAGAATGAGACAAAAGCAGAGACCTCTCCACAGACAGACTGCAGAGCGGAGCTCAGGGGAACTCTGGCTTGTTTACTGTTGTTGCTTTAAGCCCATGATGAAATATTGAAGTATCAAACTGGTATTTTACATGGCCACCAGGCTTCTGTCAGAACCACGTGTTTACTCTAATGAGGGCACAGTTAGCTCGCTAATGATGCAACACAGGGGCCCTGGATCCAGCAGTAGCGTTCATCTATGTCTGCTGAATATATTTATTTTGTCACACCCATGTTTGGAAGAGATGGATCAGAGGAGGTTTTAAATGTTAACTGTATCTGATATAACTTGATTATGCTAATTTTGTTTAGTCATTTCCCTCTATGTCACTATTGACCTTTTAGATAGTTTTCTATTGCATCATATAATTGCTTTTATTAATTTACAATTGGATTTCTTGCTACCACCTTTATAATAACTACACACCAAAGAACACATATTATGCAAAATTGACTTTTTTGAGTTTTTCAACCATCTTATATTTTTCTCACCTCATCACAAACATACCCAGGGCTGTATGTTTGCTTCATTCACTTCATTAATCTTTGAATCCATAGTTTCTTTTCTGAGCAATCAAAATTTTTCTGTTTATATTTTGCCCATATTGTTGCGTCATAGATACGTTTTTAAGCTTATAAAGCATCACTGGTCTCATTCTTTAGGCCGTGCATTCACTGAGATTGGAGGTTATTTTTTGGGGCATTCCCATTGCTGACAGCTCAGGTGAACTTTGTGAAGTAAATTTTCCAAATGTAGACATTATTTTAACTTAGAAAATGTGAAATCCTGAATGTGTCCTTTAATTAGCCTACTACTTAACTAGGGGGTTGTTGTTAAGGCTAGGGTGTTAATTAAATAGGAAACATGAACTTCTCCAAACAAACAATTTGTCCATTATGAACTGAACTGGCTAGTGAAAGTGTAGTTATTTTTATGCGTTACTGATTTCTTTGACATTTTCAAATTAAACTTAATGAATCCAATTAAAATGGCTGATGGCTTGTGATTTGACCTACAACTCACTTATTCATTTATTCTTCATAATTACCAATATATGTTGAGTTTCATATCTACATCTTTTATATACACTGGGGGTCTGTGCATAATTGTTTACCCCTGTGGCATTCACATTGGCTGCTTTTATGACTACAACACTCGCTGAATGGAGGATCAGCAGCCAATCAACAAGGCCAGCAGGGTCATGTGATTTATATTTTAGTATCCAGATTCTCATTAGTGTTATTGAAATGATCTGACATTTTAGCACTATAAAATCAGCCCATTGCTTCTACGATCACATATTGTAGACATCCACCTGTCACCCCTGCCCACCCTTTTTCCCCTTACAGTGCAGAATACAAAATGGCCAGCTCGTGACCTTATTTTCCAAAGAGCCATATCAACAATGCATAATCAGGCAGGCTGTATTTGCATAATGTCCCAAAGTACGGCGCGCAGGTGAAGGTGCCAGTCATTTAGAATGGACAGTGAACGGTTCAGAGCTCTGGAGTGCTGTGGTGGCACTGTGCATGGCGAGGAAGATGGATGAGGCCTCATTAAGAGCTCTCCTGTTATACTCCAGCTACAATAAGGCAGCCATTTTGGGTCATGATTCAAATCACCGCTTCCTGTGTAAATGGCAGGTTCTATAGGAAATGTGCTAGAGGAGTAAACAAATGAAGTCAAATGTGCATGTATGGACAAACAATTTGGTAGAGTGCAAATCAGTTATGTTCTGTATATGAGGATAGGACAAGAAATGTTTTATCTGATTTAAAAATGTAATTGTGAAAACTACATGATAATATTCAGGGCTGCACAATATATATCACAAAATAGTGATAATGCAATATTGACTGTTGCAATAATCAATATTGCAATAAAGTAAATATATTTCCACAACACAGAGTTCTCAATTTTATATGAATTTACCATTTAAAATGTACAAAAAGAAACATATTTATTTATTCATGACTTCCTTTATTAAGTCCTACATTACACTTGGGTTGTCTTTGCAACAACTAGCATGCTAACAATGTACTTTCTGATTATCAGGAAACAGCACTTTACAATTAGATGCAGATATACAGCCATATATGTGAGCTGGAGCAAAACAAGTGTTTACTCAAATACATTCCAAATTACAGAAGTATATTAAAATATCAGTATCCTTATAACAATTCAGAACATCATAATATATACAAATATTGCATATTTTTCTTGTATCGTGCACTGTTAATAAGAATCAGATACACTTAATATAACTTTGGCTGTGCAGATCAAAAATGTACAGTGAATTGGAAAAGTGAGCTGACGCTGACAGGTTACACTATAGTCTTTGGGAAACAATGCTGTAACCGTTACAGCATTGTTTCCCAAAGAATGGATCATGACCCTCAGCTGGGTCACAAGAATTCTTTTTTTGTCACAATCTGCATGTAGGTTGAAATGTTAAGACATGTTTTGTATAATTTCTAATCTTTTTGTAAATATTTTATTGACCATTTTGTTCCAATATTGCTGGTTCAATTGAACGCTGAAAAGAAAAAGAAATGGGCTAAATTTAATGTCCAAACAGGTGTCTGTGGATTCTTTTATTGTTGGTTTAATTACTGTTTTTCATTGTTTAAAACTTGAGTAATATTGTTCAGAGAGAAACAATTACTCAGTCAACAATAAAATATCCTCTTTAATGTTCAATAATGGTCAAATCCACCTTTATCTTGTGATTCATGAATAATGTCTGTTGACTTGGGTTGTGAAGGTTTGTGACTTTTAAAATATGGGTCCCCAGAAAAATAGTTTGGGAAACACTGGGTTACAGTATGCCAACAACCCGAGTGATGGAGTCATTCCCTCTGTGTGTAAGTAAACATCCCAAAATGAAGTGTGATTGTGTAACCCTTAAATCAAACTGTTTTCACTCTAGCCCTCTTTTCTTTTACACTATGCCCTGCCTTATCAGTTACAGTACAACTTGCCCAAATATTTAATCTTCCAGTGCAAAATGGTTTAAATGCATCTACCACACTGAAAAACATGAGACACAAGTGTTGTGGTTTTAATTTTTTAATTTTATCTTTTTGTCTTTATTAAATATTTCACCAGTAGGAATTATTTTTGAGTTTTTTTTTTTTTTAATGAAAGTACAAATTCAGTTATATTACAGCCTACACAAATATTTAAACCTGCTTTTGTCTGCAGTCCAAAATCTGATTATTTTGTATTTATTAGACAGTGTATGTGTGTGTATGTAGAATCTGTGGAGGCAGAGGCTAACCTGGAATATAAATTACACAATTGTTTTTTGCAATGGTGAGTTTGATTTTATTTTTGTATTATTTCTCTAGTATTTGATCATGACACTTGGTATGGCATCACAATAAATAATCCTTTACAGCTCTGGTGTGCAAGATTGTTTAGTGCAAGCTGGTGTCAAATCTAGTGTAAAACAAGCCCATGTGGTCCCACTGTCTTTGTTAGAATGGTTTGATTACAAAATGACTCACACGGCAAATAAGGCAGTGTCATCAAGACATAGGCTATGGTGCGGGTGGGTGGGAGGGAGTTTCAGGCAGAATGCTTTTAAAGTTATCTCCTGTTACCATGGGTCCACCACTGTTCCTTCCTCCCACCATCAAAACATTCTTAATTATGTCTTAATTAATTCTTGATTAGTTCTTTGCAAATCTAGTTAATTAAAGACTGTGATTTTAGAAGAGCTTTTAGATGTGTATGTGTCGCACCCTATTTTTCTGTAGACTTTATTATGTCCAGAGGAATTTGCATTTGACCCAACCTGCCAGGAGCAGATGGTCACTACAGTGCAGCACCCAGCACCCATACTCATAGTTGCAGAGATAAACTCCACTTTACTACACTTAAAAGAATAAGTTGCAGCAGATGAATTAGTTTAATAATGTGTTTTGTTTAAAAGCCTTTAGGCACACAATATAAACTACAATTGTACACTACATTTTAACTCATAAGACATAGCAGCTACCATTTGTGGTAGGGAATATTTCACCTCTCCTTGAACTTCCACTAACCATAGCAGAGGTGGCCACAACCGTACAGGAGTAGACCCTACAGGGCTCCATATGACCTTGTTATGTGGAAAACCAAATCATTTGGCTCTAGTATGCCCTTAGCCGTCATACAATAATGTGCAATGATCATTGTGATCCTTTCTGCGCTCAGTTTGACCTCCCTAAATTGCAGGAGCTTTAGGTGCATGGCATTTCCTCTTGGTTTCTCTAATATAATGACATATTGAGGGAGTTTTATTGTATATATTTTATAGTATGCAATATTATTTTACTCGCTTAAGCGGAAAAGACAGATTAAAATGTAAAAAGTCTTTTGAGTCAGTTACAGATGCCAATTGATCGGAAGGGATCTTGGCTTTTGGCAAAAAGTAAAGCAGTGTCCTTTTGAAAAAATCACTAAATCCTCGAACACAGGCCAGACCAGGGCACAATAGTAATTTCATATTTTCTACTGCCGAGTCTTCCCCCTTTACCCAGTGGAGACATTTTGTGTGCTATGGGCTGCATTAAGCCTGGTTTATCTGAGCAGGACTCTAAAAGTATGAAAAGCAAGAAAATAATAATCGATTTATGAGCTCTAAAACCAGTAGCCCACTGTAATCTGGCGGCACAGAGAAAAGTACTCTTTGATTTGGCCCAAAAGTGATTCATTTTGCTCTAACAACCAAGACTGGATAACACTGTGAACTGCATCAAGACATTCCTGTGCTTTGAGGCAAAAACTCTACTGGTTTTACCGAACTATAAGAGACATTTTCTAAATCATATTCTGTAGAACTTTACATTCAAACTATTAAGCAAGTTATGCAAAGCCACTTGTCAGTTCAATGAGAGTAAAAATGGTAACCTCTCTGGTGGAGGGTCCGCCACCTGCTTGTTTCAAGGGTGATTGCCTGGCCCAAAATGTTCCACAGTATGCCATTAAACTTGTCTAATACCTTACAGTTAACCAATTTCAGGAGTTTTACTGCTCAAAAACACAGTGAAAAAGCTGCAGCACGGTCACCTCTACACAGATATGACCCAAGCACATTGCCAAAATCGCTTATGCCTTAATCTCAAAAATGTCAAATATTAAACCTTATGAGTGATAGTTTGATATCTGGATGAATCCGAGGAGCATAGGCATCACAGGGCCATTAGAACACAATCTTGTCCTCGCGTTCCCCCAGCCCTGTGGCACTAACAACTGGCAGAATTTGTGTCCACGATAAAGAGACCATAGATTCAAGGTAATTTGCTCCACAATGAGGTGCGACCCGGAGTGCTTGGTGGGAGGGCCAGCTACAATACCAGTGCACTTAACCTATTCATCAGTCAAAACAAACAAGCCCAACGTCAACTTCCATCAGTCCTTTTATTTTATAACCTTGAAACCACCTAAACCACAAAGCTAACCAAGCTGAATAGCGTATATGTGGTATAGCGTAGTTGCATAGCCCGTGTGAGCAGCAATCCCTCTGATCTACAGCAATCTATTGATCCACCGAGCTTGTCCAATCAATAGGAAGAAGAGGAGAGGGGAAACAACATTAGAAGAGAAAATAGGCTATTTAAGGAGACTGAGGGGGAGAGAGAAGCTCCTTACACATTTTGATAGGACACTATAAGGGAGCAAATAATAGGAAATGCATTCTAGCAGGGAAGAGATACAAAGAGACTGTATTAGTTGTTGTAAAATGTTGGGACTGTAATGAGAAAAGTATAGGGGGTGGGTGGCGTCGTAGGCAGGAGCGGCTGCTTGGGATGAGATATGAGACGAGGCAATGAACCAGAGAACAGACCCTGCAATGGTCTCCACTGGGTTACATGGACCAGATACTGCACCTGTTTCCACCTATCAGGAGTCAGACAGGAATAAAGATCTCATCATCCTGGCAGTTTAGATATGTTTGGAGTTTGTTTTACTACAATTTGATCAGAAAGAGCTGACTTAAGTCGAACTACCGCAGGTGAGATGATCTGTGCTGTGAAACAAATCTCTCACACATAAAATTGCAGTCACACGCTAGCTAGTGTTAGGCAACAGTTTTTCAGGAGAACCACACACAGGACCAGGACCCTGACCACTCATATTGATCACAGACTCCTGAAAATAGATTGTTTAAATCCACTATAATGATACATGTAGAACACACCCAGCATGATATCACAGCAAAGTATAGAAGAAAATATGTTATTAGGTTCTTTTTTCAGACCAAGAGATTGTTTGTCAGGTATAAAATAAACTCTTGGTCTGAAAAAAGAACCTAATAACATAAATTATCCGAAGACCAAACGAACCTCATTGGACTATAGAAGAAAATAGGCAAAGAAGAACCTGGCATTTTATTATTTTAGTGTATTTTGCGTTAGATTTTGACGTGGGAGAGAATTTTCAGTCCCACTCCCGCCCGCACCCACATTGTGCAGTCCCTCTCCTGCTCGCACCCGCACATATTTGTAACTTTTATTCCCACTCCCACCTGGATCTGTGATATTTTGTCCCACTCCTGCCCACAAACCCTACAAGATGGGGATGTTCACTTTCTTAAGCTCCATCAAACACGGAGAAGGGAACGGAATTGTCTAAAATGTGTGTGAGATTATAAAACATACGCAAGTTTAGGCTGCTTAAAATGTTTTTATTAATGCCAAATAAAATATCCAGCACAAATGATGTATGATAGGCATACATTAATCATTTGTATATTTTACTTTACACAAAATATTTAGTTTGCTGGACTGCAGTTTATCATCCCACCCGCCCGCTCCTGCAATGAGCTTGCAAAATGTGTCCCGCGCCTCATTGTTTTGCGTCGGGTCCCGCAGGTATAGTACTCTATTTTGCGTTGTCTAGAAGGTTTTCCTGCATGGCATTAAACTCATCTATCTCTATGAAGACAAGCAGCAAGACAAATTAGGTCAAATCTATAGAAAGACAACCCTGCTAACAGTAAGGTATCTTGAACAGTAAGACACGCGTAATTGAATAAATGCAAAAAAAGAAAAGTTTAATGCTGCACTGTGGCAAAGGAGAAATTAAATTCTGTCAACTGGACAAAAGTTTTTTGATCAAATACATTTTGATCTTGTCTATGCTATGGATCCTACCTGGATGACTGAGGGATTACATGAGCATACATAGCAGAGCCTCCAGTTACATAACACCTCCTTAAAATGGTAAGCAGAGGCCCATATCCTCTAATACTGTAAGACTATAGCTAAACATTTTGAGTAATCTGATAAGGACCCTGGAAATAAGGCTAAAATGTTTACTATAGTAATCTTAATGAACAGTTTTCTGATAATTGTATAACTTTAGCAGAGAAATGGCTCTGGTTTGTAAAATGCGGCATATGAATAAAATATAAAGTCAGATAAGGATTAAGTAAGCCCGAGAATGGAGTAAGAATAACATTTAAAATTCTTTGTGGAGAAATAATCAATAAGACTGTTGAGGTCAGCAGTTTCTAAAGGTGAAACCAAGCTATTAAAAAGTGAGTCTAAAAAGCATGAGACAACACCACTGCTCGGTCCCAGCCTTAGTGTAACTGTTTGGAGGAGTGTGACAAGGGCAGACTGTGACGGACTTGTGTGGATGACAGGGTCAGAGCCTCTCCAAAATGGCAACTCTTGTGGGGTCTTTCCGGTCTACAGTGGTCAGTGTCCATCAAAGCTGTCTGAAGAAGAAACGATGGTGCTCAAGTACAAACTGCCCGTGGTTAGGTCCAATGAACTAAAGCTGTAAAATTCAGATTAATATGTTGCTTACACATAACATCATGACATTCTTTAAAGGGCCGATATTATGATATTTTCTGATCCAAGTTATAGACTTAAAGCTTGATTCATCAGCCCGTTTCATTTCATGGAAACCGTCTGACCTCACAGCTTTAGGATTAGCATTTGTTTGCTCAACAGTAGGTAGGTACTTTTTTTAATTGAACCAATCGCTGCTATTTGGTCTTGACGTATGTAATGCGCAGCTAACGGGACTAACTTGTATATTAAGCATTTCCCAAATCCTGTAGGAAGAAGGGCAATAACGTCTTTCCCCTTAATAAAATTCACCAAACATTCTCTTTGTTCCAGTTTTAAATCCTCGATCTCGGGAATCGTTGCCAACACAGAATGTATGGCTCTTTGCTGATTAGCTGGTGCCCGAACTCGCACTTCCAGGGTTTTTGCAAACCGTCTAGTGTATTCTGATTCCTGATGTAGTCCCTGGAAAGAAATGAAATTGAGAGGAGGCACTAGGTGACGCCAGCCTGGCTAATAGACGTAGAATTAGAACTTTAATAATCCACAAAGGAAATTATTTGACACAGTAGCTCATACTTCACAACAAATATAATAACAAAGAAAAAAATATAAATGGTAATAATACATTTAAAATAAGTAGCAAAAATAGCAAGATACCCCATACACCATCACTAGAATCATTTTGATACTTTCTTTACTGAACAAGGCTCAAGATAAAGACTGTAAAACTATGACATCACAAGGTGGAACAGAGCATTTTCAGCTTTGGAGATATAGGCAGACTAATAAACCAGGATTACTCAAACATGTGTGAATGAAACAAAGCACAACTCCAGATATATTTTTTGATAAGGCATTCTAACATCTTACAGCTCACAAGAATCAATTTTGTGTAATATAGAACCTTTAAAATTTTACAGGTGACAGGTTGAAATTTTATGGGACAATGGTGATGTTTTGACATGGTTTACGGTTAATATCTCTGTACTGGACCTTTGCATAAGAAACAAAAACAGCAGAAATGTCTTCTGTATCAGCAAAGCAATAGAATTATTCAAAAATAAAGGAGTGATAGGTGAAAGTTATTTTTTTTTACCCAATCAACAAATTATGATATGCTTCAAGATTTTTATTGTATGTATGCATAGAATCAATTGAAAGCATAGAGTTAGATAAACATTGTATTTTCATAATTTCTGAATGAATCCTCTTTCTTTTCAGTTTAGCAGTCGGTTGACCATGAAAAGTTTTCTGAAATACTTTGAAGAACCTTGTGGTAGGAGATTACACTTTCAATGCTAATGGAACCTTTATATTGAAGTGTATTGTATGTAAATGTGAAAAATAAAGCCTCTGACATGGAGACTGTAGTTTCATTGTGAATCAAAATATTCAATGATGCAGGTTATTTCAACAAGATGTGCCTTAAGTCCTCCATATTCTTCTAACCACTACACATATACTTATCATTGAAGTGCAGAAACAAGTTGTTAATACACAAGTAAGGAATGAGCAGCTTCTTTTGTTGTTATTATAATATCTCTCTGTATTTTATATCAATGCGGTAACCCCTCCCTCTGTTGCTCCTCCAGCCAGATTCAGACAGTGTGTCCCTTATTGGCTGATCCATCAACATTCTCTGGGGGTGTGAAGCTAACTGATTGCACTACTCTGTTGGAAGCTCTTTTACTCAATTTAGACTTTAATCTGAACTTTATTTTAACACAATCTGACCAGAAAGAACTGACTTGGTTGGAGCTACAGCGGGTGAGATGATTTGTGCCGCTAAACAAGTCTTTCACAGATAAAATTACAATCACAAGCTAGTTTGCAGTAGACAATATTTTTTAGTCATTCTCACCTTTTAGTTCAAACTCATGGTTGAAAACAGGACCATGAACACTCGTATGAAAATGAGCTGTTTAAATCCATTTTGCATTTTTTCTTGAGATTTCAGTCTAACTTAAAAAAAAAATTTCAGCTGTGTTTGCACATGTTTACTCCTAAACATTCCACCATAGTGATACAAGTAAAACATCGTACACATAGGATCTTTTTTTTTTTCAAGTTTTTGTTTACATCAGGCATGTCCAAACTATGGCCCGGGGGCCAAATGCGGCCCTCAGACAAATTTTTCTTGACCCTCAGGCTTCCAGGTGAATTGGCCCAAATTACCTTGCATCAATTAAAAAAATATTTTTTTACTGCAAGTTTTTTTTTTAAATCTACCTTGATAAAGCCAATATTTAATATTTAGGATCTTTTATTTTATATTTTAACTATCTTAGCATGATTAAAGACTGATGGCTCATTCTAACATGTTAAACATGCACACATTTCAATTATTCCCTGTACTGAGCATCAGTCTGCTGCCCTCAATCGGCCCACTGCTTCGTCTGTGTTTAGATATGTGGCTCTTGATGAAAAAAGTTTGGACACCCCTGGTTTACATCAGCCGCATAAATATGCCATTGAGCACCATCATTACTATGCCAAGCCTATGGGCGGTACCTGGATTGGATTCAAACCTGTAGCATTTATTTCATTGCAGTTGTAAGTATTACTCAAAAATACCTTGAAAAACGTGCATTACTGAGTGGACTTGCCTCTCCACAGATCTGCTAAAGAAGTGATAAAATTGCTGAGTTCCGAGCTCATTCGTCTCTGGTCATAGATATGAAACATCAGCTGTGTGTGCAAATGCAAACACATGAAAAGTGTTTGCACCAGAAGAAATGTGAGTGCTGCTCTGATGCTTCCATGATCATCATCATAGCAAGAGGTAAACATTGGTCACACTTTTGGCACATCTGCTGCCTAAAACTCAGTTTATCTCACTTTACATGTAAACGCGAAACCTTAGTTTTCCAGAATCTCCACTCTAGCCGGAGTTTTTAGAAAGATTTGTTTTCAGAGGCAAATTCACCATTTGCTTGTAAAAGATGGGTACAAATGAAGGCAAATGTCTCCATTTCTAAAATAGCCCTGGCGTGATGTCTGCAAAGTATTAGTTGGAGAAGTGACTGGTGCACTGTAGGTGAAGCGTCATGCTCAGAGGCACAGCACCAGTATTTGCTCAGTCAAATTCATTGGTTTATAATAGGAACTTTGCAACTCAACATACCAGTTACACCTGCTTAATTGTGTTTTCATTTTTCATTATTAATTATGTTTCAGATGCTTTTCATAGTTTAGCATTTCACCCTTTACATCTTGCCAAACAATATGAGAATGAACATACCCCTCGTAAAAATAGAAAAAAAAAAAATCCAATGCATCCACAGCAATTAGCGTCCTTTTTGTGATGAAGCACTCTATATTTTATATTGACTGGGGGATGCAGAGCAGGCCATTGTTGAGGAGCTCATTACACACTGAACACTTTCTCTCTCTCTCTCTAAATCAGGCGCTGATGCTTCTAACAGGGTCCAAGTAAAGTTCATTTATGATCAAGTTAATGTGCTCCACCAGACTGCAGCCATCACTCTGTGTTTACATCATGTCCAAAGGTAGACGGCAATGAGTTACACATCAAACATATGAACATGTTTATACTTTTTTGCATGTATTTCTGCAATATGTGACTGAAATTTAGCAGTTATTTACTTTACATCTATGAATTAGAGACTGTCCAATATCATTTATTTATTTATTTATTTATTTATTTTTTGGCCGATATCGATTGTTTGGAACACAGAAAAAACAATGGCAGTTAAACTCTGCCGATATTTCGGGACCAACATCGTCAAATTAGCAATATAATTCAAATTTTCTACCAACTCTTTCATAAACCTTTTTGCTTTTTACTACTAATTGGATAAGAATCTCTGTAGTCACATTTTGTGCAGTTCCCTTTTTGTAGTTAAGTGTTCTAATAAAGCGTCATGCATATTCTTTAGTCAACCCAAACCAACCATTGGTCTCTGCTGGAGATTTAAGGCAGCTGATATACCAAAAAATTTCTTCACACTAAATTCTTCACTTTCTTCTGAGAATAAGGCATAGTATCCATATTATGCCAGTATATTCAAACAAGATTGGTGAACTTTCCCAATCACACAATAATTGCAAATAATAGAGAACACAAACTCCTTATCAACTTTTTACCCCACAAAAGCTGTATTTAAGATTTACGTCAGTATCCACATGTTACTGAGAAAACTTTACTTGCTTTTGTGCATTATGTAACTTTTCTTGCTGGGAGCTCACCAGCTTGTCTTCATGGGAATATTCTTGTCCCAATGGGGATAATCAGGTGATGCCAGCAGGTCAATTTACAGGTGAAATATGTTGAAAATTGCATGTTTTAAAGGTATTTTTAAACATTTGAAACATTTGTAATTTAATAAATACAAGTTATAGAAGTAATACCATAGTGTAACAATCCTGATACAGCAATAACATCTCCATGGACACAAACAGCTATCAGACACTCTGTCAGAAAAGTTACAAAGTGCACCTTTAATTAATGATTATTTGGAGTATTTGAGTACATCTTGGGTACACACTCTTAAGCCCAATTTATGGTTGTGTGTCAAATCGTCTGCGTCACCACACAGAGAGTCTGCGTCGCCTTGAACCCCTCCACATAGTGTCTGCATCGACCGACGTGCACCTCTGAACTTTTGTAACTACACGTCGAACTGAAGCAGACAGCAAGAGAAAGCGATAAAGACTACAAGGGCTGTGATTGGTTCTTTCTACATCCGCTCTACATACATTTCCAGTACTCCACTTTCTTGTTTCATTTTGTATATGTGAACTGCATTTATAAATCCTCGCCTCCTAGCGTTGTGGCGGTGAATGACTTCACAATGCTTAGATCCATAAATCAAAAATGACGGCGACAAGGCGATGGCGGCAGTGTGCGCTGAGGCAATGCAGAACTATGATTTGGCCTTTAGCCTTTCATTCCTGTTTTGTCATTTTGTACCAAGTAAAAATCCTCTGTACCATTAACCAGAATAAGCTGAAGCACGTTGAAATAAAATATTGGCAGCCGCTGTTTATTTGGAGGATAAGGCATAAAACATATTAGCATAATCTGAGCCAGACTTCAGCTGCCCGCAACAACATCACACGCTTAATTTTTCCCCTCATCACTTGTGAGCAAAATGGAGGAGCGAAACATTTATTAGCATGACTGCATCCACCCAGTCTCTGAGCTGCCAGCCTTCATTAGGGGAGCGCGTCTTCTGGGACATGGATCATATGCAGTTTTACAGTGGCAGTAAAAAGAGAAAGCCATGGGAGTGGGTGCAGGCTTTTAGTTATAGGTGAGGCAATAGAGTGAGACAGGCCTCTGGGGAGATCCTGTCTTTGTCTAAAAGCTGCTCTGTGTGGCTGAGTATAAAACAGCCATGTTAAAGCAAGGAACATGGATGTATGGCGGGAGTGCTAGTGGGGCCATTGGGACAAGAGTGTCTTTTTGGACTGGGCCCAAACATGTAGCGTGATCAATAAGTGCTTGTTGTGCATCTTTGTTTTAGTTGCTTATGCTGAGTTTACACTACAGGTGTGTGTTTGGCCAAAGCAGTGTACTTTCATGTGGGTTCAAGAAATAACACACGTCTAATGGCCTGAAACCACTCCAGACCACAGCTGTGGTGTCCAGGAAAAGTACACTTCTTGTGTATTCTTTATGCCTCACCCCAGACCTTCTCTTCAGCCAAACCCGTTCCTGCACTGTGCCGAGGTCACTGTGGCAGGGTGCATTGATTTGAATGACCTTCTAAGTCCTGTAGGACATGTGGGAGTCCCACACCGCACTTGTCAGTGTATGCCCTGTATGCATTTCACTCAGCCCAATTTTTCCATTTGAATTCAAAAGCTTAGTGACATGAATTTTTAAATAAAGAATAATAAACAATAATTGGCTGATTCCACCATGATGTAAAATGGAGAATCTTTCTGATAGTACAGCTAGAGAATTGAAACTCCTCATCTCCAGAGTAATGAACTTCCTTAAAACATGAATCTTTTTATTTCATTTCATACATTTCAAAAGGAATTACAAATGAAAATAAACTAAATCACAGACCCATTAAGCTGTAACACAGCCACTTGTTCATTTCATGATATAACATGTCAATTGCCCTATCACTGCTGCTTTTATACATCTTCCCCTTGTTTTGGCTCTGAATCTGTCCCTGTTCGACTGGCTGAGTGTCTCTATTGTGTTGCTTTGATGTGTTATTGGATTTTACAGATAACCTGCAGTACACAATATGTTTTTGGCATGACAGTCTTTTTGATTTATTATATTACTCTTTGTCCTGAAGATCACAACAGGCTGTTTGCCCTGCCAGGACACCTGCTGCTACCATGTTTTTGTTCTAGACCTTTTTGCTCTCTGTTTACCTGATTGCAAAGCAGAAAATAACAAAATAGCAATGTCCTGCTGAGATGTGTGGCACAGAATGTGCTTGATATTTTGTCATTAATAAAAACTATTACATAAGTCATTTTTCTTTTATCACATTTTTGTTGTTTCATACTTTTTGTTTGGGTTCCCTACTCAATCATCATATAAAAGAACTCAATGACTCCCTTGCTTTCAGTTGCCATTTTGTACAGCTAAAACCAACCTGTGCTAATGTCCTTAAAGATCCTTTATTACACAGTTTAAAACAGAGTAAAGCCTAAATATGCAGGATTTGTGTGTTAAAAGTGTGAATGAAACAAAACTCAACTCCCTGTATGTTTGTGGTAAGCAAACAACATTATAACATAGATCAGAAAATAGAGTAATATGGGTCCTTTAATGTTGGAGCACATGCTGTACACACTATATATACCAAATCTGGGTAAATGTTGAATGCAGAGGGAGATTGACAGTCTGAGAAGCATAGTGCACACTTTGATTGTAGAACATAGTCAGAGCACTGATCCCTTAAGCCCCGAATGGCCTCTTTGGTATTCTTTGTTGTGCGGAGGCAACTGTAGAGCAAATACAAGAAGTGTCAGGGCAGGACCGTGTGCACAATGACAACAGCCCAGTCAGTTGAGGCCACGGGCAGGGGTCTATAAGGTAACCTCTATACAGCATGCACAACGACACAGGGGGCCACAACAGAAAGTATCATTTATTACTGCCATGATGAGTGCTGTGGGAGGTGTAAAGCGGTAAAACACACTATATCACTTGTAAGCACTCTGTTCCTTTTTGGGTTTAGTCGAGCAAAAACATTGTCTACAGTGTATGACCACTGAATATGGCGCTATGGCAAATGAAGAGTATTATTAAAACAACGTGTAATATATTGAAAATTATGAGCTGCAATAGACACATATTGATTCAGTGGCAGTGAGCTAATTCTGTTGGGTTTATCGGTTTATTCTATTTCTATCTCTTTCTGTCTATTTGCAGTGGTCCAAAGTTTTCCTCACTTACCTTATGCATTCCAAGCATTCCTAATTACTCAGAACAATGAGTTCATAAGCGCTTTTCGCAGTGCACGGAAGACAGAGTAGAGTCTTCCTATCATAAAGCTAACAAAAACTAGCATGCTACAGTGCCCTTCCTGATTCTCAGATAATAAAATGCTTTATTATTAGCTGCAGACAGTATACAGTGGACACATTTTGACCTCAAGAGCTGCTTTTACAATATATCTGTACTGGGGCAAAAAAATACACAGAAATCATCAGATATACTTTTACACTGTTATTACTTGCGTACACCCTAGGTTTAAATTATTAAATGCACCTCTGAAATTCAAACCATGTTGTTGATGAAACGATGAAGGATTTACGGTCACGGGGACCTGATTTTTTACCCATTAATAGAAGCAGGTCCCCATGATCTGAGTGTTTCATGGTACTCTCTGCAGGTGGGTGATGTGTCTTGCAAGGACATGGTACATGTGCACTGGCTTGAACTGGATTAAAAATAACATTAATCCAATACACGGTAAAAATAGGAGACACACATATATGCTTTTTACGTCTTTATACAAGAAAGCATTATCCATTGTGGTCCACTTTTAAAATGGAAACCTGAAGAATACTTTTATTTTTGTTGTTGTGAAACCAGAGCAAAGCGCAGTGTGGTTTTTGCACAGGTGTTGGAAATGTAGAAGTCTATTATGACATGTGTTGATGATTTATGTTTTTCCTCCAGCAACTTCCAAAAAAATCAGGGTCAATTGATTTGAGTGTAATCGAAAATGGGTTCACATTGCCTGGAGGGAAAGGAAATTATCCTGCCTCTACAGCCAGCCAGATATTGTTGACTTATTCAATAAAAGTGAATTTGTTCTTGAGTAACTTCTCCATGGCTGTGCTCCTCTGTGGGCCACCCCGCCTCTCCACGCACCTTCACACTCCATAGACTGCAGTCCTGTGGGCCTGCTGCACCACATCATCCATCATCATATAAGGGCTAAAGGGAGATTCACGCTTCCTGGGGGCACAGCCATGGCACAGGCTGTCAGCCAATGATGATTGATGGGCGGGGTTACGGCGGGGCATCTGGGCATATCGCTTGTCCGGGGAGAATGTATAGGCTCCACAACAGCAGCTGGGTTGGGATAGAGTTCTCTTCCATTCTGCTCCGGTTGTATATGCACAAGTACAGTAGGTTCAGAGGTCGCCCCGGCAGTTCTTGTTAACAGTCTTGGAGGCAGCCGGTGTGGGACGTGCAGACACCCACCGCTGGCACCGTGACACAGAAACACACACACGGATGCTACAGCTGCAACTCAGTAACCAGGCAACAGGAAGCATCGCACGCTGACCGCTAACACTGCGACGTAACACAAAAACAGTTAGCACCTCTGTCTTTCCGTACGCTCTGTCTCTCTCTTTCATTCTCCGGCATGTATTTTCTATTGACAAGACTCTATTCCTGACACAGCCTCCTCTGCAGTTTCCTCCACCTACTCTTTCTCTACAATGGCGCTGTGCTAACCTATTGGCTTGTATTTTTTTAATACTGTTCAACACTCTAGATTCGCTTATGGTTAATGCAGTACCTCACAGTATTGTTAACCGCAGCTTCATTTACACAGGCTAATCGTAAGCAGGAAGATGCCAGAAGCTATGAATGTTGATGCTTAAAAAAATAAAAACAAATTATGACTCCTTAGGGTAGTTCAATTTCATTAAGACACTGGGTGAAAACACTGCAAACAACTAGCATGTGTTATATTTACTTATTTTTGTTTTCTTGCTTTTATTCATATTATTCTTTATTTTTTGGGGGTAAAAAAAAAGTTGAGAAAAAAACAACAACAACAACATCAGTTACACCAATCAGGTAGCCTGATTCATCAGTCGGTTTCACTTTGTAGAAACCGTCTGACCTCGCAGCATTAGAATTCGTTCACTCAACAGTAGGTGGGTGCTTTTTTCGTTGAACCAATTGCTGCTATTTGGTCGTGACGTATGTAATGCGCTGCTAACGGGGCTAACTTGTATATTAAGCTTTTCCCAAATCCCGTAGGAAGAAGGGCACTAGAGTCTTTCCCCTTGATAAAATTCACCAAAATTTCTCCCTCTCTCGTGAACTTGTAGCCATGTTAAAATGTCGTTACCTCATCCAAAACATACTTGGAGTTGTGTTTTGTTTCATTCACACATGTTCGAGTAATCCCTTTTTATTAGTCTGTCTACATCTCCAAAGGTCAATGCCCAATGCTTTGTTCCACCTTGTGATTTCATCAGGTAGTAGTTTCCAGTTTAACAGGTACCTTTTACCTTCTGTTCAGTAAAGATTGTCAGATCCAGGACTGAAATTATCCAAATGATTCTAGTGAACGTGTATGGAGTGTAAAATCACACTCTTCTTTTATTACTTGCATGACATCACAAGGTGGAACAGAGTGTTTTCTGTTTGAGAGAAGAACTAAAAATGTAGGATTTGTGTGTTAAACATGTGAATGAAACAAAGCAAAACTCCAGATATGTTTATGATGAAAAAACAACATTATAATAGTATAGGCCTGCCCTGCATATATGTTATCTGAATGTAGTCAAGATGAGTGGATTACTGTCTTCAATATATAATTATTGGAACGTTATAGTCCACTCATCAGGCAAACAGAAAAGGTTTTTAAAACATAACCACTGCTGCCTGCTGTTAGTGCTGAAACCAGGACTCTGATCTCCTTCTTGGGACCTGACCACCCCTCTCCACACCACCTCGTATCCTTCCACTCTGCCCTTTCTCATCCATTTTTATATAGCGCTGGTGTCCTCCGAGGCTTGTGGCGTATGAAGACAGGTGCGCGCTTCTCATACTATTTGTTTGGCTGTTTTGTCATTCTATGGAGCAGTGACTGTGGTGGTCATTATTAATCAGCCCGCTCCCTGTGGCTCTGTGTTATTGTGTCTCCGAGCCCATGTTTTCCAAGCCTGTTGGCAGAGCCCCAGTCTCACAGGTGCACACATACACACACGTGCACGCACACATGCACACACACATGCACACGCACACACACTTAGAGAGGCACAGGAGCGGACACAGCCATAGTGAGCTGTAGGTAACTATATGCCGATGGAGAGGAGCAAAAGAAACAACAGGTGTCACATGTATTATGTATACTACGTGCACTGTGTTTTGACCATGAACATCTATGCATAAGCAGGCCACACTAGGTCCTCAGTGATGAGTTTTCTGTGTTCAAGTGGTTATGCCAACTTGAATTAGTGCCAACAGTGCTCTGGGGATAATTGGTCAAAATTTCATCCCCTGTTCTAGCAACATTTTTCTTGCTTTATGAAAAAAAAGACAAATTACAGATAGATTTGAAATGCATTTATTTTACATATTTATATGTATTTACTGGACATTTCATAATCGTCATATTATTACCCCAAAATGGACTGATTTACTTGGTTGGGTTGCTTTGTGTAGGAGACGAGGCTGCGTCTTACAGCTCAAATAGTGGAGTTGCGGCCTCACAGTCCCATGTTTTGGTCTGGCACCTCCTTGGAGATCACTGTACCACCCAATGAGTGTGTTTACATGCACATCAGTGTCCCAGGTATGTTCGGGTTTTTTGAGTATCCCGGTTTCATTATGCTGCCTGTATACGCAGTATCCCGGTTACTGCAACATAAAGTTGAGTGTGCATTCTTCCAAAAGACAAACACTTTTCAGTCTTTTCATCACAACAGTAGCCAAAATAAATAAAGTGAGTGAAATGGCTGTTAAATAAAGAGCTGCGCTAAACCTGCACACGTACAATCTGCACTCGTATGACCTGCACACATATGATTTCTGAAAACATGAACCATCTCGAACGCGGTAAACACACAGAACAGACTCACCATCAGCATCTTCAACATCCCTCTGTCACAGATAGAACACTCATTTTCCACTGAGTCATGCCCTTTAGTCCGACAGAAGTGCACAAGGAGCGAGCTGTTTTTTTCAGTGCTTATAGTTTATGCAAATAGGCCATGTGGGTTTAAGTTTAATTTCTATAAAATGTAAACAAATGTGGCAAAGCTGCATTAAACACATTATAATCTCAAATGAGCTGATGTGGCTCTATCGTGGTTATGGTTTAAATGTTGTAAAGTAAAGAGTTTATTCATGCAGATAGTAATAATCAATAATGATAATTTTAATATTAAAAATGTTAGTGATTAATCAAAAGTCAATCATTAATTCTACCTATGATCGATTAAGAAAATTTAATCGAATGCCCATTCATACTCCCCTCCCTCTTTTTCCTTTTCTTTTTTCTGAATTGAAATAAGGCAGTATAATCAAAACACAACCCACAGATGACAAAAGCTTCAAACACCTCAAAAATAGATAATTAACCATCACAGGAACTTCCAAAGACATTTAATAAGGTAAAATATTAGGCTACTTAGTTCTGCTTTCAAAATATTTCTTATGTTTTTTTTTTATCTGATCTAAAAGTAATCCGTGGATTTTCAAACAGTTTCACTCTAAAAGAACACAATGGTACACAACAGTGCACAGATTTATAAAAGTACATGAATGTGGTTGGAGTATAGTTTTTTCTTTTCCTCTCCAAGTGATGTTTGCTGAATGTGAGTGCAGTCAATATGTGGCTTACAGTGCCATTTTCTGCCCTCCCTGATTGTCTGTGTGCCTAATAGCATTTCCTGCACCGGCAACTGTTCCCCCACGGCCACAGCTACAATACAATCAACAGTAAGTAGTTTATTCTTGATAAGCCCAGCTACCATATATTTACGGCTGCTATTCTGTCCCTCCCACACACAAGGACATTAGTTTGCTTTCATGACAGGCTTGTGTGATGCGCCGGACTATTACATCTAATATGTTTTAAAGTTTAACAGCAGGAAAAGCACTTATCTAATTCTCCCGGACTCAAGCCAGACCAGCGGATGATGTATTTCTAAAACCAACATCATTTTGAGCTCTGCTGCTTGCCTTGAGCTGTAAACTCTGAACATTTTATACAGAAATATACGCAACTGTAAGATTTTTGAATGGCAATATTAAGAAACATAAGATTTGGCATTGCGTATTAAAAGTGTGCTTTTAGGATGAGCAGTAAATGGCTGTTTTGAAGTTTAAGTGATTTGGTACCACTTTAGAGACCTAAGGTGCCCTTTTTTCAATAAATAAATAAATAAAATACTAAAATACTTAAAATGCTGAAGGCCACAGATAAGTTTGCAAATAAAAAATTTGACTTAAAATATGTAATTAAAGTGTATTAAAAGACTAAAAGGAGCAATAAAAAAAAAAAAAATGCATATATATATATATATATATATATATATATATATATATATATATATATATATATATATATATATATATATATATATATATATATATATATATGTATGTATGTATGTATGTATATATGTATATAATAAAAAAAAAACAGGAAGTGGGTAAAACGATAAAATGGCCAATATTAATAAACTCTGCGAAAATCTGAATAAAATCTTGCAGTCCCTGGGCAAAGGAACGAAGTCCTGAAACAGAAATAAATGTTACAAATCAACCAAACAAGAACGACTTGAGAACCCAGAACAAAATGGAAAGTGCTACCATGCAATCACAACAATACCTTGAAAACCAAAAGTGCAAACTAAAAGGTGCAGACTAAACCCCTCCCCAGTACGACCCAGGAACTTAAACCAAACTAAACCTAAAAGCCCAGGGACAGCAACCATTAAAACAACGTTTAAAATATATAACAGATATATAACTTTAAAACAAACAGCATAAAACAAAAACAAATCAAACCAAAAAAAAAAAAAAAAGTAGCAGACCAATTCTGCGATAAAAGGACAGACAAGTGTTAAAGGATAAAAAACTGTCTTAAAACCCTGGTTTAAAAACTACCTGTCCCACCTCAAAATCTCACATACACGGGGGAAAAGATCTGTCACCGGTTTACTTTAACTCTAAAAATAGTTTAAAAACCATTAATACAGTTTAAATGAGCTAAAATAATTAAAATGAAGGAGATCATTAAAATCGTACCTGCCACCAACCAGCAGAAGTCGGGACTTAGGCTTTACTGAATGGCCTATAGGCTTTATTGACTCTTACGTCACAAACCAGGAAGACATTTGGAAAGATGCAATTTCAGCTTCCTAGGTCCAGTTTTCTTCATCTACATGTCATTGTAGTGTTGCGTTATGTTTGGCTAATTAACAATTACAACCATACCTCATTATCGTTTTCATCATTTCCCCACTGATGCAGAACTCTGATTGCACTGAGTGCATGCGATTAGAAAAGATGAGGGTGCTAAATTCAAGATGATTCCAACCAGCACATACATCTGCAGTCTTCATTGGGTTTTATCACAGTCGGTTTTAATGGATTCATGTTAGGCGAGCCCAATGTCGGTAACTACACTGGAAGTTGTTATTGCATCTTTCCAAACATCTTGCTGGTTGGTGACGAAAGCATGAATAGAGCCTATTTAAGCCCAACTTTCAATGGCACAGGAAGTTGGCGTCAGGTAATTTAAAAAGTAAGCGCACCCCCTGCTGTCCGCCACATATAGGTTGTCTCTCCTGACTCTTGTAATGCTGTTACCTCATCAAAAACACGCCTGGAGTTGTGTTTTGTTTCATTCACATGCCTCACATGACTAATAACCCTATTATTAGTCTGTCTACATTTCTAAAGCTCAAAATGCTCTGTTCCAACTTGTGATTTCAATGAAGCTGTAGTCTTCAGGTTAACAGCTACCTTTCACCTTTAGTTCAGCAGAGATTGGCAATTCCATGGCTGAAATTATCCAAAGATGTATGGAGTTTAAAAACACAGTGGGGCACTTCCTGTATAACCAGATGAAATCACAAGGTGTTTTTAGTTTGAGAGAAGAACACAGCCTAAATATGTGCCCAGGATTTGTGTGACATGTCTGAATGAAACAAAACACAACTCCAGGAGTGTTTTTAATGAAGAAGCAACATTATAACATACAAAAAATGTGAAATATAAGCTATTTAATGAATAAATAAAACTAATTGTAATTTGATTGTTTTATTTTTGATGATGAGTTTCAACGAATGTTAATAGTTAATGCTATAGCAATGACAACAACAGTTTATTTTTTTATTTTTTTATTTATTTATTTTTTAATTGGCTGAATTGTCCTAAAACAGTTTCATACGAGTAGAGTGTTGCGACTGAAACCCGTAAAATCATGTAATATCATAATATAGGCCCCTGATTTAAAGACTTCTAAAAAAGCTACGATCAACTGTAAAACTATTGCCATAGCATTTAATGACATTTTTAATAGACAGTAATATAGGTCCATCAGTTCCACAGCGTCTGTTATCATATGTTTTATATCACTCCATTGTTCCTCTCCTTCCTCCTCCTCCCCTCCCTCCCTCCCCTCCGCGTAGTGCCGGCGGGCCTACTTCAGTGGGGTCAGGGAGGGCTGTGCGTCCCCTGGCCCATGTGAGCCACTGTCCAGTCGGGATAATTATGATGGATGGAGTAATTTCCAGCGGTGCTTGTGGCCAAGAGGGGGAGCCCACCATGCTTTCTCTTAGCTTTAATGACTTTTTAATAGAGCACTCTCCCAACGCCACATCACGCCCAGTGCCAGGGACAGTCACCAACAAATCAGTGCTGTTAAACCTGGTAATGGCGTGGTGGGAGATGTGGGGGATCGGGGCTTGTCAAACGTCTACAGCCCCTGAGGCAGGAGTATGTCTCAGAGGGTGTGTTCTTTGCTCTGTGTGGCTGCCGGGGCTCGCAATCACATCAGCAACTCAGCACAGAGTGGATACAAGAGAACTGGACTCCACCTGCCTGTGAGCTAATGTGATGGTCAAACTCTTTTGTCAACAGAAAATCAGATACTAACTGAGATTAAAACTGGTAGTGAATCTAGATACTCATTTAAGTAGTAGGGATGTAACAATAACCAAAATATCGTGATATCTTCAAAATTCTCACAATAATATCATGGGCCATCACAATATATCGAATTACAGGTTTCTTTGCTTAAATTAAGAGTTATGGTGCAGCAATTGTTAAAAAAAAGACAGAGGGAACTACATAGACCATGATCCTTTGCTACATTTCAGTGCAAACTACAATAAGAAATAATAATTCTAAGCACTTTTAAGTCTTATTTCTTCGGATTATGTCTTGTTAAGGCATTTTATGTGGAAAAAGTAGCATATTAACAGTTTTGTAACCTCCACAAAATATCGCAATAAATATCGTACTGTGAGATGTATATCGGAAAAATATCGTACCGAGAGATTTGGATATTGTTACATTCCTAATCGAGTGCCTATCCACCATATCGTGAGCTTTCCCACGATATCGCAATAAATATCATCCCATGAGGTTCCTACCGTGACGATATCGTATCGTGAGATATTTCTACATCACTATTAAGCAGGTATCACTACTAAAAATCACACAAGTACTTATTCTTTAAACAAAACAAAACAAAACAAAAAAAAATTAAGATGCATTCTCTTATATGCAGTATTAGTGCTTTCTCAGTCCCTTTATATAGAGTATCAGAAAAACAACTATGAACACCTTCATATACAGTAATGATCTTGAGCTCTATCAGAACAAGTATAAGAGCAAAGTATACACTAGTATACACCTATGGACCACTATGGAATCTACCTGGACCACTGAGGGATTACACAGATGAGGCCACATGGTCATTTAAAAGAAAGTACTATTATTTAATGTTGAAAATGCCATTCCATTGTCTAAAGAAAGGTTTTGTTTTTTTTGTTATCATTATGGTATCAGAATCAATATTGAGTATCGAGTCTATTCCTGAAAATTTTGTATCATGAAAACATTATGCTGTCTATAAATTACTCTATATATTTTTGGACTTGTTGAAGAAATTTTTTGGTCACACTTGAGTGTTAAGGATACATTGGTTTATATAGTGCTTTTCAAAACGCCCAAAGCCCTTTACAGTGCATTACTCATTCACTCCATATTCTGTGGTGGTAAACTACAGTTGTAGCCATAGTTGCTCTGCGGTAGACTGGCACCCTCAGCATAACTTTTAACATGATTCAACCATTAGACCATATAACAGAAGTGGACTAAGGGAGTGTGATGTCACTCATAACATTCAGCTCCGGTCAAATGAAGCTTGTGAGGTTAATGGTTATAGGAGCGTGATAGCTATGTCCGTTTATGTATACAGTCTATGGTTTCAACAGATAACTGCTTTGTGTTGAAGTAATGTGTTATATCTTTCTCTTGATATAATCATTTCAGTTCTATTTAAATAAACTGTGGCTATGAAGGCAAGAAAGTATCCTTGATGTAAATTCATAGAGACACTAAGGAAATTGTGTATATGTTCTTGATGATTTAATCCTGCTGGATTGTTTGAGCTTAGTCCTTCTGTAAACCTGTTCTTGCTCCTGATTTAGTCCTGCTTTAGTCCAGGTTTTGTTCCATGTTTACTTAATTCTTTTTAGCAAGAGGGTTTTCTTTTCTGATTTTATTGCCCTTGCTGTTGGAGGTATTTTAAAAGATGGAATTGTACACCAGGTTGGACACATGAAACTATTATTCACAAGAGTGTGAGACAGAACTGGATCCAAGGCCTCCTTTGTAAAGTGCAAGTGTCTGCTGCTGTTGTCTGCCGAGAGTGAGGTGACCCTGTGCTCTTAAGCAGATTCTCAGAGAGTGCCACAAGCTTGTGATTTGTATTATGCATTCATTCTTCACTTGCTCATTTGAAAACTCCAGCAAATGGTAATAGAAAAACCTGAATTACTATTACTAAGTTTAAAAATTTTGTATTGTACTTTTATTTATTCTCCGCAACATTAGCTTAGTCAGAGTTTGTGATTTTTATTGATTCTGGCATGTCTGAGTAATCCTGCATTTAAGGCTTGAGTGCTCAGAAAAAATGAATGTGCACTTATCACCTATCCACACCCACAATTCTTTAAAAGGGCTCAACAATGCAGCGTAGCAATATTCCAAACATAAAAACACCATGAATGAAGATTCATGTGAGCTTGAGCTCAAATAGCCAATAAAATGAAAGTAAAGTGGGCCATTAATTACACCATAAAACTTTCCAAAAAGGTTTGTTATCATGAAGTCATGACTCAATCTCCAGATATGTCCTTGAAACGAATTTCACTTTGGTATACTTACTATACATTATATACTATCTATATCCCCTGTGGTTACTGTGGTCTTCTGTACAGGTCAGTCTCTACAGTTATTGCAGCTTTAAATTGGAATTCTGATCTGAGATCTGATTGGATGTGAGTAGCGTATTTGTCATAGCCTGGCCCGAGAAGCTTTTTCTTACGAGCAATAAAATAAGTAAAGGTCAGTGTTGTTTGTATCCCTCTATCAGTGCACTCATCATTTTAGATTAGCCCATATTCCCAGTTCTCATATAGTGGCTGGCCCTCCACTGGGACTGTCCCATTCACACTGCTCACTGCACATAAATATACAATGACTCCTGTCGTCCGCTCTGATGAATTAAGCAATCAGTTGGCTTTACTCACACACATAGAGGTGTTGGAAAACTTGACCATAACTCTGCTGTGGTCCGAGGTGCATCCTGGGACTTCAAAATGGAGGGTCAGCATAGTGGAGGCCGCTATCAGCCTGCCCTCTATATCACGTCTGCTTCAACATCACCCTTCTGCTGAGCTCTAGACTCAGGGCCTGTAAAGAGGCTTAGGTGCAAACAAACAGGCCATTTAGTAGCATCGCTCCTCCATTTAGGCCATCATTACAGGCCCTCAAGGCCCTGGCTCAGCACTGAATTATGAATTAAGTTGTCAGGAGAGCCCCTGCTTATGAGCTAAGGGGGTCATTTAAATTTAATTTGAAAAGGGATTCAGTTAAGAATGTATGCTCAGCAACCTCCTGTGGAACTTCTCCATCAGCCAAGAGCTCAGGCCCAAGCACTGACAAGGAGTGAGGAAAAAGAAATGGCTGCCAGAGCAGGGCAGATACAAGTAATGCATATTCACAATAGACTGGGAACTGCAAGCCATTGATGTTCCCACAAACTGTATTGAAATGGTCATAAAAGCCAAAGTGACATAGATCCAGTGTTTTGTAAGCCAAAGCTGTTTTGTCAGTGCCACTCTGCGATCTCAGTGCATCTTCTTCCATGGGGCTTGTTCAGTTTTCTTTTCTTATTTACTTTTAAACTCTACTATAGGAGATAATCTGAAATCTATTGCAGAAAGAGCTTCATTTAGACAACCCTTCAGTTTCTGTTTGCTCTACCTGCTCCTTTTCTCTGTGATCTGAGTTTCCTCAAGACACTCCGGGATCCCCCAACAACCCAGGACATGTATAATAGGCAAAATCTTGCTGCTAGAAAGTGGCTGGTATTTGCATTAATGTTTAAATATAGGCTGTGGTTTCTGCTCAAACACTGTTAAATGCAAATGAAAAACTATAATCCTTTAGTAAGGTTTTAAAATGCTCAGCTATGGAGAAGGAGACTTCCACAGTTTGACTAAGAAAGCTCTGTCCCCTCTGCTCGTGAGCCTGTTGCAGCAGCTGGTCGGCAGACCCCAGGGCTTTGGTAGGTGTGTGAAGATGGAGCAGGCCAGACAACTATAGTGGGGAAGTACTTTTTACATATTTAAACACAAATGAAAGGCAGCTATGACAGAGGTTATATGCTGGTGCTTTTTGGTCCCTGGCAACAGGTGCATTTTACACCCCCTAAAGTGACAAAGAGAAGACTGATCAAAAACTCCTCGTATGTACTCAGAGTTAAGTCTCATTATTATAAGGCTATGAATCAATCAACTGACAATCAAACAGTCATTATCTTACGTGTTAATAGTTCACCATCTGTAGAGCGTGCTGTGCTGTGGTGACAGTGACAAACTGACACCTCTCATCTCCCTCTAACTTCCCGGTCTCATGTGTGCACTTTGAACCGCCACTATTCCACTAGGAGGCCATTCAACTCATTCACTATTCAACCACCCAACCTTGCCCTCAAGCACTGGGCCTTTAAAAGACTCTGAGATAGGGAGAAACTCTGAACGAGACTAGACCTTTCCCATTAAGCAACATCTGCAAATAGGGTAGCCTGATGAGACAGGTCCTCTTATGTTCAAATCAATACTTCCACAAGTTTAAACTAATCCCAACAGTTCATTAGCATTACCTGACCCAGAGTGATCCTTATAATTCACTTCTGATTAATAGTGTAATAGGTCACTTGCTGACTTGAGATTTGTTGTGTTTGTCAATATTTTTGTGTTTACAGTATTCCTTTCTTTGATTGGTTAATCCTTACTTCAGTCCCATCCTTTGAAGTTTCTTGATTCTAAACTATCTACTGCTAACTTTTGAGAGGTCAGTGTTATTTTGTCCAACCATAGCTCTGAAATTGTTACTCTTGTGTGCGACTTTCTCCCTCTGTGCCAGATGTGTGTGCAGCTGTTGTACTCTGCTCTCTGGGGGCCGATGCAGGGGCCGGTGCCAGAGAATCTCCCCCGGGGACCAGTGATCGTCAGGAAGGTCTTTGGAAGGACTGGCCCTTATACAGGCCACAGCAGCATAAAGTCCAGGGGCAGTGGCTAGCAGCGTGTGTGAAGGTATGGGAGCACTCACTTTTCATATTCTGTGAAGAGATTGGATGTGGCGTTGGCGGTTGTTGTGCATCCGCTGCTCTTTGATTATAAATCAAACGCTCGGCCTCAGACCTTCAGAACTTATTATTCAGCATTGACCATTGAACCTGTGCCAGCTTTCTATGTTACTAGAATGAATACAAAAAGAATGTACTCACAAATATTCACATGTGGTTATTAGCTTAGTGAATGTACTTTTTGAAGATCTGTATTTACTTGAGTTGTGAGTCATATTTTTGAGTCATATTTCTTTGAACAATACATTTACACTATATGTAATTTCCTAAAGACATACTATGGATTTCAGCACCTAAATGTCTCACTGAAAAGGGAAGTGAAGTTTATAAAATATATTTTCCAAATGCAGACATTTTTTAAGTTACACTGAAAAAACGGTCCGAGAGGGGTTGCTCAAATTGCAAAAACAAATTTGACAACAATAACATCACTTTTTTACGTTTCTCTGTCAAGCATGTTTAAATCTTACAAAGGTCACTTGACTGTGGCTGATGTTAGACCTGCATGTTTAATCAGGTTGAGGAAACATGACTTTATTATAATCTGTGGTGAGGCTCCTCCCTCTGGAATTCTCCTCCCCAAAACCTTTGGAGGGAAAATTCAAATGTAGCAGGACACAGGACAGTTAGATGAGCAGAGGACACACAGTGTGGAGCAGGAGGATTATGAGAGCTGATCTGGAGGTAAGACTTTTCAAAGATTTTATTATGTGCTTCTCCGGCCTAGAATGTCGTCATTGTTAAAACATGTTTGTGGTGTTTTATTTGAAATTAGAGTTAATGTAAGGACTCCTTGAAACAAATTGTCTTTGACTGTCCATCTACAAGAGTGTGACAGTTGTGTTTGTTCCAGAGTCGTCTACAAACAAAGAGTGATATTTAGCGCACAGCTGGAGCTGTGGGGAAGTTCATGAATGTTATATCTAATGTTTCAGAAAAAAGGAAGATGTTTGAGAACCAACAAAACACAGAGCACAGATGAACAAAGTAAGTAAACCAACTAAAATTATTTTCAAAATTTCAAAATGAACTTCCTATTGAAACAGTTATAGTGCTTCTACAGGGTGATGTGGCACTAGGAGACTTTATACCAGATGCCCTCCCTGTTACTGTGTTTAGAGGAAGAAAAGCAGCACATGGTGAGTTTTGTTTCTGCAGATACAGTTCTAATGTTCTTGTGATTCTGTTCTGGTCCATTATTGTAGTAATAATTGCTATAAGTGTATTTAAACATGTACAACAGAGTAGATCATCAGAATGTGATCATCATGTGTTATTCGTGTGTCCACAGGCAGAGACCAGAGCTTCTTCACTGGAATAAATCTTCACACTGTCCAGCTCCAAACTGTGTATCTCTGTCCCTGTGCTCTCTTTGTGTTTGATTCTGTTTAAGACAATACAGAACTGTGGAAAACTAAAGACAGTTTTTGTATTCTTTTACAGAATTGGATCAATTAAATTAAATTATACATACTTATACATTTCATGATAAGGTACCATAAGATAAATATACATATTCAGCATGATTTGTTCAAATTTCATCAACATGAAAAAGTGATGTTCATGTTCTGAGAAAAATATGTGTAGAGGGGTTCGAAAAAAGTTTCAAAGCCTAAACATAATTTTATTGCGTGCAACCGCTGTCCATAACTTTTTTACGCAAATCCAGCAACCTTTTTTTTTCAGTGTAGAAACAGTGAAATACTCATCCCAAGGTGACCAAAAACATGGTTAAAATTCAATTACAGCCACAAGAGTGCTTTATATGTGTTATTTAAAAGGCTCACAGCTTAATATATCTCTACTGGGGAAAATAAATTGTACTTATCAAATTTTAAAATCATGTTGAGCCCCTTTAAGTATATATTTTAACTCAAATAAGTCATTACTTTAACATAAGTAATACTTTGACTGAGCTACTTTTACTTGTAATGGGGTATTCTTTGACAAGTTGTATCTGTATCTGTAAGTAACGCAATGCAGAATTTTTTTGACCATCTCTGCAAATTTACTAAACAAAGGGCATTTGTTCTACCAACTCACTCTCAATATATCAAACTTTGGATATTAAACTCACCTAGAGCTAAATTACAGAATATGGTTGCTGTATGAAATGGACACATCCTGGCTGTGCTGACCCGCTAACCCCCATCTCCAGTCCTTGTGTCTGAACCACTGCGGTGACGTGGTTAAAGCCAGCGGGGGCAGCAGAGGGCTCGTCTCATTCTGACACAGAGCCAGAGGAGGATGTGACCTTCACCCCCTGCTGTCCATTCACACTTTCCCACTCTCCTAACTTCCTATTTGTCATGAGTCCATCCTCCCCTGTACGCAAGCAGGAGCCAGACTGACAGCTCAGGGGAGGAGAGGAGGTGACATGTTGTGAGAGCTATACAGAAATGTCAGGGGAGGGGAGAGAGGGGCGGAGAGGGAAGAGAGAAGAGTCAGATGAAAAGACGGGAGAGTGGAGGGAGGCTGAAGGAAGCAGAAAGGGGTGCGTAGGGGAAGAGCGTGAGGGGAGGGCTTGGGAGGACATCTGAGCTATGGCACCTTGGCTTAAGCACCTGTATCCCAGAAAAACAAATCAGTACAGCCAAACATTTATGCACATTTACATTTTGTAGCAAGGAAGAAAACTCACGCCTGAACCTGCTGCTGAGGTAACCCACACACCTGTCTGTCTTTTGTAGGACTGTGAGTCAGCCACACCTGGAGCACGGGCCTAGTTTTGCAATGATGCATTCACAGTCCATTGCTGGTGGGAATGTCCATTAACCACTCGGTTACACAAGGTAACACACACTCACACTCTCAACACATTTAAAGATGGGATAAGAGAAAAATGAGGATGTGAATAAAAGGAAAAACAAAGAGATGAGAAGAGGAGGAGAGAGAGAGAGGAGAGCCACTGGAATAGTGGAGATGATAAGAGGAGGAAGAGGGGATGAGGACTATGTGAGTATAAGAGGAAGTAGGAATAGCAGAAGAAGTGGACATTACTGTAGGTTCATTTAGGCTAGCCTTTATTGTCCTCTGCAATACATGCATCCCGAATTTTGGACTTCCGTCCGTCATGCAATGCATACTGGGAAAGGTCCTCAGAAAAAGTGAGCATCAAACCTCCATGTTTGATTTCCCAGTGGGATGCGTCCATTGTCAAAGCCGATCTTTTCAAGTCTTTTGAACCATAACGCTTTTGTTTCTGGTTCTGATATTGTCATATTTTAGTTAGGGGATTCGGACATTGTAACTGTGTGGTTGTTGGATGTTCTAACAGCAGAAAATGGGCTTCAGAAGTTTGCAAACTCCATAACTACAAAAGAGAATCAGACCCGTGTGACTGCAAACTTCCGTTCAAACTGTTTCCCTCCCAAATGGAATAGAAAAATAGTCAAAGGCGAAGGTGATGGGCAGCATTGATACACAGGAAGGACGAAAAAGGTAACCTTTGGCTGCCTAAGAAATCATCCTGTGTTAGCAGTGAAAATTTTGTATGTGGAGCGCCATCAAAGCATATTCCCGAGAGGTACAGAAGACAAGCAGGCTGAGCTCGCAGTTTCTTGTTTGACTGGCTTTACAGCAACATCATGTCTTTGTCGCTTTGCAGTGGAAGGTGTTTCTTGGCGAACAGCTGGTGCCTTTCACTTTGGCGTTGACTTTTTAAATTTGTAACTAAGGTTGAGTGAGGGATCGGAATGGCGGTCCACATACAAAATGTTCACTGCAAACTCGGGATGATTTCTTAGGCAGCCAAAGGTTATCTTTTTCGTCCTTCCGGTGTATCAATACTGCCCATTGCCTTCACCTTTCACTATTTTTCTATTCCCTTTTACAGTTATGGAGTTTGCAAACTTCTGAAGGCCATTTGCTTAGGACATCCAACAATCACACAATTACAATGTCCGAATCCCATATCTAAAATATGACAGTATTAGAACCAGAAACAAAAATGATATGGTTCAAAAGCCTTGAAAAGATTGGCTTTGACAATAGATGCATCCCACTGGGAAATCAAACATGGCGGTTTGATGCTCACTTTTTCAGAGGACCCTTCCCAGTATGCATAGCGCAATAACTGGAAAGTCCAAACTTCGGGACGCATGTACTGATCCTTCAGTGCCACTGGTCCAACTTGTCCCGCTCCAGATTTTGCGCTAGAGTTGGTCAGTACCTTAGTTGGAGGATTTTACCTACTGTGTATGTTTTTGGGTTGGTGCGGGAAACTGGAATGCCTGGAGGAAATTCACCCAGACCCAAGGATAAACATGCAGACTCTACACATAAAGTCGAGGGAGTCGAACATAGAACCTTCTTGCTGTGAGGCAAGAGTGGTAGCCACTCAGCCATTACGTTTCTTACATCAGTAGGAAAAAAATTAGGACGAGGGGAAAGGGAGCGTCGAGGTGAGAGGAGGGTGAGAGGAGGGTGAGAGGAGGGTGAGAGGAGCAATAGTGGAATAAGTGAGTGGGGAAGAGGAAGTTGAGAGAGGAAGAAGAGGATGAGAGGAAGAGGAGGTGTGCATGTCTGAGGCGTCGTGCAGAGCTGAGGCTGGGACAGGATGGAGCATGCGGCGCGTCTGCCATCTCCAACTGTTCTCTCCACAACATCACACACGGTTTATTCTGCTCAATGCAAACAGCTGCAGCCTAGAGTCAAACACAGTAAACATTCTCTCTGGACTGCAAAGAGGTTTATTCTAGAAAGTGTCATTGTGGTCACTCTGATAAAAACACGGATGCGTTGGAGTTATGTTAGAATGGATGCTGTATATGGTAATTGTCTATTCATATTCAGTTAAAACAAAACCAATTCAAGTCTAACTTGAGCAACAGAGTTTCAGACAGAGCAGTGCCTCTAGTCATCCCTTGAATTTGGCTTTTCAAGGGATCACTAGATCAAAACCCAGACTTTATCAGGACTAAATTAGACCTAAACATGGTATTATATGGGACCACACCATGGAAAAGCTAGTTCTAGTTTTTATCCAGCATTGACCACTAAACATGTGTCAGTCTTTCTATGCTAGAATAAATGCACAAAGAATGTACTCACAAAGGCTACATTCAAACTGCAGCCTGAAGTGACCCAAATCAGATTTTTGCGCCCCTATGTGACCTGTATCTGATCTTTTAATGATCAGATTTTTTCAAATACGACCTAAGCCACTTGGATATGTGGTCCTAAATCCGTTACATGTCCGATCTTTCGAGATGCGACTTCAGTCTGAACGGCCTGGTCACATTTATCTGACCTACACATCATAACAACATGGTAAAATGCACCTGTTGTGAGCCAATACAGCCCAACACCGACACATTTGCTCAGTGAAATAGGCCGTTGAAGACATGTTTCCTCCTGCGAGAATGGTACAAGTAGGAGCTTACAAGTGTACACAAATGTTCTTCTCGTCATACGAAAATTGTGTATGAACTCTATGTCAGTGAAGCAGCGAAGCACATATCAGTCCCACCACTCTTGGCTGTGACTCCGCACCCACACGTTCCTTTGTACAGACGTTGCTGCCACTGCCCCACAACACGCCATGGCTCAAAATCTTCTCCTTCTCCTTCTCAATCTCCTCTTTAAAACAGATAAGCTGTGCATGTTCTGGCTCTGGTACAACAGCAACTTTTAAATCGCCAGGTGCTCAATACAAGCGTCCATCTTTAGGCTACTTCGTAAACAATGAGCATGCTAGCTGCGTGTGATGTCGTTGTGTCCTGCAATACGCATGCAGGACACTTTTGGGAAATTTAGAGTTTACACCGGAGATCACATACAAGTCGCATTTAATTGGAAATGTGAACGAGCTTGCAAAAAAAAAAAAAAAAAAAAAAAAAAAGAATTTCACAAAAAAATCCAAATTGAGCATTAAGCCCTGCAGTCTGAACATAGCCCAGTACTCAGTCAGTAACTTTGTAAATGTACTTTTTGATCTGTAGTTACTTGAATCGTATTTGTGAGTCATATTTTTAATTTGTATTTTTTATGAGTACTTATTACTTTGAATGCACGTCTTTGAAAGATACATTTACTTCAGTCTTAAAGGAGACCACACCATGGAAAAGCTAGTTCAAGCTAATTATTAACCCAAAGGAACACAAAAACAGTGGATATGTGTCTAAATTAAACAAATACCCAAACTGCAGAAGGCCTGTCAGTCTTTCACGTACCACAGCTTGAAAAACAGTGTATTAAAAAATGCAACTCATAAACCGAAACAGCCAAAATGAAAAAAAAAAAATGCAAAAAAACAAAACAAAAAACAATCTCCACCATTTGTCCTACTTGCATTGGCAGAACAGCACGCAGTGAAACGTTGTAAAAGTCCGCTCCCTTCTCGCGCCCGCTCTGATGTCCTCTCCGCGAGCAGCATCTTTCGGAGCGTGCACCAGACATTTGATCCTTCGAACGATGATCACAAACCAACACAACCATGCATAAAGAATCTCTCTGCTGGATCCGCTGATGGAGAGAACAGTGGTTTGAAAGCCCGGGTGAAAGCTGCATGGTCCGCCCCAGTTGCTCATGTATTTTTCACTCACTGTATTGACTGATACAGCTGTTACATAATTCCACACCATTTTCCATCTGAATTTTACACTAGCTACGACTGGTATCTCAAAGCATGAATTATTCCTATACTAGGGGAGAGTGTACCTGTCTCCCCAGTGGGTTGTTAGTATAATTGAAGACATGCATGGAAGGTTAATGGTAAATGTTGCCCCATTGTAACATAATGGCTGATTACATGGTCTGAGTCCTGAGTCGGCGGGCTGTAATTTATCTTGGACAGCTCAATGTCGTTTTCTTTGGTTTGGGTTCTCTGCAGATGTGTTCCCTTTTAATTATTCACTGTAAAATGTGCCCTGATTCAGTTGTAAAAGGCACAGTCAAATCCATACTCATGTAAAAGGCATGTTACTTTATGAAACATTGTAGGATTTGATGAATTTCTAGTACTATGTCTTCATGGAAATGAAAACAAATCAATAGCTTTAAAATGGAATGTGTTTATAGGCCTGCTACAAACAGTTGAATAGTTTATATTTATCTCACATTGCTAAAAGAACACAATATATGTAGAGAAGTTGTGTGAGCAGAGAGGAGTGCTGTCATAATATGTTTACAGTGTGATAATACAAGTTCTTTAGACATTTTTATAATAGAAAAAGTGTTAAGTGTTGCTGGATAATATTCATTACTACCCAATTCATCCACAATTATTATACCACATCCAAAGTTATTACCATATTTTTTAAAAGTTTTTGTCATGGTTTGGCTGGTCCGGCGACTTATACTTGGGTGTGATTTATATATTAACATTTTCACATTGGCAGCTGTGAGAGGATGCTCTAGGCTTGTGTGCCAGTATCTACTAGTCCTACCCCTATTACTCCTGTACCACTGTCACTTCACTCTACTGCGCAAGTCTCCTGCAGAAAAAGCCGCTGTGCTGTTGCAAGTATCGAAATATGCAGCCGAAAATGGTAATCAAGCAACAGAAAGAAAGTTTGGAGTGAGTGAGAAACTTGTGAGGGACTGGCAGAAAGCGGGAATGGAGAACACAGCTTCATGGTAACTGGGAGGGTGCACCATGCAACTTTCCTAGAAGTCATTGGATGGATCGACAAAACCTGAATTTCAGTGACAATCGAAACCATCCTGTCAGAATTCAGAAAGGTCGGAATAATTCTAACTAGAACTGATGCTGAGTCTGATGACAGCTACACAGAAGAGGAAGTGGCGCTCCCTTTACCTGAGTTGCTCAAAAATGAAGGATGAAGAATTTAATGGATTTAGTGATATGGAGTGAGACTGAGAGAATGGTCAACTTACTATATTGTTTATGTTGTAGTTATCTGAATAACTGTTCATATGTGACGCTAACAGCCTGTTGTTCTCTCTTCTTTGTAGTATTACTATAACTTGCCTTTCAAGATGAAATGTCAGTTCCTGGTCTCTGATTTAATAAAATACATTTCCCCTGTGACAAAGTGGGCCTTTGTCTTATTTTAAATTCACCTTAGTTTATGTTAAACATTTTGATTTTGGAAAGACACCTTTTGCTTTGCTTTACCTGGAATTGTTACTCATCTGGGGGAGGTACTTCCTGCTGGGCAGAGTATAAAAGGCAAGCAGGTGTCATCAATTAGGGAGACTTCTGTGCAGGTATTTGGTGTTTTGCTTTGAGTTACTTATTTTTTGTCTATTTGTGCTTTTGCTGGTTAAACCCAGAAGTCTGTTTTTTAAAATAAATGTTGTCTGCGTAAAGACACCTTTTTTTTTGTGTCATCTGCCTCCTACTTTGACCATTTTTGGGCAGCTTCCCCACAGCCCCCAAAAAGTGCGACTGATAGTCCAGTGCGACTTATCTGTTTTTTTATTCTTCATTACGCATTTTTTGACTGGTAAGACTTATACTCCGGAGCAACTTATAGTCGGAAAAATAAAGTATACCATATAATTAGTTTAATACCTCTTAGAAGTATCATTTTTATTGTATGCTTTTATTTTTCATATTTCCAATATAACATTGTTAATTAATTATTAGTTAATCATTTGTTAGACTTGAATAAGTGTATTAATCTAAACATAAAACATAATGTGGTTACATCCAAACCAATATTGTTCGTGAAAGTAAATCTTAAGTAGCATTTAAGCAACATTTTTTACTTTATTTTATTAACATTATTGATTTAAATTCAGTAGTCAGCAACTGTTGTAATTAACTGCCGAAATCTTGGAACATTTAAATAACAATGTTGTGTGGAATCAGTTGACAAAACCAATATTTCATTTGTTACTGCACGTTTTCCTTGTAGTTTCCCTATTACATAAAAATGCATGTTCCTGTCAGGAGATAGGAATGGGACAAATTGACTTGCCTGTGAATCTGACATTATAAATTCATATCAGAGTACATAGCGTGTAGTGTATAAGCCAGCGGTAGACTGCAGTCCTGTTCATAAGTAGCAGTCTTGGTGGGGTTTTGTACCACACCTGCTGCTGCTTCTGGATGAGGAGAATGGGTTCACATGGCTGTCTTCACCCCCGGCTCAGTCACACATTCAGCCCATCACAGCTCCTCACCCTCCTCCTCCACCTCCTCCACCTTCACCCAGCCTGACTCTGCACCAGGGCCCCCCACTGAAGCAGCAGGCACAGGCTCACAATTGTTGAATTGTCTGTACAAACTACCACTGTTTACCGGTGCACTCTAAGCAAGTCTTCTATAGTTGTCACATGGGTGTAAACATTGAAAAACTTTGTCTGGGACATGGAATTTGATATTCATTTTACAATAATCATTATACTGTAATTATAGGCAAATCGACCATAATATTTTTAATTACCTTTTTTCAATCCTATTATCATCCACCCACCCGTAGCAATGTAGTGCTGCTATCATAATCTAAAAATGAAATTACACAATAATCTTGTCAACCACAAACATGCACAATAGGATAATCCTTCTGCTAGGTACTTCTGACCATGATCTCAGCTCAGGATCTGGAGATGGGTCCTTGCAGCAACATTGAATGATGGGTCAAATGCAAAGGATAAATTACACAGAGTGTACAATGTATGCTGGAGAATAAGAATAAAAAATGGATAAGAAGTTTCCACACAGAATTTTTACTCAGTTTTATGCATTACGAGAAAGCTTCACCATCCCAGTGGGATATAAAGCCTGCTGTATCTGTAAGTGTCACACCTAACACACCTACTTCACAACACACCTACTAACACACCTACTTGAAATTATGCTAATATGACTCAGTGCAAGTTCAATAGGCCTAGCTAACTAACAGAAACTGTAAACAAGTAGGTGTTTTACTTTCAGAGTAGTTTCAGTGTACTTAGCTCCTTCCTTCAGACAGATATAAGTCAGTGTCCACCAGCGTCTGGCCAGAACTGAAAAAGCAGCTTGGATGAGCTGTGAAACGTATTCGACCAAATAAACTTTTGTCCAGATGACAAATTGAATTTCCCCTTTTGCCATAGAAAGCTTTATGTTGTGACAGTAAAGAATATTCACTTCCACTGCTGCATTGTACCTCTGCAGTCAACCAAAAAATGCACAGTGTGAGCGCACCTGTCAGACCTCCAACAAAATCACTGTTCAGGTGGAACAATAGAGTTGGAGATAGATCTAAGAGCCCTCTCCTTTTACACTTTCACCAGAGTTAAAAGTCAAAGTTTGCTAGAGGAGCCTGAAGTTGGCTCAGGTCCAACCTCCATCTGCTGTGGAGAGTAAAACCAACAATCACCTCCTTAAGACCTTTTGTTCTGGTTTCTGCCATGTGTCTTTGTTTTGCTGCAATATGTTTGATGGTGTTTGCAAACTGTGTTTTAATTATACTATTGCAAATCTTTTCTTAGATTTATAAACTGTAACTTCCAAAATTAAGCAAGACATTTAAACTTGCTTTAATCCATTTTCAGATGTATTTTGCGCATTTCTTCTGATTTTTGTTGTTGTTGTTGTTTTGTTTCAGATGGAAGCATTACATTCATGTGTTACATATCTCTAAATGTAAGTTTCTTTCTTTAACACCTGCTGTGTTACACTTTAAGTACTATATCAATCCTCTTATGATTTCTTTTCTATTTAAATAACACATTGTCAGCAGCACAAGAGAACGTTACTTGATCAGCACTATCCTATCATTACCACCGCATGTTCTGCTATGCTATAAAGCTTTTCCAACAAGCATAATGAATCTACACGCTTTATGATTCAGAATGAGCCAGACTGGATAAGTGATACAAATTTGATTAAAACAAAAAAATCCATCATGGCAATTTAGAAGTATGAGCTGTCAGTATATAATGCCTATGAGTCCTGCAGCACTAACCTGTGCATCATGTCTTCTGCTGGCACTGCCTTATGCCTCTGGACTAATTGCTTGTTGCATGAGGATGGATAGAGGACTGAATGAAGCTGAATGTACATGCACACAAAGGCACCGTAGGAGGCGGGACACAGGCTCTGATCTGTATTTAGTGTCAGTAGTGAGTGGCAGCAGCTGGATCCTGCTGTAAGATCCTGCTGAGGTAAAGACCCCCTCCAGGTTTATTGTGCGTCTTCTATAGGCCTACAGCAGCTGTATGGAACATGTTCACAGAAACCTAATTTCTTTACATCGCAACTCCACATACCTCCTGGATATAGAAAAAAATATTGATTTTACAAAAAGGCTCTAATGTGTACACATCCGGAGGCCATGCAGGTTAGTATAAAATGGCATAAAAGCGACTTCACGTTTTGAATTACCTTTCAATTTCCACTGCTATTGATTGTTGACAGGCCTAAACCTGCTGCCAGCAGAAGTTATGTCTTATTTAAGACTTCTTCTGTGCTCTGGGTGGCCAAGTTGGTTTATGGTTTATTCTCACAAAATTTGATATCTTGATTATATGTTTGAAATGGTTGTGGATTTTAATTTCTAAGACACTTTATCTTCATAATAGTAACATCAATCCAAGTTCCTCTTGCCATCTGGGACCAGTATTTTTATCAGAGCATTTTCAACACAATAACAGCTTGGAGCTTGGAGAGTGGCATTTTCTGAAAAGGCTGAGAGGTCTTCCTGTAACTGGAAGGTTGGTAGTTTAGTCTTTGGGCAAAACTTGCCTTGGCTGGCAGTCTTTAACTTGACAAAATGGATGCCATTCAACTGAACTTGCTTATAGAATATACTTTCCTTGTAGTGCATGGTCAAAAACACACTTAGATTATTCCTACTGTAAAGACTTATGCACCAACAATAAGCCTTTTAGTCCAGTGAGGTTCATTTGTTCTGAAAATTTTTGTTATTAGGTTAGGAACCTAATAACATAACAATAAGCCTTGTTTACATTTGACTACACAAGTGTCAAATAGCACTGGTCCCATAAAACACAGCTATTGTGCTGAAGGCCAAAACAAATGGGAAAATCGGCAAAATCATTGTGGCCCCAGACATTGACTACTAAAAGATATTGGTGGTCAAAATGCTAACACTTTCTGGCACCACTTTGCCTGAGGATATAGAAAAGTGCTTCTAATATGTGCTCATTAGTGAACTTTTAACTAACCACAAAGTCCTGTCTTGGCCCTCTGTCAGACACTGTCACTGACCACTGCAGTTTGTGAATAAACCTCCAGACTTGCACAACTTTAATCAACTTAGCCATTTGGCTTGTCCACTTCTCTCTCCTAACACATCACTCTGAGGATGAAAAGTAGACCTCTTCAATTGTTCAATTCACACACAAAAAGGGGATAAAATTGCTATTTACTTTGATCAATCAGTGGTATCATAATCTTATGACATTGCCATGTAGGCCTGTCTGCATCAGCAAAATACAACCCTTCCTTTTAGAAAAGTCCACTGGTAAGGACATTATGATCAATCTAACTACAATGACAGTATTCAGAAAGCAGATATTTTGGGCTGGGTGGCGTGGCTGTGTACCCACTTGAGTGTGAAAACTCATCTCGGAGAGTGGTTGAGGCACAGGGCCTGAAGTAGCACTTTATGTCGCTGTGGAGTGGAAGAAGACCGGGCCCTCCTCAAGTCAATGGGCCAGCTTTGATTTGGCATTGACAAGGATGCAAAACTTGCTATGGTCAAATTGGCCCACAACAACACAGCCCCCTAACTGCTCCTGTTTGTCGACCATCTTAGACAGCTTCAGACTTTATGGCCTGGGGTTTGTACAAAGATGTGCGCAGAGTCTGTAGTTGACATTGCAGTCAAGAGTCTATATGGGAGGTGGCCAAGGACTCGTCACACCAGAAAAATAGAAAAGTGAATGGCTCTCTGGAGAAAATGACTCCTCCACATTAGAGTGTAATGAAAAAGAGGGAGACCAGGCTATGGTTGCTAAGACACGGCAGAAGCAGGAGATGGGGTAAACCTGTCTAACACAACATCCAATGTACAAATCATTTTGTGAGTTAAGTAATTCTCTAACACTATTGCTATTCTATAATGTGAGTATGCATTATGAGAGATTTCTTATTGCTCTCACCCTGTTATTACTTATGTTAACTACTTTTTGACATTATTGAAGCTTGTAGCATTCCTCTCAGAGCAATACTGAAGTAGACTGTAATTGTTTATTGGAAAGATACACAATGTACGCACATCACTAGGTTACAACAGTGAACGCAGAAAGCGAGACTAAGCCTCCCCTCTTATTACAACTGCATTTAATGTGACTAAGTTTTGATCAATGGATCTTCCTTAGCATTATTACAGGAACCAAACAGTGAATAGCTTTTGTTTCTAGGTTAAAGCTGGAGAATCTTATATTCTTATATGTTGCTATGTTACGTTTTGAAGTCAAAGTCAGTTTGCTGTGTGTTAGCAATGCTCTCCTGCTTTGTAGTCTGAAAAAAGCTGTGTATACTCCCCAAAAAATTGATGCATGTGCATCCTAGCAAGGTGCCAAGAGTTTATAAAAGTGCAGAGTGAGACTTACCCACTCCATTCTTTCATTGTGTGAAAATTAGTTACAGCTAGTATGACCTCATTAGCAGCAGTATCACATGGATACGTGTCCACACTGTGCAGTACCTGTTAACTCTGATCACTCACTTGAGTCTAAACAAGCAATTATCAGAATAAAGTCCATTATTTATTCCCTTATAACTGAACATATTTTTCCCTAATGTAACTCTAGTAGTATAATAATTACTGCTGTCTTGGTTTAAACTTTGTGTATCAGAAAAAATGAAGTGATAAATATATCCTTTATATCCCTGTATATCAATCAAGGTTAGTTGCACAACTGCATTTCAATTTTCAGTCCAATCAAATCCAATCCAATTGTTTGTAGTTTAGCTGAACTTTTTCATTGCTGCCCCTCAGTCCAAACTGAGCTGGTACAATATGTTAGATGCACCTTTTAATGTTCACTATGTATCAGAAAATATCTTATCATTTAAAGTTGTCTTTAGAGACCACACTGCACCCTCTCTCTTCATACGGGGCGATTGGATTGATTCGGGTGAACCAGCTGATCTGTGAAATAACTTAAATCTCACGGCAAACACTGAGTAGACTCCAATAGTCTTTGTGCGCGGGCCGCGATCAACAAAACCAGATAAGGGGCTGAGCTGGCCCACCACAATAGGCCCATGGCTTAAGGCTCTATTAGGTTTGACTGGAGGTTCTCAGTAAGAGGTGGTGATGTGTGACAGCCACCGCCACTGTGCCGCTGTCTGCTTCAAACTTACAAGTGGGGATAACCAGCTAGAACTACACTCCAGGGTGGGCTGGGGACACAGAAAGAGTAACTGGGCATAAAAGACTGGATCAGATGGTTACTCTATGACTGAGGTACTGATTAAGTCTCTATTGTGATACTAAATTTGGTCATACAGAACTGATATTGTGAGATGCTACATCGATAAACGCCCTTTTTGGTAATTACTAATAATGACATCTACCCTTTTGTCACTTGTTTATAGAAAGGAAACTTGTATTTGCAGTACATTTTACATGTCGAGGAATCCAGTGATTACAGTCCCTAGTGGTGATGAGGCAAATACAGACCACAGCAAACATGGTGAAATTTGGTGAAATTATTTTAGCAAAACCAAATCCCTAAAGCTTTGTTGCCATTTCCAGTCCACTAGAATAGAAGTGATTTGTTATACTGAGGTGGTAATAGGAAAGTGAGATGTTGTGATGAGGATAAACATGAGGTTCTAGTACAAAAGTGTGAGTAAATATGAAAATTGTACTCCTCAGGTTATGGTAGGGCATCTGAGTGAAAACAGGGGTGTGCTGCACAGGTGATGACCGAGTAACACTGTTAGATGGTTCTGCTTCTATGGCTAATTAAGTTGGAAAAGATCATTGATGGTGCCTAAAAAATGTTATAGCCTTTAAAGGTGCACTGTGTAACTTCACTTGTGGTCTCCATGGAGACCAGGGTGTCACTGGAATATTTTGCCATTTCATTGCATTGCCTGCAATGCACTTTTTTACTAGCCTGATTCATCAGCCGGTTTTACTTTGTGGAAATCGTCAGACCTCTCAGCATTAGGATTCGTTCGCTCGACGGTAGGCGGTTACTTTTTTATTTAACCAATTGCTGCTATTTGGTTGTGACGTATGTAATGCACTGCTAATGGAGCTAACTGATTAAGCTTTTCCCAAATCCCGTAGGAAGAAGGGCAAAAACGTCTTTCCCCTCGATTAAATTCACCAAACATTCTCTTTGTTCCGGCTTTAAATCCTCGATCTTGGGAATTGTTGTCAACACAGCATGTATGTCTTCGTCTACATCCATCTTGACTGCTTTGTTTACTCTTGTGTTGTACCACAAAAGGGACCCAGTCATGGCTTCACAGCTTTTGGCTGATTGGCCGGTGCAGGATCTACAACTTCCGGGGTTCTTGCAAAGTGTATTCCGATTCCTGACCTAGTCGCTGGAGAAAAATGAAATTGGGTGAAGGCACTAGGTGACACCAGCTTGACTACTTTTTTACTTTTACACAAGTGATCTCTTGGATCACTACTTTGAATTTCTAGTAATATCATTTGGAAGTAACAGTCTTACTTGAGTCCGATTTTAGATTTTTCTGGTTTCCATTAATGAGAAGCTGATTCTTATTTGATTGAAGAAATAAAGAATGTGAGTGCTGGTGAAGACCTCTCTAGTGTTTTTCAAACTTCATTAATGACAATAGCTCATAGACGAGGAAAAATGCAACTGGAGAATTGGAGGAATCAGGAGAGTTGGTTGTGGCTTTTGAGCATCTTTCTGGTAGATTGTCTAAAGGTGACACTTGAAAAGGCAATTCTGAAACAGTTTTTGTTTAGTTTTCAAAAGAGCTGCTACAGATCATGCCAAATAAGAGAGACAAAGTGTTAGGACGCAGGTGCACAAAAATCCCATCACATAGTGGAGGAGATAAGGACCACTTCATTTGCATATCAACATCTTAAAGACTGCAATATGTTTTTTCTGTGGTACAAACTGAAATTCCCCTTTACTTTTCCCCATAGACTTTCTGGAAAAAATCTAATATTAAGAGTTTAAAGGCATGCAGAGACTAAACATTAATGATGACTCATGGGACAGAGTTTATTTTTAAAAGATTTTGATTTAGCCTGTCACACTTGCAGCAACAGCAAAATCTGCTACTCTAAATTGAGAGCTATAACTTCACAATTAATAGAATATGTTAAACAAGGCTAATCTAATCTGAGCCTCTGTGCAACTGTCTGTTATGACGCTTCATTAGTCTCTATTGGACAGACAACAGAAGGACAATGACATTCATTTCATTTCAGACATCTTATCTGAAAACTACAGCCATAATTATAAGTGGAGATTAAATCAGACCCGCTGTGCTGCTCTCCAGTGCCCAAACTTCTTTTTTGTCAGAACACGGAGTCTAAAGATTAACACTAAATCAGAACCCACATCTAATTATACAAGCTAATCTTACTGGACTGTCCAAGTGGTGCTAAGCTCTGCGATGCAATGATAATAAGAGCAAAAAGTAGACTTTTACAGCTAGTTCTTGTTACAGTTTTAGAAGATTTAGTCATCCGTGCATAGATATTTATTTTTCCTTATTACAAATGGCCTTTCCTCCTGAGTTCAGCTCTTGAGACATGGATCATGGGGCGTACATCTGGCTTCCAGCAGAGAGCAATTAACACAGTGTCCATTACCTGTATTTGACTAATGAAGGCTTGGACTGTTCCATGTTCCAGTCAGAGGGGAGACACCAGGGGGAACCAGTCATGTTTTTGTGTATTTTTAGCACTGCACAAACAAATTGTCGCCAACACATTCACCAAAGCTAACAAGATCCTGTCCCACTGCAACCCACTCTCATGGAAAACTGTAACCGAAACACTGGTCCACTGACAAAAATGTATGTATTTGAAAATTTGGGGTCTTCGATTGTGCCATTGTCACACTATTTGTGCATCTGGCATTTCTATTGCCAGTTATGTGAGATGCAAGATTCTTTTTTGTGGATTTTTTTTTATGTATGTATGTAGCTTTTGCACATTTTCAAAGACTTTACATTTTCTACATGCCTACATGTTTTGGTTTTAACTAGTACCTTAAGCAACTTTTTAGGTAATCTGAACGTTTCATTATTGAATTGATTCCAGAATCTTGTCAGAATGGATGTGGGAATTCAGATGGATGCGTACTTTGTCATGTATGGGATTGATTCCATACTAACTAAATCATGACGTTATACTAGCCCTTGCCTACACTTCCATATTTTATTTAAAGTCTTTTAATCTTTAATGCTTTGAAAGTGAAATAGGGTGCATTTGGTCAAATAGAAATCCCAGTCAATGATGGAAGTGCATCTGCATAACCGCGCTGCTTGTTGCGTTTTATTCTTTCTCATATTTTTTTTAAAGCGCGTTAGTTTAAGCCCAGAGCTGTCCTTCTATAGCCACCTAAACCTCTCACGGCGTTTGTGACGTCCGTGGTGCGGCTGTGAGGATGTTGCTTGCATGTGGCTGCAGGTGTCAGTCTGACTGTAGCCGGTAGGAGGGACTTGATGCTCCAACTTCTCATTTTGTGTATACGTCTTCTCTCCAACCAGTCGTCCTGGTCCTGCGCGGAGAGACACGACGGTAGCAGCGCTAACGGAACGGCACGGCTTTCCGCACCAACATCACCATGCCTTTTACACCTCAACGCAGAGTGGATCCTTATAAATCGCTTTGGTGTTTTTGATTTAATTATTTTTTCCCCCTTTTTTCTCTCTTATTCAACGAGGCGCAAGGACACTACAGCAGCAGCATCCATCCACCGCTCTCACAGGGCATCCTCTGTACAAACGCACCATCCTCCTCCTCTTCCTCCCTCTTCCCTCCCTCCTGCACCTCTCTTTTCCCGCTCTGGACCGCAGGACGTCGGCTCGCCTCGTTCCCCTTGAACCGGAGACATGGATCTATGGTTTTACGCGACGCGGATTTGCTGGTGGAAGGTTTTGTTTCTCATGAGTATATTCCAGGACTATCTGAGCTCCATGCTGGACTGCCCGCCGACCTGCAGTTGCTCCCAAACAGAGATCTATTGCAATAAGTCCGACAACGGAAGGTTTTTCCCTTTACTGGCTGTGCAAGACACTGCCAACAATGGGACCACTGTTGACATAGCGGAGTTATTCAAAAACATCAGCTCCATGTAAGTAGCTTTGATCATTAATTCATCGCCTCCCAGTGAGATGTCTGTGATTTAGCTGTTGCTTTGTTTTGTACTTGTTGGATTTGGCTGGATTTTTTCCCTTCATATATGACTTTCTTGCGTTGGTCATCGCAAAATACAGTATCAGCGTCGTGCGTATCGTGAAGAACCCTCCCCAAAAACTAAGTGGCTTTGCTTTTCTCCCCCGTATCTGCCCCCATAAAGTTGTTTCTCCGCATCAGCACCACAGGCCTCCACACACGCTCCACAAATGACACGGGGATGTTGCAGCTCGCTACATCCCATTCATCCTCCTATTCTTTCCTACCGAATTCTGTCCTGACGCACCGCTCCATCGCTCGAAATGAAACGGAAATAAATGCTGCAGTCGGGTCAAGCACTTCCAATTCGTGATTTTTCCTTAACACAAACTTTATCACGTTGCGCACGGCCGAGGGGTGTTTGCGTTATAGGGGGAAATTAAAGGACGTGACTTGATCGACGCTGCTTTCTTTTTAGGCGCTGCTTAAAACGTAGGGTCTATCTATCTGTGCTGATGACGGCACACAGCAATAGGCCCTCCTCACCCACGCACCCACACACCCTCTCAAGTACGTTTTCATCCCACCGCTTTCACCCCCCACCGAAGCTCTCCCTCTCCCCTCTCCCCGTGCGTGCATCGATCCTTCCACTGCCAACATCAAAGCTTTCTTTCTTGAAAAGTCGGGGGAAAAACGCAAGCATTGAGAAAAATAAAACCCGTAGTGTCGACTCTGATTTGCATTTAAAGTAAACAGCCCTACCATTATGATAAGCTCAATATGGAATTCTCTTCACATAACCATCCAGGCCGCAAAGCACTTTTTTGGTCTTTCCCGTGCGTTTTAGTTTTGCATCCCTGGCTTCTTCATGTGGCGTGCCACGGTTCAGCGCGTTCTGGTGCCACTAGAGGGTAGCCTGGTTCCCTATATCTTTCTTGTATGCTACTTTTTTCCCTTTACATTAGCACTACTTTTAGACGAATGGGCATTACTGTAACAGCGAAACAGCATTACGCACCAGTGAAGCATTAGAGACCCAGTAAGTGATTAGTGGAGCAATGAACTACTGGTTTAAGATCGCCTTTAAGTTTTCCTCTCTGAACTTTCAAATAGAGAGTTTTTAATCTTTCTGTATTGATTGTCTTTTTGCCTTTGATAAACCCTAATGGCTGGACTCTGGGCTAATTATGTATTATACAGGCCTCATGCCAAAACTCTGCTCGTTTTCCACGCATGGACAGCTACCTACACACAGCAGCAATAGCTCAGTGTCAGCCTTTATCCTATCAACGTAAACATCTCTATTGCATCGCCATTACACATGCACTTTACATAATCATGTGTTCTGTTGGCCTGTATAGCAATTATGTTGTTATTATGTATATTGACTATCACTGACATTATGGCATAATCATACTGCAGTGGCGTATAAATGATATTCAGATGCTAATGCGCTAAACTGTGTGGTCTGGAAAAGCGTGTTTTTAAAAATAGTATCCGCACAACAGATCCTGATTGAGGCCATCTCCAGCACAAATTGTTCTTGGCCCCCTTCTGTGTAAGCCGCCCCAAGATGCATGCATTTCCTTAACAAGAACTCTATTTTTCCTCATTGCAAAGAAAACACTGAGAAATAGGACCAATTTGTGGTGGATGAGGCTACCACTCCACGCAGGGAATTGGCCATCTTAAAGAGCCCAGGTCAGACAATAGTTTTTGTTTCCACAATAGAGATTTAGCTATTGCCGTTTGAAGAGGATAAAAGAAGGCCTTGTTGTGATAGAAGGTGGCTAGAGTATTACTGAAGACTATAGCAGGGCTTTGTTGCTATAACTCAAAGGAGAATCAAATTAAATCATCCAAATTGCAAAGTGAATGTGGAGTGAGTGAATAATGCACTTGTTCTTGGCCATCTAACATAAGTTTCTAGTCCTGCATGAAATGAATTGGCCGAGTATTTGAAATAGTGGAAGATGGTAGAACATTGGACGAAGAGGAATTACACTGAACAGTAACAGCAGCAGTAGCATTTGTTGTCATGGTCGTTATGGTGAAGCTGAACTGGAGGGCAGAATCTGCAATTGACGGCAGATTGGTTGTCCTGGTATATAGGTTCAAGGTTTCTTTATTAGTACCTCAGGCGTTGTTTGCAGAAGCAATCAGAAGGGATGCACGAATGCTCAACATCATCTTTGCAAAATAAAGTAAAAAATAAACTGAATTATTTTTTCTCAGTAGCTTCAGAAAATGTTGGCATAGTTCAACCACAAAAGCGTGAATTTTGATAAGTTTGTAGGTAAAAGTCAACATTTGTGCAGCATAAATTGGAATATTGCATTGAAAAACAGCAAATCTGCCCTCTAATCGAAATTTCAACATTTCAACTCAAATTAAAACGCAAATGCAACCTCCTTAAGGACAAATTGGTTAGTTAAAGCGTCGTCGCAGGTGTAGCTTTGTTTGCACAATCCAGTCAGGGCTTCCACCTCGCCTTGTGACGTCTGGCCCCATTTTGAGTTGCGCCTCTTTTTGCACCTTCAAGAGTGTGTTTTAAGCATATCCAGGTGCATCTCCGTCAAGGCATTTATTACTCAGCTTCCTATTGGTAAACATTTCTAAGAAGGCTTTAAGGAAACCGCTTTTTCTTCCCCACTCGCCACCTTTGCTTTGAAAGGCTTTCTTCTTTTCAAATGGAATTCACTGGCTAAAAAAAAACAACCCAAAAACAAAACCCACTGAAAATTCACGTTTCATCATAATCCTCAGATATATCCACATTTGCATATTCACTCAAGATGTCACCATATTTAGAGGCTAATAGTATTTAAATGCTGTCCTGGGGTGCTACATTTTCCATTGCTCAAGTCAAAATAACTTGTCCTTTATTGCCTTTGAAATACAAATTCTTCCAAAACTATTGTGCCTGCAGCTACTTTAGCGTCAACTTTCTTCGCAGTCAAAGAGATTTATACCCACTTGTAAAATTGCCATCTGTTTATGTGCAAACAAAGCAATGGTTGGCAATCTAAAATGGCTGCCTGTTTAAATCTGCAGCCAAATAAAGCTTGAGGTTCATCATTTAACGTCTTGATCACCCAATCTATAAACACTCTTATTGAGACAAGACATATATTTTCTAAATGCATAGTGTTGTTTCCCAGTGCACTTATCAGACAGAAGGTGCCACTTGACTTAAATATAGGTTACGAGACCGTAGTCATCAAAGAACACCATCTCAAGAGGTTGCAATAAATTTGTATGTCATATGTACATGATTTCATTGACGTTGAATGAATATTAAAGCGCAAGTGCGATCTGATGGGCTCTTTAGACAGCGAGGAAAATAAATAGAATATCTGAGGAGGAGGATGCTTCTGCTGCTGCGGTGAATATGGAGTGAAGAATGGTTGTGGTACATTCTCAAAATGGAAAAACCAAGGAGAGGACAGAGGGCTTTTTGGTGAATAACTTAATAAACAAATGTACCAGGCTGATTGACTGCCAGAGATATCTAAAAAGAGGTAGGAATGAGGCCAGAAATCTTTCTACAGTGCATACGCCACTATCTTTACTACCAGCTATATGAAACTTTCTTCTACAATGTATTTGATGTCAAAGCTACTTGGTTATAACAGTGAATATTCAGGTCACAGTATGATTGGAAGAACAAACAAAAAAGTTAGATTTTTAAAAGCTAAAATAAGTAATACTTAAGTTGTTTATGTCACATTATCTTTCATTACTTTACCATTCAGATTTAGTCATAAATAACAATAGCAAAAAATGGTATTGTCTTGGAGTAGATAGTATGGCAGGAGTTCGAGAGCCACCAGTAGCTCTCCAACCCCTTCCAAGTAGCTCGCCAAGGAATTTCTGAATTGTACGTATTGTTTTGAATAAGTAAAATTTGATAAATTAAATGATTTTTACTATTGTACATGTATCATTTTGATGCCCAACTTTGTGTACTAATACAATGATAATGATTTATGTTTTATAGGTATCTAACTTAGGGTGATAAGATTTTCAAAATAAAAACCTGGGACACCTTTGGTTTGTGGTGGTTGGTAATAATAAAATTGTGAATCAAGTGCGTAATTAAGGAAAACTTTTCTGAACTTGGCCCATTCTTGACTAACATCAGTCAGTATAGTTAAATTTTCTTTGTGTTTTGGTAATTTTTCAACAGCTTTTCTGTATTTCACTTAAATAAATGACAATTAATGCCTCTCTTTACTGTTCAGATTGGGATCAGGGATCAGATTGGTCAAAAATAGAGACACCAGTGACATTTCTTGTATAAAACTGGGACAAATCACTAGTTTTGGATAAATCTGCTGGGACAGGGGACACAGGGCTCAAAACTGGGGCCGTTCTAGGTAAATAGGGATGTCTGGTCACCCTAATCTAACTGGACCTCATCTAAGGCTTGCTGAGACTCTTTTATATACTAAATTTCTTGTGACCGCTAAAACTAGTAGCTCTCTGGCATTTTTGTTTTGTAAAAATAGCTCACTGCAGGAAAAAGGTTGGAGACCCCTGCAGTATGGATTAAGGATTTCCCAGGGATGTTAAACCTGGAGGTATAGACTAAGCCAAGTGAGGCTGCCAATTTGTGCCATTGGTCCTTCCTTCCAACCACCACCAACACATCACTTTCATACTAGGCAAGTGGGTGAAGTGTCTTGTCCAAGGACACAATGGTAGTTTTGCACTTGAGCCACTGCTGACCCACTGAGGCACCTTCCATGTCCTAACCAAGCCCAACCCTGCTTAGCTTCTGAGATCAGATCATATTGGGCTTTGACACGCCGGTGTAAAAAAAAATATATCGAAGAATACAAGCTGAAGAAATGACTCCCTTGAATGTTCCACAGTGTACCTGTGTTAGTGTTGATTCCAATTTCAAACCGCTCATGTCATGTTCTTTGAGATGCACAAAAAAGACTTGTAACCATCGTTCACAACCACCGCTCTATGCATTTTTCATCTGTCACCATACTTAACAAGAAATTCTTTTGTTCTTTGTGTCAATATGTGTAACTGTACTTCTTTTTAAAAGTTGCAAGAGGAGTTTTCCCCCCTCAGTTTCTGCAAAAAGAAGTCTGCTCTCTGCTTTAGAATTATTGATCTTTGGATGCCTTCAACTTCACATTTTATATGAGACCTGCCAACTCACTGACGCTGCCAAAGAAACCTGCTTTATCCCAAACATTTTTTCAGGTGTGTTTAGGTGCATTGTGTGGGCAGAGATATGTCCTGTGGTTCAGACACTGAGCATTAGAGCATTACATAAAATCACTGTTTTCTCTCGCTGTTCAAATTCTGAGCTGCCCACATACTGCAGGGTCAACCACTCTGGCCGATGCTGATATCATACTCTCCAATGTTCACTTGCATAAGGCTTTTGAATGGTTCTGTTTGGAATTGTCGAAAAAAGGACAAAGGAGGATCCCCGAATAGTGAATTCATAATGTGTGTTTAGATACATGAACAAATTTTGGTGAAATAGGGTGTAGTCCAGTGTTGGCAATTGACAGTTTTTGAAAGAAATAACCAAACTGAAAATCCACAAATGATTTCATAGGGATGGGCCCACAGACCTGTCTTATTAACCTTTGGACAGCAATCACATCTTTGAGGTTGAATAATGGCACAAAGCTATTGCTGAATCTATTGTGAAAAAAGATAATTTCACTCTATTTATTTTGATAGGCAAGTTTTTGAACTTATGCCCAGTAATTATAGAGATATTAACCATAAACTAGACTGGCAATCTGGCGGTTAAACAGCAAATTCTAGCCTTGCCAGATGAATTCTTGTGATTTTTTTTGTGAGTTCACAAACTCTTAAATATCCGTCCCTAGCTCCAGCTGAAGCATTTGCATGTAATAGGTCCAAACTGACCAATCACAGGGCAGCACTGTGGTTTGCGTGGAAGCCAGTGCTGAATGAACTAAAACAAACATGGAGCCTATTATACACACAATTTTGTTTGCTAAAAACATGCAGACGAAAGCTTCTCTTTGTGCATTTGTGGATGGTTAAGATGTGTGTACTTTTCTCTCGACTGGATTAAACTAACCAGTGATTTTTCTGCGCCTAACACTGTTATGACTGTTCTTTGAATGCTCCGATGTGTGGAACTCTATTCAAAGGGCTACATATATAAATCTGACAAGAGCCAGGTTAGCAAAATACTACCATAGAAACTGGTCCTATACATCTTATGTAACTGTTAATTTGCAAATAACATTATGTGACATATTATTACATTATCGGCCTAACCCTGAACCCATTTCCTTACCTGATCAAAACAATACTCAAAACTATATTAAGTATTGCTGCATCCAGACTTTATGCGCTATGAACGGAAATGGCTTTGTGAATTGTTCCAGCTCTTCAGTGGTCAGTATCTTTCAAAAGTGGTTCCAGGAAGGAACAGCAGTTACCTGGAGGAGGAACTGTGGCAGAGTGATGAAATGTTAGGAATAACAAGAATGAGAGAAAAGAGAATTTGTATGAATGACCAGGCTGGTCGATTTAATTTTTATTCCTCATATTGACTGTTTTTAAACTCATTATTACTTGAATGTAAACAAGGCCCCGGGGGAAGACCCAGGACACGCTGGAGGGTCTATGTCTCTAGGCTGGCCTGGGAACGCCTTGGGGTCCACCCGGAGGAGCTGGAGGACGTGTCTGGGGTGACGGAAGTCTGGGAGTCCCTGCTTAGACTGCTGCCCCCGTGACCCGGCCCTGGATAAGCGGAAGAAAATGGATGGATGGATGGATGTAAACAATAAATACTTTTAATAATTTCCATTTGAATTCTACTCTTAAATACTTTTACCAACAATGAATTGGTTATAGACCTTTTGATTAAAAAAGATTTGAAAAAAGATGAAAGAAAACATATAATAATGATACGAAATTATTGAAGAGAGAAATTGCAAGATTACTCCAACATGCACAAATGATTCTGAAAACCACTTCATGCATGTTTTAAATGAGGCAACGTTATACATGGTTGAAAGCTCAAAAATTTGACTTAACATAGCACCAACCTCATTAATTAAGACAACTGTAGCAGAATGTAGCAGATAGAAAGACAAACAGGTGATATGAGGTAGGAATAAGCCTTTGGAAAAAAAAAAAAAAAAAAAAAAAGAAACACTGGTTGCCTTCATTGTTCAGCTTCACTCCAGGCACCTCGTGGTTTTCCCTACCCCAGTTGGTGTTACCCAGTCAGTTGCTTTGTTCTATAATCCTCCTGTTATAGAATATACCACACAGACATGGTGCCTTTCTTTTGTTTCATATATTTATTCTTCCTACTGCTGTCTTTGTTCTTCCCGACTGAGAGGGTTTGAAGTCTGAGCCTACGCTGCCCGGCTCACCTGGATCTGCTGTGGTCTTGATTCGTTCTCCCTTCTCATCACCTCAGTGTTTTGTTTTTTAGATTTGAATTTTATTGTGGGGTACAAATATCTTTCTACCTGTTGGGATTTCTCTGTGTGACCTGCACTTTTTGATTTGCCTGTTATCATTTGGGAACACAAATAAATGATAACATAAACTGTGGGTAGCCTAGATAAAGTGCTAATGAAAAGCTCTAAGTGTCTGACATCAGCCTTGGGCATTTGTATATTCTGTATGTTGTCATTCAAAACTAAAATAACTCATTTGGTATACTAAAACCCTGGAGAGACCCTGGAAAGTATGGAATTGAAGGAAATGATGGACCATGAATGGAAAAGGTTGAAACATAACTTCTCTTAAATGGTTTCAAGAGTTATGTTTTTTTTGTATTTGTTTATTGTTTTGTTCAACATAAATCCAAGTTTGTCCACAGCCTAACATAACAGGCTACTGCATTCATTTTAGAAACTGCTTGCCTTTATAGGTTCAAAGTGTAATTCTTGGGTGAGGGTACACTACGTGTTTTTCTCCATGGAGGCGCGATTTCTTTGACTGGAATCTTCAACAGTGTAACATTAATCTTAACTACCTTGCGTTTATTCAATTACAGGTGTTATTTATTTTCTAAGATTTGTCCTTGAAAAACATGCACACTTTCTGTGAGCAGCATTCCTTGTCTGGAGATGTAACTGGTAACTTGGCCTGGTGATGCAAATATCTTTAATGCCATAGTGCGGAACCATTTAGGCAAAGCAACATCTCCATAGAGAATAGCGCCTCCACTAGAAAAGTTACATGTGCACCTATAAAACAACAAAGCAAGCCGTTCTGTTTATTTCACAGCCATATGTTGCTTACCTTGTACTTTTTATCTACTGAACGAGAATGTATTTCTCCTCTGAAACTTACTGTTTATCCCCCAAACAATGCTTAATTTGAGAAAGTGCTGCAAAACTTTTTTGTGTTATTCCCTTTTCCCATTTTCTTCGAATGTTCAATCAACAAACTGCAGTTTGTTGCCTACCTTGCACATCACGATGGAATCTTAGCAAGATCACAAATTCTCAAAAATCCATCTGGCCAGCCGCAAGTTTAGATGTCTTATAACGTTACAAGTTTAACCAATAGTGGAGCAAATAACAAATTATGGTTATTTTTCAACTGCTGCATCTAAAAAATATCAGCAAAAATACTCAAGATCATTACCTGTTTGTATTACTGTAACTACATAGTCAGTGATGTTACATTGGCTGGTGACTATTGCCTCAGCAAACTGCAATGAGTAGTTTCTATCCAAGTGCTGATAATGTCAGTAGGAACTAGGGCTACTTTGGAAAGATTTTTGTGATTTTGAAGCATTGCAAAAAACAGGATCCTGTTCAGAGTGTACATTTTAAATACCTCCAGGAGCATTCATTTTTGAGAGAAGACTCAAAAAAACTGATTTTGATTTGGTTGCGATACATGTTGTAGTTGTAATGGGAGCAATAGTTTGCTCATATGCATGTAGAGTATGTTGTTACATGTAAAAGTGCTTGCCTTGTTATGTATACAGCTACATTAGTAAGTAAATCTTTCTTGGTATATTTTTGTGCTCAACTTCGAAGACGGCAGTCGTGAGAATTGGGTAATCTTTTTCTGCAGCAGATTTCTATAGCTAACCCTTACTGTTCCTGGCAGACCCCTCACCCCGTCCCCCTCTGCCTCAGTGCAATCATCCGTGCTAATGTGGGCTAACCGCGTAGGACGGAGCTGCTAACACACGTTTTGCCCGCTGCTCGTCACCACGCGGCCCCCTGCTGCACTCCGTTTCCAGGCTCACCTCAGGGCTCTAACACGACGTCTTCCACTGTTATCCGCATATCATCAAGTTTGCATGAGACGTCTTTGTGAAAACTGGGTCATGGCTGCCATCTGAGAATTAGGAGGAAGGAGAGGAGCAGTACTTTGTCTTTTTTCCCCAACTCAAATCCTTTACCATCCTTACGCGAAACAGTGTCAGGATGAGCTAACTGGCCTAGCTTCTCCCACAGGCTGTCATGCACCCTCACTATGGAGCATCTGCAGCCCACTCGCCCTTAAGATGCATGCTAATGAGATTCCTCCTCCCCCATTTTAACAATCAAAAGACGCATTGAGGAGGTCGGGGAAATACTGAGGGCGCTGCTGTTTCAGACAGGATTAAGAAGCTCGCAAAGCCTCGCAGTGGTGGTACCAAGCTGACATTTAGTCAAAATTTGGCTTTTATCAAAAGGACAATGTTGAATTTGTGCTATTGTTATGGACGTTTGTGTTAAATTTTGGAGGCTGGAGGAGAATACTGAATCAAGACTCTTTTGAGTTCTTTGAAGTGGGTCAAATTGTGAACAGGCCCAATGATCAACACTTTCAGTTTCAGGAAATTATGTTGTGCAGATGAATCTGTGACAATTAAAGGAAAACAATGTTATATTTTGAGGACTTGTAGCAACTGACATACATTTAAAATCTTGTTCAAGGTCTGTAAAAAAAAAAAAAAAGACTTTGTGCTACAATTTAAAGTCTTCATAATGATGTTGGGTATGGAAGTCTAAATTAACATGCACTGCACTACATACTTATTTTCAAACATCTGTAAATGTTGAGATGCATTTTTTAAGCAGTCAAGGCAAACCAAATTGTTTCCATAAATGTCTCAGTGAGTCAATCTTTAAACATGCATCATGTGAATAGCATTTGTCCATTATCCATTTTGAAACAATGCAAATTGCACAGAAATTCAATTTACATCTCTTTACATGCATGGGGTTTTAGCCTGATTACAAGTGGGCCTCATAATCAGGTGCGTGCTGACACTGGCACACACTGACAGACCGCTGTCTTCTGTCATGCAAGATGGGCTTTACTGACGCTCTATGGCAGATAATCTTGTTGAAACATGGTATTTCCAAAGCTTACTCTAGTCATACTCAAACAGCATTATGCTAATTTCACCTTATTGGATATACATGGGTGAATCGTACTTGAAGACTTTCTACTTTGTTGAGACTGCTACTTCAACTACCTAATTTCCCAATCTAGGCCAATGAGAGTACAGGCATGTGTACACATTTCAGAAGACTAAATGACAAGGTCAACCATTTTAGGCCTATCAGTTAAAAATATTCATTCTCTTAAAGCATTTAAAGGGTTTCAAGGAATAGTAAGATCTTTAAAAAAATGCATCACGCTCACATAATCCTTCCCGTTGAATTAAAAACAGAGAACCAAAAAGTCCCCTTATCTGAAGATTTTCTAAAGGTCCTCGTGTATGTCCTCTCACTCCTCTTACTTTAAACAGTGATGTGCGGATGTCAGAGGACTGGTTTATCTCTTCCAGGTCAGCACTTGTGTGAATAAGTCAAAGGTAACTCCTTAGGATAACTTTTTAACTCACCATGCCTTCAAAGAGACTCTAGTCCCATGGAGAAGAGCACACTAAAAGCACCTCTCTAAAGCTGAACTCACTGAATATTGTACTAGGGAGAGACAGGACAGAGTACTAAAAGACCTCTTTTAAAGATTTATTGTGTACAAAGAAAAAGGTTTACAGTTTACAGATAGATGTTGTGAGGTATATCTCTACAATATGCACTAATGTATGAAGAAGTTATTGCATCATCAAAGGAACACAAGGTCTCCAGTCACCTTTCTTGGTATCAAAAGTCTTGTTTTTGGAGTTTAAAGCAGGGCTCCAAACATCAACTTTGAATAACCAACATCTGTGTTACTGAACATGCACATCTGTCTTAGAGAAGAGCCTCAGCCCCCAATCTTACAACCACAAGGCACCTACATCTTACCAAAGTAAAGCATATGGGTGGCAGTCACTTAGCAGATGCTGACCTAGAAGCATGACGCCCCAGAGGGCCCTGTCCTAAGGCGGGTGAGGTGAGTCCAGGAACTTTTTTGGCCGTGAAGCAGGTCTTCTTAATAGTTGCCAACATTCTGTCATAGGTTGCTGACGTGGTGATCAGGAGATATCTTCTCTCTGCTTTTCGCCACTGGACATACCATATTAAGACCATTGTACATCTTGTCTGTACATTTGCACTTTCCAGGTGAGATGTCAAGTGAAACCACAGCATCGCACAATGTCTGGTTAGATGCAGCAATAGTCTGCACTTAGCATCTTCTGAAGTTGGATGGTCTATTAGGACCATAGGTCGACTAAGGAGGTATTTGACCTTTTGGTTGTTTAGCCTAGATTCAAAACGGGTTATTTCCAGACTTACAATTTTGCAATTTTGGGTTAACTTCACATAGTACATTATTAAAAAGAAGAATATAACATTTATATACAAATACAATGAGGGATATGGAAATGAATTATAAATCAAACAAAAAACCAACATTTTAACAACAGTTCCACCATTGGCAGCTTCAACACTGTCCAACGTCCTCATTGATCATGCAGTTTCAGCCAAACTACTTTTTTTGCATCTCCACCTCAAATTTGGTGCATGTCAACTGCTTCAGTTCCAATTTTAGCATGATGATCTGTTTTGCACAAGAGCAAACGCTTGATAAATGAGGCCCAATAAGTTTACCTGAAAATAGCACCAGCACTATAAAACCCCATCTTATGTTAAATCTTCTTAATGAATGTCTCTTGTTAATAGAAAATGGTGGTGGAAGGGCACAGGCCAAGGACTAGCCATTAAATTTAGGTAATAATCTATAATAGTGGGCGGACATACTAAAACCAGGCGTTTGATAGGATTACAAAACTGCAAGCCCCTGAGGTGGGTCACAAATGGATTGTCCTTGTCCTTTGGCCAACCTTTCCAACAAGTTTCCTGAAATCAATGGAGTAGTTTTAGTGCATTTCTGCCAAGGTAACTGGTTTCTCTCTCACAGTATTAATAATACCTCTTTCTACCAACCTTCTTTCTGAGTGAGGAAGGTTTTGAAATGATGTGCACATGTTTAAATATTGCATTAAGACTATGAAATACATATTTTTAAAAAGTAAAATAGTCGCAAAATACAAGATTAGGTCCTGTAGCATTTTTCATCTTATAAAATTTTTCACAAATCGACGGTATAAATCATAATACAGCACTCATTCACACAGTGCAGTGCTTCACATGATCAATCGTTCTTATGACCAATCTGATCATACTTAGCTTTACTAGCGCTTTCCTCACACTCTGTTTGAAACAGAGATTGAAAATAAATGCAGTGAGAGGAAGGCTCGCTCTGCGACCAGTATTCCAAAATGCTTCAATCCAATGGTGGTTCTACATTTCATCTGTGGTTCTAATCTTTTTACCCGTCTCACTGTAAAACCCACAACAAAGATTTTCCCCATAATCAGTTACCTTACAGTGCAGATGGCTAAAATAGTGCAGTGGACACCTGAAAGTTTCCAATTCACACTAGCGCATACAGGAGACAAAGAATAAGCTTTGAAAAAAATTGGGGCATGTAAATAGAAAATGTTGCGTAGCCATTTTTCACAATTAAAATTAGCCACTATGAGGCGGCCCAGCAGCAGTGAGTCTGCCTGTGATCCAGAATGCACACTTCTCAAAATCCAAACTCACAACTTGGTAAACCTTTAGACTTAGACAAACTTTATTGATCCACAAGGGAAATTATTTAATTTGAAGTTTATGAAGTTGTGAGTTTGGTCACTGGTCACTCTCCCCATGTTCAGATATGTGTGATTGCTAAGTGGGTTGCTCAGGGTCATGCATGGTTCATCCGATTCAAAACAAATATGACTGCTTGTAAAACTGAATGTTAAAAAAAAATCAGTCTTCTGAAAAACATAGCAAATTTCTGCAAAATCAGTTGGTGAAGCACAGTTAATCTGAGGTGAGATACATTTGATTGTTTTTAAATGATAAGTGAACAATGAGCACCTTCATTTCACGTGTGTCAAAATCACAGAAATAAACAAATGCAAGTACATGTTTGGTTCTGGCCCTGAGACGCAATAGAGGGAGTGGGGACTAGACTGACAACCTTATGTATACAAAAATACAGAAAGATATCTCTTTGGATTTGGAGTTCCACAGATTTGAACAGGAAGCCAAAAGACCCTTTTCTATTTCAAATATTTTGATCAGTGTTACAGTTTACAAGTGACAAAATGGAAATAAATTACCTATGTATGTGAAAGTGTGTGACAATTTACCATAAACTATCATTATATAAACACTTTGAGACCCCTGATGCCTGGATAGAATTGCTTACCCTTGCTGATCTCTTGGAGGGCATGTGTATAGCATGTTTAGCATTATTAGCGCACGCATCCATCATGGTGCATTATCAAGTCGAATGTGTCACCTCTCTGTCCTGTGGGCTAGGGCTGACAGGAGACACAGCCGAAGAATAATGCTTTTATGTTCTTCATCGGCAGCATGTTGACAGATATGTTTTGAGCACTTAGTTGTGAAGAAATTGTATTGTTTGTGGGGTTAGTGCCCGATGTCTCATTCAGCTGTTGATTGACTCTAATTATGTGGCTTGTCTGCCTGTGAACTCGGATGGCTTCTGCTGTGTTGAGTTCAGGGTCACTCGGGAGATCCTGTTAATCCCAACACACACAGCACTAAGCTTTGATTTCGACTGTTCATTTTCTCACTATTCCCACAAAGCCAGAGCAGAGGTGGAGGAAGTACTTAAAGCAATCTCTTCTTGAGTGATCTTATTGTATCTAATTTGATTATAGAAGCAACTACTCCTAAATAGTTTGCTGAAGAAATCTTGCCTTTTGCATTTGACCCACCCGGTAACACCTCCAGACCTTGTGTCACACTCTTGGACAGGAGTACCTACTTTGTGTTTAAGGGCATTTCAGATCTGTGTGTTCCTAGGCGCCAAGGCTGTGTTAAAAATAACACCAGAGGACGGTCAAAATTAGTTAAAGAATGAATCGAAAACAAAAGGAAAAGGGTAGCAAAACATGGAGACACCTATGGCAGTTTTTAGATTGTTCTAGTTCACTGGTTCTCAAACTTTTCCACCAAAAAAAACATTTGGCTTCCTGAGTATTAGCATATCTAAACCAGGTTTACAACAGGACTATCCCAGCTCTTAACTAGGGCTCAATCAGGTCTTTAATAACATTGCTGCAGTAGTTGTAAACCATGACCAATTATGCAGGGCAAAGAGATGAGGAATGTGGCAGTGCTAATAGGTCCTTTGAAAACATTTTTCACTCTTGGTTCAAAATTGGGTACAGGCCCTTTAACTAATATAAATATTTTAGCCTACTCCTTTACCACTTATTACTGTGGTTTCTGTTATTACTTGTTATTTCTACCCAATTTGCCGTTGTAGTCAGAAAATACATTCACTTCTTATTAGATTTCTTATTAGATTTCCCTTCAAATCTACAACATATGATTTAGAAAATTGCTGTACAATCTCTGCATAGAAAGATGGTAACATATTTGACCTAAACTGTAACCCTTGCAATTTATATTCCAAAATTAACTGTACAAGTATGTTATGGTTCTTTTGGTATGACCCAGCCAATCCTTGGGCAAGTCTGCGGTCAACAGTCATCATGAATTAATGCCTCTACACAGCTTTTGGTTTTCATTTGACCACCAACTCCTTGTGCAATAACCCGGCGGACAAAGCACCACTTGCTCTCTTCCACAAGCCATAAGCTCAGATATATACTGTGACCTTGAACATGGTTGGTGGCCTGTACGTATTGATTACCCCAGATGATGCCTGGATATCTGTGTTTGCTGCGCTCTGCTGACCATTGGTGCGAATATACTACATCAAAACATTATGAGCCTATCAGGGCGCTGGTGCGTAGTGAGCGATTGTCCTCAGTGCAGCTATGATTCTTGGTGGCTGCATTTCTTCCCCTTTTTCCCTTGCTGGTGAGAGCCTGGCTGGTAACTTGTGTGAAGGCAGATGAGGAGGCATTAAAAGTAAATGGTCCACAGAGACTCACCTCTCCTTCCTCGCTGCTCCCTGTCAATGGATCGACCTTGGCTGTCCACTCAAAATAACACAGCCACTCTCAATCTTCTCTCAAAGGAAACCTATCTCACCTAATAGAAGCCCACGCCATCCACTATCCTCCCTTGCCTATATGTGGCTTTAAAAGGTGCAGTCTGGTTTATAAGGCTTACGGTGGAAACAGAGGGAAAAATGGTGGCGATAATAATGAAGAAATATTCCTTGGCATGACTTTAAATAGCTCTACCTTACATATATTCATTTACAGGTGGTTTTATAGCGCAAAAATACCAAGAAAAAAGACATTCTGACTGTGAGCGGGGTCGCCTCTCCACAGATTGGACATGTAACTTGGGTGGTGTCCACCTGACAACATTTTTTGGTCAAAACAATGAAGTTTTGATTTGTTTTGGCCTATTGCGTTCACATGGAGCTGGGCATGGGCGAGTGGAGAAATCTGAGAACGCCGGCGTTGTGTTGTTGTGTGGACAAACATACCACAGCTTTTGGAAAAATATGATGTTGCAACCCCGTCAGACACGCTGCTAGTGCTAATGCTAACAACACGCATCACGCAGATTATGCACATGGATCAATAACAAAGATTATGGACGGGTAATTAAACTGTTGGATTTTGACCAAGTTATTCTAATTCTCATCCAAATCTTATGGCTAAAAATGAAAACTTGTTTAACTTTTGCAAAACAAAATGGCTATATTTCTGGGATACATCTAAAATAGGCTAAATTACCTTAAAGTAAAAAAAAAAAAAAAAACGGTGATGAGATATGCATTATTAAATATTTTTATCATTGTTAACAGCGCCACATATAGGACATTGGACATCTGGATATTTATTAATCCGATGTGTGTGGACACAAATTTTTTTCACCCTGCAAAAAATAAAATAAATCCAGGAGCATTGTCGTGTGGATGTAGCCTTGTTCTTGGTTGGTCTCCATGAAGATAGAAAGACTTAAAAACCATACGGTGAAACATTCCAGACAAAGCAATAACATCTCCAAGCATTTGACGGACCAACAGAAAAGTTACACAATGCACCTATTGCATTTTTTTGATTGATTTTAACAGGATTTCTAACATAATTTTTAATGGTGAGTTTCGATAAAGGGGATGAGCTCGTTTAATCATGCAAGGGTCTGTATGATCCCACAACCTCACACCCTTTATCAAAACTCCAGTGTATCAAAGTATCAAAGTATCCAGTGCATCGTGATCCCTCCTTGTTCACCCATTTAACTTTCTGGACCCAGAAACAAGAAAATATTAGGTTTGTGTTTGAACATGCACTCACTAATTTTAGATCAGCAGCAATGACACAAATTATAGTCCCTCCACCGCCGGCTTGCTTGAGCTGTTTCATTGTTTTGGTTCATTGCATTAAATAAGAAAGTATTGCAGCTTCGATGTGTTTGATTTCCGCGCATACAGAAAATACCTCCTGACCCATACATTTCCTGGCATGTCTAAAAAAGTCAAACACTCAAGTAAACAAGTCAGGTTTGATTAGCAATTATACAGAGTTTTAGTGCTAATGCTGTAACGCCTTGATCTTTGCTATACGACCATTTGACCCGCTATAGACTGAGGCAATAGTGGTCAGACTGGTTCTGTTAAGACGTATGGACACATATAATCATCGTGAGTGTCAATGTAGAATTCTAGTGGGTAAAATGAATGTAAAAATGTATACAATAAAAAGTTGTTAATGTTTATTTGCTGCTAGTAATTGCAAAATGTCTTGATAGCAGCTCGGTATTTACTTGGCCGTTAGGGATTGGTGTGCTAAGGCAGATAGTATCATTCCGAGTAAATTAACACTCGTAAATGCAACCAAGACATGCATAATGAGTCATGTCAGCGAGGTGTAAATCAGTGGTTAGCCCAAATTAACCCTGCTACAAGGATAAGTGGAATAATTGAAAATGCTCCAATAATTGACTTTATGAAGTTCAACCTTTGGTCATACACAGTCCTGTTTTTCAATGATGTTTGTGTAAAAAAAAAATAAAAAATCTGTGTAGACTTATTCACAACTATTAGTTATTGCATAAAATATCAGAAAGAACTGGAGGACCAGGAAACAAGTCACGCATCTGAAATTATGTTAGCATTACCAGGAGACCATTTGTATTTATGACTTTAAGGATTAGAAATTCAAATCACTGCAAAGAAATATTTTCGAAAGTACGCGTTGCTAAATGGGTCTTACATTATTTTTTAAGAACAAATGTAAAACAGGCAAATCCCAAATGTGCAATTGTGTCATACTGTTTTAAAAATATGGTTAAATAGTTACATTTTCTTAACAAATTTGAACTCATGCAGCCTTATTCTGGGCAGCGTTTCTTAAAATTTCATCACCCCTGCATTCTAAGTGCTCCATAGTAAGGCCGGGCGTATCATTTATTAACGACACTGGGTCTGGTCTTTGCATTATACAGCTCAATGTCAACCTGGAGATAAACAACGGCTAGCACTACAACAAGCGCCACATGCCTTATCATCAGAGGGGCGTGTCAAACGAGCTCATTGGTGGAAATTATCTGTGGTATGAAAATAAGTATGGCTGCTTTGACAGGGCTTTGATGGTTAAACCGCAGGGTCCGTCACTCAATCAGGGAAAGTGACTTGCACTGGCAGCTGTCTGCGTCTGACACTGTGAACTGTGGAGGCTTCTTATTCCACCGACCACATCACCTGTCAAGTTTCACTAATGTGTTTGGGAATGGCGAGAAGCAACCTGTTCCTCTTTGGTAATGCTCCTCCATGACACATTCACTTAGAGCAGGGGCTAATTGGGCTGCTCAATACTCATGACCAAATCAGATCTTTTTAACCTTAGGGTGAAAACCTTGAACCAGATCATCTGTGTGTAGGTTTGCCAAAAGTATCAAAACCCAGATACTAATTAGCACTAAAACTAGTATCAAATCTACATACTCATTTCAGTAGTGTTAGTAAAGTATTACTAGGGATGCACCAATCTGATGCTGGTAATGGATGTTGGTGCTGAGTCTGAAAAATTCTTAATGTCTTTTCAGCCAATAACCTGGTTGCACATATAAACTGATGTAATAAGACTATTTACATGTTGTAGTCAGCCCAGAAATTATTATTCATATAACGTTTTTCTGTAGTTATTTGAGAGATAAATGACAGCAACATATTTGGATTAGTTTTGTCTTTTTATAATTTTTGTTTAAAAGAAATACATGCTATTTTCAACTTAATACTTAATACTATAGTAATACTTAAGAAATAGTATTGGAATCTGGATTGGAACTGAGAAAGCTGAAGCGGTGCATCCCTATATATTACATAAATTAGACAATTGTATATTTTGGATGACATGACAACAAGAAACCACCATTATTTAGCATTAAAAATAACATTACCATGTACTGAATTTTAGTATTGTTAGAGATGAGCTGATTTCTTTCTGTATCTTTTAAGTTATACTTGTTAAGTAAACCTGAAGGAATCCAAGAAACTGCACAATAGCAGATTAGTCAGAAAAGCATTTAGTCTTAGCTGGAGGCGCACATTGTGGATGTTTTAGAGTGACAGGAGAAACCAGCTGATTGCTCATTCAGACATTAGGAGCATGTAAACTCAACCGCTCAAGACTAGGACTAGGAAGATTCTGGCTGTAGGGCAAGAGTGCTACACAGGCACCATGCTGACTATAGAATTTGGAGTTTTAGATGAAGTTAGACAGTGCTGGCAAGATAAGTAAGATGGTGGAATAGTTTCAAGATCAATCATTGCATTACAACCATCAATGCATTACAATTCTTGCATGCATTAATGCATTACAATTCTTTTCCAGAATGGTTCAATAAGCTAAACATTGCTGACTAACCTGTTCACCACTTTATTGGCTGCTGCATGTTACTGTGGTTGGATGGACAATGCTGTTGTCTGGGAATGCTTGATCGTTCATTTCTTGTGAGACAAATAAATATGTGGCGTCTATCACAGCAGAGGCACTCAAAAAGTGTCCTTCAGAAGATAATATGCAAGTAGAAAATATTTCAAAATCTAGTCCTTTTTAGGTCACTAACTGAAAAACTGTGTAAGATAAATGTAAAAGTGTAATGTTATTTTAGAGGGACTTGTTTAAGCACACAAACCAGCTCACCTACTTCCACCTAATTCAGCTCTTTATGGTCAGATTGTGTTGAAACCAAGTTCAGATTAGGTCTAATTTGAGTAACAGGCTTCAGACAGAGCAGTGTCTACAGTTAGAATCACACCCACAGGGAATGTTGATGACATCTGCAGCAAAATATCAATAATTGTTTAGCACTAATGGCTTGCGACTCCATGTTTGAGAAGAGATATTTTCTGCTGCAGTGGTACAAATGAAAGGTTTGCACCGGAGCGAGAGGCACAGCCAGAGTCTCGCAGTAGCCTGGCGATCTGAGAGGACATATCCTCAGCTTACCTTGTCTGGCGGCACACATTAGCAGTAGGCCCGCAGCGCCCAGAGCCACAGAGCAGAGCACAGACATATGTGAGGGAGACAGCTTGGCAAATTGCATACAGAAGAAAACTAGCAAACAAATCAAATATTCAACAACCTTGAGCTCTATCTGCTTCCAGTCCTAGATCCCACCGCTGGCAAATTAGTTGGCACTTTGAAAACAATAGAATATGAGATCAACAAGGTGTGGCTTTCTCCGTCTGGAAATATAATGTAATTTTATGGATTCTTATGAAGATATGTATGGGTTATGGAAATTCAATGTTTGTGAAATTGCTCAAAGAGAGTCCAAAATGCTATTCAGATAAAGTATTTGTTCACCCTGTTGAATATAAAGCCATTTATGGAAGCCTGTCTCTCATGTCCCATTCTTTGGATATGCACTTTGTTGGTGAAAGCATCTTGGTCATGGCACTTTTTGCCTGCTTGTATTAGGTTGTAATGTGTTTAACAGTCATTTCTAGGTTTCAGCTGACATCACAACATTCAATAGGCCAATATTATTTTAATACAGATGGCAGTCAGGTTTAATTAATATAGTTAAAATGCAAATAGTTGTAATGCAGGAAGTTCTCGAGTCTTGTCAAAAATAACACATTGTCAGGTTCAAGATTTGTGAATTTAACATTTGAATATTGCCCCCCATCTGTGAGCAGGGGCAGTTCTAGGGGAAGGGCCCTGGCCCCACCTCTAATCTGATTGGCCCCTGAGGTGCCCCTGTTCTGTCAATCAACTAATGAGAATAGCAACCGGGGAATTCAATGATCACTGATGCAATTCCACCCCCAAACTCTTGGCGGCAATAGAACTATTGCATCAGTACAACTACAGCAGAAGAAACAGAATGTAGGGCTTTTTTTACTGTCTGTGCTTGTATTTGCACTGTACTTAATTAATCATTTGTGTGCTAGGATGTACCCTGTACTTTGCGCCTGAATGTAACATCTGGCCCCTTAATGGCCCCTGTTTCAGAAAAATCCTAGAACCGCCATTGTCTGTGAGTATAATATCATCACTTTCTGAAGACCTTCAATATTGGTATAGCAATGGTCATTGTGTAATACTCCTGAGCTACCACTCTTCTGTTTTTTATTATACTTTTGAAAATGTTTAGCTTTTACTTTGGCTCTTTAGAATTTTCAATTTTATGTTTAGACCTTGGCATTTTTTTTTGTTTCTGTCTGCACTAAAACACATTGTGACTCCATCTTCCACCCCTGAGAGCTTACAATATAAAATAAGGTGATTGAAGTTTATGCACAAGCTTTCAACTTCACCACGGTCAAATGGTACATTACGCACAGCATCTGTCAGCCTTGAAGAAGTAGAGCGACTGTTTGGCATTGAGTTTGGTGTTCCTGGCTGCTGGCCCCAGTGTGGTGAATATTTTACCCTTCGCCAAATGTATCTCTCAAACACCAGAATGCTGCAGCCCCCCGTCCCTTGTTCCAATGAATCTTAAACCAATGCAGTCATATCATAGAAACTATAACTCTATTTTTTATCTATTTTATATCAAAACTTTTTCTTGCAGATAAAGTGGAAATGAAACAATACCCCATGGTTTATGCTGTTTGAAGCAGAAAGTGCTAGAGGCATTGCCAAGGCTTTCAATGTTTGCAATTCAATTACAACTTTGGCAAGTACAAATAAGACAAAACAATACTATATATTCCAACTTGGGTCAGTTTTACAGAAGCATTACAATTTGTAGTTACCAAAAGTGTTAACAATATACATACTGAATGAGTTCCTACTTGCTGACCAGGCCTTATTGGAACAGTAAAATTATGCCCCACTGTAGATGCAGTTTTAAGCCTTAGATTTAAGTTATGCCCTAAAAATTAATAAAAGGTCCTAATTATTGTATTTGCTAGAAGAGAATTATGTTTTGGTTGGTGTAAGGGTGGTGGCAGGAGGGAGTTTAGAGAGGTTGGAGAGCTGTAGCCGTGGATGTGGAAGCCTGGGTTTACCTTATATCAAAGTTTCATGGATTTTATATTGGATTTTGTGGATATCTATCTACCCTTTGTGGATTTTGCGGAACATGACACAACATTTGCTTTTATCCCAGTGTCCTCCACATTGCCTACAGGTTCAAGAATTCATTATGTGAGTGGGTACCTCTGCTTTGGGGAACACAGACCCTGCCATCTTTGAAAGTTCTCCCGCTCTCATCTTGTCCCACCTAGATTATTGTAATTCCCATTTCGGCCTTTTCACTAAAACCAACTTCCGTCTCCAACTGGTTCAGAACACGGCAGCTATCTCCTCACAGCAGGCATAGAAACATGACCCCTGTGGTAGATCACTTGTAAAGCTAGTTTAAATCTAGTTACATCTCTGAACTTTTAAAGGCACTGAAACTGATCTTTACGGTCTTAAAATCATAAAAAGTAGAAATAGTTTTTTAAACAGTTTGCAGTAGTACAAAGTTATTTCTCACTTACCTTATGCATTTCAATCATCCTAATTATTTGTAAGTGGTTTTCATAACTCTCGGAGACCACTGCGGTGTTTTGCATTAGCTTGTTATCGTGTACTTCCTGATTACTGGACAATAACATGCTCACTATAAAATAAAATGCTGATTATTGGACAATAAAATGCTAATTTAGATGCAAACCTATTTTGACCTCAAGAACTACTTATATTGTACAGGGGCAAGGGAGATTTGGCTCTAATACAGAGAAAAAAAATGTGTACATGCCCTTTAACCCCCTATTATTTTGCTGTTAATGGAATTTGACTGTAAGGAAAAAAAAAATTCAATCCTACAGAACAAACTTCTGAACGCTCTATGTGTCTTTTGATCGCTGAACTCCTGAAGTCACAGCCACACTTTACACGTTTTTTTTTATTTTCTTTATACTGACAGAAAACCTTTTAGTCTATTCATTGCTTTTTTGTCAAAAAGTGCCCTGTAACATTGCCCACGGATGCGCAGCAGCTCGGTAAATATAGACCGGATGCACCTCTAATCCTAATCTTTTTGCAGTGAAACATGAAATAAATCACATCCTTTGAACAAAAAATAGTGCCTGATCTTTCTTAAGGAAAATGACAGCGCTGTTTGTCACCTCCCCGTTTGTTACTCTGGCAAAACAGGACACGTTCACTCACTGTCAACCCTCTTAACCTCCAACAAAAATAGTCCCGTGTTGACACCTGCTTAAATATCACTGCGGATCGGGCCAGAATCCAGCTGCTTGGTGCTTTCTGATGCAGGTGTCGAAACGCACCGTCCTTCGCCTACATGCTAACGCTAATTTGTGCAAACGCCTTTAATTACGGCGAGGACTCAGGTGGAGGGGTGCCACACACGCAGATCAGCTTCACCCTTTCGCTTTGATTTCCCCAAAGCCTGTTAAATACCCAAAACAAGCCACATGTCTCCAGTTAATACGCCGACACATTTAGACTGGGCTATGTGTCAAATTAAAAACCGGGGGAGAGTTCTACTTTGATCCTTTCTATTTACTTACACTAATAGCTTCTTTTTCTTATGCAATCTTCCTCTTAGTAAGAAAGCATACAATTTACAAAAACTAACCGGCGTTCTTCATGATTTGACAGTGTTTTTATGCAACTGTTGAGTATGATTGCTGAGGCGCTGAACCTGATTTTTACTGTCTTTGAAACTTGATTTACAGTGTACAGGTTTACAGTGATTAAGTTTGCTGACATAGTAAAGCTAACTAGCACTAGTATGTTAACGTGTCCTTCTTCACACAAGCTTTATTATAAAATTCAATACACAGTTATGACCTCTAGAACTGCTTATACAATTTAACTCTTTTGGGGTGAGACAAATTTTGCTCAGATACATGGAACATGTGTGGGTAATGGCCATAGACTATATAAAGAAGTGGACTAAGTGAGTGTGACGTCACCCATCGTGTTTGGCTCCACTCAAATGAAGCTTGCAATGCTAACGGTTACAGCGGTGAATTTGGAGCCAGACTCTATATTATGAATATGATTTTTTGACAGACAAAATAGTGAAAAAACCCACCTGGATCATGTAGAGTGGGTTAATATGAACACTCTAAGACCAAGAGTGAGGGGCTACAGTATTCCACTGTAATACAATGGGGGCCAGGGTTAAAAGGAGCCAGAAGTGACCACATGCAAACTTCCTATTGGGAATGCCGTGGCTAGTGTGTTAGCTATGTCCATCTGGAAGTTGAATCCAAGATGGCGTTATATTGTTTTCTCTGACCTGTGTTTAATGGCGTATGGGCCCCAAAAAAATGTTTCACTTCCACATTTACTTCCTCAATCGGGGCAAGCGCCTCCCACCCGTGTGACATCTGCAACATGGACGGCGTGGAGTGTTTGGAGCAGTCAAAGTGAGAGCTGCTACAGTGAACCTCATCCAGGCTCAGAGTGGGGCTAGGCTAAGTCTTATATAGCTAACTTTTAGGCGCTTTGAGGATTAAAAAAATTGAGAAGTTTATGTTATGAAAATAGAAAAGAATCCCTACAAAATCTGACCTTTGTGAAAGTTGTCGATGTCCTGTCAGCAGAACACGGGCAGTTTGAATACCTCAAAAATGCATTGTGCTTCTATGGGAGAATTCTTTCTGGGCCCAAGCTCCTGGGAGCTGCAGTACCAGGAGCAGCCACTAGTCTCGAGCCGGAACAGAGAGAGAGAATGTCTTATCCAGTTTTTATTATAGATTCATGATGTCCATTTATATACACAGTCTATGGTATTGGCCCTTAAAAAAACAATCTGAACATTGCCATATTTCCCATTTGCTGCAGAGTAGGACTAAAATAAATATATACATAGTCAAGACAACTGTGTTTGGAAAATTAAAATATCAGTGTTAATTTTAGCCATGTAAGGACAAATATGTATTTGATGTATAAATATATAAAATGTTGGGTGGATGCATACTGCTGTTGTATCATGGGACTATTTTCGGCGACCTTGCCTGTGTGAATGTGACTGAGTGATGGTGATGGTCAGAGAGGCCAAACAGGACCTACAGTGTTTCAGAGGCGGCTATGGTCAGAGTAGCTTTAGCTTACCAACACCAGGGTGTGACTGTGGAGTGGATGAATTATGCAAAGGGCTTCCACAAGCCTGTCAAGCCCAAATGTGTCTGAGGCCTTATCCACATACATATTTAAACTTGTTTTTTTTAACCATGAAGACCATACTTTCCATTTTTCATAAAACAAAATTTTCTGGCTATAAGAAATTGGTAGCCTATTTAACTTTATTATTTATCAGTATATTAGCATTTTTATCTTTGTCCACCTCTGTTTCACCTTGAGATCAAATTTATTAAATCTTGTATGACTTTACTTACATATAGTATTGCAAAATGCTAACATGTAGTATCTTGAAATTGCTATGGACTTGTTGGAATGGCATTTTCTCAGATAACATTCAGACTGAAATGAGCTTAGGCTTAAAGCTTTAGATCTTGCAGATCCCCGATGACTTTATATGATATTTTATAAACAGTGCGTTGTAAGTGTGTGGAGGTGTGTGTATTTATAACTTGGGTTGTTTCTTTTGTAACCTAATGACAAATGCACACTGTCTCTTTGCTCCCATGGGGAAAAGCTCCGTGTGCCTTGTGACATTGCTGTTGTTCATAGACCTTTACAGCATGTGAAATCTAAACCCAAGCTGCTGCATCAATATCTCACTACTCATTACAATGACTGTGATCAAACAAAAAAGGATGTTTAAAAAGATTTTGTAAACTGTGAAATATGTCTATTCCATAGTATTGCATCACATTCATTTTGGTCTAAAAAAACAAGGCCCATGTAAAGCCTTTTTTTCTGAAACATGATTGAGTGGTGACATTTTGGAGAAATGCTACAGTTTATGCTGCATTGTCACGCCGCATGCAGACAGAGGCTAAAACAATGAGGCTGTGAGACGTGATAAATCCTTTGGAGCCCCACTTTTCGACATGCTCGGTGCTCAGAACTCCTGCGCTGCACTATTCTGGCCCCAAAAATGATGGATCACACAGTTGGGTCTTTTTTGCTTCTCGGTACATACAGCACAGGTCAGCTTTTCCCTGGAAAACCCATCCAGATGGCCAACACTCCCCCAAGATACATAAGAATCTACATGAGTGCATCTGAAATGGGGCATCAGAGATATGTGCACACAATGTAAGCACTTCCAAAGGTGCAGTCCGCAGAGCCCTCCAGTAAATGTCAAAAACTGGCACGAGGGGGGGACTATTGAGTCTCCAAACAGCTGTGTGAACTTGTTCTGGCCCATTGATTCCACAATCAACTGGAGTAAGGTAGAAGATGCTCTACATGCTGCAAGTTGTTTTATGAATTGACTAATTTGGTCTGCTTTAGTTTCTTCACTTTCTTTTCCAAAAGAGAAACAATATTTTAGCAGCTAAATATGGGCTGTAATAGATTTGTGTAGAAACGTATAAGATGTCAATAGGCTCAATAGGTATGATGGCCACTTTAGTCACAAATATTATGTAATTGATACTCATGATTTGTGCTATAGAGACAAAAGGATACAAAACACATACTATATAGAGAGTAAATCAGTTCACATTCATTTGGCATACCAATTAAGCAACTATATTTGTTACATATTTGTATTGCAGCAGGTTACTTTTTTAACAATTGTATACATTTTCATCTTTTATTGTCTGCCATTGCTAAAGAGTTATGTTTAAGTCACAAGTATTTAATAATGACCTTAGTTGTGTTAAAACAGGAAGTAAAATAAAGTCAGGCACACAGCAAATGGTACATCTATAAAGTAGCTGTAATAATAAATCAATGAAATGCATGTCTGAGTTTCTGGACAGATAAATGAGATTTGAGAGAAAAGCTGACCTTGTCCTGATTGCGGAACATTGTATCACAACCTGTCTTGAGTGGAGATATTAGCTCATAATAGGACAAATCATAGTTCGACCCGCCCAGTGTCCATAATGGAACTCAAAAACTGGATTTATTAGCTATTAAATACATTAGTTAAGGCCTCTATAGCCTATACATAATGCCATGTCCAATTTTAGCTGCAGAGCAAAGCTTTTAACAGCAGCTAATGACACTGGCTTGAACGCTAAAATCTTTTGTGAACCTCTCAGTAAGTGGATGTCAGACATTGTAATTGCAACCAGGCGTTCTTTATGCATCTCAGCTTAGAATCTAAATCGTAATGAGAAGTGTTAAGAAACAATGCAGACAAAATCTTAACTCGAATGTCTTTATGTTTTGTTTGTTACAGAAAAGTTAGGAATATTCAATAGATCGGGGCATTATCTTATATTGCAACTGGACATGCTCCTATAAGATAAGAAAGAAAATAGGGGTGGGCCATATCCCAAAAAATGAAAGATCATGATTGTTCCTTTATCACAATGAATGCACACTTAATTTATATTGTCTTTAAGCGGTAACTTGTTATGTTGTTATGTGTTAGCAGTTCATACTCCACAGAACCCCATAGAAATGGAATATCCCCTCTGTAAATCTAAGATCTGCAGCGCCCATTCGAATATATGTGATCCACGCACATGGTCTATCTTCACACTGGCTCAATCGCAGCTCTCTCACATCAAAAGCTTGACTTAACTAGTGAAACATGCTAAAATTGCATAGTCTTGGATCACAATTGGATTTTTACTATCATATTACCCAGCTCTTAAAGAAAAAACCTTTGAAACATGTCCTTATGCACTTCTCTATATCTGCTTGGTGGATTTGCCATAGTGTACTGTTAAAACTGCAGTACTTTTCACAGTTGACTAAAGCAAGATAATCATCAGTGAAGTAGGGGATTTCACCTGTGTAATTTCGTCTTCACACTGATAAGAGTAGTTTTGCCTTTGCCTCCTGTTCTCATAATAGAGATGTTATCAAACACCATTAACGCTAATTAGCATTGCCAGACATGCTTCAGGCTCACTTTTAGGATGACGCACTCAAGTCAACTTCTGACACTGAGTAGACAGAAAATGTTTATCGTAAATCTCCTACTGAAGATACATGGCACAGCTGACCGGGGCTTGTACTTTAGAAATAAATTGTGTTTGCACAGAGAGAGAGGACATTTACCTCGCTTTTAACAGATAATCCAGAGGTGAAGCAATTACAGGCAGCGTTATTGATCAGGGGTCGAAATCATTCGTCAAGTCTGCTTGGCCTGAAAAGATCGCAAACTCCTTTAAAGGTTATCTCAACACTTTGGCAGGTACAAGAACCTCTCGGGCTCCCACTTAATCCAATCCATCAGTCATATCTCAACCCCCAAACTTCAAAACTTCAAAGTCTTCCGTTCGTGACGCCACTAGATTTCTGGAAAGTGACATGAAAAAGCAGGATGAATCAGGGAGCTAGAGCCAAATCAATCTCGTCATGGTGCGGGTTCATTACTGCAAGGGGGGCTCACCGATCAGACTTCTAATATGACTCTGATCCTCTTCTCTTCACCCACCTAATTGAATTCTCCAGGAAGAAATACCCCCTCAGCCCCAGATTTATCATATCCTGAAATTGGAGGAGACTGGGCGGCATGAAGGACACGCGGGGAACGTTTAATCCACTCCTCATATAAGCCAAAGTCGTGAGTTATCCCTATAGTCGCAGTTGGAACAGGTCCACTGCCTGTCATGTACTGTAGGAGTATAGCTCTCACACCAGATGCCTTCATAATCACCAAACACAGGGCAATGACGTTAGCTTAATGCGCAATATGTTTCTCCGCTTAGCCCTCCCTTACTCTCATTTGGATGTGTTGAGGTAGTCTAATAATGCTGTAAGAAATGACCTCCCCAAAACTCGTAGCGCCAAAGGACAAGTTATGATTTAAAATTGAAGCTAATTCCGCGCTAAGAACATTTTGTTTTTAATGTCTTCATGACAGTGCTGTCCCAATACTAAAATTTCAAACTCTATTTCAATACTAAGGAATAGACTTCAGTACTCAATACTCATCCCAATATCAAAATGATAATATAAAATAATAATTAAAAAATAAATAGATATATAACTCTGTGTAATCCCTGTCTTCTGTGTAGGTTCCATAGTAGTCCATAGGCTTATATTTGTATGTGCTCTTATACTTGTTCTGACACAGCTCAAGATCATTTTAAAAGTATTATTGTTGAAGAAATGTATATTTCTGTCCTGCATTTTGTGACTTTTTAGTAGAGATACATGCTCAAATGAGTATCTAGTTCCGATGTTAGGTTTGGAATAGATTAGTATCTGATTTGCTTTACTTTTGGATTTTCAGACAACATGAAATCCCAGCATTTCAAACCTACAAACACTTTAAGACAGAAACTGGTCCACCCAAAGGACAAAACATCTCACCACTGACAAAACATCGCACCACAAACAACGCAATGTGGTCTACTCCTTTTAGTGAAGACTGCAGTGAGCGCTACATTGGAGAAACAAAACAGCCGCTTCACAAGAGGATGTACCAACACAGACGAGAGAGCAGCAGTGGACCTCAGTCTGTTGTACATCTCCACCTAACAGCCATGGGCCACTCTTCTGAGGATAGAGAAGGACAGATCTTTGCCAGAAAAAATAATTGGTTAGAGAGGGGAGTTAAAGAAGCAATTTGTTATTAAGAAAGACAATCCATCTTTGAAGAGAAATGGAGGACTCAGACATCATCTTTCTCCTATTTACAACTCCATCCTCAAACCTAAATTTAAAAAAAAAATAGGGATAGAGGTGTGAAAGCACCCATTATGACCCTGAATGATTCTGTTAATATGACCCCACACTCAGTGCAACTCAGTAGGTCTAGCTAACTAACAAAAACTGTAAACAAGTAGGGTGTTAGTTTCAGAGTAGTTTCATTGTAGTTAGCTCCCCCCTTCAGGCAGATATAAGGAAGTGTCCACCAGCATTTTGACCAGAACTGAAGAAGCAGCTTGGATGAGCTGCGAAAACATACTCAACCAAATAAACTTTTGTCTAGCTGACAAATTGAATTTCTCCTTTTGCCAACCCTACTTCATGAACCTAGCTGGAACTCTATTTCATCATAATGTAGACAGCTGATGTACAGAGCCAACCAGTGAGGCAAGTAAAAGACGCACACATCACATTACGAAAGCGACAAGTAAACAGGCTGAGCAACACCTGTTCTCTGATACGTGACTGAGGCAGTACTGGACATAAAGGTCTTAGATATTCTCTTGCTCATTTGAAATACCAATGAGAGCAATGGGATTCATAGTGTAGTTATTCCTTATTTTTTACATTAAACCATAGCTTAAGAGCTTTTCTGGGAAATGCTGAGAGATAATGACTATACAGCTATAAAGTCCAAGCTGTAATTCTATTGCAGTGTCATGATTGCGAACATTATAAAGATATGGTGTAATTTTACAGTGGTCTTACTTAGGGTGACCAGATGTCCCTGTTTACCTGAGACAGTCCCAGTTTTGAGCCCCGTGTTCCCTGTCCCTGCAGATTTATCCAAAACCACTGATTTGTCCCAGTTTATACAAGAAATATCCAAGGTGTTCCTATTTTTGACCAATATGATACTTACCAACAGTAAAGAGAGGCATATATTGTTATTTGTTTAGGTAAAATACAGAAAAGCTTCTTAAAAATAACCAAAACTGAAAGAAAATGTGACTAAACTGACTCTCATATTGTCATGAAGTGCCGAGTTCAGAACAGTTTTCCTTAATTACGCACTCTTTTCACAATTATATTATTACCAAGCCCCCCAAACTGAGAGTGTCCCAGTTTTTGATTTCAAAATTCTGATCACCCTAGTCTTATTGTAACTAGCAAATCACAAAAACTGCAAATATTTACATAACTTAATTTTCCCTGGAAAGAACAGAATATCTTGTAGTTAAGAGAGATAAGAGAGGTTTATTAAATGTATTAATCTAGCAGTTCACATTTCAGTTTTATCTTATGGTCCTTGGCATGTTTAAAATGTGAACTTTGAACAGAATCCTACTAATAAATTGTCTATTATAAAAAATAATCACAATTGTCAGAAAAATAGGCTTAAATGTTTCTTCAAAATTGCTCATACTGGCAATAAAATGTCTGTAAAAAATATGAGCAAATATAAGTTTATGTTGTAATTATGATCACACCATGGGTATGATTAAATAGTGATTCAGTTATCTGGCATGCTTTCTCTTCTGCATTCATCTCCCTTTTATAGTCTGTGTAAATCGCCCACACTTTGCAGACTATTAAGTAACTATAGCCATATTGCCTTTTGATTGCGTCTGGTCTATGTTAAAGATGGATAGCTGGAAGCAGATCATCTCCATTCATAATCGTGCCTGTTATTGGCTGATGTTTGAGTACACTGCCTATGCAAGCTGAAGGTCGCTCCCTTCTGAATGCGGTATAGCACCTCTGGCTCTAGTCCAGCGCTATACGATCACTTATTTGATTAAACATTATGGTGTTCAGCAGGCTTGCCGAGCTCCGAGAAGTACCGAGGGGCTGACCAAGCAAAAAGCCTTTTCTAGAATGTAACCCAGGTGGTAAGCGGTAATGCGGACGACGAGAAGTTCAAACCATCCGTTATCTTTATGATCTTGGCTGTGATGTAAAAGTCACTCATGTTGTCTAGGTGTATGAAACCAAATCTTATCCGTGACTAAACCCTTGTGTTGTACAGTTTTTGTTCAATTATGAATGAGCTTCCCCCCTTCACCGCAGAGCAACGTGAAACAAAAGATAAGACGTGTTTCATTTAAAATTCTCCTTGTTCTTATCCAACAGGCACTCAGACTTTCTTCACATAGTTTTGTCTCGGATTTCAAGATTGAAACTGATACCGTGATACCTCATGTTTATCATTGGAAACACTCTCACTTTATTTGATTGACAGCATATTGATTCACCAACCAACAGTGGCCTAATGATCCCCTATGAGTTTACCTCTGAATACTGTATGTTGTATATTTTGTATTGACTACCTGAGCTTGGCAGGAGCACCAATCCATGAGCAGTAATTCTAGTGCATTCTACTTTACTCTAGGGGAATTTTATTTACAGCTTGTTCGCCGCCATGTTTTCTAATACTCCAGACAGTTTTGCTAGCATTTAGCAGCTAACAAATTAGATGTAACCACATTTATGTACTGAATTGCACATTAGGTTAGCATTTAGCAAAGAGAGTTAAACATCTTGCACACCAATTGGTTACAACAATAAATGTCAGTGTAAATAATACTCATGTAATAACATACTTCATTTCAATTAGCCACAGTTTGGCTATTCAGTGTAAGTGCATTAAAAAGTTATTACAGTAAAGCTGATTCTGCAACTCCATTGTTTTCACTAAGCCAGTTAACTCTAAATGCTCTTTGTCAATGAAACCCTGGACAGATATATCTGGTTTAGGGTGCAGATGGAGGTGGGTGGGTGCAGAGCTTAAGGATGGTCCGATATGGATTTTTTGATCTGATTGTTTTTATCTGGGATCTAAAATCATTTGTTGCATGATTGTGTAAACATACAGCCATATTTTTAGCTGGATTGCTCCTTCTATTTCCATTTTTACTCAATAGTCTGTTCAAAAAGACAAAGCTTGAACACTCAGAACACACTAGAATTGCACATCGGCACACAGAGACTCAGTTTAGAAATAAATATAATCATCGTCAAATATCGACTACATTTTCAATCAGATCAGTGTTGATGTTTGAGAATATCCCTCCATAGGCTTGTCACTATAACAAATTTTGAAGTGCTATATAAAGACGATAAACGATATTATTGAAACCACACCATAAAGCAGAATTATCCCCCAAAAGTGTTATTAATATACAATATGGTTAAAATACATGAGCTGCAGTAAATACATAACCTGATGCAATGCTTAAGTAGTTAGTTTGTATCTATAATGAGTCATAGAAGTTATTTATTCAACCTTCTAAGGCTCAAATCTGAACACACTACAGGAAAATAGCCAAAACTACCACTGATACACACATTAGAACCAATATATCGCCCATTTCTTGTTGTCTGACGAGTCCGGAGAGGATCATAGCCGGACAGTCATTGGCAAACAGCGCAGTAATTATAGCCGTTCTGGCTTTTGGACAGAGTGTGCAGTGTAGATACCTTCCAGAGCATGGGTTAGTGTGTTTGTGGTGTGGTGCAATGCCAGGTCTCAGCGGCACATGGGCTGGGCCTGTGGAGAGGAGATGCACTGGCAGGGTCAGGCCGGTCCAGCGCTCTGAGGGGTTAGCTACGGGACAGCAGCCATGGTAGTGTTCTGGGTGTGACCGCCTCTTTGTTTTGGTACACAGAAATTCCATCTTTTCACTCAGTATGCCGGGATGCTGCTATGATTGTTGCATTCACAAATTTGTTTGTATCTGCATTGTCTATTTTTATACAATGGATATAGGCTTATTCTCTAAACACCTGCATCTGTGGCCTTCAAGTGCACTTGTACATAGCCTACTTAGTTATTATAAAGAACATTAACAGGAAAATGAAAGTGTAGCCAAGAAATCAGCGGTATATTATTAATATTTTATATGTAGATTACTTCAGTTTGTTTCATTATTTTAATATGTTCTGGCATTATGCCTCAAAATAAACATTTAGTGTCAGCCTTGAAATAAAAAGACCATTTGTAAAGCCTCAACAAAAACTCTGTTGCACCGTTGTGCACAGAGCCAATTGCGTCATGTGAACCAACAATGAATCTTCCACTGAAGGTTGACGTTCACAGGTTTTTACAGTAGCCTGGATTGGTCGGTGCGTTCTAACCAGTGAAAGCCTATTATGAATTTTAATGAAGGGAAGATGAAATAGGCCCACATGTTGTTTTCTGTATAGCAAAATGTTTTCTCATCATTCCTTCTTTGCCCTGTCTGTGTGTATAAGTATATTTCTCCCCAGGACCCTCTCTCGTGGCTGCTCTACTCTGATTGGTCCATAATCCCATAATTCCTGCTGCCCCTCTAAGAAGAGCAGTCCCTCGGAAGCCACAGATGACTGAAGCATCAATTGAAATTTCATTTTCAGACATTTCTTTCATTTAGTTTTTGGTATTGAGCCGCTCTTTGTTCAACTTCCCTGGCTCTCTGCGTTTGCCTGTCCCCATGGATTTTCTGCAGCTAATGTTGGAAAAATTGAGCTTTGTGCTTTGTCTGCAAACCACATTTTAGGAGACTCATTTTATGTAATATAGCTGTGATTTACTGAATTGTACATTTGTCACTTTTATATCAATATTATATTATCCAACTCAATGCTTAAGTGTATGTAACTGAGATAAAGTCTGTAGAAGAATGCAGAAAGCACAGATGCAAGCTCTTTGTTTAGTTATTATAAACGCTAGCTGCTTGCATTCTTTTCCATTTACTTTATTGTTCTGATCACAGTTGTTTAACTTTCACCTGTCTGCTATAGATTATCAACAAGGAACACAAGCGGCATATATAACTATAGAGTGTGAAACAGTCTCTGTTTTTGCATATATTTCTGTAATTGTACTTGCATGAGGCAGCAGTTGATCAGCAGGAGAGAAACTGAGCAGAGTAAAAGTGGATTCCTATATCCTATTTATTTGAATGGCAATGATTGGTTTGGATGACTCACATGTGCCTACTGGTGCAGTAAACCTTGAGGCAAATAGCATCCTCTCTGAGCTGTGGCTGGGACTGACTTGAACTAACCCCGAATACACACACAACTTTTGGCTCTTTGCAATAAGCAGGCTATTACTTTTGGTTCCCACTTCAGGTTTGAACTGCTGACCGCCAGACAGGAAACTACCTAAAATTGCCAGATATAAGTGATGAATATCCAAAACCTTTTTGATTTTTGTTTTTAGGAACCAGAACAAAGACCCCTCCAATGTGGAGGTATGGAAGATTTATCAGTTCCAATCTCTGCATCAGTGTTATTGAAGGATATTTTTGGGTATCGCTATCAGTTTAATGTTGGAAATTTAGCAGATTTTTGGCTTGTATTTTTTGTGTGTCCATGTGTCATTCCCAGTTTGTTTTGCAGATTTGTCTTTTTAATTAAACAGAATAATGAGCAAACATCGAAATAAGAGAGCAATAAAGCTAAAAAATATGCCAATATGTTTCCTCAATCATGCAACAAATGATTTTAATTTGTGAATTTTAGGTTAGATTAGATTTGATTCAATTACCCTTTATTGTCCTGTTTATGGAGAAATTATTGTTGGACAAGCAATAGGTATAAAAACACAACAACAAAGGACAACAGACAATAGACTTTACTGACACTCCACATTCACAACACCACAAGCATAAAACCACTTCAGTAGTGGCAGTTACCAAAAAACTGAGATTCATTACTTTAACTTAAGTAAACTTTTCTGGAGAGGGTTTGTCTCCATGGATATGTTAATACTTTGGTTTAAAATGACCATCGTATGGTATTAAACTCATCTGTCTTGCATTTATTCAACTACAGGTTTTATTTATTGCTCAAAAATATCTTAAAAACGTGAGTTCTTACTGTGAGTGGGGTTGCATCTCCAAAAATCAAACCTGTAATTTGGCTTGCAAGTCTCCATGGAGATTCTAAGTTCATATATACTGTGGAGCACTGTAGGCACATCTCCACGGACCCTCCCCTGAACAAGTTACATAGTGCAGCTTTAATATCGGTACTAGCAACAGCAGCAAAAAAAATATGCATGTATTCAAAAATCCTTATCAGGCCATCCTTAATACGTACTTTTGTTAATTATATAATAACAATAATAATGCATTAGTCACACACAGCGGTCCAAGTGTCTTAATGTCATGCATTATTAATTAACATCCCACTCTGTGTTATGCCATACTTCTGTAGGATATGGCCAGAAGTGTGGCTGTCAATCTGCGCTAACCGTTCTTTTGAAAACTGAACACAAATGCACAAATCACTGAGCCACTGCCAGGATTTGACACATTGGTCACGAGGTTGATAACAAAAATTCATTGCTGCATTGTTGTCAGGAGGAATTTTGGTGAGATTTTTATTAAACTTCTGACTTTGCCTGCAGTCAATCCATTTAGCTTTTGCCATGTAATAACTTTCTCATGATGTTGCAAATCGCAATCATCACTACTTCCTGCTTTGCTTTCTTAGCCTATGTCCCTCCCTAACCCCATCCCCGCAGGTCTACTTACTCCATGCACTCATAAGCAGAGTATTACACAACACAACGAAAAAAAGGCTTGATGTGATTGATGCTCAGGCGTGTGCTTTTAATCTAGAGGAGTGCTACTTCACCGTTGCTCTCTCCCTTCAAGTGTTTGGGGCCTGGCTCTACGAAAAACGGGAGAAAGAGCCGCAACGTAGATCAATATCCTTGGAACACACCAGAGACATTGCGTTTTATTAAACATTTTCCCATTAAGGCTGGAGTGCGAGCATTGTAGATCATTGCAACAAAGCCATAAATCACCGAGACTGGAGACAATGGGTGGAATCATACGACATTGCCAAGAAACACGCGATTCTTGATGCTACTGTGGAGAATAGCACATCTTCGGTTGGCAAACTGTTCTAGTGTCCTATTCATTACAACACATATGTCTGCATGTGAGTGATGGCATTGACCACAGCTCGCTGGCTTGTCTCCTTGTTTCATTCTCCTTGTTGTTTGTTGCGTGCATTTCGTGCGAGAAGGAGGTTATAAAAGGGTGAAAGAGAACAAAACTTGCTCCGTGTTAACAAAGGGTCACATCTTCTAACTTTAAGGACATTTAATTTCTTCTAGACCTAAATAGGTTGTGAAAGGAAAACAAACTAGCTTCCCTTTTCTTGGTCATGACTCTAAATGCATGCCAATGTTGTACCGGTTGGAAGTTGGGGTACAATTGTTTTTGTCTTTGCTGTGTACTTGTGAAAACTACTATTAGGTCATGCTGGATGTTCATAGATTTAACTTTCACAAGTAGCTCAAAGGTCTAAAGAAATCAATAGCTTAGAATAACTCGTAGACTATCAATCACATTGTGACAACTGTATTTTTAGCGTGTTATAGTGAGCAGAAAATGTGCCTAAATTTGTGAGGTGCATTGCTGATGTGAATTTTAATGCCTTATGGTTCATGGAAGACCCACAGCACCAGTGTTCTTTCGAATGAATAGTCTTGCAATGAATATAACATGTTTTGAAAAATGCTTTTTGTTCTGATTTTAATCTGGTGGATTTTATGAAGCCCTAGATCAAAATTTAATATAAGTCTTGGTGTTGAAACAAGAGCGATCAAATTTGCTATCAGAAAATTGCATAGCTCACCTTATATGACTGTCTGGTACATGGTGAGTAGATGGATACCAATGTTATCCTTGTCTAGAAACATTTGTTCCATACTCAACAAAATGTGTCCTCCCACAAGCATAACTTCATACTTTGCAGAATTGTTATTCTAACATCAATAATTAGCTTAGAGAGACAAACACCTACTTTTATAAACACACAATTTTACCTCAGGAGAAGTATTTATATCGTAGTGAAGGTCTTAACACGCTGTCTGTGATTATCCATCCGTAACTTGCTGTCTGCTGCCTGATATTTAAATATTGATTTATTTTAGCGTGACTCGACTAAATCCTCATAGAGAATGGAGCAGAAAATGCAGATTCGCACTTTTGAGAGAACCGGAACCAGCCAGGCAGTGTGAAACGGACCTATTGCCATTCCGAGACTATATGCCTGCTCAGGGCTCCAAAAGAAGTTAGGGTGCTGGGGTTGACAGATTGGATAAAAATATTTGCTAATAAGATGTATTTGTGACCATTGACACATACTACTTTTTTGCAGTGAGAAACAAATAGTACACCCACAGTGGTTGGCTATTTTAAACCCTTGCATTATTAATTACGGAATGAGTCAAAGGAAAGTGGGGATTTGTGCTAAATTTGTGGACTCCAATCTTGCATAGGGCCCTACACAGCTACAAGCACTGCAATATCTGTCAAAAGGTTTGGTATTTCTGTCTTGCATGTTATCTAGTGAACATTTCTGATGTTACATGATTTAATCAAATTGGTTCAAAGACAAATATTCTTCCCTGAACACTGGTTAGTCTTTCTCAATGCAGACAGACAGACATTTTTGCCCAGCATTTTATCTGTTAAGACCGTTTTGAATAGGGATGCACTGATCCACCCTTTTCCGTCCCAATACCGATGCAAACCCTTAGGGATGATATGATGGGTCCCGATCCGAGAGCCTACCGATCATCTTACTTTAAATGATTTTATTTACATAATTTAGGGTGTGTTTTTATAAACAATGAAATATTCCAGGGAGAATTAAGCCCCAGTTGAATCAAATTATTACCAAATGTAAAAAGGCCTATTTAAAAATATATTTTACAATATTATAACAAATTATGGATTTGTTGTAATTATGAATTTGTTATAATATTGTAAAATAATGTATTAAATTCCTCCATGGTACAATAGCTTCAGGACATAGTGGCAGAGGCATTAGGTGATGTTTTATCTCACTGTTTCTAAAGGCAGTTTTTTACTGCATTATTTAGGCGAGACAGAAGCACATGGCTGCTTAACGTTAGCGCATTTGGCTCTGGCTCCTCCGAATTATCCAAAGTTTGGTTCTCAACCTTATGGTTCTGTGAAGACATGACAAAGATAAAACAAATACTATATGTCATTAATGTTTTTAGGGGCTTTAGAGTCTTCTCAGTCTCCCACAGAGGGCACCATACGCTGTATCCAACTGGGACATCCTTAATTTTGTATGCAGTGCACACACAAACACATATGTAACAACGATATGTAATGTACCATCATATCAATACAAGCCCAACATTTGTCACAACAATAACTAATACAACCAATATTGAATCGACAAACCACCTGAGGGTTACAATATCAATACATGTGACCAAACGTCTCCAATCCCACTACACTCTCATTCTTATTGACCTTTTAAATCTTTCCTCTGAACCTCGACCTTGCTTGATCCGCGCATCGATTCGTGCCAGTTAATCTCCCCTTAACTTCAATATTAATAACAGCACAACACATCGATAAGGGCCGCTCTTGGTTTCTAATATAACCTGGCTTTCTGCAGTGTGTTGGCTGTGACTTCTTGTGGGGACATGAAAATGAGGTTTGGTCCCTGTTGCTCCGCTCTTGTCGCCCTGGGCCGCCTCGCCTCGACAGATGGCTCTAGCAGGCACAGAATCTGTTACTGTTTGCTTCCAGGGTTGTTCTCCGTGCTGTACCGAAACCAGCCTGCGATACCCACTTCACATTGTACTTTCGTCGGAGGCCATTTTCCCGAAAGCAGATGGAAGTTGGCTTTTTTATACTAGCTGGTGAACGAGCAGCCGGTTTTATCCTTATCGCTTGCTCATAATTCCCGGAGATAGGGAACAGGTTTGCCTCTGATAGTGTTAAGAGAATGAATTGCTCAACAAAAGATTTTCGAGATAGATGTGTTAATCGTGTCGGAACAGTGAAATCCCCAGTTTTTGTCTTCCTTAAAGGGCCGATTTTACACTATTTTCTGATCTACACTGTATTCATCAAAAACATACCTGGAGTAGTGTTTTGTTTCATTCACTCATGTTTAACACGCAAATCCTGTAAATTTAGGTTCTTCTCTCAAATGGAAAACACTCTGTTCCACCTTGTAATGTCATGTGGTAATACAGGAATTGTTTCACAGTATTTTTTAACTCCTTACAAATTCACTAGAATCATTTCGACTAATTCAGCTCTGGAATTGCCAATTTCTACTGAACAAAAGGGAAAAGGTTGCTGTTAATTTGAAAACTACAGCTTCATAACATCACCATTTGGAGCAAAGCATTCTGAGCATTAGAAAGAAAAACTAATAATAAATGGTTACTCAAACATATGTGAATGAAACAAAACACGATTTCAGGTATGTTTTTGAGAAAGTTACAACAGTATAAGATGTCTTAAAGCTCACAAGATTCAATTCTTATGTAAGGAACTAAATCTTTGTAGTGGTTTTGGGTTATTACGCTGTTTCATTCATCAGTAGAAAAGAGCATGGATACAAAGGGAAATGTAAAATTTGAGTGTCTTTATTGCTCCAGAAATGAGGTTGATTTTGGTTGGATTTGATTTGCAGGACTTTGCACAGTGAGAATGACAGTATGGAGATTGAATAGCCTTTTGTTATTGCCATGGCTTTGTTATTATTCAGCTTATTCAAGGGGAGCCTGGTCCACATGCATATTTGGAGTGGTGTGGACAAGCCGAGGTTGTGAGATGACATTAAGGTCCATGGGGTAGTCGTGCTCTGCTCCCTCTCCCCCAGGTTCTATTTGTTGACAGTGGCTTGAAGGAAATGAGAAAGGTGATAAATCATGTCACTGAGTTTGCAACACTGCAGCCCAAGGGTTGTTTTCACGTGACATCACAATGTTCTATAGAAGGCATATTGGCAAATTTAGCTGGAGGTCACAATGTTATGGAGAAATTTGTGTTTTAAAGTCGTGTTATGATACTGTCACCTCATCAAAAACATGCCCGGAGTTGTGTTTTGTTTCATTCATGTATTTTTGAGTGACCCTCAAGCTCAAAATGTCCTGTTCCACCTTGTGATGTCATGGAGCAGTAGTTTTCAAGTTAACAGCTACCTTTACTTTTAGGTCAGTGGAGATAGGCAATTCCAGGGCTGAAATTATCCAGATGATTTTAGTAAAGGTGTGTGGAGTTTGAACTCAAGTCTAAATATGCAGGGTTTGTGTGCTGAACATGTGAATGAAACAAAATACAACCCAGGTACAACATTATAACACAGATCAGAAAATAATGTAATATGGGCCTTTAATTGTTAGACTGAAAATGTGTTAAACTGGCATAAAATCCAACATCTTCTCTGTAAGCATAGATGAACTAAAGTGATTTTTTATGGCTTCAGAAAGTGGCACCATTTATCAACCCTAAATACATGATTGTTGTCAAATGAGAAAAACATTAGGCTGTAAGACTGATATGGGAAATTTGGGGACCAAATCTTGAACAACTAATGATATTCTCTCTCCTTTATTCCTTTGAGAATAAGGTTCACATTTGTGAATCATAGTTTTAGATATTCATACCAAAAAAATCTCCCATCGCCCTTGTCCTCCATCTGAAAATATGACTTCATCAAATTGTAGAACATGAATGCAATATATTAAGGCAGCCATTCCCAAAGTCTGCTGTTCTGTAGCCCCTCTAATAATATTAAAAAAGAAAAAAAAAGTCCAGTTTTGCTCCTTAAATTTATTTGTTAAAACAATACATTCTTGTAGGCTTCATACAAATAAAAAGAAATTTCAACAAATATATGCAAAACTTTTGGAGCCCCACTGCTATGCTTCTGAGGCCCCCCAGGTGGGTCCGGACCCACGGTTTTAAGGACAGACATAGACATACTTTATGATAGAACAGACCAGACCAGAGAGTGTACGGGATATACCAAGAAGGAGTTTGATGAAAACAGTTGAAAGAGACATGAAATTGAAAGAGACATGAGATTGAAAGAGACATGAAATTAGCTGTCTAGTTTCAAAGAGAGGCTGCAGGTGACAGGGGCCATTCATACATATAATTTATGCCAGACCTTCAGTCTATCCATAAACTTCACATACTTTATATAATCATGTTTTCTTTTTTACTGTCACAGTTTATGCTACAGAGCCAGTAGAAGTAAGTCATTTCTTTATAGCTCAAAAATGTTCATGGCGAGTTTGTCGGTGAGTAACAATGCTTGGTGAAAAGTATTTTGTCTGAACAAAGTGGCGCGCACAGAAATAACCATAAGACAGCGTGATAGAACTGCAGTTTTTAAACAATAAAAGAAAATCTCTATACATCTTTATAGACAATTTACTGCAAATAGAAAAACTAAATTAGAAACAGAAAAAAATGGATACCTGATGACATAGCAATGTAGAACATGGCATGACTGCAGACATATATCATTAGTAAATCCTTACCATTCCAATCCTTTGCGATGGATAGAATAGCATGGCAGGGAGTGAGGATGTGCGAACTGTCTGTGTGTTGTCGTGGCAACCCTTTGAAGAAGCAAAGCCTTTCGTTTAGAGGGATTCCTACGTGTCTGTGGTTGGTCATATTAATGACTCAGCTCCTGCCCACAGAATCACACGCTCACAGTCCCTGCTCTGATCAAAACAGCTGCGCCAAAGCTGCTTGGTCTGTCCAAATCGTTTGTGCACACCCTCTATGTACATTTCATACCAGACCTGGCTGCTTTTGCGTTTTATGTGGCTCTTCATGTTTCTGAATTAATACACGGAAGTTCAGTTGACTCCTGTATGATCCTTTACTTAGCTTTACCCATACGACAGTAGGGCTGCACAATTAACTGTAATCAGATTTAAATCGCAATTTGAATTGGCACAATTATAAAATCGTCAAGGCTGCAGTTAAGTTATTATGAAAAATATACTATCTTAAAAGAACAAAATGAACAAGAAAAAAAAAAATCATACCCTACCCGTACCTGTTTTAGACCTCGACAAACATGTTTTGAAATTACTATTAGTTTATCAGTACTTATTTCAGTCTTTGCTCAATGTTCCAGGGGTACTCTACAACACCCTGAACAAAATCCTGCTCTTTCATACATCAAAAATGTAATCACATTTTTTTTTTTTGTGTAAAACCATGCTGCCTTCTATACTGTTTGTGAACCTTTGTATTACATACATTACAGTTACCAGCATGGTTGCAGTCTTGTGTAAGATTGTACCAGCAAGATTTTAGTTCTTTTCTTTCCTCGCACATTTGGCTCCTGGATGTGTGAGGGTGTTGGTGAAAACAGTCACGACTCGTCTCGTTCACTCACCTGCCGCTCTGCCTCTGCCTTTACACCGCTATTTGCAGTTTTCCCTCTCTCTTTCTCTCTCTCTCTCTCTCTCTCTGTCTGTGTCTCATTCTTTTCTCTTGTCTGTCTGGTACAGACGTCTTTCTCACCGCTCATGTTTCGTGTGTCCATTCCAATCTCATCCTATGGTGTCTGATCAAACAGCACATCCCCCTTTCCTCTCCTTCGTACCTGTCCATGTTTTCCCTCGCTCCAACTCCAGTCCACCAGTTCAAATCACATTACAATAAATCCCTTTTAAAGCTTGTTGGGTCTCCCGCGTTATGCACCTGAGTCCACATCCAAGCTCATTACAGCGAGCCGTGCAGTATTTATTTGCTTTGTCCGTCGCACTTGCCTCGGATAGATTAAGCCCACAGAGCTGCCTCGTGGCAATTAAATCTATCAGGGGGCACCCAAGTGGGCTCTGTCAGAACCTTTCCAATAATTGCGCCTTAAATGAATATGGATTCAAAACTTTGACTACACTCACAGCCAGTTATTTTCGACCGGGAAAGCAGGGAAACATTGGCAAACTTGTCTTCGGGGTTGTTTTTCCGCTTTTGGGTTTTTCCTTTCATTTACGCATCTCTCCCTTTGTGTTCGCAGACACATAGAGAACTGGACAGGATTGCAGACGCTACGAGATGTGGATATGGAGCTCTACACTGGACTGCAGAGACTGTAAGTTTGCATCACTTTGCATCATTTTTCACATTAGATAACTGGCACGCACACATGCCAAATTGTTATAGAAATGCATTTCTAAAGTAGGAAAAGGACTAAACCACAGCTAGACCCGCGCACAAAGAGGCATGGTGGCTGAGTCAATTCACAGCAAGAAGCCCCCAGGTTTGACCTCTGAGTGGGTGGGTTTCCACAGGCACTCTCCCATCATCATAACACTTAGGATTATTACTATATCATCTTATCTTTCAATATATGAAAGCTGGAATAATGTATTTTGGAGCTCAGTTTTTATCATGTTTATAGTTTCTTGTACAAGTGGGAAATTTGTGGTATTTTGGTTAGATTTGAGCTGTAAAAGTTTGAAGAACTAACTTCTATGGCTAAGTATTGACCATTAGTAATATATTTATTTTTTGGAGCTCAGGATTGGCATAAAGTAGTTTTAATATTATTGTTTATCGCAGTATTTCTTTGTGTCAATATAGCGTAGTTCAAAATGTATCATCATGACAGGCCTACTATCACTTGCACAATCCAGTATTGAAGAATGGGTCAAATGCAGAAGATGAATTTCCCCACAGGAACACATAAAGTATACCTTAACCTTAAAACTCATGTACAACAGACCAGAGACAAGCGCTGCAAAAAATATAACTATCACTCTGCTCCTCAAATGTAATTAGGAGTTGAAATTGATCATACAAAACACCAGATGTCGTGCCACTTTGCCACATGAGATGACATGTGAAAAAACAAGCCATTAATTTTGACCGCCTTCTGAGTCACTCCCCCTTCAGAGCACTCTCACAGCACAATGAGTGTGCATCCCGCTAATGAAACTGCTGCACATCACATCAGGTTTGTTGTGTACAGTTTTGTTTCATGCGTTTGTGTATTAATGGAGAATTGTCGTGTGGGAGCACGGCTGAGGCTCGTGGGCGGAGCGTTGGACAAAATCTTACAGCTCTAACCATAAAGAAGGTTTGTATAGTTTCTGGGAGAGATCGCTAGATTACTCAAACATGGATAGATGATATCTAAAACCTCTTGTTTTTGATGATGGATCAACATTATAACACAGGGGTGGGCAATTCTTTTTTTATGAGAAAATGAAAATACTGTGGAGGGAATGCAAAACTCTTTATAAAAAGCAGTAAATAGCATTGTTTTGACAATCTGGTAAGACTGGTAAGAGGATATGTTATGACTAAGTAATGAAAAAGTGAGGTTGCCTTACAAAAATGTAATAAAAAACACCTCTAAATTAAAAGCAATGCAGCTTTAGTCCATGAATGAGGTAAACTTATAAAATATGTTTATTTTTTAATTCCAAATTAGCTTAAATGGGCTGGTCACAGTCAACCAAAGGGCCATATGTGACTGGGGAGCTGTACATTTCCCAGGTCTGTTATAACAAGTAGAACACTATGCAAAATGTATGTACCCCCTCTTTATCTTCTAACAACACATTCAACTGCAGAGGTTGTTTTATACTTTCAGTTGTTTTCTATGCTTTGAGGCCTGATCATAGACTGTATAAAGAAGTGGACTAAGGGTGGTTGATGTCACCCGTAACATTTGGCTCAAGTCAAATGAAACTCCTGAGCTGAGTTCCATATTAGGAGTAGCAATTTATTAATGGACAAAATAGCAAAATAAAAACACCAGGGTTGTGCAGATATGAACATTTTAAGGCCCAAATGATGACTCCAGGCAGCAGCAGTTACAGAGAGAGGGGTGGCAATTTTTCAATGCAATGTCAATTGGAGACAGTCGATGGAGCTGGAAACGCCCCCATGCTCACTTCCTATTTGGAAAGTGGTGTATTGCGGGTTGGCAATGTCCATTTCTATATACAGTCTTCTATACAGTCTGACCCTTACATGTGCCACTGCAAAACTTCCCTTTTTAAATGGCTGCACAGTTCTGTCTAAATCTGGCCCTTTACTTTAGTGTTTGAAAACTCATTCTTACAGAATCCCAGTTGGCATTCAAACCCATATGCTCTGCCACATCTGCAGATTATTGTTCAATTACACATGATTATGAGACAAATAACTGAGCCCTCCACTGTCAGGTTACTCACATGGGCCCAGCTGAGCGGAACTGCGTGTAGCGCTGTAGAAAACCTTTCAAAGCCTAAGAAAGATTAATTTGACTGACGGACTACTCTACCGTGACCATGGTTAGCCAGAGCCATTTCAAAATGATTTTCACTAATGCCTCCTGAAGTTCAGCAGCAAATTACTGGCAATTAGTATCAAGAGCTACATTGCTAACCTCAGCTGGTTTTGTCACTTATAGTACAGATACCAAGATCTTATTATGACTATCATAGACTACTTTTCCAATGCACAGTAGCAGTGTTGAATCAGATGCCTGTCACATTACATAATGAACTGAAATTAATCTTAACCAAGGCATAGGAGTAGGACATGGATGTACACTGGCTAAATAGTGGAATCAGAAACTAATATAGGACTAAACCTAGTCTAAGATAGCACTAAAGGTGGGGACATAAGCTGTCTACAGAGCTTAAAGGTGCTGTACCTGATTTTTATCTTAAAAATGTGAAAAAAAAAAGAACTAGTTTATGAAAATAATGAATTGTGATGTGTTATAAGTGCTTTTCGCAACTATTTAAGATGGTATGTTAGTTATGATGGCACTGGTAACTAGCATGCTACCAGCACACTTCCTGATTGTGTAATACGCTGGTAATACACTTTATAAATGGATGAAAACAGAACACAGCAGTCTCATTATGACCCAGTCATACATTTTTTCACAAATTGGGTATAGTCACTTTACAATTACCATTTTTAACCTCGTCAATTACAATATGACATTATATATAAAATGTTTTTGTACAATTTTTCAATTGGCTGAATGACATCTAAACTGGCTTGTTTTTGATGATAGAACAACATTATAACACAGGGGTGGGCAGTTATTTTTTCCATGGGGCCACATGAGAAACAGAAAATAATATGGGGGGTCGGGCCAAAATGGTAAACTTAATTCTGCATAATATTAATTGTATTTCTTTATAAAAAGCAGTAAATAGCATTGTTTTGCTGGTAGGCTGGTAAGACTGGTAAGAGGATATGTTATGACTAAGCAATGAGGTTGCCTTACAAAAATGTAATAACAAAAAAAACACCTCCAAATTAAAAGCAATGCAGTTTTTGTCCATGCATGAGGTAAAATTATAAAATAAGTTTATTTTGCAATTCCAGATTAGCTTAAAGGGACATAAAAATGTCAATTACAATATGACATTTTATATAAATAGTTTTTGTACTATTTTTCTGTTTGCCCCAAAATCACATAAGGAGAAAATGTTGACTTTCGTACCGTCTTCTGTATACTGATGGATGTCTTGGTAATAGCATCAATCAGTAGAGTTTATGCGTCCTGTCAGTGGTCATAAACTTGGGGCTAATGGGCCTAACAGCCTGAGTGCGCATAGGCTACAGCTGCACTGCACCAGGGTGTCAGACTGTAATGTCCCACATTTGTGCGAGTGTCACACAATCCCTGCTAATGCTCCCTGGAGATGACAAGGTGTTGGTGGGCTTTTGCCTGGAGAGAGGGAAAAAAGAGAGAGAGAGAGAAGGAGAGGGAAGAGAAAGAGAGTGTAAGGGCAGAGAGAGGGGAGCCAAAGGGAGAGAAGGAGAGAGGGAGCAAGGGCAGAGAGGGAAAGAAGGAAGAGTGAGCGGGAGAGAGGGGTAGTCCGAGGACAAAGAGAAAATAAGGGACAGAGGGGGGAGAGAGTATGAGGGAGTGAGCAGAGAGATGGGGTAAGAGAAGAAAGTGAGAGAGTGAAAGGGAGAAAAAGGACAGAGAGTGTGAGAGCGGACTGAGGATCACCGCTGATCCTAATGCGGGGTGATGGTTACAACAGCTTTTAATTCTTGATAGTGACACGGCCATAGAACGTCTTTGGCGGTTTGCTCAGTGGCTGATCAAATAAAGCCAAAAAGCAGTGGGCTAAATTGAATTAAAGGTTGGTGCTGTAATGTGACGCACGGGCTTGTTTTGCTCTCCTCGGCACGGCCCTGATCTGGTTTCCTGGGTTGCAGCGGGGCCACATCCTTTACATTCCCCGCTGCACCTCGGGCTTCCGCACTATTTTCCTCTCTTCGCTCAAACGTATTCTCCTCTGCCCTCCAAAGTCAGAGCCGGCCCTCTCCCCTGATCCCCTTGATCCCTCATCAGGGAGGCCAACTGCAATATCTCCACTGCTAAATTAGCATTTTTCTCATTACCACCACCTCTGGGCTGCCGCTCGCTCGTCTGGGGACCGTGCACTTTCCTTGTGCAGCCCTCACCACACTCCCTGGACCGCGCTTACCTTGTGAAGCTCTTACTGGGGGGAGGGAACCATCGTTATTCTATTTTCTTATTTAACTTTGCTCACATCACCCTGTTTTACATTTCAGAAATATTCAAGTGTGTTTGAATAACTGAATAATGATGCACACGTTTAATTAAATGAATACAGGATCCAATATGTAATCTAATTGTACAAATCTGCTTGGAATAAGAATCATTTTGCTTTTGCAGAGTTTATTGTTATCTGTAGATCGTGTAACAGAGATCAACAACAATCTGTATCAGTTATACTGTTTAGTATTGTACTATTGTTTTCATTTTTTTTTACGTGAAAGATTGTCACTATGAATCTATGATACTGACCCAAGTAAGTCATTATTAGTTTAGCTTGGGAGAGTGAGGTAACAGTGGGATAAGTGATGACAGCATTACTAAAAGCTTTCAGAGACCAGTGTGGAGCTGCTTACAAGACACATTTTGCTAAAATTTTGCTCAAATACTTGGGAAAAAATCTGGTAAAATGAAAACAGAAAGTCTGTACATCTTGTATGAAAAGAATAACTATATAGGCGATTAATTTGACATTTTCTTTAAAGGTGCCCTATGTAACTTCTGAGGTGGAGGTTCCGCCACTTGCTTGTCTCCATGGAGATGTTATTTCTTTGCCTGGAATGTCCCACAGTATGTCATTAAACATATATCCCTCACATTTGTTCAGTTACAGGTGTTTTATAGCTCAAACATACCTTAAAAAAGAAAAAATGAATTTTGACCATTAACCTGTCTCCATTTCCAAGTTTGTTTCCATAATGTGGAATAATCAAGGCAAAACTGTATGATCTCCATAGAGACAAACACGTGTTAGACTCTCCACCAAAAAAGTTACACAGTACACCTTTAAGTATTGTCTAAAAGTAAACATAACTGCTTAGTAGGGGTGGGCGATATCTCGAGATTTTAAATATATCAAGATTTTTAAAAAACTCGATATGAATTCTGACATATCGTATATATCGATATAATGGTTATATTCAATTTTGATTTCGTCGCTTCGCTTGTTTGTCTTCTCTGTGGCCGCCCGCGCGCCCCCGCCTCCCTGATTTTGTTCGCTCGTGTCTCCTTCACTCGTCACTATCGCCGTGAACGCCGAAAGTTGGTGCCAGTGAAAAGCTTCAAGCACCACGAACCTTTTCCACCATTTACAGACAAGAGCATCAGCAGCACATCCTCATATTCCACCTCGTGTCCTTTAGTCCAAAAGAAGTTGAATCCCATGAGCAGCACGTGGAGTGCGCTGTTTATGCAAATTAGCCATGCGCTTTTTAAGTTTCGTTTCTGTAAAACGTAAACAAGTCTGCGCAAAGCTGCAAAAAAATAAAAATAAAAATTAACACTATAATCTCAAACGGGCTGATGTGGCTCTTGAGTTGTTATGCTATATATATTGTAAAGTTTAGTAATGTAAATTCTATTTATGCAGAAGATTTTAATGAATAATCTGTTGCAGTGTAACTTGTACAAAAGTGTTTGGAAACGTTGGGTTTGATCTGCAGTGGATTGTGGGAAACCTCAGAGCTCCTTACTGCTGGAACATGGATCTGTTAAAATAAGGAACATTCTGAGCTTCTTCTGCTAAATGAGCTCATGGTCATGATTATGGTTTGGATAACAGAGTTAATGCAAAGATGAACTTGTGTTGAGTTGTTTTATTTACGAATGAAACAAAGGAAATATGTTTTATTTCTTTTATTTAACAGTTTATATTATTTATGTAATTAGGGGTTTTTGTAATCTTAAATGTTCCTATATGAACTGCCGACCTCTTACACTTTAATTAAAAAAAAAAAGGACCTTGTGGAATTTGGCATATTTTGCAGTTTTCCGTTTTAGGGGGTTATTTTTTCCTGTACAGATATCGAGATATATATCGTATATCGAGATATAGCAAAATATATCGAGATATATTTTTTGATCCATATCGCCCAGCCCTACTGCTTAGTACAATTTTTGTTTATAAAATGTTGCTTCAAATTGTAAAGACTGGAGAAATTATTGCACGTAATCAAATAGCTGAAAATTCTTAAATGTGTTCCTATATTATTCATTTGAATGTGTTTTAATACCGTCAAATGACTATACACCTGAAATCCTTCAAATCGCAAGACTTTCGTGACAATGATCATTTTCTAGTCAAACACTGTGAATGGGTGTTTGTACTTCAGGAGGTAATTGGCACATAGAGCTATGTGTAATCAGCACACTGTTTTACGAGGCGCACACTGATGATGTCAATGGTTTCTTTGGAGAGCGGCATCTGTGATTACAAAATTGGAAGTCATTAGCATTATATCCTGGAACACTCAATGCTTCCCCAGACTGGGCAGATAGGGAATACCAGGACTATCTTTTTTCACAGCGGCCCTTGGGATACCACTGCATGTTTAATTTCACACTTATTTCACTCTATAGATGTTAACACAAAGAGGGCCAATGCTGTCTTTTCAGTAAAGTTCACAAATCTTACCAAATGGTGCTTCAAAGTGAATGTCTATTTTGGCTCCCGCTGCAGGCAGTACACACAGAGTTAAAAGGAGAGTCATTTGAATAGAGAATGATTCTGACTCCAACCGACAAAAAAGATAAAAAGAAGTTGCTCCATCTGCTCCTTGAAATGCAGCGGCACTGAAGCGTTACATTGTTCCCTTATTATGAGATCACAGCCAGATCAAATGAAAGGGCTAATGGAATTAAGCCGCTTTAAGTTGAAAAGAGGACAGTTTTTTGTATATAAACATGTCCTGGATTAACCTTTTGTTCTTCTTGTATCTCCTTTTCAGAACTATCATGAACTGCAACTTGAAGGTGATCCAGCCCCGCGCCTTCGCTCAGAACCCACACCTGCGCTACATGTGAGTAAATATTCTTTGACGTTCGCCTTTTCCTGGGGCTTTCAAAGGATTTATTATGATCTGTGGTGGTTGACAGCTTGTGTACGGCTAGAGATGAGTTAGCGTTGAACACAAGATGATGCCGTTGATAGAGAGTGGCTTTGGGGGAAAATTGTGGTGCTGCTATTACTGCCACACATCTTAAATGAGACGTCTATTATGGGACTTGGATAATTGGATTCCTATCTGGCCCGCTTCTCTGTACCGGGGAATAGCAACATGCCGAAGTCGCGCTTCTATTTAGTCGGCAGTCGCCAAATGAACAATTTGTCCGGGAGGCCGAACATCAGAGAGCGCCGCCAAGAGCAAAGTAATCTTTAACAAAGGCTGATGTGTCACCCTATGACAGCCTGTTATTCCCCAATTTTCCAGGAGTAAACACGGCGAGGAACTCAGTCACAGCCTTTTACCTGAGCGCACGGCCATTTGCAATTTCCACTTGTCGGCAGAAGCATTTTGCCGCTCTTTTCTTCTTCAGAGTCTGACGCCAGATGTGAATGTGCTGCCTATGTGTTTTTCTAAGGAAGTGCTCAACATAAAAATAGCAAAAAAAAAATAGATTACTTTTTACTTCTTACCGAGTATTTAAAAGTTCTTCTAAAGTCAACTTACAACTAAATGTGTCAACACAATTGTTATTATTGCACCCAGATAAAGAAGTCTGAATAATTTGTGTGGTTATAGCCATAATTTCAAACAGCTTCTTATTTAGATACTATTTATTGTTCAGTGTGTACTACACATATCAAAGTAACAGTGATCCACCATGTTTGTGTGTCTATCTCACAAAACAGCATCGATGATAGTTGGAGCAATGTTTTTTTATAAAATGCTTCTTGTACATAAAGCTGAATAGAGTAGCCACAATCTGCACTATAATATTATTTATGCGTACAATTACAAAGTATTCACGTAAATAATTGCTCAAGTAAGGGCAAGAGTAAAAGTATTTGAGAAACTACCACTTGAGTACTGAGTAATGGTTTGTATCAGAGGTGGGGACTTGCAAGTCGTGACTTGGACTCAAGTCAGACTTGAGTCACTATTTTTAGGACCTGAGATTTTACTTGATAAAATGGACTAAGACTTGGGACTCAACTTGGACTTGAAAGTCAATGACTTAGGACTTGACTTGGACTTGAGGCCTGTTTGCCTTGAGAAAACTTGAGAAGCACTTTTAAATCTGAATTGTTTCTATTCTGACTGTAATGATTCATTCTAAGATCTTGTTAAGTTAAATTTACATTTCTACAACTCTTCCATATGCTATGAATACTTCAATATAAATCTACTATGACTTTTTAATTACAATTTAGTTTGAAATTCATGTAACTTGCAAAAATCAAAGCTATATTTGGTACTTTGGTTTAAAGACTTGAAATGACTTGAAGCTCAAAGCAGACTTGACTTGGACTTATTGGCCAGTGATTTGAGACTTGACTTGGACTTGCCTATATTTGACTTGGGACTTGACTCGGACTTGAGCTCAAAGACTTGACACTTATTTGAGACTTGCAAAACAACAACTTGGTCCCACCTCTGCCTTTAATACATACCAAGTCATGATTGGTAAAAACAAATATCGATGGTTGTAGGATGGTTGTAGACTTGAGAGTTATTTGAGACTTGCAAAACGACCCCGAGGTGGGACCAAGACGTGTATTTAAGATCTGAGCTTTGTGAGTTGATATAAATAGACAACCAAAACCTAAAATAATGTAGATTCTGAAAAAATAGGAAAAAATGCTAACTAACTAACTATATATATATATATATATATATATATATATATATATATATATATATATATATATATATATATATATATATATATATATAAATGTGTTTCTCACCTTCCACGGTGGTAGGTCTCTCTCACCCTCATTGAGCTCGGGTCCTCTACCAGAGGCCTGGGAGCTTGAGAGTTCTGCGCAGTATCTTTGCTGTTCCCAGTACTGCACTTTTCTGGACTGAGATGTCCGTTGTTTTTCCCGGTATCTGTTGTAAGCCACTCTTCCAGTTTGGGGGTTACAGCCCCGAGTGCTCCGATCACCACAGGCACCACTGATGCCTTTACTTTCCAGGCTCTCTCCAGCTCTTCCTTGAGCCCCTGGTATTTCTCTAGCTTCTCGTGTTCCTTTTTCCTGATATTACCATCGCTTGGTATTGCGATGTCAACCACCACGGCTCTGCTCTGTTTCTTATCCACCACCACTATGTCTGGTTGGTTCGCCATCGCCATTCTGTCAGTCTGTATCTGGAAGTCCCACAGGATCTTGGCTCGGTCATTCTCCACAACCTTTGGAGGTGTTTCCCACCTTGATCCTGGGGTTTCCAGCCCGTAACTCTGCACAGATGTTTCTGTACACTATGCCCGCCACTTGGTTATGTCGCTCCATGTATGCTTTCCCTGCCAGCATCTTACACCCTGCAGTTATGTGCTGGACTGTCTCAGGAGCCTCTTTGCACAGTCTACACCGTGGGTCTTGTCTGGTGTGGTAGATCTGGGCCTCTATTGCTCGAGTGCCCAGGGCCTGCTCCTGAGCAGCCAGGATCAGTGCCTCTGTGCTGTCCTTCAGACCAGCCCTCTCAAGCCATTGGTAGGATTTCTTGATATCAGCCACTTCAGTTATGTTCCGGTGGTACGCCCCATGTAGGGGTTTGTCCTGCCATGATGGTCCCTCCAGCACCTCTTCCTCTGGACCCCACTGTCTGAGACATTCTCTGAGCACCTCATCTGCCGGGGCCTTGTCCTTGATGTACTCAAGGAGCTTGGATGTAAGATAATATCTGATCACTATCTGATTATCTTATCTGAGTGATCAGCTATATATATATATATATATATATATATATATATATATATATACTTTAATATTGCCAATTGAAAGCTTTTGTCACTCTACATTTCTCACAGTAAGAAGAGAGAACTTGACAATTTCTTAAAAAAATTACTCAAGTGAATTTTTTTTTTAAACTTTAAATGTCCATCATTGCTTAAATCCTGGTTAATACGTAGACCATGTTTATTAGATTTATGCTGCAAGTTCTATGAATACACCCTTAAAGAGAGATAAAGCTTTAAGTATCTGAATAGACACTAAGAACCCAAAAGAACCCCTGTTTATAATCTGGATTCTGCATTTGAGCTGGTGATTGCCCTTGCCTGGAGCAGTGTGAATGAAAGTGACAATGATACAATGAGTAGAATTAACCCTGCTGTTGTCTGCAATGGCCACGGTCACTCTGTACACATGTGTTTTTCTGTAAAGAAAGACGAGGACACGTTCCCTCTGACCTTTTGTTTAACGCTGCACTGAGCTCAAGTCAACTATGCATTTTGATTTTTTGTATTTTTTCTTTAATCAATGGCTTCAGAGGATGTATTGTGTGCCTTCTCTCTTTCCGCGCAGCAGGGGATAACTGAAAAGACACTAATCTCTTTAAGTACTATTGATTTAGATCATGAATTCAAATGTGGCTCGTATAAGATTACAGTTAGTACATAGTGCACATTCTGTTTTGTAAGACAGTTACACGATACAAGAACATATTCTTCTTTGACTATAGTCTTGCACATACAGGAGTTATTTTAAATGCCAGCTTCAAAGAATGGCATACCTTCATCATGGCCGTTTGAATGCAGGTCGACTGTTGCTAGGTAGCGCTGAAGATAAGTTTCAAATGAGAGTTATTATGGTTGAGTATAGAGAATAAATTCACTTAAGTTAGAGGGATATAGGTCTGCTTAATGTGATCACTGCTGTGTCCTCAAGATTCTCAGGTCACATAACTGGATCGAGGCAAAAACTATAGGTCACTATAAAATACATTAAAATTACATCTTTTTTCCGCACCATTTTATGTTTAGACCTTGGACATGTGATAATGACAGTGCCTGCTATTTAAAACTAAAGGAATATCTTTTGAGCCAACCAACAGTGAGATTTTTTTTTTTTTTTTGAGTTTCTGTGTTTTAAGGGATCTTAACCTTTTTGACCTCAGGGCCTAACTTGTTCAGCACACAATAACCTGGGGCAAATGCACAAATTAAAGTGAAAGTATTTTTTTGTTCTTTATTTGTTCCTATTAATTTGGGGGAATTTTAGGAACATTTGCAGCTTTGTGTGCGTGCTGCCATCTACGGTCCCTGCAATTTCAAGTACAATGTGACATCACGCATGACTGACAAAAATAACTTTAACTTCATACTCCACCTCCAACTCTTTCTTTAATCCTCCATGTTTAGCATCTCTGTATGCAAGATGGTTGTGGGTGGAGTTGAGGTGTGTATTCCAACTTTAGCTGATTTTATTATATTATTTGAGTGGCCCTTATGGTGATGTACTGTGGCTCCTATATAAATGTAGTTTAAGAATCACTGTTCTATAGCACATATGATATGATCATTGTGATGCAGTAGGCAGTGTTTCACAGATGATGCAATGATTGCATGATTTCCTTTCTCTTTCCCTCTGTTATTGATGTAACACTAAATCTCTCAACCCACAGAAGCATGTAGTACATTCCACTGCAGACCCATGCATTTTAGGCTCTATTTATAAGAGTCTATCTATTACACAATTGGGCTATTCTTAGTCAGAGGTGACCTTGCAGCCACTAATGTGACCAGTGACCTCATTTAATTTCCAGTGGTAGAATCACTATCTATCACTGAAAGATGTTAACAGGATGGTGCATACCTATCTATTAGGCTAATGCGTTTAAGAGCTAAACAATATAGCAATAAAGCCTTACCTCTCAGAGAAACTCAAGTGGTATATATAATTCTCTCATTAAAACCAACAGATGTCTGACTCTAATGTGTGCAGTTTTTTCCCCCCCATTCATTATAAGCAGTTGTCACCTGTCATACACATTTGTTTACTGTGAAGGTCATTTTTTTCTGTCACCTCAAAATATAGTCTGAATTTTGCAATGAAATTTTGCTAAGACTATATAATGAAATATTTACATTAAAACTATATTCGTCTTTTAAATTGGAAAAGTGCACAATCTCGGAAATCTCTGCAAGTTCAGCCTTTAAGAAAATGGTCTCATTTTTAAACCAAATGAGCAGGAGTGCTTTTAACTGCACACACATTATGGATTCAGACGATTGGCCAAAGTTCACTTCAGAGTCATTTTAATATTGAAACTTTTCTCCAGCCCAGCAGTTTGCGTTCTTCCCAGTGGGGTATCCGCGCTCCATAGCCCTCTGCTGATGGAGTAAACATATTAACGTGTTTGTCTCAGTAGCTCTAGTGATTCAGCAGCAAATCCCAGCGCACCGATTGTTGTGTCTGGAAAAACTGATTAAACTGCAGGGATCCCCTCAGCACCATGGCCCACATTAAAGAAGCCATCACTTATGTTCCTTCTATAGTGGCACCAGATGACCGTACTCACCGCACTCAGCTGGCCATTAGTCCCAAGGCTTCTGCAGTTCAGGCTCGGTGGAGTCGTGTCCTACATCCTTGCTAGACTAAATTTGGAAATGTCCGGCTAACATGTGCCAATAAATAAATAAATAAATAAATAAAATAAATTCAGATTTCTGTTACGGACAATAGCTACTAATATTTCCGTGGAGTATGACATTAACATAAGCTAAGTATGAGTAAGGATAATATATTACTTTGCGCTCAATGCCAATGATTCCCAGAGCCAAGACTAATGGGCACTGTACTGTACTTGAAGAGAAAGTTAAACAGAGGAATTCAAATTAGTTTGCTAGATACATAAATGAAAATGTTATTTGTTTATTTTGCTTTCTAAAGTTAGGAACATTTTATTTTTTATTATTAAAAATGTTGCTTGCAATGCCTCTCTGAAGCATTCAAATAATTTGGTTAAATGTCCTATGGTAGTGTTTTAGTTATAGGCATATATTTTCTCTTCAAAAACATGTCTGGACTCAAGTTGATTTTCATTTGCACATTGCCATCTGTGCTCCTTTCTGTCTTCAAGTCACAGCTAACCAACTTCAATGCTTGCAGCTAGCTGCATTCATGCTGCATCATGTGCAGTTTTGTGCTATTTATTTATTAATTTATAATTTTTTAATGTAAATGCTAATGTAAATGCTTGTTTTAAAGATGTAGATTATTCATGAAATATCTAGACTGTGGCCAAAGGGAGTATTAAAAAAGAAGAAGCAAACGGTTCATAGCATTGACGTGATCACATTGTGTCCTTGGGCAAAGCATACCCCACAATGTCTAATAGAATGAAGACTGTAGAGTGAAAAATAACTTCTTTAGTATTATGTCTGTTTTCTTTGCAACATGTCCATCTGCTTGTGCATACATTTAAGGCACAGAATGTTAGGGTTAGGTTGTTATGAATACATCTGAAAGTAAAAGTGAAATTGACAGTTTGCAACACTGTTATGTATAGATCTGATGTCTTCTTTTTCTTTACATAGGGGTTAGCAATCAAAGGCCAGGCAGGCTACTGTTGAGCAAAAGATGCAGCATTCGCTCTTAAAAAAGAGAGAGTTACACAACAATACAGTTAATCATGTACATTTCAGTGTTTCGTTAACATGCCTTAAATTTTTGGCAAAAAAATTGCATGGTAAACATTAGGGGTGTGCAGAAATATTGAAATATCGATATATCGTATCGTTTAATATGATGATACAGTATCAATATTGTGGGCTGCTGTATCGATATATCGCCAAGAGTATTTTTTGGTATATTTTACAAAATTATTTTGTTACAGCTACAGTTTTGTTGTTTGTTTAGTGGAAAGAAACTTGTTCATGCGACACATTTGATATTTTCACTGTTTTGAGGATTAAAATGTTTGTGTTTTATATGAACTTTGCACAAGAAGTGGTTCAAAAAAGACTTTTAGTATCACAGCCATGATTTAGACATTATTTTTTATTGGACCGTATCGAACTGATTTGAAATATATCGTATTGAATTATATCGAATCGTAAGATCACTGTATCGAGATATGTATCATATCGTGGCCTATGTATCGTGATATGTATTGTATCGGCAAATTCTGAATGATACCCAGCCCTAGTAAACATTTTACACTAGTAAATATTTTTTACTTTTTTTCATGTGCTTCTCCCATTATCTCCAGTTAAAACTACTACAAGGATAACTGTCTATCTGAATGATCTTTTTTGGAAAGATGGGGCAGAAGCAGAGGCTCTCATCTATAGAGGGTGCTGAGATCACACACACACCTGATGTAAGCATGTGTCACACAGTCTGTTTATCTCCCTGTGCACCACCTGAGGGCGAGACATGGATTTTACATAGATCAATAATACTTTTACTGCAGAACAATTGTAACTGTGCCCCCGGCCAAAACACCACTCCAATTACAATATGCTACAAGTGTGAATAATTGCAACAGGAAGGGCATCTGGCATGAAGACCTGCAGAACCATCTTTATACTGATCTGCTGCGCCAGTCCCAATAAGTAGAAAAGTAAGTCAAAAAAAGGGGTAGTATTTTAGTAAATGTCTGGAAGATTATGTCATGTAGTGATTGGTCAGAATGACTGTGAAATAGCTTTAAAAGTATATGGCAGCTGGGTCTTTATCTTACCATCAGGCTAGACATGTCTCTGCAGTATTTTCCTGTGCACCTCTACTCTACACTATTTTGAGAGATAGCAAACTACATCTAGTGAAATTGCATATTCTGAATACAACTTTCAAGTAACTGTATTCTGGTACATTTCCTCTCTAATTTAGTGGTATTCAGAATCCTTCCTGAAGTCAAATAAAGACATTTGGGTATTTGATCACGCAATTTAGGCTTAAAATTGCATCTTTTTGTAAGAAAAATAGAAAACAATGCTCTTGTGGTCAGTACATGTGCATTTTTTCCTGATAAATAAATGTTTTACAAATGGTGCAACAAATAAATCTGGTCTAATCCCACATTATATTTTTACACAATAATATAATGCGACTCAATGGAAAAAGTGATATACAGAATACAGTACTCTGCTTGGATGATGTAACAGAATATGATTATATATAAATTTAAATGTAATCCAGGTATTCACTACTCATCTTCAATATATTTTCGACGTATTCTTCCCAACCCTGACTGCACTGCATGTACTTCTGAACTTCAGAAGTGTATTATTCTATATACTATTCAGTATAAACCAGAGTACTCTTGGTTTGACATCACTGCACCTTTTCTACTGTAAAGAGAAGACATACCATAGTTCTTCTTGTATGCCTTTATCCTTAGCCCCGACATCTCCCTGACTATTAAAATATTCTGTGCCCGGGGCGGACTGACTTACTCTTGTGATTAACACTTTTAGACAATAGCTAACCGCTGGTGAGGTGGAGAACTGTCAAACTCAATTGAATCCGTCCTTCCTTTCTTTACCTTTTCTCTTTTGATCCGCACATATATCTGACCTAGCGTTCCCATTGCACACAAAGCAGCTGCTCAAAATGGAAGTTCGTCAGCAGCCCAGCCACGCTATAAGGTCCCCGGGCTTTCAAGTCATTTGGCGCCGCCCGTGCTCCCCTTTCCCATTTGAATCTGGCGTGGAGTGTTTGTCCTCGCCCGTGTCATACTAAAGGTCATTGTCTGGATGGTGAGGCCAGCCTCCTCTTTATTCGGAGAGAGAGAAAGAAAGAGAGAGAGAGAAGAGCCCAATAAATCTGGAGGGAGCATTGTCACCGGGGAGTCTCAAAGGTCATTCCCCCCGGACAGGAGGAAGTGCGCAGACTGGCTCTCATTAAGGCTTCTAAGCTGTGTTTTCCAGCGCCACGTTTTGCCTAAATGTCACTTACTTTCATACTCGGGTCAGGTGGTCCGTCGAGCATGACACTGGAGGTAATTAGAAGACTCTAGATGAGTCTTAGTTATTGTGGAGGGTGGTGCTCTTCGTGCTTGTTTTAGGATAAGATAAACCTTTATTTGTCCCACAATGGGGAGATTACAGTGTTGCAATTTTCAAGAACATGTGATCAAAATGAAAATGAATAACTGTAAAGACAAAGGGCCCGATCTTGCCCCCAGTCTTAGCAGTAGTGCTAGTGTTAAGGAGGGGGCGTGTCCAGGTTGGGCAGTACTTCGCTGCTAGAGGCTCGAATAGGGTGGTACAAGTACAAATACGTCTCAACCAATCTGTGACTGCTGTAGCATTCAAAAGTACTGCCAGTGTGGGTAATGTCTGCAATCTTTGCATCATTACAAGGCAGCAGAGGGGTGTGAAGAAAATTTATGTATATATGGGTACAGCAAAACAGCTCTGAAGCCACACGATGCAAGTACACAACAGTGGGCCGTGGTCACATCCCCTCCCGCCTGTCCCAGCAATCCGCTCAGCCTCTCACCTGAGGTACGAGTGTCCAACGCTGCTACTGCTGACCGCTCACATTCTCACGCACAGACATGGATTAAACCATTAACACAGGGAGAGGGTGCAGGACTTGCATTTGCACTGCACAATTGGCTGATATGCGCATGAGCGCACAGAGCAGGATGTGCAGGTGTCTGTTCAGAGCGGTGCTCATGTGCACTATATGTCTCTTGAGCCGCTGTACAAACCTCTACTGACCGCTGCCGTCAAGAGAGCAGCACATACAAGACGTGCATCTGCTCCGCTGTCACAGCCCCGAGCTATCAATGAATGCGCACACTGATCCCACTCAGACTCCGACTGCTCCCCAGCTCTGTTATCTACTGTTCTGAAGGTAGTCTACCTGCTGGCAACTAACTTTATAAACTAACCAAAGTGGCACAATAATTTGGTCACAAAATTAAATGGATCTGATGTCAGAAAGGACATGACGATGTGAGGTAATCTGGCATCACTGCATTAGAACCTCAAACAGGGTAAGAAAACACACTTTAGGACAGCACTGTAAACAGCCTCATGTGAATGAACGGCTTTTGTACAGATCCAGATCAAACCAAACCAGCGCAGTGCTGAGCAAATACAGGGAGAGGGCGAGGGGCTGTGCTCTGCTGCGGGAGGGCATCTGGACAGCTCCCCACACAGCACAGGAACATGTAACAAATGTCTAGCATTTATGATCCTAATATATTCCCAAATAAAAGAAGTCTTGAGCATGTTACATGTTGTTTTTCATGTTACATTTTGTTTAACTTTAATTTAACGGTCCTGTATTATGCTAAATTTTCTCTTGTGAGCTTTAAGCCATGTTAGAATGTCATGCCTCATCAAAAACATGTCTGGGGTTGGGTTTGTTGCTGTTTCATTCACACATGTTTGAGTAACATTTTTCGTCTGTCTACATCTCCAAAGCTCAAAATGTTCTGTTGCACCACCTTGTAATTTTATTAAGCTGTAGTTTTCAAGTGAATGGCTCCTTTTACCTTTTGTTCAGAAGAGATTGACAAATCCAGGGCTGAAGTGACCTAAATGATTCTACTTAAGGTGTATGAAGTTTAAAAACACAGTGGAGCACTTCCTGTATCACCACATGACATCAGGGTGGAACAGAGTGTTTTTCATTTGAGAGAACACAACCTCAATATGCATAATATTTGTGTGTTAAATATGTGTAAACAAAACAAAACCCAACTCCAAGTATATTTGTGATGTGGAAGCAACATCAGAAAATAGTGTAATACTGGCCTTCTAATGTTTGAACGTCGAGTTACTCAGTGCACCTTTAAATTTGTAATCAGTCTTTTTGCGACGGTCGTGTTGTGTGACTAAAATGTTTAACTGTGGCGGTCATTGTGTCATTGACGGTGATGAGAAAATGTCTTAATTTAATATCTTAATTATCCACTTATATTATGCTATGGCAGATTTTTGGACATAGATGACTATATTGAAGAATATACAATTGAATATAGTGGCCATGACCTTGTGCTGACACTTCTGAATACTACAATATTGGTTATACATCCTTACTATGGCTTTATGTTACTCTGCACCACTGCAAGGCTCCCATATACAGTACCTATACCTGCTAACATGAAACATGAAGCGACACCTGCACTCTCTATAGTGTAAATCCTGCCTCTTGCACACATCCTTATATAAAAATAGTGCACTGATCTCCTTGGTGTAAATGAATGCTAAACCCTCATATACCTCACTGTGACAAGCATCTTCCATCGCCACTTTAGGCTGTTAGGTACTTCTTTTAGCCGCTGACAGCTCTAAGTGCTCCAGAGCCCAGGGTCGAGTTTGCTGGAGGGGCGAGACGGTTGAAGGGAGTGAACTTGTGACCCCTGCTGACTGGTGGTGTAGTCATGGAGCTGTGGAGTACTACAGACAGGTGTCACCGGTCTCCGCCGCGATCATGCCAAATGATATGCGATGGAATGGAAGGAAAGTAGATGTGGATCTTAGCGCGGACTGAGAAATGTTGAAATGCAGAGGTGATTCCCGGAGGAGTAAGTGAGCGATTCGTTCAGATGCCGCCTGTGAATATATGATGATGTGTGAATTTGCTACAGAGCTGCTAAGAGTATAGTTTACCTTTTTGGAAGAGTAAAAAGTATTATTATTATATGAATAGCCCTACAACCATCTATATTTGTTTTTACCAGTCATGACTTGGTATGTTTTAAAGGCAGAGGTGGGAAGTTGTTGGTTTGCAAGTCTCAAGTAAGGCTCAAGTCTTTGACATCAAGTCCGAGTCAAGTCCCAGTTCAAATAATGGCAAGTCCAAGTTGAGTCTCTAGTCACTGGCCCATAAGTCCAAGTCAAGTCCAAGTTGTCTGCTTTGGGCTTCAAGTCATTTCAAGTCTTTAAACCAAAGTACCAAATATAGCTTAGATTTTTGCGATTTATATGACTTTTAAGATAAATTGTACTTAAAAATCATAGTATATTTATGTATGAGTATTTATAGAGTATGAAAGAATTCCCTTTTAAATGTCTTAACAAGATCTTAGAATGAATCATTACGGTCAGAATAGAAAGAATTCAGATTTAAAAGTGCTTCTCAAGTCTTCTCAAGTCACAGGCCTTCAAATCCAAGCCATGTCCCAAGTCAATGACCTTCAAGTCCAAGTTGAGTCCATTTTATGAAGTCAAGTCTCAAGTCTGACGTAAGTCTAAGTTGTGACTTGCAAGTCCCCATCTCTCTGATTAAACGTGCTGTACCTGATTTTTATTTATTTTTTTATGTGAAAAGATCAGTGAGTTTGCAGTGGTTCAGTTATGCCTCAACTCATGCTTTTGAAACACCTTAATGATTCATCAAAATGAGTTTTGCTTTTCACAAGTTTCAGAGGCCAGAGTGAAGGCTGTAATGCTGACAACTACTAGCATGCTAATAGTGCACTTCCAGATTAATATAATCAAATGCAGGAAGAAACATAACCACCCCTCTAACCAGTGAAGATATTTTATACGAATTTAAAGTACTACTGTCTTACATTTAACGAACTTTAATTGAGAGTCATCAAAGTAACTGTACAGATAAATGTATATGCAGACTAGCCTGGGAGCGCTCTCTGTGACGTGGCCATCCTGCTATCTGTTGGGAATTTTAGCCAACTAGCCTCTTTTATTGCTGCTTCAAGTTTAGCACGAGGCTGCTCCTTATCGTCGCCTATTCCTGTGATACTTTGTCAGCATAAATGCCTAAACAAGGCTCTACACAGCAATACTGGTCCCTGAACGTAGACTTTTGGTGTCAAATATGCAGTTACAAAGCAGCAATTTCCTCTGGTTCACTGAATATCTTAAGAATGCTTATTTAATTTGGACTTTTCCATTGTATTTTATCATTCCTCAAGGCATTTACACACTCTCCAGTAGCCTATTAAACCCCTTGGATGTGCCTTTTGCTGCAGTGCTAGCTAGGGCTGTCAAAAATATTGAAAATCAGATACTAAAACTAACATCAATAGTATCAATAGTAAAAATGTTCACAGTCATGATTGCAATACATTTATAGCTTGCACTTTACCTATCGGCATTTTCAGTTTCTCTGAAGCCTTTAAGCAATGGTTTAATGTAAAGAATAAGGAATTACTACACTATGAATCCCATTGCTCTTATTGGGATTTCAAATGAGCAAGAGAATATATTATAACACCATTTGTGTCCAGTACTGTCTCAGTCACGTATCAGAGAACAGGTGTTACTCAGCCTGTTTACTTGTCGCCTCGGTAATGTGTCGTGTGTGTCTTTTACTTGTCACACTGGTTTACCTCACATGGGTTGTCCACATTATGATGAAACAGAGCTCCAGCTATGTTAATAAAGTAGGGTTGTCAAAAGTAAAGCAAATCAGATACTAATCTACTCTAAAACTAGTATTGAAACTTGATACTAGTCAATGTGAATGTGAAAGGGTGGCATTCACATCTATCTGTCTGTCTGTCTGTCTGTCTGTTTGTCTGTCCGTCCGTCCGTCTGGTCGATCGGTCTTTCGGGGTGGGGGGTGGGTGGGGGTGTGTATAAATAAAATTGTTTCTCACCTTCCACGGTGGTAGGTCTCTCTCACCCTCATTCAGCTCGGGTCCTCTACCAGAGGCCTGGGAGCTTGAGAGTTCTGCGCAGTATCTTTGCTGTCCCCAGTACTGCACTTTCTGGACTGAGATGTCCGTTGTTTTTCCCGGTATCTGTTGTAGCCACTCTTCCAGTTTGGGGGTTATAGCCCCGAGTGCTCCGATCACCACAGGCACCACTGATACCTTCAATTTCCAGGCTTTCTCCAGCTCCTCCTTGAGCCCCTGGTATTTCTCTAGTTTCTCGTGTTCCTTTTTCCTGATATTACCATCGCTTGGTATTGCGATGTCCACCATCACGGCTCTGTTCTGTTTCTTATCCACCACCACTATGTCTGGTTGGTTCGCCATCACCATCCTGTCCGTCTGTATCTGGAAGTCCCACAGGGTCTTGGCTCGGTCATTCTCCACAACCTTTGGAGGTGTTTCCCACCTTGATCCTGGGGTCTCCAGCCTAGGGCCCCCAAATTGCTAACTCTGCCACTGACACCAGGGATCTCCAACCATTTTCCTCTGGTGAGCTACCTTTATAAAATGAAAATGCCACAGAGCTGCTCATTTTAGCATTTGCAAGAAATTGAGTAAATATAAGACCCTTAGCATTAGCCTCAGCCTTAGATGAGGCACAGTTAGCTGTCTATAAAACATAAACCATCCATTTATAAGTGCACAAAGTTAGCCATCAGATACATTTACACTTATCTGATGGCACAACACAATATGTATAATTCAGAAATCCTTTGGCGAGGAAGTTGGTGGAGAGCTACTGGTAGCCCACGACCTACAGGCTGGAGGCCTCTGGATTACACAGATATAAGACCACATGGTAATATAAAAGAAAGTTCTGTGATTTAATGTTGAAAATTACATTCTATTGTCTACATTAAGAGTGCTTTTTTTTTTTTTTTTTTTTTTTTTTAATCATTGTGCTATCTGAACAATATCGATCTATTCCTTAGTATCGAAATCAAGTTTTAAATGTTAATATTGTGACAACACTAGTGCTTGCACATACATTGTCTTGTTGCTTACTCCCATGCTTTTAATTTCATGTGAGTTTTTCGTGCGTTAGATTGTATTGTTTATACATGGATTACTTGTGAACAGTTCTTGCAGTGTACCTCAAACATGTGTGTAGTGGGAGTGAATGTGTGACTTCTGATCTTTGCAGAGATGTTAGCGGCTGTTTGCTTCTTGCTGTTGGTTGTCTCTTAATTTAGCCCGGCTCTGGGGGAGGCATCCACCCACTCTCGGGCTGTAGCCTTTGCAGTCCGGCACGGTTGGCTCCATCGTGCATCGCATAATACATATTCATTATCCAGTCTAAATGCTACTATACTTCTATGCTTCCTCCGATCCCAATATCCTCTTTTCTGGATCCTCCTGCAGTGCCCACTCAGCTGTGTGGGCGTTTGCCTCTGTTCCAGTTTTGTTCAGTGGCAGTTGATGAGTTGCGGTTGTGGATGTACAGGTTTGGTGCTCTTGGTTTCCTCCCACAACCTGGCTAGTTGAATGGTATTTCAGGATCCCCCTCCAACACAGTAGTACGGCACCTCTGGCATTGTCTTACTACTACTCCCACTCTGGAGGCTCTTTGCTACACTCCAACCATTGCATAGGGATAAATTTGGTAATTCTTCTTATTGGTGGTTTTCAATGATAAAATTCGATGATGTCATAATCCCAAATGGGTGCTAGAACCAGTTTTTCCTATAGATTACATCGTACTTTGCCATGTAATTTCCAGTAACTTCATAGACTCTGAACCTTATCATTTCTGTTACATTATTATATTACAACTCACTATATGTGCTGTAACTATAATTAGTTATATATTAATTAAAACATTAAAATATGTTTCCATATGTGTTAAATATTATTGATTTATAAAATGCTGTTGTGTTATCTGAAACCCAGCAATGCCAAAATAAATGATTGTGTGGCCCATGAGTTGTATGGCTTCAGATATTGAAAGCACAGAAACGAAACCTCATCTGATCTTGATGACGCAGAGATGAAATGGTACGGATGAATTGTTTTGAAACAGTTTGCACTATGTAACTTTCTGATTGGTGGTCTGTCTCCTGGTTGTTTCTATGGATATGCCATTGTTCTGTCTGGAATGTTCCACAATATGACATTAAACAGCCCTACCTTACATTTATTAGATTACAGATTATTTTTTAGCTGTGAGCAGGGTTGCCTCTCCACCGATCTGACCTGTAACTTGGTCTAGTTTGATCTCCGTGAAGATAGAAAGATTTAATACCATACAGTGAAACATTCCAGACAAACTAATAACATCATAAGACTTAGATGGACCCTCCACCAGAAAAGACATGATGCACCTTTAGATTGTAGCATATCAATGGCAGACAATCGGCAGTTCAAATCCCACTCCATCTAGTGTATATACAGTCACTGTGTCCTTGGGCAAGACACTTCACTCACCTTACCTACTGCAAATGTGGTGCACAAGGTCGGATTATCCATATGGGCCAATGGCACGGTGCCCAGGGGCACCAATTATTCACAACCAGTGGGGGGGCACCACATGACACAAAATGAAATATATTAAAAATATTTTTCTGAAATGTATATGTTATTTACTTGAAAATGTTAAATGGCCATACATAACTCGTCATTAACTCTAATTTCATAACAACAACAATAATAATGATAATACTGAAGAAATCAAGATTACATGAACCATTCATTCCCCATTATATATGAGAAATGCCCTTGATTATGTGTACTATTTTTGATTTTTGATAGGAAGACAGGGGTAATGTGTGTATGGGGGAGGGCTGTGAGGTATAGTGCCCAGGGGCACCACATTGGCTTAATACGGCTCTGATGGTGCATGAATGAGTGGTTGGTGATCGAAAGGCTTGAGGTGATTGACAAGGCTCCAAAATGCTATACAAATCTAAGCCTAACATAAAGACAACATATGACTGAAGCAATGCCAATGAACACATACATTAAGCCCTCACAGGCAGATGATACAGCACGCTTACTTCACATGGAGAGCGGTTAGAGCTGAGACGTGCTGTTCAGAATTGAATAAGCGCCTTTACAAATTCATACGGAGTGGAGATTTGCATTGGCTGCCCGTGGCCTGGCGCATGAATACGTGTGGCTAATCTGAGTGGATACAAGCGCGGGTCTCTCTCTGTGTGATAGTGGTGTCATGGAGCGTGCGTTGGGCTGGCTGTGTGGAGATGTGTGGTGAGAAACGCTCTGATGCCCCGCCACACTATCTGAGCCACGGTCACAGGGGCACTGGCAACCTCACAGTGCATCAACCATGTGCCACTCCTGTTTATCTATAGGGAGATTGCACTGGATTTAGAATAGTGTTAAGGGACTCTGCCTGACTCCGCGTGAACAATTCTGACTAAAAACACATTGGTCTGTTGATATCTCACACACATAGAAGTTAATTATTAAAATGTAGATGGAATTTTAATTTGAGGCGTATGTTTTTTCTGAATTTAAATGTGCTGTCATATATGATCTTATCAATTATGTATCAAGAACCCACACCTTATGTTTGGCTTTATACTTTTATAACAAAGAGTGAACATTGGGGAATCTTATGCTCTTATTCATTTGTAAGTCCATCAGTTTCAGTCTATAGCACCCAGTATTATTCCAGATCATTTTATAATCATTGGACTTTGTGAGCCTTGGGCTGTGAACGTAGATCTCTTGATTTAGTTTGTGTTGCTTCTATTGTATTGCTTGTAGTTATGGAATATGTAAATCAAAATTGCATTGCTCAGATGAGAGATGAGCCTGGAACTACCTCACAAGTCTTTAGTACAGCCAGACTCGATATATAGTATATAACACTATTGTGAGACAATAAAGATATGTCTATGGGACTGCATGGCTGTCAGGAAACTCTCACTATGCTGTGATCCTGCAGCCTCTGCTGCTGTGTATCTGTTGCTGGCTTTTAATTACTTTCCTCACTTCACTCAGTCAACGTCTTGACAAATTGATTTGGGAGTGATGCATTGCTATGGCTTTGCTATGAAAAGCCCCAGCATTATTTAGCATGAATTTACTGAAATAATACATTACTCAAAATGTGCAGTCCCCGGTGACAAATGGCCATTTGACACTAAATTAAACTTTGCTACTAGATTGCAGTTCTTAACTAGAGAACAGAATGAAAATGAGAACAGAATGAAAAGGAAAAAGCACACGGCTGAGGAGAATCCATAGAGGCCAGTCAGAGAGCATACACAGACATCTGCAAAGGGAGGCATGAGGACACTGGTCAGTATTGACAGGAGACTGTGACTGGGTCAGTGGAGGGGACAGAGACAGAGGCGACAGAGGGGACATGGAAGGAGACAGAGCAGGAAACAGGAGGTAGGCCTGAGCACAGCACTAAAGAAGAGTCACCTCACCTCCAGGTCTGTGAGACACAGAGAGTGCCCAGGCCACACAGCCATACTCCATCTATAATCCACACTCCTAATAGAGCCTAATGCTTTATGACGGCAGGCTGGGCCTCAGATGGGCTGGGCTCTGGGTCGTGGGGGCTACAGGAATAATGGCTTTAGGTAATGTGCAGTGCAGGACATGCAGTCTCTGGGGACGCCATGTCAAGTGGCAGAGGATCGATAGTGTCTGAAACACTGAGTGTTCTCCTGGAGCCTGGCGCTCCAAACTCACACAGACACTTCACCGCTTCCTCACCTTGTTGCCGTCTCTTTTTCTGACATAGCTTTGATCTCTGGAGCGTTGAACAACTAAAGGGGGAAAATGATGGAGGCGAGGCATCATTTTTGTGTAGCTGAGCTGCCACAGTGACTAAAAATAGTATGTTTGAGGGTGCAGCGTGCGGGTGGAGCAGCCCACTGTCCTCTTAGTCCACATGGTGCAGAGCTTTGTAGTCCAGCGCAGGGGTGAACATGCACTGTCATCAGCCCCGATTCTCTGATCGTCTGTCTGTCTCAGACTGAAAGCAGCAGCAGCTAAATCCCTGTGGCCAATGAGGCTTTGTGCTTCCTGAGGCAGCACTTTGCCCCGGCCCCTTCCCCCCGGCGCCCCCTACAGCCTTCTCTCCACATCACACATCAGTGCAGAGCTGTGCTGACAGACAGAGGCTGACGGAGGCCTGACACTCAGTACACAGAGTACACAGAGCCAAGCCCTCCGACACAGGAGCTGTCAATCAGCGCACACTGCACAGGACTCTCGTGTGTTTGACTAGAGCACCACCATTTCAGAGGGAAGATTGTTATTTACTGTGGAGTGGTGCAAGAGAAAAGAGGATTTTCTCCCCATCACTGTGGCTCTGTGGCCTGGCCTGTGGATAGTTCCTGTGGCCTCTGACAGTGGGAGGGATTGAGCTCATGCTGACCACCAAAATAATAATGGTCAGATTACACATGTCTGCATACACAGATGTTACACAATCAGTAGATGTGTGTTGAGTGACTTTCCTTCTTCCCATTGTAGTGCAGCCAATGCATGGTGTTTCTTACTGGCTTTTTTGATAGAGAAATTCATTGACGTTTCACTAAAGGAACCCTAACCCAGGTAAACATCAGTATTGAAAAACACAGTTCCCATGATGCATTACTGGCTGTTTGGTGTTTGCAGTTTCAGGTGACTGAATGCAATCGTCTCTCAGAAGTTTGGGTTGTGGCGTGTACTCATCTTTTGTTGCCATGAGAATTCAAAATACAATCAAATAAAGCACCCAGTCAGAGGCAGCCGAGCATGTATGGATTATTGAGAATCCACTAAAAGGCTTTTACAGTCTATATAGCTATTGATCTTCAATCTAGCTGGCACATTTCACAAGAAAAAAAATACTTTGGCTTCATCTCTCAGGCACAGGAGTGACACAGCATGAAGAAATGATAATCCCCAGATGCTCTCCCTCTCACTATTTCTCTCTTTCTCTCTTTCCCTCCCCCTCCACATGCTGAGAAGACTTAAGTGATGTTAGCAATCAGAGCTGAGACCAGAGCTTGATAATCACAAGTGGCTTTCACTCATAAATGTCATGATGAGGGTGTGCTGCTTCATATGCTCTCCAATGCCATTACCACTGTCCACAGCAGCCCTCCCAGCACACTGCAGTCAGACACAGCCTAGAGGATCATTTGAGTACTACTTCTATTCCCAGTATTGTTCACTTTTTATGTACATTGCCTCCATGGAGGTGTTATTGCTTTGACTTGAAAGTTCCACCATATGGCATTAGTTTATATATTTACATAAAGGAAAGCAAGTGACATGTATTTTTGAGCTGTAAAAACACCTGTAATTTCATAAATGTAAGATATTTATGATCCCATTATATATAATCCCATATCTGATCTTGTCAGATCTCAGAAGCTAAGAGGGGCTGGGCCTGGTTGGTACTCGCATAGAAGACCACTGGGAATACCAGTTGGCAAGAACTTTTGTGTCCTTAAGCAAGACACTTCACCCACATTGCCTAGTATGAAAGTGTGTGCGTGTGTGTTGGTGACTAATGGCGGAGATTGGCAGCCTCATTTCCGTCAGTCTGCCCCAGAGCAGCTGTGGGAACAGCAGCTAACAGTACATTACCACCACCAAGTGTGAAGAGGATAAATAATGCACTGTAAAGCATCTTTGAAAAAGAAAAGAAATCAAAGGTAGCCATCTGGACTTTTCTTTTTTTATGGCCATGTTTTGACCACCTTTCAGAAAGTATACTGTCTTGAGCTAACATCTAGTTCCACAGTCCAGTACCTTCAGGTCTCAAAAACATCATCCAAATGACTATCTTTGACTACCTTTTTTCTGTCCACAAAAAAGTTACACATTTGCACCTTTAAATGTATTCTATAATGCATGCCAATACAGGTGCATTTTGACCAACAATTTTCTTTCCTTTTTTTTAATCGAAGAAACAAAGCATGAAGATCAGAATATCCAACCATGAACTGCAGCCAATGAATCTGATTAGTTTTAAAATGCCGCTTCAGAAAAGTGCCATTCAGTTTTCCAACCATTTATTGTCCTTGCCATATCTTCATTTGTGCTGCCATTAATTCAAAAATAAAATCTGATGAAATATTAAAACATGAAATACATACATTAGTCTCATTTCCAGTCTCGTAGTCACTTCACAATTTCATGCCTTATCCCTTCACATATTTTACCACGCCTCAACCTACACAGAACTACATTTTCATTTTCTCTCGTACAGAATGATTCTGTATTAGACCAGTTCTTTTCTCTAATTATTTCTGGCTGCTTAATGATCCGATTACATTGTGAGACTTTACAGGAAGACCACGGCGCTTTAATTAAGTCATGTCACTGAAGGGTGGAACAGTGCCCTGGAGTGGCTTGTACTGACAGGGGGACATTAGCTGTGGCCTGTGGTTTTGTAGCCTCTTAGTATAGGGCCCTAGCTCCACACGGACCCTATGGGCTTTTCTCAGCTAATCCTATAGACTCTGGTTACTAGAAGAGGGAGAAAAAATATTGGAAAAAAATAAATAAATTGCAATAGTTGGGGATATATTAATCTCGCAAATAAGGCTATAAAGTAAAGGTTAAAGGAACTGTATATAGCCTGCAATCTTACAGGTTTTAACAAAGGTATTACAGCTCTTGAGTATTAAAGGTATTAAAATCAGTAGCACCCTGCCACACTGGCCTGGTGCGGTGCAGGTGTGGGTGTGGGTGGGGCGCGGGCCTGTGGAAAGAATCCACAAGAAGTCTACCTTTGCCAGACACTGCAGCGGTCTGCGCAGAACTGACAGATTTTCAAAGTAAAATATCCCTGTGCATTCCTGGTAGTTAGCAAATGTACCCATTGTACAGTAGATAGCCACAGTATCCATAACCACGATAAAGTGAAATGCTGTTGTTCACCAACAAGACTTTTTGTACTTGCTGATCTATCACACTCCTGACCACAGCGTGAATCCCAGCAAATACATTGTCTCACAGCAGAGACTGCAGTCACCTGGGCGTACAAGTTGCAATAAAACTGCACCGAACCTGAAGCGTTCCGCACCTGCAGTCAGTGTACACCGGGGGTTAACTTGCATATTGAGGGTATACAAGTATTTCCCATTCTCAGTGTATGGACAGCATAGCAGTGGTTGATTGATGATTGGCTGTAGGTGCTGAAGTTTAAGTAGAGGAATCAGAGAGAGTCCTTTTAGGTTTTAACCAACAGGATTTCAGCTTTGAAACTGAATTTGGCAACCCAAATGAGAAACTCATTCTGCCTTTGAGAACCAAAACATCAAATTATAACATAAGCAACTTTACCATCATGTTTTTTTTTTTGTTTTTTTTTTGTAATTAAGAATAAATCATCATTGCAATTGTTATCAGAAAAAGCCATAATTGATTTTGAACATTTCTTTTATCCTTTTATCTGGAAACATAGTTAGGTAATGTTCATAGAATTTAGAATCAAAATCTTAAATTTGATGGTGCATTCTGGTTTGTCACATTTACAAGCACATTTTGGCACATTTCTGATGGACTGTTGAACTAAAATGTTGAGATATGAATTTTTGCCAAGATTACCGTCCCTGCTTAATGCACAAATCCACCATTTTGTCTTCTTCTGTTATGGCTTTCCCTGCGCCTCTAGAGAGGAGAATGGAGGAAAAACATAACAAGAGTGCAGTGGATAGGTCAGGGTATGACTATGGGGGGGAGTGGTTTAAATATTGAAAATGTTCGTTCCCTTGTGATTGTTCAGTTTTCATCTCAGTTCAGTTTGATGTGGAGTGGAGAAAGCACACGCCAGCGGTGGTGATCTTCCAGTTTAAAATATGTATGAAGTGCAAAATCGAGTTACATGCAAAATGCTTGTTACAGTGTTAAGTGTGACATCATATCCTGCTGTTAAAAGGAATTATACACTTTTTTTTGCAGGACTTTAAAGAATTAGACATAGAAAGTTGCAGTCAGTATGTTTTGCAGAAGCCTGGTGCTGTTTTATACACACATCACTTGTATGGATTTTGCTTACAGCCAGTCTTCACAATGCCTATGAGAACAGACTTCTTAGACAATAGTGCTCTCAAGACTTTTACTGTGTCCAAATTGTTGAGTTTTCAAACGTAAACACACCGTAAGCAGAGACAGTCTAGACATTTTGTATCGTGGGAGAGCAGTTGGTTAACAAACAAGTCAGCCAGCTGAATAGGAACAAAAAGTGTCTTAGAAAGACAATTCCACTAAATCAGTATGCAATAATGCGATGGAGCATGCTTTGATTGTATAATACTGAAGAATGGGTTGTTAAAATGCAATACAACAGAACATGTATTTTATATTTTGCTAAAGCAGAACATAATGGGGCCACGTGTGCTAGAATTTCTGTGTAACAGTGTTATGTGCAGTCCAATATCTTCAGTACAGTACCTCATTTCTGACCATTGCAAAAGAGCAAACCACATTATGGACCGGGATGGAACAAACATTACTAGGACAACAAACATTGCTGCTGGATTTTGTGGGCTGTTGAAATTCATAAAAATGTGACGAAGGGACTATAAACCAGGACGACGGGGGCCTTTGTACTCTCACACATCTGGGATACTGACCTGAAGAAGTGGAACTGCAGATGGCGCTGTTATCTTGCCTCTAACTTGTTATAAAACAGTCCGGGATCTGATTTTTTTTCATTCCAGTGTGAATAGCCTGAATATATTTTTTTCAAATGTGTACATTTTCATATGTGGAAACAAATCTCATTCTAAAATGATCTTTGAGTAGAGTCTGAACACTAGTCACATTAGTATGACTACAGAGCTGAAACGGTACAGGTGCCACATTTTTTCACTGGAAAAAGCAGGGATGAAACTTAATTAAACAATAAAACGCCAGACAACAGCAGTGAAGCTAGAATGTGCAAAAAAAGATTTAAACTTAATTGGTACTTTGTGAAAGAAAGCGTGCCGAGGTTGAAATAATAAGGAAAGATATTTTGTTAAAAGCCCTGTACCCGAGTCATTCCCATGTATCTGAGCTAAATTTCCCTCGCCTCAGTGCAAGTATAATGTATAAGCTAGTATTTAAGGTCAGTACATGTCTGGTCTGTGCTGTTTGCATCTAATTAGACAACATTTTATTGTAATCAGGAAGTGGGCAGTTGGCATGCTGGTTAATTACAGCAAAACTCTGCGCTGGTCTCAGAGTTGTAAAAGGCACTTTTACAACTGTGTCAAATAAATATATAAAAATGTATTCCAAACATTTATTTACCATTGATATAAGGTAAATGAACTACTTAAATTTTTCATGTTTTAAGACAAGGTAAAAAAAAATAATCAAGGCAGCAATGATCGGGTCAAGGTGATACCCTGTTGAGAGTGAAGTGTAGCTTTGCCAATGTAGTCACCCCCACCAACCATCACCACAACCAGTACTACACTACCATCTGCCCATGTTCCTCCTCCTACCCCACTCCCACCCACACCGCCTCATCAAAACAAGTCAAGATGGTGGCCCCAGGTTGTTACGCGAGCGGCGACAGCTTCAGCGGTGAGACACGGGTGGAACGCTGTGAGGTAGCGCCAATCATCCAGGCAACTCCGGACTGCGAGAGATACAAATACACGAGGGGTGGCGGCCGAAGGACTGCCCCTGTCTGATACCTCCCCTCGCCTGGCAGACCCTTGGATGGGGATAACAAGTTACATTTGGATCAGTTTGACAGATTGGAGAGGTGCCCGTGCAGTGTAATGTGAGATGCTAACAGTGTGAAGCCAAGACTGAAGTTTGGTCAGAGTTGTTCCACCCGCTGGTTTAAAAGTATAAAAAGTTAGTCTAACATTACAAGTGAAAAATGTACAGTTTCATTTGTACCCAATAGTCAACTGATTGAAAGGGCTATGATTTCTTTTTCTACATGTTATAAAAAGTATTCCTTCATCATCAACTTATTCAGAGTTGTACTTTGAGTGATTAATGCATATTTGAGTAATGCTGTATTGCTCCACTTTCAAGGTAGCCTGATTCATCAGCCGGTTTCACTTTGTTTCACTTCGTAGAAACCGTCTGACCTCGCAGTGTTAGAAATAATTCGCTCGATGGTAGGCGGATACTTTTTATCATTTAACCAATTGCTGCTATTTGGTAGTCAAGTATGTAATGTGCTACTAACAGGGCTAATTGGTATATTAAGCTTTCCCAAATCCCGTAGGAAGAAGAGCAATAACGTCTTTCCCCTTGATAAAATTCACCACACATTCTCTTTATTCCAGCTTTAAATCCTCGATCTCAGGTATCGTTGACGAGACAGAATATGTGGCTCATCGCTGATTGGCTGCGGCCTGAACTTGCACTTCCAGGGTTTTTGTGCACCGTCTAGTGTATTTTGATTCCTGTCCTAGTCGCTGGAGAGAAATTAAATTGAGCAGAGGCACTAGCCTGGCTACTTTCAAGGCCTGAGTGCTCAGAAAATGTTTGTTTCCACCTACCCCCTATCCCCGCCCAGTGCCCTGTATTTATTTGTGATTATTTGGAGATTCAAACTGATACATGTAGGGCTCAACAATGTTCCCTCAACAATTAAAACAGGTAAGTCATGATCTACATAGGCTGCAGTTTAACATACCACAACAAAAGCATACGTTGTACCGAATTATTTGTTGGAGCCGCAGCAGTTAGGTGGGTCAGAATTTCTGTGTTGACATTAGTGATGCTGAAGATGATGAGCTGGAGAGGCTGAAAAGGCTTATGTATTGCTGCTGTGGTGGATAAGGATGGCAATATATGCTGTATGAATGACTTGAAATCAAGGCTGTGCAATCAATTGAATTTTGATTTTGTATCATATGATCTCCAAACTCATATTATCGAGTTGAAACAATTTAAGCTTAACAAAGTTTATTTTGGGATATTTTTTAAATAAATAAGTATATTTATAATATGTTTTAAATAAAGAGATGGATATATAGTTTATTTTGGATAAATTTGTTTTTTCTATGCCTTATTTCGTGTTCAAGTATATTTTATTCATTTTATGTTTTATATATCACAAAACTGCTCTAACGTACATATTTGTAGCCTATATTTATTTTCAATTTGAATCTTTTGTGTAAATTATCAATAACAAAGTGTTTTTGAGAGAGGAAAATGCTGAATAAATGCATTGTGTAACTAAAAAATAATCATTTGAATAATTGTGATTTCAGTATTGACCAAAATAATCGTGATAATCATTTTTCAATAATTGAGCAACCCTACTTTAAATGTGATTGGTTGGAAGCAAATATGCCGCTTTGTAGTTATCTGATAGCAACTGAAAAGCCACTGAGGAATGAAGGAAATAAATCAGTTATGGAGTTATAAATAGTGAAATAATCATGTAGAGCGGGTTAATACAATGGAGCTCCCTATGTCCATTTATATTCAGTCTATGATCGCTGTATATGATTCTTAATTGCTCTTTGTGAATGAGCCTCACAAATACTGTCCACTCTACTACACCGCCTTAGGCCCAGTTAATGTGTGTTAACTTCAAACAATGAAGAGAAAGAATAAATGAATATGACTGAATAATACATGTAATTTCAAAGACAACAAACAGCTTATTCTTGTGATTACAGAGTCTCTTTTAAATGAAGCCCCCTTAAACCCTGATAAATGGCTGCTTTCATCTCTGACCCATGTTGTGACAAATCACTGTGGATAAGACACATTATGCGGGAAAGAGCTGCAGAGGTTGTATAATAATCTTAAACAAATTGCTAATTAATGCTTTCAATAGGAAGTTCTTGAGGTTGGATTCAGTGCTGTCCAATCTACTTCAGAGTGTTTGTTTTGCCAGGGGCTTGTGTCCTAAATTATAAATATGGAAAACAGTAGGTAGTACAGTATATAATGATTTTAATTTTCTGCTCTTTTTCTATGCAATCGATCAATCATAGACTATATATAAATGGACATAGCTAACCTGCCAGCCGGCGCATTCCAAATGGGAAGTAAGCATGGGGGCGCTTCTGGCTCTCGACTTCAACTGACTTTACATTGGAAAATTGTCATCCTCTCTGTGTAACTGCTCCTGTGAGTCTCGTCATTTTGGTCTTAAAATGTTCGTATTAACCTTCTCTACATGATCCTGGTGTTTTTATTTTGCTATTTTCTCTGTAAATAATGTCCTATTCCTAACATAGAACTCGGCTCCCAATTTGTTCCTATAACTGCTATCCTCGTGAGCTTCATTTTATTGGAGCTGAATGCTTAGACAAACTTTATTGATCCACAAGGGAAATTATTTGGACACAGTAGCTCACAAATCACTATCTATTATAATAACAAAGTGCAAAAATATAAATGGTAATAATAAATTCTAAATAAGTAGCACAAATAGCAAGAGACTGGTGTCTTACTGTCACCTAGTGCCTCCGCTCAATTTCATTTCTCTCCAGCAACTAGTTCAGGAACTAGAATACATTAGACAGTTTGCAAGAACCCCAGAAGTTGTAGACGGTGCACTGGCCAGTCAGCAAAGAACTATGAAGCCATGACGTCAAACTCAAGTGCCTGTCTGGGTCCCTTTTGTGATACACCACAACAGTAAACAAATCGGTAGAGATGGATGTAAATGAAGCCATACATTCTGTGTTGGCAACGATTCCCGAGAACGAGGATTTAAAGCCAGAATGAAGAGAATGTGTGGTGAATTTTATCAAGGGGAAAGATGTTTTTGCTCTTCTTCCTATGGACTTTGGCGCATTACATACAAGTAGTACAAGAAAACAATGCAGCATAACATGAGGATATGGGGAGGAGAAAAAAAAAAAGGACAGGCCCCAGACCATGCACCTTAACTGGGGGAAATATAGAAATATAGTAATACAAATATATCTCAGCTATATACAAGAGGTCATAAGGAAAAACAGAACAAAGATGATATGATGATTGACAGGACATTGTGTGTTACGTTTTTGAGTTGTTCTACAGTTGTATGGAGTATGGTATACGCTATGGGTGACATCACACTCACTAAAAAGCTCGACATATTTTTTTAGATTAGATTAAAAAACTTGATTTATTTGTTTTTGTTGCATTTACTTTTATGTATTTGTATGAAATGTAATTAGAACATTTACAAAACTGTTAATTTTTACCTCGCTGAGTGCTATTTTTTTGTCTTTTGTTTAGCTACTGCTCATATTGGATTTCCCTTGTTCACTGTGGCAGCCAGACAAATGAATACAGCCATTTAAGTTGAGCATATTGTATTGCCTGTTCATTACCTTTTAAGATAATGATAACTCAGTACAATATGAATAATTAAAATGTCAAACTAGACACTTTGTGAGGGCTAGTTGACCAGTTGCAACTAATTACATTTTAATCAAACTGAGATGCAGTCTTTCCAAATGGTCAATGATCATCGTGGGGCACTTTAATCGTTGCACTGATTAAAATCTGTCTCATTTATGATCAAGAAATTAAGATTGAAAGACATAAGATTGAAAATTGTGATGAATCAATATGAAGAAAAAGAACTGTGCCAGAAGTTTTTGCCAAATTGCCCAGTCTTACTTTTAACCAATGTCTTAGGTGGCAAATGTCTATTGATACTTTGCAGCTGATGTCCTCCACATTCCCTGGAGGAGTGAAACCAAATGAAAACACTGCTCTGTTAGAAGCTCTGTTACTCAAGTTAGACTTAATCTGAGTTTTATTTTAACACAATCTGACCAGAAAAAGCTCCAGCTTAGATGGAACTACAACAGGTGATGATTTGCGTGCTTAAACAAATCTCTAACATGTAAAATTACTGTCACAAGCTAGATAGCAGTTTTTCAGTTAGTAACACTCACCTTATTTGTTGAAAATCAAACGTACTGATCACCGGCTCCAGAAAATGCGCAGTTTAAATCCATTTTGTACATTTTTCTTGAGTTTTCAAACTATATTAAAACATTTTAACAATGTGTCACCCAAGGGTGTAGGTTTGCATAGGAATGGTGGGGACATGTCACAACCGATATTTGGGGAAGTCAAAATAGCCCCTACCAATATTTGCCATTTTATTTCAATAAACAAAAATATACATTTGTTCCAATATTTTTCCAAACTCATTAGTATTAATTTAACGTGTTTTAGTTCACATTTTGTTTATTAGACGCTCTGAGATGTGTTCAGTGATATGACGACAGGGTTACCCCTGTCACTATTTCACTGGCTGTAACAGAGTGATGTCATTAGTGGTGCCAGTGCCTGAAGATGGCGGCTTGAGCAGGTGTGAGTCAAGACGCTGCGCACCAAACTTTGAAATACTTTTCAAAAGGAACTTACTTGGCTACATCTTCAATTAAACTTATAATGAGTCACTGCCGAAAAAGAGCGATTATCCCCACTACTCCCAAACAGAGTCCTACTTGTGTGCTGTTAGCAGCCGGACCCTACTGACAATATTCCATGTAAAAATGTATGGGGCCCGGTCAAGCAGAAGTGTACAGCAAGGCCAAAAATTCAAGTTAATGCATCTGATATAAAAATGTATTCAACAGAGAGCATATGTACTCTACTTTATGAAACTGTTTACCTTTTTTCTGTACCATTTTTGGTTCTAAAGTTACATACGTTTTAAACATACCATGTATGCAACATGGAACAAAAATTATTTCCCAAATTTCAAGTGCTGCATATTCCATTCCCTCCGTTACCGACATGAATTTTAAAATTTTTTGTCAACAACTTGAAAGAATATCACAGGGTTAACTTTACCCTGTTGGAGTGCTAACTCTTTCCTACATTCTAATACCGTACTTATTTCAATAGTCCCTCTAGTTTCTGAATAAGAGCTATTTGAATGTAAAAAATCTGCCCCTGTTTCCCTCCGTTACCACTTGATCGGACCCATGGACATTACCTCACAAAACTCTCATCACCAACAAGCAAAGGGAAATCTGCTGCAAACTTCTACATTGCTGTTTTCCACTCAAGGATCATCTTAGAAGTGCAATGGATACAAACTGTACATTTTGCAAACTGAAAAATGAAACCATCACAAAATGTTAGACCTGCCCAGTCTCTGTGTGTTTTTGGAAAAAATGTATAAATCATATGGAGAGGGGGCATAATGTCCCCACCAACATTCTGCCAATAGAGATACATGTAGAACACCCCCAGCGTGATGTCACTGCAAAGTATCAATAGATCAACAAGCGCCATACTTGAGAGTATTATGGATATAGGGATTCTACCAAACATCTCCACTTCTTCAGCATTTGAATTCACATCCATCAGCCATAGTTTTCTCGGCCTGTTCTTTCCTTGGAGCACAGGTGAGGATCTCCATTTCTTTTTCTTTTTTTTTTTTATCTAACCTGATTTCCTCACTTACAATTCTGAGCAACCGTTTTGTCCGGGGCAAGCTTGATTCGATGCACGGCACGGTGGCAATCTCAAAGTCACAATAAGTGGCATATAAATGAGGAGCTGAGTCTAATATGCGACGCGCGAGATGCTTGGTGGGCAGCAGCTGTACGGGAGCTCTGAGGAGACGTCTGGGCTGTGTCAAACTGGCCCTCTTCATGTTCAGAATGTGGGAGCGCTCATTTCGGACGCCTGGAGCAGATCATGATTTGGATGTCACCTGCCGGGGTTATGCTGGTGACACACCGCGTCCATCCACCTGAATTCGTCACTGTCATTGGGCGCGCAAGGAGGAGGTCGCCGGTGCAGATGGTGTACGGAACAATATAAACAGGGCCGCTCTGCTCATCATTTCAAACCCTAAATCTGTACTGTTGCAAATTGTCTCATCTTACAATAAGGGAGAGTCTTCTGAATCTTAAGATAAAAAAGAAAGAAATGCACTCTATACAGCAGTCTATCTGTACATACTGTATATAGTCAATTATATATCCAGATCAGTATTTGTTTTTCAGTAGTTATTACCTTGCAAAAAGAACATTCACCAAAAAGAACATTCAAACAAAAGATAAAATAGAACCATGTCATATACAAAATACCCTGCATGTCCTGCAATAAAACATACTTCGAGGAAACAGGAAGGGCGTTCAGTACTTGATAAAAGGAACATATCAATAAAGAGTCAGCGGCGCTCATAGTAAGACTGCATTTTGAATGTATTCCTGAGCAATAATAACTCTGTAATTTCATAAACTGAAGATAAATGATTTTAGTGCCATACTGTGGAACATGCCAGGTAGCCACATCAAGACGGAGGTGGACCTTCCAGCAGAAAAATTTATGAAAAATGTTTAAATTTGACTTGGGTAGTATTTTATTTGTTTAATTGTACCTAATTGTATCAAATTCTCAAGTAGATTAATTGTATTCATTATTTAGATGTACACTATATATTGTACATATTAACAGTTACAAAAAAGTTCACTGTCAATATTGAGTTGGCTCCACTGGCCTCCATTCTCATGCCAGACCTACCGATATCTTATTTGTCTCTGTATGTTTTCACCAGACTCACCTTGACTAGAATATAGAGTCCTTTTCAACACCTTCATCTAGTTTTATTATGCTTTTATGAGCTGTCCTCCACATTATTGTGGGAGTTGGTCAAGTAATTACTTCCAATTGACTGCCTCTGGAATATTATTCATTTGCATGCGATTCCCCCGGTGAATTTGAGAAAATGCCTCCTATTGGATTAATATGATTATTCTTTTTAAATAGAATTCAAAATCGGAGGCTTTCACAGAATAATTGGCACAAGCTCATTTACATTCTCTTTGCTTTGTTCACATTGAATCTTATGAGTCTATACTGTGATGACTCAGGGCCAGGTAACCCTTACATGGATAGCCCTGCCTCTTGACTTTTGATGTCTTCTTGTTGACCTTCAGGAGTTCTCTGCTGGCCTGGTAAAACTGTCCATTATGTATGTGAAGGTTCCTTGGCATGAGTGTCCGCTCTACACATCATAAATGCATTTCCATACATTTGCATTGTTGTTGCCGTGGTAAGTGGGCCAATGGAAAGTTAAGTGTCCTTGAAGCCAGGGTTTTTGAACTCTCCAGGAAAAAAAATGCTGTTCTCGTCCAATAGCCCCTTTCTTCTTTGCACTCATTTCATACTGACATATATTTGAAATACTTGACAGTTTCTTAAGTCTTGTTTTAACATCCATACAAAAATCCCCTCTTAAAAGATACACAAAAAAAAAAAAAAAAAAAAATAAACACTTTTTACTTTTATTGTAAAAAATAAATAAATAATTAAATAAAAATACTTTGACAAACATGCATTCATACTGTGAGTGGGGTTGCTTCTCCATAGATTTGACCTGTAACTCAGGCTAGCAGTGCCATCAGGGTGTCTTCATGGAGATGGATAAGTGCAATGCTATAGTGTGGAACATTCTCGGTAAAGCAATAACATCTCCATGGAGACAAGCAGATGGCACCCTCCACAAGAAAAGTTTATCTTTAAGTAGTAGTCAGAGGTGAGTTAATAATGTTGTGATGATTAAAGTATAGTATATATATATATATATATATATATATATATATATATATATATATATATACATTTAATCTTATTTTTTACTTTGAACAGTATCAGTATATACAGCAGCCTTGCAGAATGATTTGAACTACAGTAAAGGGTACATAATTGAAAACAAAATCTCCGTACTTGCTTGATCCCTCTGTATTCAACGTTTCTTCCTGTACTTTTGCTTCACACTGTTAAAATGTGTGACAAGTGTTCTCACTAATTTAATTAAAAGAGTGTCAAAGCATTAGGCGCTGCTGGTTTTCTGGTTACCACAGAAACCAATCCTCGCTCAGCTCCTCAGATGCTCACTGAGAGGCTAAGCTACGCTAAAGCCACGGACTTTGGGAAGCCTGCCTTGAAATGAATGAAAGCGTCTCCGTTACTAATGCTGGCAGTGTGCGCTTGGCAGGACTGGAGCTGGCATCACATTCCCCATAGAAACTGTAGACTGCATAGTTTATACTAGAGGCAGATAAAGTTACGCTGTGATGACACGAGACTCTTTCAGTGGTATTTTACATGGCAACTATCCTATATGATGACTGTATTGAGTAAATATAATCTTGTGTCATTGTACATCAATGTGCCAAATATATGAGAAACTGAACAAATATCGTTGGCATGACAGTTGTTGATTCGGTACAGACATTTGCCCAATAACCAGACATTTAGGTTTAATCCCTACAACCATCATTGCGTATGGTTGTGTCTCTGGGATTAGCCAGTATGGGTGTGATCAGTGGTGGTACGAGAAACAAATGGCACAGACTGAAATTCAAAAGTCAATCAATCATCTGCAAAAACAACTTTACATAACCAGGGCGATGAATTTAATGCACATATATCCTTTCTATTAAAGCTAAACCGATAGATCAGTTGACTGATATATGGCATGTATCAAGTGTTTTGTTTTTGTCCACCTGCTGCACACAAAGTCTTATTTGAACACTCTATTGCAAGGAGATAATTACACAAAGCATGGTTACACAGCACTCTTATAGATTTGTGATAAAATGGGCTTGGGGGAAATTTGTAGTCAATTTAAATGACATAATTTGGGAAAAATACTGCATTTTCCGCACTATTAGGCGCTCTGGATTATAAAGCGCACTGTCATAGAATGGTCTATTTTCAAACTTTTTTCACAAATAAACCGCACCGGACTATAAAACGAAACACAACAGTTAGATGGGTCAGTGGGACTTTGTTTGGCGCGTTCACTGTGACTCTCGGCTTTGTTCAGTTGTGGCGCGTAGGGAGGGTGCTGTCTGGGACCGCTGGATTGTCGGCGCGTTCGCAGTGACTCAATTGTTCAGTTGTGGTTAGAAGTGGCACATCGCATGAGCTTTTTTGGTTCGTTCCTCCGTTTCATTCCTCGTCTGCGCGGAGTGATGAGAGTGTGTGCGGGTGTTTTTCGATGCGCGGTCGCTGTCTGCTCCGTGCATGTTTGCTTGTGTATGTCAGCCAAAAAATCTGCAAAACCTGTCAGCGATTGGTTTGTCTGGACTCAAAACTATTTTTCTTTTCATAGCCGATGCTGATTGTTTAAATAGTCACAAATGAAACTAGCTTCTATGCCTGTCCAAGTACATACTGTAATTATGAATATTATAATTATTGCTCCCAACAATTGTCAGTATTGTTGTGGAGGGGTTTCTATTTTCTTTATGTACTGGTTCCAGATTAGCCTAATTCATCAGCCGGTTTTACTTTGTTTCACTTTGTACAAACCGTCTGATCTCGCAGTGTTAGAATTCGTTCGCTCGACGGTAGGCAAGTACTTTTTTTCATTTAAGCAATCGCTGCTGTTTGGTTGTGATGTATGTAATGCGCCGCTAATGGGGGTAATGGGTATATTAAACTTTTCCCAAATCCCATAGGAAGAAAGGCAATAACGTCTTTCCCCTTGATGAAATTCACCAAACATTCTCTTCATTCCGGCTTTAAATCCTCGATCTTGGGAATTGATGACAACACACTGAATATATGATTCTTCGCTAATTGGCTGGTGCCCGAACTTGCACTTCCAGGGTTTTTGCAAACAGTCTATTGTATTCTGATTCCTGACCTAGTCGCTGGAGAGAAATGAAATTGAGGGAAGGCACTAGGTGGCGCCAGCCTGGCTAGAGTCCAGACAGGTAGTATAAACTTACACATTCCAGATAGTCAGTTGTAAAAAAGATAGCTATGTAAGATTCCAGATAGTTAGTAGAAGAAGTAGAAGTAAAAGATAATTATGTCACAGAGCGTAATCTCAAGACCCAACTGTTTATCTTAGCTTTGTGTGTGTGTGTATAAAACTGGTATATGTGCACTTACCCATCTAAATGGCTTTTTAAAATCATACACACGTACATTCTAATACATTTAAATTTGTATATTGTTCCTTCCCATAAAACAATTTAAGGTAATTGTGCTTTTAATTATGATGATTTTTTTCTAGAGTCAAGCAGCCCCTCTAAGCTTGTCTATGGATTTACTACAGTGCTCGGGTCTGCCCTAACTGCTCTCTCTTTTCTTATTCACGCATATATATTTAAAGTAAAAAAACTCCACACGGTTTAGCACTTCTCCGCAGCACAATAAAGCTCCAGAACCCATTTTCAATCCACTCCCTGGAGCCCCTGATAGCAAGAGTAAACAGACTTTAATTCTGTTCAGCCCCTCCTTTGGGAAAGTACTTTTAGCAGGACTGCAGTTTAAAAAAAAAACTCAAAGAAATCTCCAGAAATCTCTATAGCCATACTCTCGGCAATGGCTGACAGGATTCCCCAACTCTCAGTACGATAACAGCTTTGATTGTCCCAGTCCTGTGTCCTCCGCCCAAAGCCCCCCTTTCTCATTGGATGTGGTGAGAAACAAGAAGAAGACACTACAGCCCCCGAACAAATGTTTTAATTAAGTCAAACAGTGTTGGACATGGACAACCGCAGGATACTGTGGTACAAATGATTACAGCGCGAGGCCTCAGTGTGCTGTGTGGGTTATGACTAATACATGGATAAGACAAGGCTCCAGCAGATTTATGGACGACTGCTGTGACAGGGTGGAGGACACTCTGCTTTTATGACACTGGAGGAGGTAATTTGTATAAACAGAGCTAACAATACCAGCATGATACAAAATCTGCCTAATTTAATGTGGACAATTAAAGGTTCCTATATTATTAAACATTTTGCCCTGTGAGCAAGTTAGAATCTGTTAACTCATCAAAAATGTACCTGGAGTTATGTTTTGTTTCACTCACACATGTTTGAGTAACCCTTTATGTCTGTCTACATCTCCAAAGCTCAAAATGCTCTGTTCCACCTTGTGATGTCATGAAGCAGTAGTTTTCAAGCTCCTTTGACCTTTAGTTGAGTCTAGATGGGCAATTTCAGGGCTGAAATTATCCAAATGACACTTGTGAAGGTGTATGGAGCTTAAAAACACAGTGGAGATCTTCCCGTATTACCGCATGACATCACAAGAGTGTTTTGTGTTTGAGATGAATATGCAGGGTTTGTGTGTTAGAAATGTGCGAGTGAAATAAAACACAACTTCAGATATGTTTTTAAAGATCAGTCACATCACCAAAACATCTTTTTCCATCTCCACAATATCGCCCGTCTCCGTCCCTCCCTCTCTCAGCCCATTGCAGAAATCCTCATTCATGCCTTTACCTCCTCCAGACTCGACTACTGTAATAGCCTTCTGTACGCTCTCCCGTCCACCCACCTCCAAAAACTGCAATACATCCGGAACTCTGCTGCCCTCCTCCTCACCCACACCCGCCTCCTCACCCTCACCCGCTCCAGAGACCGCATCACTCCTGTCCTCAAGCAACTCCACTGGCTCCCCGTACAACACAGCATCCAATACAAGGCCCTCCTCATCACCTTCAAGTCCCTCCATAACCCGGCCTCTCCCCATCTCACCGACCTCCTCCGTCTGCACTGTCCCACCCGCCGCCTCAGATCAGCCGACACCAACCTCCTCACTCCCCTCATCAGGAAAAAGCACCGGATCTTGGGGGACTGAGCCTTCGCTGCCGCCGCCCCCTCTTTCTGGAACTCACTCCCACAATCCATCGGGAACTCGGACTCACTGCAGCACTTCAAATCCTGACTAAAAACTCATCTGTTCAAACTGGCATTCCCCCATGATTGCCCTGTTTTCTACAGTGTAACATTTATTTTGTTTGTGAAGCTTCTTTGAGTGTCCAAAAATGTGCTATATAAGTCAGATGTAATATTATTATTATTATTAAATCAGAAAGGAGCATAATACAGGCCTTAAAAAATCCTTTTCCGTGTATTTGAGCAAAATTTGTCTTGTATCTTGGCAGATGTATTGCAGCTTATAAGCAGCTCTTGAGGTTAAAATGAGACTGCTGTGTCCTGCGTGTATCTCATTATAAAGAATTACTGTCAGAGAATCAGGAAGTGCACATGTAGCATGGTAGTGGTTACTGTGACAGAAAAAAACTGTCTCTGAGAATTGAAAAAAAGAACTCATAAACTCATCATGGTGAATAATTAGAGTAGTATCATTAAAGAAGTGAAAATGAAGTTTGGACCAAAACTAAAGTAAACTTAACTAAAGACAATGAAAATTTGAAACAGCGCCTTGAAAATTCCATTGATTCAAATTGTGATTTTGTTTTGATCATAATATATTTGCACAATTTGGTAGATAGTGCCAAATTCCCCTCCGAAAAGAGCTACAATGAGTTGGCATGAGAGTCTTTGGCTGGAAGTGCTCTGGTCATTCATTGCCTTCCAAACTTTTATTTTTGCAGCTTCACATGGCCACATTTTTCAAAAGAACTTGGTAAACTCTGGAATTTGAAGAGCTAGCTTCCTTTCTTTGTCGCTTGCTAAATCCATCTGTCTCCTAATGTAATCCTTGAGAGACCCCATGATGCCGAGGCTTGTACTTTCTGTTCTTTGGTAAAGGTTGAGAGAGACAAAGAAGCACTCTGGTCTTTTGGCATTACCCATGAGCCCACATATGGGTTTATATTATTTCATTTTAAAACTTCTTTAAGGTACACCATGTAACTTTTCTAATGGAGAAGAAAAAAGAGAGTGCGGTCTTCTCCACAATCAAACCAGTAACTTGGACTGATTTTACCCTCTTCTTGTCTTCATGGAGATAGGCGCATTTAATGTCGTACCATGGGGCATTTTAGCCAGACTGGTTCATTTCTCACCAGTGACAAGGTCAGGAATCAGAATACACTAGACAGTTTGCAAAAAATGTCAGAAGTGCGAGTTCGGGCACCAGACAAACAGTGAAGAGCCATACATTCTGTGTTGGCAACGATTCCCGAGATCGAGGATGTAAAGCCCGAACAAAGAGAATGTTTGGTGAATTTTATCAGGGGAAAGGACGTTATTGCCCTTCTTCCTACGGGATGTGGGAAAAGCTTAATATACCAGTTAGCCCCGTTAGCGGTGCATTATATACGTCACAACCAAACAACCAAATAGCAGTGATTGGTTAAATACCCGCCTACCGTCGAGTGAATGAATTCTAACGCTATGAGGTCAGATGGTTTCTACGAAGTGAAACAGGCTGATGAATCAGGCTAGGGACATTCTATCCAAAGCAATAACTTTTGTAAGGATATAAGCATGTGCTGAAAAAGTTAGACTATAAAAGTTATTAGGGAAGTACCTATACACTTTCTTTTTTTTTTTGTGCCGATACTGATGCCGTGATCATTTAAAGTAACTACAGAACAGCTTTGAAAAAATACAAGTTCAATATTTGGAGTTGTTTGGGATGAATATTGTCCAGTAACACATCTATTACACCAATTTATGGGTAAAAATAGGATATCGACTAGCAGATATCTTGAAACTGGTATCAAAAATTCCAATATCATGCTGATATTCAATACTAGTGCATCCCTAAAAGTTATATAGTGCATCTTTAATATAAAAGTAACATAGTGTAATTATTAAGAATCCATTAATTTATCATTTGAGCTTTATACTCAATTGTTTATTTATTGTTTACTTATTGTTTATTCCATTCACACTAACCGAACTTGCGCTGTAATTACAACAGCATTCCCAATGTGGTGATTTCCTTTCCGTTCCATTCTTTCCATTCTATTGCAGCACTCTGTAAAACAGTCTCAGGCTCATAGTGTTTTTTTCCATACAGACATTGGAGAAAAATACTCTTGGGTGTCTTTATTGGTGTTTTAATCAACTCCCAACATTTTATCGATCGAAGCAAGAGGCATTTCATAACAGCACGGCAGCAGCAGCAGCAGGTCAGAACAGGTTGGCAGTTTGTACCTGGCTCACAACAAGGCGGAACTTTTCTCACTGGAGATATAGGAAAACTACATTGTTGTGTGTGTGTGTGTGTGTGGGTGAGCCGCTTTGATTCATTCTCCGTGTGCAGTTCATATTTCACTGGTGTAATTAGCTAACACATCACTCTGAAGGCTGTGAGGGTCTGAATGCTGTGAAGGCTGGTAGAGCAGGTTCTGTCTGGATTAGCATCTCCATTTGTCTCGATGGGAAAAAGCAACAATAGTAGTGGCTCAGAGGCGGCTTGGTTTTGTCTGAGATCTCACTTTTTTATGTATTCCACGCTGCATCATTTATATGCCAAATGGAAGTGATATCAGCTAGAGTGTAGAATACTTCTTTGTGAAAAATATCTTAGCCGTTAGACATATTGACTACCCGGTTTTACATTTTAAAAAGCTCGAGCACTGCTGTGGACCTTGGTTTGAAAAGCATTGCTATTCTTAAAATATCTTCACCTCTACTATTGTTAAAATAATCCTTTAAAGGTGCACTGTGTAACTCTTTGGATGGAGGTACTGTATGTATGTCACTTCTGTGCCTGGAATGTCCCACAGTATGACATTAAACAGCTCTGCCTTACATTTATTCAATTACAGTGGGTTTTATAGCTCATAAATACCTAGAAAGACAGACACTCCACATCTGACCTTTAATTTTGTCTAGTTTGGTCTCCATGAACATAGAAAGGTTTAGTACCAAACTGTGAGACATTTCAGACAAAGCAATAACATCTCCACAGAGAAAAGCATTTGATGGATTCCACTAGAAAAGTTACACAGTGTACCTTTAAAGGACATATGCAAAATGTACTTCTTTGAGTTTGAGTTATATTATTGTTGCCTCATCAGAAGCATCATTCACTTTTCCTTCATGCTGGTTAATTAATCCATTAATCCAGTGTTGTCTTCTCTGAGCACTCAAAAAGGCTCTGTTCACATTTTGCTAGTTTTATTGTGTGATTAGTTAAAAATCCAGACTTCTCATGGAATTGTTCTGCGATCAGATTGTCTACATTGTGTTACCCGGAATTGTCTTTTATTCAGCTCATTGTAGCTCTTTTCGGAGGGGAATTTGGCGCTATCTACCAAATTGTGCCAACATATCATGATCAAAACAAAATCACAATTTGAATCAATGGAATTTTCAAGGCGCTGTATCTAATTTTCATTGTCTTTAGTTAAGTTTACTTTAGTTTTGGTCCAAACTTAATTTTCACTTTCTTAATGATACCACTCTAATTATTCACCATGATCAGTTTATGAGCTCTTTTTTCAGCTCTTAGAGACTGTTTTTCTGTCACAGTAATCACTACCATGCAACTGTGCTCTTCCTGATTCTCTGACAGTAAAGCACTTTATAAGTAGATACACTCAGGACACATCAGTCTCATTTTAACTTCAAGAGCTGCTTATAAGCTGCAATACATCTGCCAAGATACAAGAAAATGAAAAGGATCTTTAAAGGGCCTGTTTTATGCTACTTTCTGATCTATAATGTTGTTTCTCTAAAAACATACTTGGAGTTGTGTTTTATTTCATTCACACATGTTTAAAACACAAACCCTGCATATTTCTCTAAACAGATAAATCCCTCACTGGAAACAGAGGTGAAGTTGAAAGTATATGAAAGTATGCAAGTATATTTTCCAAATGCAGACATTATTTTAAGTTGGCAAATGTGCAGTTTTTATCCTAAGGAGACCAAAAGATAGCCAGGCTGGTGCCACCTTGTGCCTCTGCTCAATTTCATTTCTCTCCAGTGACTAGATCAGGAATTGGAATACACTAGACAGTTTGCAAGAACCCCTAAAGTTGTAGACTGTGCATTGGCCAATCAGCGAAAAGCTGTGAAGCCATAACTGGGGCACAACAGTAAACAAAGTGGCTGAGATGGATGTAGATGAAGCCTGCATTCTATGTTGGCTACGATTCCCGAAATCGAGGATTTAAATCTATAACAAAGACAATATTTGGTGAATTTTATCAAGGGGGAAGATGTTATTGCCCTTCTTCCTATGGGATTTGGCACATTACATACGTCAAGCTCAAATAGCAGCGATTGGTTAAATAAAAAAAGTACCCACCCACCGTCGAGCGAACAAATTCTAATCCTGTGAGGCCAGACGCGTCCACGAAGTGAAACTTGCTGATGAATCAGGCTAACTAAAAGCATAGTTAGAAGTAAATCAAAGATATGTGTTTTTTAAAAAGATATAATTACACACTGTATATTCAAAGAGTATAATCAGCAAGTACCATAAGAGTTAGCCTAATTATGCTTACCTGCAGGCTACATCTTAATGTTGATTAATACACTGTCTTTTGTTGATTAATTACAATTTTATGAACATTGTACAAACAAACCCAATTAATTTGGAGACAAGCTTGTTAATAATGATATATTTGTCTTACTAAAATAGTGTGAGGTTTGTGGCCTATAAAACACTTTATTACAACACTAATCTATTTAACACTTTTCCACTCACTGAAATTTGCTTTACAATCTGGTTCATTATTCATCCACTTGGTCGCACTCATTGAGAGATAACTAGTGCCACAGCTGCACTGTGTAGACCATCTGACACAAACCCATTCAAACATGGTGAAATACTTGCCCAAGGACACAAGGGCAGTATGCATTGTGAGGAATTGTGCAGAGGCTGGCCTTTAAATTGTCACATCTCTTTCTATTGCCTCACCGCCTCTACTCTGCCCCTTTATCTGCTTGCCTTTTACTCCCCACCTTTATCTATCGGCACAATCTCAAGAAAATCAGCTTGAAGATTAGAATCATCCAAATAATGCCCGTTAATTTGTTGCCAGCGTTATGCAGATAGCAGGATTCATAAAAAAGATATGAAAAAGTCAGGATTAAGCCTTTATTAAAAGTAATCATTCCTCACCATGCGCAGCTGCTGTTGGAATGAGACGAACAAATATTACGGGCTGTTATTAATGCTATGAGTCACCATATGGCTTTTGTTTACGTAATGATGATGCATTTATTCATTTCCAATATTAAATCATTCAGGTAGCGATTTGCAGAGCGTGAATGATATTTGCCTGCTAATGGGAGGGATTGATACACAGCACACAACCACACCACACAGACGACTCATTCTGTGTGTACGTAGGCTTGTGGAGCTCGTGGCAGTGTCTTGCTCATGGGCACTTTGGTAGAGATCCCTGGGAATTTGAAGTACACAAGATGAGGCATGGAGAAAAAAAACTTTATACTAACATGCACACAAGGGCAGGAGTGGAAGGTTTAAACAGACTGGACTATTTTTATCCCAGATGTATGTCTGCTGAATACAGATAAGAAGGAATAATTCTGCCGGAGAATAATAAAGTGTTGCTTATTTGAAGTTTCTGTTTGGTTATTGAAATGAAAAACAGTTTCTAGAGCTGAATTTAAACTTTACAGTATTCAAGTTCCAGGTAAAATATGCTTTTTTCCCCCAATGAAACAAACAAACCAGAAGAACCAGCAATACAATTGTTTATACGGTGAGAGAAATAAGTACTTTTTTCACTTTTTTTCCTATATCTATATGCAGACATAATATTAATCTTTGATGGGAATATTCCACATTTCAATACTCAACTTTTCTTTCTCCATGTAGGTGGAAGTAGGTTACAATTGTAACAGAATAAAAGCAAGTTTATTGTCATACTGTGGGACATTATAAAGCTACATTTCCATGGAGACAAGCAGGTGACAGTAGCCAGGCGCCACCTAGTGCCTCCACTCAATTTCATTTCTCTCCAGCGACTAGGTCAGGAATCGGAATACTTTTACTGTTTAGTCAACTAAAAAAAGGGGATGTGGCAAAAGCTCTCAAAACCTGTGCACATCTGACTCAATGTAGAAAAAGTAGTTGTAAACTATGTATTTAAAGATAGTTTTCTGACAAATAAATACCAAAAAATATCAAATCATGTTATATTAATCCCTATAATTTAAATAACATTATTAATAGTCTAGATTTGGTCGACTAAAACACTACAAAGTAATCGGTCAACATAATACACACTTAAGTTTACAGAATCTCTTAAAATATAACTTTTTACTCTATGTCTTCATTTTGTGCTAATTTAAACCCCAGTCTTTATGTTCAATTTACAGTGCAACAATCATTCCAGTGTTTACATTTGTGGTCATTCAAACTTCAAATATAAGAATGTATTGCTTTGACCTAACCCACATTTCTGACTGAAATGTGGTAACCCAAACTGACATATTTTGTGTAATTATGTGCAAATGAGCCTGTTTTTAATTATGGGTTATTCATGAATAAATCAGCAGCTCATTGATTTGGAGACTTTTGATAATTAGTGTTAACTAATGAGGCAGTCACTCCACTGTGTGACAGCACCCAATTAAGTGTGTCCTGAGGTTACATTCTCCATAATGTTAGACCACAGAGAACAAATAATATTCTATCCTTTTTCATTCTAACAGTCTATATTGTCTTCTCAAATGTTTTGTTGTTCATTGCTGCTCACACTGAAGCGGCTTAGTGCAACAATAGACTCATTCATCATTATTGGTCTTGATTCTAACACTGTCCAGGCCTGGAACTGGCATGGAAATGAGAGCTATTACAGTTGAATTACTGACAAAACTAGATATTGTGTAGATTTGGCAGTTCATGGGGTAATTCTTAAACACATAAAACAAAAACAGGGAGACAAAACACATACAACTAATACAAATTTGATAAAAAGCAGAAATCAAATTTAATTGAATTGAAATTATATTGGCGATAATAAAAAAGAAATCCTACAATAAAGTCCTAACACTGTATAACTTTTCTGGTGTGTGCGTGTGTGTGTGTATGCGTGTGTGTGTGGAGGTTGGGCTCCTGCTTGCCTCCATGCTTATCTGGAAAGTTCCGCATGATGGCATCTTTCTTTTATTCAATTACAGATACGTTAACAGCTAGAAAGAATACCTTTGATTTGACCCATAACTTAATCTGCTGTCGCCATGGAGGAAGATAAGTTTAATGTCAAGCTGGTGGCAGACTCTCTACCAAAAAAAAGTTACATGGTGCACCTTTAAAGTTGAATTGTGTGAGAAACCGACAGCTTACAAAGACTAGGGTTATACATAGTTCAAGTTTAATTAATGAGAGGAAGTGCTTATTTTTGGAAGAGCTACACGATGACTGTTTGGCTTTGATGTTTAGAATAATGCACCTGATCAACTTAATGAGAACATATGTGGAATCAGAGGGAGACACACTTTTCCATTCATAGACCTAGAAGTTCTTGCTGACTATTATTATCACTTATGTATGTCTCTATAGTGGAGTGCACTCTCAACACCCTAATTATTCACCGCAGTGAGTTTATATAATCTTTATATAAGCTTTTCACAACTCTCAGAGACCAGTGCAATGATAAAGCTAAGACAACTAGTATGTTAAGGTGTATTTCCTGATTATCTGACAATAAAATGCTTTCTAATTAGATGCAGACAGCACGCAGCAAGACATTTTGCTCAAATAGATGCATGGAATACTTATACTTTGTTTTTAAATGAGGGTTTTAAATATACTATGTGTGTATATATATATATATATATATATATATATATATATATATATATATATATATATATATATATATATATATATATATATATATATATATATATATATATATATATATATATATATATATATATATATATATATATATATACATATATATATATATATATATATATATATATATATATATATATATATATATATATATATATATATATATATCATTATATAGCAATAGTGCAGTACAGTCTGACTGAAAAAAGCATTTACACCTGAACTGAACTATATTTTGATCATTGCTAGATTTCCAAATGCTAGAAAGAGTAGGCAGACGGATTTTTTGTTTGTTGTTTATTTCCTTTTTTCATAAACTCTTTCAATTTCAGCATGGCTATCTTCAATTTAGTGAGGCAGCAGTTTTTAGAACTTCACTTTCGTCCTTGTAAAAAAGAACTTCCAAAATGTCACATTTTCAAAGACGAAAACAACTTCTGTTAAGATTGACACCTATGATATTTCTGCTCTGGGCTTCTTATTGTGAGAGATTTTTTTTTTTCCTTTTCTTTTGAGAACTGCAACGTCATCAACACTGCACTTCCAACCATAAAGTGCACATGACAGGTTAGACTGCTCGTACATTCATTTGCAATTGTAATTTGGTTTATTTACTTCCTATTTGAAAATGGGCAGACAGTAGAGGTAATTTCATAACTGTTACCAAGCAACCATTATGTTAATAAGGACCAAAACATGTCTAAATTGCACATTAGCTATGATTAGCCTAAAAAGCTTTATTTTGTGAAATGAAGGTTTAAACTGCTTAAAAAAAGTTGACATATGTGAAGGTATTTTGTTTTAGAACACACACAACACTCTTTTATATTTTGGTACTTTTTTTTTTCAAATTTTTTCCACAAACTGCCACTTAACTATGGTACATATTTATCACAGATACTATCCCATCAAATCTAGCAATAATTAGAAAAAACACAAAAACTGTCAGTCCCAAAAAAACGTCTCCCTCACAGCAAAGTTCCAAAAACCAAGAAGAATCACAATTTACTACACTCTATTAGGCCCCGTCCACACTAGTACGTATTCGAATTGTTTTTGTTGCAGATGCAGTATTCGTCCACTCTAATCCAACTGAAAACTGCTCCAGAGACGGAACGATCTGGTGCTGCCAGCTCTCACAAATTCATTTGAGTACAGATCTGATCCGGCATTGTGTGGATGCCTGAAAACGCTGATATGTTGATGTAGGTCTATGCACCGCGAAGTAGCTAATTCACCGCCAAAACGCTAAGAGGCTAGAATATATTCACATATATGGTCTGTGCGTACGACCTGCAGACATATAATCTCTGAAAAGTTTAACATGAACTGTCTCCAACTTGATACAAGCACAGAACAGATTCACCATTAGCTGAACACCCCTCTGCTACAGAAAGAACACATATATTCCACTGATCCGTGTCCTTTAGTCTGACAGAAGCTGAACTGCATCAGCTTACAATAGCGAGCTGTTTTGAGCGCTCAGTTTTTGCAAATTAACCATGTGGTTTTAAGTTTCATTTCTGTAAAACGTAAACACATATGCTCAAAGCAGTGTGGATAAGGAAGGATTGTGGACACAGAAAAGACGTGTGTGGATGCAGATTGTTTCCGATACGGTGATACAGTGATACGCGGATTCGTTTCAGTGCAAACGGGGTCTTAGTCTAGTCGGAGAGAGATTTAAGGTCGGCCGTATTGGACATCCTCTGCTGCAATGTCTCTCTCTGTGCATAGCTGTCTGGTGTCCGTGGTTCTGAATGTCAAACACCACTGCCCCCCCCAACATACACACACACACACTAACACACCACACTAATTAGCAAGGTCTCTCGAGTCTTCGCCAAGTCTTCCCAATGGCGCCAGTGCCAAACAGAATTATTAAAGAGGGAGTGGGGAGGATGAGGAGGAGCATCCACACCTCCCTTCCTCCTCCCTCTCTTCCTACACACACACACACACACGTCCAGGTTGAGTCTAACATCTTCATCAATATTAACACGTGCTTCGCTCAGTCTGTGTAAGGCGTATTTCTTACCCGCGGCCCATCAAATTTTCATGTGGATCCCATAATTATAATTCCTCATTTAAACGAGCGCTTGTCGGAACAGCTCAGATCATTTACATCTGTTGGCACGGCGACACCCTGTGAGCTTTACGGTTACAGTGTAAAGGTTTATGTATGTATGGGGGTTTTCAACAGGTCCAGTAGTAGGCACCTTTACTCTCTGTGCAGTCGATCTATGAGAGAGCGCCCACTAACGGAAGAGCAATCCATTCGGTTTTAATGGAGAAGAGCAACTCTGTTCCCACTGTACATCAACTACTATAGCAAACATATTTAATGCAGATACAAAGTTGTGGGAAAAATGCAAATTTGTGTATTGATATTTTGCAGCTGATGCCATCAATATTCCCTGGAGGTGTGAAGCTAACTGAAAGCACTGCTCTGTCTGAAGCTCTGTTACTCAAACTCGACTTAATCTAAGCTCTGTTTTAGCACAATTTGACCAGAAAGAGCTGATTAGCAATTACAATTGATGATCTGATTTATGCATTTAAACAAGTTTCTCACACATTAAATTACAGCCTACAGTTTTTTAGTTGGTCACGGAACTCAAATCAAATACCTACCTTATGCGACCTGTGTCTGATCTTTTAATGACAATCTGAACAACACAGATACGATGTTTCACATGAGACCCAGACCACTTGGATATGTGGTCCTACAACTGATACATATCTGATCTTTTGACATGAGACTTCAGTCTGAACGGCCAGGTCACAAAAAGTGTTTCCTCCTGTGAGAATGGTACAAGTAGGTCCTCACAAATGTACACAAATATTCTTGTCATATAGATATTGTGTATGAACTCCACATCAGTGAAGCAGTGAAGCACATAGCAATCCCAGCACTGTTGACTGCAACCCCGCACCCACACGTTCCTTTCTACGGATGTTGCTGCCACTGCCCCACAAAACGCCATGGCCAAAAACCTTGTCCTTCTCCTCCTTAAAACAATTAAGCTGTACATGTTCTGGCTCCAGTATGACAGCAACTTTAAAATCTCCCAGTGCTCAATGCTGCATCCATGTTTATTTAGGCTACTTCCGTAAACACTGAGCACGCTCGTTGCATGTGACGCCTTCTTGTCCTCCAGTGTACATGAGGGACACTTTTGGGGGTTCTGGAGCTCATCTACAAGTCGCATTTAATTGGAAATGTGAATGACCTGGCAAAAAGATTGGATTTCATTAAAAGATCTGAATAAAGCATTAAGCCCTGTAGTCCCAAATGCTAAGAGTAGCTGTGTACTACATGCTACTGCATTGCTAGTGCTGCCTGCTATACTTTAACATCAGCTGATTTTTCTGAAGTCACTGTGTCACTAATATCCTTTAAGACTCAATCAAGACTTAAATTGAATTAGTTCTGCTTGAATTAAACAGAATTCACCAGGACAGGTGGGAAAAGTCTTTTTTCCATTGACCTGAATGCTATGGTGCATTGCAGGCTGTATCTGTAGGCTGCATTCACATTCTAGAATTTGATCATGTCCAAATTTCAGACGGAGAGAAGGAGTCTTATTGGAAGAAATATCCAAACCGAGAATCCACAAATGTTGAACCGTACCATTATTTGTTAGGGAATGGCTCCACAAACCTGCAATATTAATCTTATTGTTTAAAGTCCTTTCAACTGACAACAATCGCATCTTCGGCCTTGAATAATGGCACCACTTTCTGAAGCAATTGTGAGGAAACGACTTCACTTTTGTTTATTTATGTCGACAGAGGAGATCTTGAAGTTTGTGCCTCTTTTTAATGTGGATACGCCCAGTAAAGCAAAACCCATCTTTCTGATCTGTCCTCCAGCTCAATAAAGAAATAAAATAATTCTAGTAACACAATTGTAATTTTCATCAAACCAGGTTCTGATACCACTTGCATGTATCTGAGTGCTTAACATTTTATGATATTCTATGACTCATCCCATCCCAGTTTCTCCATTGAAATTCCATGATATCTTCAATTTTGCCTCCAAGTGCTTTCAATCCATAATATAGAACACATTTGATTAAGACCCTATATACGGGACTGCAAACAAATCTGGACACTAACTTGTTTAACGCACTGATGGTCAGCTTTGGGTAGCCCTTCACCTCCTGTCCACTGGCATTCCGCCGCCTCTGATGCCTTCTTTGCTGATTTGTTTATATATTTATTAATTCGTTTAAGCTCACCCACCAATCCAATTTTCGTTGACATTTCTTGCGGAGAAGCACAGAATGACCTTTGCAAATGGAACACATCCTGCCAGAGACGTGAGGCCGGTCTCGCACTCACTGCATTAAAAAAAACAACTCTTTTCTTTTAACACTCTTATGAAATACGCTTTTGTTTTGTTTTTTTGTCTGCGAAAACATTATGAAAATACATACAGCAAAGAGCATATTATCTCTAGTAACTTTTTCAACAAAAAATCTGTGAATACCTCTCACTGCCAAGGGCTATCAAGGCCTTACCGTGAAGGATGAAACATTTATAAGGTGCAGTTTTTTTTTCTTTTTTTCTGTGATCTCGAAAATATTTTGTGGCTTATTCTGTGACTTTGCTACCGGCGTTGAATACAGTGCTTTTGTTATGTTCTTGGGCAAGACACATTACCTCTCTGAAAGCAAAGAGTGCTACCATTGATCGTGACCGTTTGTCTGTTTGTGTCATCATGCAGCCACTTTTTCTACCTTTTACCGTGAACAACATTTACGACTTGTGAAGAATTTTCTGAATTTTGGAGGAATAATTTAGATGAGATAATTTGTCATAATTTGTTTATCTGTTCTCCTGTAGTGTGTGGTGTCTTTTAAAGGCAAGGCAGACTTGGGGTGGACATTAATATTTAGCCAATAACAATTTAAAAACACCACTTTTTATACATACTACATTGCAAATATATTTATTTATTTATTTTACTGGCACATCAAATGCATATATACTGAGCAGGGACTGGCCTCCTGCTGGTGCCCAGAGTCAGAACTAAACAAGGGGAGTCAGCGTTTCAGGTTCATGCAGCTAAAACCTGGAACAGTCTTCCTGAACATGTGAGACAGACTCTTCTGTGACGCTGTTTAAATCCAGGCTCAAAACATTTCTGTTTAACTGTGCATATAACTGAAAGGTTTTCATTCCGCACTCTTCTCTCCAATTTATGTCTCTCTTTTTTAAATTTTAATCTTCATGATTATTTATGTTTTGATTTGTTTTTATTATAATTTTAATGTATTTCTTACTTCTTTCAATTACTTTGTGTACGAATTGTGCTATACAAATAAACTTGCCTTGCCTTGCCTTGCTAGTAAACAGTATATGGAGTCAAATTACAGAGACCTAGACCTTCATAGTCTATAAATATTTGTATATTGGACTGTATTTGACACCCTCTTTGGACAAACAGGGCTATTTGTGGTCTATTTGTTTCTTCACAAATTTGCCCTATTCCTACACCTTATTTATCCAGCTGAGCCTTCAGTACTATTGTTGTTGATATAATAATTATTATTTTGCATCTAGAAACCATATGAATGACATGTGACAGCACATGTGTAATCCACTACACAAAATGTACCTTCATGAAGATCACAAAGAGATACTAACAACAACAGTGCACTGGTCAGACAAGTGCACTTATAATACAGCCTCACAGAAATGTCCTGCCTGAAGTGGAGTATGTCCAGAACACACACATTCCTCCACAATAGTAACCGGTACCAGATGACCCATGGCCTGGTACTGAACCGCGGCCCGGGGGGTTGGGATCGCTGTAGTAAAGGACACTCCCACTACACATGGGAAGAGCTAATTATGCTTTTGACACACCATGATTTTAGATTTTATTGGTCACACTGCTTTCCTTGATTGCCCTAACTGCACGCCACTGATGTTCTAGTCTTTGAACATTTGTAATTTTTGAGATGTTGAGTTATGATGATGTCATAGTCTTAGCTACTTCAGGGTACAACAGAATTCATTCACTATTTTGTTATATTTTAATCTGTTATGTGGCCTTGAATAAATCTTTTCCTCTTAGAGATGCTTTTCAGACATAAATTATCAATGTATTTTATTATTATAAGTCTAGGCCTAAAACTTGCTTCAACATATGATTTTCTTTGAAAACGGGGGTATGCACAATGATATAATTTAGTGTGGAACAGTGTGTGTCCCCTGGTATGTTTTACACTCCTCAGGAGGGTCAGACAAAATCTGTGTTTTTGTGAACTCTGAACGGATCTAAACAACCGTGATCATGTCCCACCTAACAGCTGCATAGGCACAAAACATCTTCACTAAAGATCATGTTCCATAAATGTTAAGTTGTATTTTTTGTTTTAACCTTCTGTTTTGTCTATTTTAAGCCTTACTGTCTATCCTTGTCTATTTTTGTCTGTGATTTGACGTAAGTGTGCATCATTTCTGTTGTGTGTTGCCTAATTAGTGGCTGTTTGCCCTCCCCGTCCTGCCTCTGTGAGTGTAATGTATTCTTCAGGCGCCTCGTACACAGCCCCTCTGGGACTCCATCTCTTTCTGTAGAGGCTTCAAATTCCGAGCTGCATTTTTACATCTCTATGCCCTACACTGGAGCTCCTCTGATAACAGAGCCATTCCGACTGACACACTTTTGCGAGGTGACGATGTTTAACCGCTCTGCATGTACGTGTGAGCGAACGTTCTCTATGTAAATGCCATCTTGTACCACGCGCTGCTTCTTACATGCGTGTGATTCCGTCTCAATGTGACACTTGTGTGGAACATCACAGAAGGAAGTGAGAGCGACCTGCCGTATCCTCACCTGCCTGTTGCCATGGTGACACTTGTGCTTACGGGACTGTCGTATATAGGTCTCCCATACAAATTAACCTTCCTGAGATGGAGCTTGTCTATGTGTGGTGGCCCTCATTAGTCTAGAATGCACATTTAAATACCTAGCTATACAAGAATGTTGTTTAATGACATACATCTTTGTTTCCATAGCCTGTCATATGAATTCATGCACTTACTTGTATATATTCATTTATGCCTATCTTTATGTATATTTTATAATACGTTTCCATTTGCATTCACATATAAGGATCTGCCTATTCCCTGGTGCACCGTGATCTCTCTACATTTACAACAGCCATGCAAAGCCATATGTTGTTAAATGTTCATGAGCTCTATAGTATTGTGTTGGCTCTCCTGCCTTATTGAATGCACAGAGTGGATGCTACATGTGCTGCATAAGTGGATTTGATGGCGTGCTTTATGACAAACAGTATGTTAGCTTCTCACAGGGCCCTTCCTCTATAGACGGATGTCTGATGTTCATAGTTAAACCAATTCTCCGCTCTGGTCAGATCACTCGTGTGTCTCTGGCCATCTCATATTGGATTTAGTGGCTTCTTAAGCCTCGGGGGTTCCTTAAGTCAATTGAATTATTTGACTTGGAAGCGGTCAACTTTCTTATATTGAGTTGGCCAGGCCCTCCAGCACTGTCCAGCCAGGCCTGTTTCCCCTGCCTTTGTCAATAGCACTTTGCCTTATTCTCATCTATTAATGCAGGCTTGCACTTGGAGGGTCATTAACTGTGCTGTGTAGATCAGATTATGTAGAAATCTGCTTTATTTTAGTTGTAACAGCTCCCATTCCCTCAGGGTTTGCTACAGTTAATCATTTGTATCCTTCCACGAAGAAACACACTTTCATTTGTTGGGCCTGCTCCGTGCGTCCAGGGATGGGACTAGGATCACCAGTGCATGTTTGACCTGTAGCCAGTGTCTTATTTTTGGGGAAAGTCATTGATTTGTGGAATAATTTAATCCGTAAACAATATCAAAGTATCCTACAGAAACGTGTGCTAATTTCTTAGCTATGTGCATTTGACCAGTCTCCTGTGATTGGTGAGGTCTGCCTGTCAAGCTGAATGTTCTTAATAGTTTTATTTATCTCCGCTTTTTAATGCAAGAATAACAGTGTACAGGGGTTCCTTTTGAATTATAACTCAAGAAAACTAGCTCATGAATTTGATCACACAACGTGGCTGTATGGTTACGCTCTCCTGACGAGTGACCTACACACTGATTTGCTAATTGATCTTCCGAGACTAAATAACATCAATATATAGCACAGAAACAGGACTGGAGCAGCATCAAACAAGACACACTCCCAAACCTTATCATTAAACATCATTTAACTGTATTTTTCTGTTCTTTTTTCACAGCAACTTGTCAAAGAATCCTCTGAGCACCCTGTCATGGCAGCTCTTCCAGCACCTTCAACTCTCCGAGCTGTAAGTAGCCTCTCATCTCTCTCTCTCACTTTCTCTTTGTTTGCATTTTATTAGAGCAATTTATCATGAGTCCCTCCGCTCCGTCTGGCTCAATACAAATAGTCCTTACCGCGCGCCATTAGAATTCCTGTGTCTGTGGTACAAAACCCCTAATTTGTCTGGGCGTGTGTGAAAGAGTAGACCTATAGGCAGAAGGGACGCTGTGATCTTAGGAGTCATTTGTTGTCATAATTAGCACTCGCAGAGGGAGTTTGGGCGACATGAGAGAGGCTGACCCCATTTTGTGCTTGTGTTATGAATATTTTAGTGATCATTGTGTTTATGGAATGGATTTGCGGTTATGTCGCCAGGGACAGCAGTCAGTACCTCTCTGTAATTTACACATCATTGGGAATGCATGTACATAATCTAAGGTAATTCCATGGATAACAGTCTTGCATTGCAGTTTTATTAGTTTCATGTGAAGATACAGCCGTCCCCAGATATGCACTGTCCGCTGCTACCCAAACAAAAAGCCCTGGATCACCAGCCAGCTGAAGGATCTGCTCAATAAGAAGAAGTGGGTCTTCAGCTCTGGTGACAAGGACGAGGTGACGAGGGTGCAATGGCAACTGAAGGTCCAGCTCAGGCAGGGCCAGGAGACCTGAGGAAGGAAACTCCAATAGAATAAAACCAGGGAAGTGTAGCAGGGGATGAAGGCCATTACAGGTTTCAACACCAAAACAAAGCAGCAGGACAATAACCCAGAAAGGTCAAACCTACTCAATTTGCATTTTAATCAATTTCTCATCCCCTGGCACCCCTGTTTCTACACCTCCCAGACGCCCAATCCACACCTCACCAAAGACCACTCAGACAGCCATTCATCAACCCATCACGTATGCTCCCACACCTACCCCCACGGAGGAAGCCAGCCCAGTGCCACCTGTGCAGGTGAGAAGGCAGCTGGAGAAAGTTCCCCAAAACAAGTCTCCTGGACAAGACCAAGACCTTTCTCTTCACACTGAGTCTGAAGCTTGAAAGGATACCGGTGCTATGGAAGACCTTTTGCATTGTGCCAGTGCCATTTCTGCATTTCTGTAGCGAGACGGCGTTAAGAGCTTTGGAAGGATAGTGTTTTTGTTTTGTTTTTGTTTTTTAATTTCTCCAGTGCCTTTAATTCAATCCAGCCCTTTCTGATGAGTGAGAAGCTGCTCAGGATGGGTGTCAGCTCCAGCATTGTCTCCTGGATTACTGACTATCCTGTCACGCTGGCCTGAATACGTGTGACTGGGGACCATCCTGTCTGATACTGTGGTCAGTAATGTAGGAGCCCCTAATGGTACAGTCCTGTCTTTGTTTCTGTTCATTCTGTACACATCTTATTTCCAATACAGCTCCAGTTCCTACCATCTACAGAAGTTCTCTGATGACTCTGCAGTGGTTAGGTGTATCAGAGATGGACAGGAGCTGGAGTACATGACACTGAGTGCATATTTCGTGGAGTAGTCCAAGGGACTGGTGATTGGCTTCAGGAGAAATAGAACACCAGTGGAGCCCACCACCATCCAGGGCCATGACATGGAAATAGTGGACTACATGTACCTTGGCTTTTATGTGAACAACAGGCTGAACTGGAGGGACAACTGTGATGCTGTGAACAAGAAGAGCACGAGGAGACTCTACTACCTGGGAAAGTTCAGGTCTTTCAATGTGTTCAGCAAGTTACTGGAGATCTTTTGTGGTGTCCAGCTCCCTGTACTTCGCTGTGGTCTGCGGGGGGAGCAACACCAGTAAAAGGGGCATTGGTCACATGATCAGCTGTGAGCTGGAGGTATTTGTCACAGTGAGGGACAGGAGGACACTGGACAAACTGCTGTCTGTCATGAACACTCCTGCTCACTCACTGCACCAGACTATAGAGGGACAGACGAGCTCATTCTCCAACAGGCTCCTACAGCTCCGCTCAAACAGTGAGAGATACAGAACTACATTCATACCATACTCCATACAACTGTACAACAACTCACCCTTATTTAACAGATAAGACTCCCTACACTCCCTCTTGTGTACAGCTGAGATTTTTCAAAGTTTAGTCTAAGTTTAAGTGGATACTCTTTCATGTTTTTTATTTGTTTACAAAATTTCAAAATGCAAAAAATGGCGCACTGTTTACACGGAAGGAATATGTTTATTTGGGTTTTTTGTTGTTTTTAGATGTTAATTTAACAAAATCAAAACTGAAATATTGCATTTATCAAATTAGAACTATTGAGTGAGTTCAGTCTGCTTTTCCAAAATTGTCTGTAACAAATTGCGTGTTAACATATAAGCTAGTGATATTTTGCCATGACATCGTGCTGGGGGTGTTCAACATGTATGTGTTGCTGATTAATTGACATTTGGGTATCGGTGATCTTTAACATTGTTTTTCAAAATACTTTCGGTATCAATCATCACACTTCCAAATGTATTGCTGCAGGCCTACTGAAAGAAACAATAGACATCATATCAAAATGAATGAAATGGGAGATTTTACTGTTAATATAAATTTTCATATCATTGCTACAAGGTTAAGGTAACATGATTGTACAGGGAAATGTGTGCTTTGCATTTGACCTGTTTTTCAATGCTGTCAGGGTAACCTGTCTTAGTCAGGGGGCAGTGCAGTGCCTTGGGGCCCTTCTCCTGATCTGGTGTGAGGTTCAAGGACAAGAGGACGTAGCAGCAGGATTAGCCTGTAGTGCATGTTAAGATGATGGGGGAACCAGACCACCAGAAGGAAACCACAGGGAGAATGGGGGTTCTCTAGTCTGGAGATCAAACCTAGGACCTTTTTGTTGTGAGCAGATAGTAATCTGCTTTTTCTTTTTACTTTAAAGTGTACAGGTTTTTGTGTTCTTTCTAAGATAGCTAGTTTAATTAAAGGGCCCCCATACCGTTATTTTCTCTCATCTGTTATAATTCCTCTTCACAAACATGTCTGAAGTTGTGTTTTGTTTCATTCACATGTGTAAAACACAAATGCTTATTTAGTTTTTCTTTCGAACAGTAAACACTCTGTTCTACCTTGTGATGTCATGTGGTAACACAGACAGTGCTCCACTGTGTTTTAAAACTCCATACACCTTCACTACAATCATTTGGATAATTTTAGCCCTGAAATCTCCGATTTCTAGTAAACAAAAGGTAAAAGGTTGCTGTTAACTTGAAAACTATTGCTTCATGACATCACAACGTGGAACAAAGCATTTCGAGATTTGGAGCTGTAGACAGACTAATAATAAAGGGTCACTCAAACATGTGTGAATGAAACAAACTCCAGATATGTTTTTGAAGAGGTGACAACATTCTAACATGGCTTAATGCTCACATTAAAAGCTCAATTTTGTTTTATATAGGACCTTTAAGGGTGTATATTAAGAAAAATATTTGAGATTTTCACAATTTTAAAGATTTTAATGCTGTATCCTGATTTAAACCCATACCACAAATGCCTGTGTTGTGATCAGAATAATTAAATATGGTCATGAGTATCTTTATAAAGAATATCCCTGTCATCTTTTCTGAAATGCCTAATTAGCTTCAACACGCTCCAAACACAGTTTTTCACCAACTTTTTTTCTCCTTGTCCTGAGATCTGAGATTCAAATTCAAATTAGATATTTTTTGTCATAAAAATGCAAAATAGCCATTGTTGTGTAATTTACAAACAATTATACTTGGTTTCTTCATCTTACACTGTCCCCAAACTTTCATAATTGGGTTTGTAGATGTGAGGGCCAGTTGGGGTGACATATTTGCAGCAGGCCTCCTTATTGTGCTATTTTCAGAGGTAGAATCAGAGCAGGTCTAAGGAGAGAGCCACAATGTTGTCTTGTCTTGGCCAGTGTCTCTAAAAAGGGGGTGAAAAGTAACTGAATACTCGAGTTACTGTAAGTACTTTTTTGGGTAATTGTGCTTTTTTGAGTAGAGTTCTAAACCGATACTTGTACATGTATAATTCTAGCAAATTTTTATTAGTTGCCCCAACTGACTGTCCCAATCTGCGGCTGTTTCACTGCTGCCTCTGCTCCCTTCGACAAACACACAAAGCTGCACTGCCTATAATGATTAACCGGAGCTCAGAGAAGATGCAGACAACACAGTCATATGCAACAACACAATTCAGTTTTACACTGATTGGACAAATTTTGTATGAAAACATTATCTAAAATGCTTCTGAAAGTACTAGTACTTTAAATAGTGTATTTCACTATTGTATTTTTTGCTTTAATTTAAAGGCACAGTACTTTGTAACATGAAAAACTGGTTCATTTAAATCAGGGGTCTCAGACTCGCGGCCCGGGGGCCAACTGCGGCCCTCGGAAGGATTTTTTGCGGCCCTCCACTTAATTCCAAAGAATAATGTCAGTGATTAAGAAAGTGTGTTGCATGTTGTTCTTTCTCTCTCTTTTTTTCCGTGCAACCGCTATTTATCGAATACTCAATGCGGCCCAGCCTCACTCACACTTTATCTAATGTGGCTCCCAGGTAATTTGAGTTTGAGACCCCTGATTTAAATGGTTTGCAGTGGTCCAAAATTATTTGTCACATTTATTCTGAACATCCTACCTTCAGGGACCCAAGAGTGGATTTTTTCCCATCACTCTATGTTATCAGTAACTAGCATTCTAACAGTGCACTTTCTAATTATCGGACAGTAAAACTTTATTACTAGATGCAGACATGATCTTATTTTGGCTTCCTGCTGCTTATATAGTATATATTTTCTGGGCTGAAATACATGGACCTTTAAGGACAAATTTGACAGCAGGACTTGTTTTTGAGTACAGTGGGCCTCATTCATGAATATTTTCTTACATTTTTTCATAACTTCCATTTTAAGAAAATGCTGAGAACTCCACACCAAATTCACAAAATGTTCTTAAGCTCACAAATTCCTTCTTAACTTACAGCTACGAACCAACACCCAGCTATGAACACCTCCACACTCATTTACATTTTATTTACATAGAAAATGAATATGTATTTGGTTAGAAATGCCCTCTGAGCTTCCATATATGGCCAATATGGGTTTGGCATTATGACACGTGAAAGTACGAGCGAGAGAGTGACCAAGGAAGTGAAGTGGGTTGCATCTACAAACTATGGCTGTTTTATAGCTTCAGCAGCGATTTCAAATGTCCAAACTCACATGAACACACTCAGTGAGGGATTATATAAGTCATAAAATTTAAATAAACAGGCACATTCATGGTATTTATCCCTCTTTCCACGATTACGGACCCGCTGTAAATATTGAGGTAGTGGGGTTTTAGGTAGGGGTGCATAGGATTGCGCTCTGGTCATGGGGGGTCAGGGGGTGATGGGGGTGTTGAGTCCAGCGCGGTGACCAGGCACAGGGCTGTGACAGTGGCCCATATGGAGGCACTGGAGCTGGGACAGACTGAGCTTCACTGCAGCCTGTATAAAATCTATTAGACCCAATAGTCACATGCTCTATAAAACCCCTAACAAATGTTATTAGATCACACAGTAATATGTTTAAAGGAAATAATTTAAGAAAATATCTAACTTACAAACATGGAGGAATTAGAATTTTTTGTTGAATTATCTGATTTTTTTTTTTTATTTATCTTACGAGTACTCGTAGGATTTGCTCTTACAGAAGAACATTTTCATTTAAGAAAAGGTTTTGTAAATGCCAAAAATATTAATAAGAAGGCCTTAAGTACAAATCTGTCGATAAGAACTTTTCATGAATGAGCCCCATTTGTAGCCATGTAACTGCATTTTTACTTGAGTACAAAATTTTGGTACTCTTTGAGAGATATATAGTGTATAGCATGTTAGCCCATTGCCTTTGGGGACAGGAGGATTGTCTAACATTAGGCTTGTTCTTATGTGTAGGACGTGCTTCACACCAGACCCCATACTAGTGTCAGCTCCCGTGGGCTCTCTGGCTCCAGCAGATGGGACTCTCAATCCTTCTTTGTGCCTGTTACTGGATTGTGAATTCACAGTTGCTGTTAAAATGTCAAATTTTTATACTTTTGTTGTTCTACCAGCTGGCTCATTGTCCCTTTTCAGAAAGCACTTGGGAGCTGGGAGATTTTATCGTTTTGCTTCTTGCAGGTTCAAGAGTCTAGTAGTACAAGACTGTAAGCCACTGCAGAGTACATTCACTGAATGTAATGCCAAAGAACACTAGAAATTCTTTGGAAAATTTCAGCGAATTGTTAAAGAAAAAAAAAAAAAACTCAAAATGGTTCCATCTGAAATGTATGTCAAAAACACAAAGCATTCATAATAAAAATCCAGCAAAGCAAGATTTTTATTTCTTTATTTTTATTTTTTATGTTCTAATGATACAAGTTATACATTCTACGGCAGAGTTCATGTTTAGAAAGAGCAAAGGAAGGAAGATCAGCAAATGTTTGAGTCAGTGCTGTGTTGAAATGTAATTATCACCTCTGGATGAAAAATGTGTTATCACCACATGAGGATCACACAGTCTGAGCAGGTGATTCCTAGAGTTATTCTTGAAGACTATAATGAGGCCAACGAGGAAGAACTATGAAACCAGGACCAATCTATAGCTGTCATGGAGCTTGACAGTGACCTCACACTTTCAGAAAAATAAATTAAATTTGAAAGCTTGCTAGAGGCTAATCAGCTCTAATGTCCACAAGAATTATAATTGTTTTTAAAATCTGTTTCTGAAACCACTTATAAAACAATTCCACAAAATTTGAAATGTGTTCCTTGGACTGAAAACAATCACGTTATGGATATTAGTTATCACATAGCTGGTTAGCCTCTGTCGTGCCTTTAAACTCCTAATATTAGATTTTTGTTGAGCTCCATTGGAAGGAAAAAAAAAAAAAGATTAAGATTAAGGGTAAAAGCAGGGGTGAAACTTGACTGAAGTGCCTAGGATTGATTCATGTAGAATTTACTGTACTAGACCAAGGCTATGTCCACACGACAAAGTTCCTAGACTTTTTTTTTTTTAAGGGGGGGTGTTGAAAAAAAAATTGCATCCACACATGTGTTGAATCAATAAATATTCACGTCCAGACGACAATGAAGCACAATGTTACAATGATAATAATATTTAATAATTCATATCTCATCACAGTTTTAATTCTACTTTAAGGTAATTTAGCCTATTTTAGAAATATCCCAGAAATATAGGCATTTTGTTTTGCAAGTTAAACATAAATTTTCATTTTTAACCATAAGATTTGGATGAGAATTATTAGAATAACTTCCAACAGTTTAATTACTTGTTTGTAATCTTTGTTATTGATGCGTGTGTGTAATCTGAGTGGTGCGTGTTGTTAGCTTTAATGCTTGCAGTGTATCTTCGTTGCTGGGCGACAGGAGCGGCTTCATAAGCTATACTTGTCCCATTTCAGCAACGCTCTTGTGGTCGGCGGAGGCCCGTTCAAGGGCTGCAAACTTCGCTGCATTGGAGGACCCTGGCGATGGCGGGGTCGCAACATCATTGTTTTCCAAAAGCTGCAGTTTGCTTGTCCGCACAACAACACAATGCCAGAGTTCTCAGATCTCTCCACTCTGGAACCCATTCTCAAAAAACTCTGTTTTTGCCCACTCGAAAGCTCCGTGTGGATGAAAAAACAAAACAAATACAAACATCACCGTTTCGACCAAAAAACGTTGTTGTGTGGTCCTAAAACAAGACTAAACAAGAGCTAATCCAGAATTAAACCATGACTTACTATGAGAGCAAACAATGTAACTGCAAACGAACTAATCCAAATTGCTATTGTAGACATAGGCCTGTCATGATAACACATTTTGAATCATGATATACTGCTACAGAGATACTGTAGTAAACTAATATTGAAAGTACTTTACGCCACTGACACAGTAACAATAATGTAAACTAATCGCAGCGAACCATTTAAATATAGACTGTATTGTATATTCAATATTCAGCAATCAAAAGGCTTGAGCTGCAAAAAAATAAACAGCAGAATGAAGCAATAATTAGCCAAGAAGTAATTTATTCAACCTTCTTCAGCTCAAATCTTATTGTATTACAACAAAAATACCCCAAATCTTCCCACTTTTGCAAACAAACTGTTCACACCATAAATATTGAACTCCAAAATGTATTATCCCAGCTATCTATATATCTATATTTTGAATGATAAATCAGTGTAGTAATTATCGTGACAGGTCTATACAGCTTGAAAACCTCTATTCTTGTGTTTCAGCTTTCTTTAGAGGTAATATTTTGAGGACTTCTTCCCATTCAAATGATATAATATTTTAGAACTGATATTTTTTGGAATGAACGACCCTAGATTTTCATCACTCTGAAACCCACAGATATTCTCTTCTACGCAGGAGCAGGTTCATTATTCCCTGCCACACCGCATCGTCGGCAACTCAACCACCGCGGTAACAAATGCACCTCCCCAACCTAAATCACCAGCATAGCTCAAAGTGCACCATCGGCTGTGATGTGTGCAATCCCATTTCTTCTTAAGCAACCATTTTGGATGCGTACAAATGGTGTCTTTGTTGTTGTACATGAAAAGCAGGACTGGGGTGATGCCTGGAGTTGGCTATAGAATGCCAATGAGCGCCCGGCTGTCTGTCTATTCCACTGGCCGAGCTGGTACCAGTTAGAATGACAGGGTGGTATGGACATGGGCTGTTGTGGTGTGTATGGAGCAGAGCATGTGCACTGCAAAAAGCAAGATCTAGCTAAGTTAAAATGACTTAAATTAAGGACATTTAGTTTATTTGAGTCGATTCAACTTGATGAAGTAAAAATAAGTGTGTCTTAATTCAAGCAACATTAGATTTAGTTTCTTATTTTAAATACAAAGAGTTTGAGTTGCTGTTTTTCTTATCTAATAATAATAATGTATGAGTTTTATATAGCACTTTCCTGGACACTCAAAGACGCTTTACTCTGTGATGGTAAGTTACTGTTGTAGCCACAGCTGCCCTGGGCCAGTTTGATGGAAGCGAGGCTGCCAATCTGCACCATCCGCCCCTCCGACCGCCGTCACCATCACTCACGCACTCACCAATTTCATACTACGTGGGTGAAATGTCTTGCCTAAGGACACAATGACAGTTGTTGCGACTGGTGCCCCACTGTGGCACCTGATTTTCCCAGTTTTTGCGCACTTGAATAAATACTTAATAAATATTTACCAGCGCTATTTTGACTACGCCATATTATTTATTTTTCGTTAAAAAGAACCCACATCAGTCTCCCATCCAAATACTCATGGGATCAGGATTTGACAAGGAGGTATTGCCACAGGTCTAGTGTAGCAAGATGTATTTTCATATTTTAAGTACAAAAAGTCTTGTTCCATTGGTAGATAATTTTACTTGTGAAGTGAAATTGACTCAAAACATTAATTAATCTTTCTTAATTCAAGTAGTCTTAACTTGCTAGAGTTTAGCTTTGCTGTCAGGTGTGGAACTAGGACATGGTTTGCACTATCATGGATAGACTCAGGGACATAGGCTTTCTTTCAGTAGTGGATAAACAAGACTTTGAAGTAGTAACTGACTATGGTTTAGGCTATATTATTAGTATAGGTATGTATGTGACATTACAGCATTCTTATCCATGTAGTTTGAAATTGAGCTATTCTGTGTTTGTCAGAATTTGCTTTTGAGCTGCCAGATTGCAGATTTGTTGACCTGGATTTTGGTAATATCTCATTTCTTCTACATTGCAGAAGGGACTGGAATGAACCATAGAGCATCAAAAATCATCTGACCTAACTTGATGCGGTCCAACCACAGCTGCTAATTTGTGGCAAGTGTCTCTCAAATGCGGAAGACATCTCCTCTTGAGCATTTTCGTTTCTCTTAGAACAAAATATAACCTCTTTTACCCGAGATAAGGAATAGTTTGGTGCTTCGATTGTTGATTGTTGATCCACACTGTCTCTCTTGTATGTTGTTTTTTTTTTTCTCTTTTTTTTTACATGTAAGCTGCCATGTTTGTTTTTGATGTGAACGAATCACGCGTCAGTCCACCAGTCAATTACGCTATCTCAAATCGGGCTGACAGGATAAGGCTGCAGCTCCACTCGTCTTTGTAAAGTTTTGTCAAAGCGTGTGGTTCTGGTAATCATTCGCGGGCCCATCCAGATGAAACAAAAACTGGCAATATGTCAGCATCTTTTCTGTCAGTGTAAATAAGCAAAAGTCAGATTATTTTCGGAAAATTGTGCCTTTATTAAACTCCAAAAATGTTTGTCAGTTGAAAGCCATGAGATTAATATGGCCAGTTTGTAGAACCCGTCCCAATAATGTTGAGGTTTATCATTATATGCATTTAAGTTTGGACCATAGAAGTATAGATCGCTGCCCTCCAACAGAAATGATGACATAATTAAACTGTAGAACGTGACCACAACATATTACCTACCAATAAGGTCTAATGGGGGAAATACTACTACAGTGGTCCCTCGTTTATCGTGGGGGTTACCTTCTAAAAATAACCCGCAATAGAAGAAATCTATTATTATATATGATTTAAGACCATGAAACCCCTTGCCATACACTTTTCTCAGTTACAACCCTTTATGCATCCTTCTTAAAACTTATAGCTGCTGTCGTCTTTATGTTACTTTCCTCCTTCTTTATGTAATGAACCGAAGATTAATTTATTCCAAGTCCAACTTTTTGTGCGATGGATCTTCTTTTGCCTTTTAGGTGTGACCACAGGAGCCTTTGTCGGTGCAGAATATTTCATCGTCATTGTGGGTTTTGTCGGGGAGAAAACTTGCAAACATACAGCACTTCAGAGTCACATTGCTAGCCATCGAACAATTATGTAAATTTCGCATGGCCATGAAAAGTGAACCGTGTTATAGTGAGGGACAGCTGTAATACTAATAGTACTAACATTAGTAGAATTCATGGCAGACAAGGCGTTTGCAAGAAATCATTGACTCCTTTCATACACTAGCGCAGTCACACCAGATGCAAGGTGAGAGAAATATCTTGCCCAAGGACACAGTACAACATTTCCATTCTTTTGGTTAGCGGCTCTACCATCAAACTCAACTATTTGTTTCGATATGTTACTTCTAACATTAACGTTCTGTTTCTGTGAGACTATTATTGTTATAGGCTAAATGAACAACTTGTCCAGCCATAACGTGCCAGATTCAGATGGAACACGTTGATGGATTGTTTTGTTTTCTTCGTTTGCAAATTTTGATTCACTTTCTGTTTATCATCCCATCAGACTAAATGAAGCATCCCCACCTGTTATTGCTTTCAACTGCCATATTAAGACGTAATGCAGCGTCAGTGACACCCCCTCCCTCTGCATAGAAGCTCATTCACATTATGTAAATACAGGGAGATCAAACCAGCCCAAATAATTCCGCTCTATGTGAGTGTAGCGCAGTGCGGCCCTGTGCCACGAGGCTGCTACTGCTATGGAGCCTGTTATCTGGCTCACTTTGGGCACTCTTATTAGAATTACATTTAGCTACAAAAGAGGAGCAATTTCAAACAACACAGTGACAGTGACCTGTAATGAATAGGCAATTAATGAACGCTTAAGCCTTCAATTAGGCTGTTCACCTTAAAATAACTGTCTGCACACAAGAAACTATGCAGCAGCTTTCTTACAGCCATTAGCCTTTCATTACAATTTTAACAATATGACTTTAGAATATAATTAAAATACCTGATTTATACCCTTATGTTGTGTGATAACTATTATTTTGTATACTTGTTTTCATTCAGTTGCAATTAACATAAATTTTAAACACTGCCTGATAATTTAGCTCTTTTAAATGTCCTTTATTACACAAAATTTACTCTTGTGAGTTGTAAGCCGGGTTATAATATTCTTACCTCATTAAAAACATACCTAGTTATGTTTTGTTTCGTTCACACATGTTTAAGTAATCCTTTTATTATCAGTTATTATCTCCAAAGCTCAAAATGCTCCACCTTGTGATGACATGAAGCAGTAGTTGTCAACTTAACAGCTACATTCACCTTTTGTTCAGTAGAGATTGACAATTTCATGGATGAAATGATCAGCATGATTCTACTGAAGGTGTATGGAGTTTAAAACACACTGGAGCACTTCCTGTATTAGAATTAGAATAGAATATTTTTAATTGTCATTATAACAGATACAATGGAATTAAGTACAGTCGCTATGGACATAAACCACATGAGATCACGAGGTGGAACAGAGTGTTTTTTCTGTTTAAGATAGTGTTAAATATTTGTGAATGAAACAAAATGCAATTCCAGGTATGTTTGTGATGAGGAAACAACATTATAACATAAATCAGAAAATAAGTGTGTAATAAGTGTAATATGGGCCCTTTAAATATATCATTATGTTCTGCACAATTGACTGGGGAATTTACCCAAGTTTGATCTGACTTTGCAACTAAATTTAGGGCCATATTTGATTTCTAACCATGGAGACCAGTGACAGTTGTGAAGATGGCTGGCAGCTAGCAGCCGAAACATGTCAAGGTGAAAATGTCTCACTAGCAAAGTTGTCTGCCTAAAAGAAATCAAATGTAACCACTGTAAATGAAGACAGTTGAATGTTACCAAAGTAAATCTAGGGCTGTATTTAGAGCTAGAGCACAATAAAACATTGTAATAAAGAGCCCGTATTACACAGTTTCCTGATCTATGTTATAATGTTTCCTCAACAAACACATACCTGGAGTTGTGCATACACATCCTGCATACTGTATTTAGGCTGTGTTACTCTTTGAAACAGAAAACACTCTGTTCCACCATGTGATGTCATATGGTAACACATGAAGTGCTCCAAACTACATATACCTTCACTAGAATCATTTGGGTGATTTCAGCTCAGGAATTGCCAATCTCTACTGAACAAAAGGTAAAAAGGTAGCTGTAAACTGTCCAACTGACTTCACAAGGTGGAACAGAGCATTTTGAGCTTTGAAGATGAAAACAGACTAATAATAGAGGATTAATCAGACGTGTGAATGAAACAAAACACAACACACAAAAAGTATGTTTTTGATGAGGCAGCAACATTCTAATATGGCTAAAAGCTCACAAGAGTCAAAATTACGTAATATAGGACCTTCAACAAGGTTCCACGTGAGTGGGAGAGCAAGGAACTAGATGGATAGATTTGAATATATCTTCCCATTTTTGTAGTTCAAGTTTTAGGTAATGCAGCTTTAACTAGAGCGTTTGTCCACAGTTGATCCAAAGGTTGGCGATTCGAATCCTGCTCTCAACATAAACAGTTGAGTAGTCAAATTTGACTGGTGTGATTCCAGCTCCCACAGATGAATGCTGTTATTGTGTCCTTGGGCAAGACACTTAGCCCATCTCACCCCCAGGGTGTGCATACACTGTTGTGTGAATGAGGGAGTGGTTCCTTGTTGTATAGCGCTTTGAGTGCCTTGAAGGTGGAAAACGCTACATAAAAATGTTACCATTTTACCATAAAACTATTATAACAGAAAAGATTTAACCAAAGCTTTGTGGAAGTATGTCTAAGCATTTCTAGCCCTGAGGTAGTTTGCACCAGAGAATATTGCATTGAAACACTCCACAAAGCTCACAATTATGAAAGCGTGTAGCTTTTTAAATGCAAAATGCCAACTGCTGACTTAAATAAAAGAAATGCTTTTTATTTGTGTCTTACTGCTATATTTGACTATGTCCTGTCTGAACAAGCCCAGCAGGTAGTTCTCCTTTGCTAATAGCATCTCCATAGCATTGCTGGGGTCAGACGAATTAGCGACCTGATGGAAATAGCCCGAAGCTAACCCACCGTTTGCTACGACCATACCTGCCCTTCATTACGTACGCCATGACATGCTATGACAGATATATTTCACACCTGTACCTCCGCTAAACACATAAAACATCCATCCTTATCACTCAGTATACTTTGTCCCTTATCACAATTTTCTTACCAAGTCTAACTGCATCATATTGCTTTGTTTTGCAGGTTGTCGACATAGACGTTTCACACTTCTGGCTGTATCTTAACATCTCCGACAATAGCAATTCTATCAGTGAGATCTCAATAATCCACAGTCTTTTGTGGGGCTGTGAAAAGGGTTGTGTCACATTGAAGCTTCACAATGGGAGAGTGTGCTCGCTCAGCCTGTGGACGACACACACACATACACACACACACACACACACACGTATACAGTCATAATCGGCTTGGGCTCTTTGTCTACGTGCCCTTTAGCCAAGCACCGGAGCTACTGCAATGTGTCACCGCTATACCCGGCCAACCAGGGCAAGCAGGAGCGCGGTGAAGGGCCGGCTAAATGCTAAATCTGGCAGGATGATTTTATGCCAGATTATGGAGCTGGAGTCAGACAGTGATATGGCTCGGTCGTCGAGGAAACTTCTCTCGTCTGGCTCACAAAAGTGGAGAGGAGAATATTCTCAAGTAAAGCTACTAAAGATGTCCCCCAGGCAGTTTGTAAGGCTTTTTACTGTGAGTCCTTCTCTAATCCCACTCGTCTGGAAGCACTGGCTATAGTGCAAAGCTGTATATTGTATAGTGCAAAATGTATTTCACACAGTGTATTAGATTTTGTAGACATTGTGATCTCCAAAAGTATATTAAGAAATGTAGAGGTGCAGTGGTTTTGATGTCTGTGCAGTAAAGATATAATCGGGGAGAGACAGTGAGCAACCGTTTCAGATCTGAACTCACAACTTCGAAGTGAGCAAAATTAATCTGCAAATGCATGTCATACCTTTCCAACTGTGTAAAAAAAAAAAACTTTCACTTGAAATTCACAATCTTTTTCAAAGGATCAAACTGTGTAATGAAATTGGAACATGAAACTGCAAACGCCAAATTCTGCACAAGCACCTAGACAGAGAGCAGCTGTATTTCAGCAGAAAAAGCAGAAATGAAAATAAAAATTAGCCAACTGGACTATGTTTGAAAAGTACAAAAAGTTTCAGTTTCTTTCTGAGAAGCAACCAACTGACTTTTTTGGCCATTTAAAATCTTCAACTCATCTAACTTAGTCCAGTTGACTAATTTTTAGCTTTTTGGTTATTGAACCCACCGGCACTACATAGGCATAACACATTTTGGCAGAAGGAAATTTTACACCTGAGCCCAGTTGAGCAGCTCTCAAAACTCTCTTGCCATATTTGTGCATTTCCAACTAGTTACCTGGGATCCACAATACACACTTCTCCAACATGAAGAGGTTTGGTCACCGGTTACATTTCCTCACGTTCAGATGGGCAGTGGTTAGAGCAGTGGTCCCCCAACCCAAAGGCAGAGTTGGGAAAGTTACTTTTAAAATGTATTCCCTTACAGATTACAGATTACATACCCCAAAATGTAGTTTGTAGCATAATCCATTAAATTAATTAAAGTGAGTAACGTAATCTGAATACTTTGGATTACTTGCTTTGTTGTAGAGAAGCAAAACTAGGATATCTTCACATAAGTCTGCTAAAAGACAATAAAAAAGCCCAGTCTTACTTAACCGTATTAAAAATATTATTGATAGAAGAGAAGGAGACACGGTCTGTTAAATCCTGTTTTAGACCTGGTTTAGTCCTGGTTTAGACCTGGTTTAGACCTGGTTTAGACCTGATTTTAGACCTGGTTTTAGACCTGGTTTAGACCTGATTTTAGACCTGGTTTTAGACCTGATTTTAGACCTGGTTTAGACTTGGTTTAGACCCGGTTTAGACCTGGTTTGGACCTGGCTTTAGACCTGGTTTTAGACCTGGTTTAGGCTTGGTTTAGACTTGGTTTAGACCTGGTTTAGACCTGGTTTGAACCTAGTTTTAGACCTGCTTTAGTCCTGGTTTAGACCTGGTTTTAGACCAAGTTTAGAACTGGTTCAGACCTGGTTTTAGACCTGATTTTAGACCTGGTTTAGACTTGGTTTAGACTTGGTTTAGACCTGGTTTAGACCTGGCTTTAGACCTGGTTTTAGACCTGGTTTTAGACCTGGTTTAGGCTTGGTTTAGACTTGGTTTAAACTTGGTTTAGACCTGGTTTGAACCTGGTTTTAGACCTGCTTTAATCCTGGTTTAGTCCTGGTTTGGACCTGGTTTTATACCAAGTTTAGAACTGGTTTGGACCTGGTTTTAGACCTGGTTTAGGACTGGTTTAGTGTCCGGCAATGAGTGGAATTACTGAAAAAAAAAAAAAGGGAATACACCGAAATGTGAAAGCAGGAAAATACCGCTGTGTAATCCATTTATTTCAACCAAGTAACTGTAATCTAATTACCACTCACTGAAACAGTAACTGTAACCGAATACAGTTACTCATAATTTGTACTCTGATCGCGTAACTCCTTTACATGTAATCTGTTACTCCCCAACACTGCCCAAAGGCCGGAGAATCGATTCCTGCTAGGACCAAGTTCTGTCGTTGTGTCCTTCGTGCAGCTATGACTACAACAGTGGTGGAAGAAGTACTCAATTGTGTTACTTAAGCAAAAGGACAGATACTGGAGCAAAAAAATTTAAAAGTATCACATGAAAAATCTACTCAAGTAAAAGTATTAAAGTACCTGTTTAAAAATGTATGTAAAAAGTTTAAATACTTCGAGCAGATTTTGGGATTTAAGGCTTCAAATGTAGTGATTTTGATACAGAAACAATTGAATCAACTGTTTTTTTTCCTAGCAGTTTTAATTTTTTTTTTATATTTGTCTTTGCTCAAAATATAAATGTGTTAAAAATAAACCTTCAGCCTTTTCAGTAGGTGTGAAATTATAATGAAAATACTTTTACTTTTCAGTCCCGGTCAAAAATGTAATGGAGTAGAAAGTATATAAAGATACCTGCTCTCAGATGTAGTGAAGTAAAAGTAAAAAGCATCCGCTGTAAAATGTATTAAGTAAAGTACAGATACCTAAAATGTACCCTTCAGTACAATACTTTACTAGTTTTACTGGGTTACAATAGTAGCACATTACAAGTGTAAGGCAAGGTGAACATGAAGATTTAGCCAATCAGAGACATTCATGGTTGATCCGTATCAAAACCAATAAGCTCTATTCATGCTTATGTCACAAACCAAGAAGACCAAGACCAAGAAACATGCAATGACAACTTCAGGTGTAGTTACTGACCGGCTGTGATCTAACCCATTGAAGTAAATGTGATCAGTCGTAAAATGAAGACTTCAGGTGTATGTGCTGCTTGGAATCATCTTGAATTTGGCGCCCTCGTCTCTTCTAATCGCATGTACCCAGTGCAATCGGAGTTGTGTGTCAGTGGGGAAATGATGAAAACTGAGGTATGGTTGTAGTTGTTGATTAGCCGAACATAACGGAACGCAACAATTACATTTAGATGAAGAAAACTGGTCCATTTTCTTATTTTTATCCCTAAATTTTGTCAGGCTATTGCTGGAAGTTGTCCTCGCTTCCTGGTTTGTGATGTAAGCATGAAAAGAGCTTATATGGAAAGAATAGACCTTTTCACTACGGCCGGAAGTGTGGCGATATAGGGTAAACGTAACTCCCGGTTAATGCTTTTCTATGGCAAAATGTCTGTGGAAATGTCTTGCGTATTTTCCACCAGCTTCATAAATCTACCCCATCACCAAGTCTTCACCCAACAAGGTTGACAAAGTACATATTCTGTCCATGAAGAATCTATCCAAAACTATCAAGGTAAAAAAGATGTAAAATTAAAGACAAACAACGACTAGCATTATTGAACTACTCCTGAGCAAAACTAATGTAATAGTCATTAGTCATTTCCAGAGATATTTTGCCATAGAAAAGCATTAACCCTTACATTTACCCTACATCACGGCACCTCTGGCCATTGTGAACACGGCCTATAGAAGAAAAAAGGCAGAAATATCATATGTCACTGAAATAAACAAATTCAAGGTGCGATGTGAGGAGCAAAGACCATACAATATTTTTCTTTTTTCTTCTAAGATTGCACTCCACTCTCAAGTACTTATTCTTTTCAAGAATCAGAAGAACAATCAAAGTTACCGTTAAATGCCAAGTTACAACCCACTTCCCATAATAATATTTTAAATGTCAAACCATAATTTCACTCTATATCTCTCTCTGCTGCCATCCTTAATATACTTATGTACAAAGTAGCCCTAACTACATCAGCACTTTGGAGACTCACGGGCTGGAGTGGCCCTGTTAAATACTTTGGCTGTGAGGAAATAAATTGCCCCCAGTTCGCAGTAGCTTTGTCCAGGTGTGGTGGAGGTAGTGCCTGGCCCATGTCCCCTCTTTCCCTCATGATTGCTGTGCAGGTGGTGTTGTCGATAAGCCAAAATCAGCCTCGCTCTGGCTCGTGAGACAAATTATGCTGTAGTCCTCTTCTGTGGTGCGAAAATATAAAAACTTCAAAGCCAAAATAGACTCTAGGGGCGCTGAGTGGCGGATGACAACGTGATTTCTTAATTACTGGGACAAGTCCGTTATCCATAAGAGACGCATAAGAGGAGGAGTGGTCGTCTGGGATGTACTGGTCAATGCAAATGAAGAGTTTTTAGTTGGAACAGGGGAATGGTTAAAAATATTTGATGACAGTTGGATTTTTTGGTTTGTTTTACATGTGGATCTTGGCCTTTTAAGCAGGTCCCTCTGGTTGTATTATAATTTTCAAATCTCCCGATCTGTTTTTATACATGCATTCTTATACTGAGCAGGCTTGCCTCAGCACAGCTCTTATCAATAACTTGGTCAGGTGACACTATTTGCTTGTTTCTGTAGACTGTTGGGACATGGGACATTTCAGCCACCATGTTCTAAATAGGACGTGAGCATGGGGGCGCTTCCAGCTCCATCGACTACAGCTCCAGTTGACTTTAAGTTGAAAAATTGTCTCTCTCTGTAACTGCTGCTGTGAGTCTTGCCATTTTGGTCATCAACTGTTTGCATTAACCTGCTCTACATCCTAGTGTTCTTTGGTACTCTGTTTTGTCTGTGAATAAATTCCTATTCTTAATATAGAACTCAGCTTAAAATTTGCTTCTATAACTGCTAGTCTTGTAAGCTTCATTTGACTGGAGTTAAATGCTATGGGTAACGTCACATTTCACTAGTCCACTTATTTATACAGTCTATGCAAAGCAAGAATATCTCCATAGAAACATACAAACACATAGAGCACCTTTAATGACTCTAGAATATAATTCTACTAAATACTATCACACAATATGGTAGTAATTATTTTGAATATTTCTGCTTTGTCATAACCTGAACTCTTGCTCGTCACCAGTTTGCGGTTGGGTAACTTGATACCATATAACTCTGCTGCTTGATGGTCTGTGTGCTCACTGAAGAGTGAGGTGTGTGAAGAAATCTTACAGACACTGGCCTTGAATGGTTGTCACACTCCCTTAAGGATAAATTCTCTCTTATTTTTTTTAGTTCTTTTATAACCAGAGCTATGGTTGGTTGAAGGAGCCGCTGAGAAATCATAGTAACACAAGCAGGAAATTCATTGCACTCTACATGAGCCAGGAGAGCTAACAATGTTAAGCTGTGTTTATTTGTTGTTAAAAGCTAAAAATGACTTTACTGGTGACACTTTCACAGAGCCCTAAAGTATCCATCATGCAGATGGAGCTGAGGCCAGTGCACGCCAGTGTAACATGTGTTTATTCAGCCCATTTGTATGAGGGGATGTCAAACTGTCACTCAGAGCCTTCAAGAGTCTGCAAGGCACCGTGACGGCCTGACAGCTAGATTATCTCTTTCCCACATTGTAATGATAATGACAGAGCCAGGCACAATGCTGATTGACAAGAAATGTATGGGAAGTCCAATGTGCAGGAAACACAACAGTCATTTGCATCTGAAGTGCGCTCGAAAATAGTCCCTGGTTGAAGAGGCAGTGAAAATGAGCAACAACAGGGAGGCATGCGGTGAGTGGGACTTGACATGTACTGTATATAGATTGTATAGTTGTAAAAGAGGGACATTGCAGCGTAGCCTGTGGGATGTCTTTGTATGTTTATACTTGTGCATTACCTGTGGAGCACATGAAACTGAACTCTAAGCCACAGAGGAAAGAAGCTCTGTGTGAGAACAAACATGTGAAATCATGTGATGTTAAAGAGACAGTCACACCTGACAGTATCATGCTGTGATCAAAGTGTGTGTGAGTACACTGCAGTAGAGCCTTATAGCAGTGTAATATGTGTGCTGTGATTGGCCCTCAGCACCCGGGCACCTGTGTGTACCTCTCCCAAAGCTCGCCCTGGTGCTGCTGATCATTAGCCTCCTCTGGAGTGCTGAGGCGGATCGTTAACCAGCTTCAAGGAAACTGTGTTGTTCTGCTGCAGGCTCAGGTCGCTCTGCTCTGCTTCTTTACAAGTCTAATGTGTGCTCCTCCACACATTTATCAAGCCCCAGACGTCTGCTTTTCCCCACTGTTGTCTTATACCCGCTCAGATGTTCCTGCTGTAGCCCTTATTACTGTACTCCTGTGGACTTAACAGGTGTATGAGCACAGCTGCACCCTGCCCCCACAGGCCTACTGGACCATGCATAGAGGCGGAGCCTCTTATTAACAATTAGCATAATGAGGCCATGAGGAGCCGTGAGGAGAGAGAGAGACAGCTGCACTGTGCTGAGCTTTGATCCTGCACAGTTCAACTTACTCAGCACTACAGGATGTAGCACAGAACTGTGCTCACCTGGGCTATTGTACCTGTCTGCAGTCACCTCACTGTCTATAAACACTATACAGGCTATTGTTTGGGATAAAGCATCACAGACAAAAAACAAACAAACAATCTGCCTCATTCATGAATCTTTTCTTTAAAAAAATGTTCGTAATTTCCACTTTAAGAAAAGGCTAAGAAAACTCTTCACCAAATTCACAAAATGTTTTTAAGCAGCCAGATTCCTTCTTTAATGACAGTTGCGCCTAATTCACCAATACCCAGCTATAAACACCTCATTTACATTTGATTTACATAGAAAATTAATAATGTATTTGGTTAGAAATGCCCTCTGACCTTCCAAATGTTTCCAGTATGGGTTTAGTGTTATGCCGTGTAAAAGGGTGAGGGTGAGAGTGATGAGGAAGTCAGGTGGAGCACATCTACTATGGCTGTTTTACAGCTTCAGAGGCCATTTCAATTGTCCAAACTCACATGAACACACTCAGTGACGGGATTATATAAGTCATAAAATTGAAATAAGCAGTCATTTTTGTTGTATTTATTGCACTTTCCGTGATTGCAGACCTACGGTAAATAGTGAGGGAGGGAGGCTGGGGTGGGGTGCATAAGAGTGCACTCTGGTCGAGGGGGTCAAAGGGGTATTGAGTCCAGCACGGTGACCAGGCGCAGGGCTATAATAGTGTCCCATATGGAGAACACTGGGGCTGGGACAGACTGAGAACCCAATGCACACATGCTCTATATAACCCCTCATAAATGTTAGTGAATCACATAGTAATATGTTTATAGGAAATAATTTAAGAAAATATGTAACTTGCAGTCATGGAGGAATTTTTTGTTTTGTTTTTGCATTATCAGAGTAACACTATTCTAAAACAGAATGATTTTGCTCCTGACTTCTTCCAGGAGAACATTTTCAGTTAAGAAAAAAAAAAGTTTGTAAGAAGGCCTTAAATACAAAATTGTTCATAAGAACATTTCATGAATGAGGCCCATGCATCCCCTCCATGTTCCAAGGTTATAGCTACTTTTACTTTTTAACTTGTGACGTGCCGGCTGTGCTAAAATACAGTGTTTTAGCTGTGACCTCCCCTGATCTCCAGTGCATCAGTGTGAATGGGTTTACCGTCCTCAGACCCATGAGCTCATGATAATAAGTGCCATGTACCTAGAGGAATCTCTTCTTATTACTTCATGCAGCACTAGACCCACCACATACATTATTCATCCTCCTGCAATATCCTGCTGACCTTTGTCAAGGACGTTTGGACAGACATATATCATGAGCAAATTGACTAATCACAGTGTTCAAATTGGACATATGCAAAATCAGAGGAGAGCTACAGTGGTGAAGAAAGTGGCCGAACAGCACACTGAGCACATAGAGGGGGATGGAGACTGATGGCCCCTCCCCCTTCCCCATACCCTCTCTATACTGACACCCAAACCCAGCTTTTGACCCTTGACCTTCCCATGTCTCAAGGCCAATATCCATTTCTACAAATGACAGAAAATCACTAGTATACGTATGTTGTTATGGTTAAAGTGGACTGCAAATATGTATAATTTCTAAACAGAAATGTCTGAAGGAGTAGATAGTGTGTCAAAATAGACCTTATGTGGTTCTTACCAGTTTAATCAATGTATAGCACAACTCGGTAATATATGGGCAGACATGACATTGATTTCCCATGTACATTTGAACTGATGAACTGCATTGGTGAGCAAGTGCAGAGTGAAAAGATTGTACTGATTTGGAGGATGGTCCTTGGATCTGTGCTCATAACCTGTTTGGTCTTGATTTTTATCTGCTTTTTATGTATTTTTTACTACCCAATATTTTCTAACATGGCAATTACATTCTTTGTCAAATTTAGTGAGATTTTCCTTGACCTTGTGCAAAAGCAGTACTCCAGCTCCCATCACTCTGTCAGTACAGTTTGTAGGCTGTTATCACATGCTAGTAGTGCAGTAAGTCAGTGTTATTGCCTTGACTCTCTGGCTGATATGATTGTCCGGTCTATTGTATTGTGAACTGTTGTGGTGACAGCTGCAATTCAGCGTTGGGCGAGTGGGAAGAGTTGATTTAAGCCTTGTAGAGTGAGGTTGAATTGAAGGAAACCTAGTAAAATTTAAAGGTCACATTATGTTTAGCTACTACCCATCCCTTATCTCCGCCCACTTCTCTGTATTTACAAAAGAAATTCAAAAGCTTGAATGCACATGTAGGGTTTAAAATGGTCATGTAGGCCTTTTTCAACAATAAGAACACATGTACATAAAAATCCACTGCTTGTTACAGCAAAACGTCACCATGAAGTCAGTTGCCGTCAGTGGACCCATGTATTTTAAGAATCAGTTTGAGGTCAATATTACAATTTACACTGGACACAATGGTATTTAGAGTAATACAAATACCTGAAAAAAAGCATAATAAGTAGGGGTGTAACGATATCCTCTCACAATGCGATATCGTCATGGTACAAACCTCATGGTACAATATTTATATCGTGGAAAAGCTCATGATATGGTGGAGAGCTCACGATTAGGAATGTAATGATATTCCAAATCTCTCGGTTTTGACGATATACATCTCTCAGTACGATATTTTTTGCAATATTTTGTGAAGGCTAACAAAATAATATGCTACTTAATATGCTTCTTTTTCCTCTTAAAATGCCTTGACAAGTCTTAATCCAAAGAACTAAGACTTAAATGTGCTTAGAACTGTTATTTCTTCATGTAATCTGCACTGAAATGTAGCAAAGGATCATGGTCTATGTTGTTCACTCTGTTTCCATCTTTTTTTAGCTATTTCTGCACCATAACTCTTAATTTAAGCAAAGACACTTGTGATTCGATATTACTGTGACAACTTTGATGATACGATATCATGATATTTCGGTTATTGTTACATCCCTAATAATACGTCTTCTTAAAAGTACATTTTTTTTCTACCTGTTTAAACAATTTGCTATTATAAAATATGTCCTTAATGATCCTTTTTTACCTAATTTGAGGGGTGTTTTGTTTCATTTGCATGTTTGAGCAATCTTGGCTTTTTAGTCTGTCTACATCTCTAATGCTCAAAATGCTCTGTTCCACCTTTTGATGTCATACAGTAGTAGTTTACAGCTACCCTTTACCTTTAGTTTGGCAGAAATGGGAAAGACCAGGGCTGAAATCATCCAAATGATTCTAGTGAAGGTGTATGGAGTTTAAAAACACAGTGGAGCACTTCCTGTATTACCACATGACATCACAAGGTGGAACATAGTGTTTTCCATTTGAGAGAAGAGCTCAGCCTAAATATACAGGAGCTTGTGTGTTAAACTTGTGTGAATGACAGAAAGCACAACTCCAGTTTTGTTTAGTTTTTTATAACAATGTAGCATAGATACAAAATAGTATAATATGAGACATTTTACATGATCCTGTTTTGAGCCTGTCACTTTGCATTCCATTCATGTGATTGTGTACTTGTTTGCAGGCGTCTGGAGAACGTGGTGTTTGACTGCGGCTGTGATATCCGCTGGATCCAGTTGTGGCAGCAGCGCGGAGAGGCCGGTCTGAACACTCAGCAGCTCTACTGCAAGAACGGAGCTTCAGAGATACGCCTGCACAACATGTACATCGACAGCTGTGGTAAGGGTGCAATATTTTAGGCTTTTAAAGACGCTATACCTGATCTTTACTGTCTTAAAAATGTGAAAAACAATACTAGATCATTTTGACCGGTTTGCAATGGCCCAAAATTATTCCTCCCTCACCTTATGAATTCCGAGCAACCTAAGTATTCACTGTTACAGAATACACAGAGTTTATAGCAGAGGTGGGACCAAATTGTTGTTTTGCAAGTCTGAAGTAAGTCTCAAGTCTGTGACCTCAAGTCCGAGTCAAATCCCAAGCCAAAGACAGACAAGTCTAAGTCGAGTCCAGAGTCACTGGCCTATAAATCCAAGTCAAGTCCAAGCTGTGTGCTTTGAGCTTTAAGTCATTTCAAGTATTTAAACCAAAGTACCAAATATAGATAGATTTTTGCAATTTATATGAATTTTAAACTAAATTGTAATTAAAAAGTCATGGTATATTTATATATGAGTAGTTATATAGTTGTAGAAATGCAATTTTTTCCTTTTTAAATGTCTTGACAAGATCAGAGTGTGAATTATTATAGTCAGGATAGAAAGAATTCAGATTTTAAAATGCAGTTATTTTATCATGTAGTCTGCACTGAAATGGAAGTATCATGTTCTTTGTAGTTCAATCTATTTTACTGTATTGTACTGCATATTACTGTGTCCTGTATATTACTTTAAATACTTCAGTTACATCCAAAATAACAAACAGAGAAGTGGGAGGGACGTGGGCCAGTTTTTTCTTGTAAAATTAAGCACAGCCTGTGCTTAATTTTTTAAAACATATTTTTTTTAGCAGAATTATCAAGTCTTCTCAAGTCACAGGCCTAAAGTCTGAGTCAAACTGTCCAAGTCCAAAGTTCAAACCAAGTCCCAAGTCTTAGTCTGTTTTATCAAGTCAAGTCTCAAGTTCTAAAAATTGTAACTCAGTTGTAACTCAAATTGTAACTCAAAAATTGTCAAGTCTTTCTGACTCAAGTCCATGTCACGACATGTAAGTCCCCACCTCTGGTTTATAGTGATTTTTACAACTCTCAGAGACCATTGCAGAGATTTGCTGTAGTGGTAAAGCTAACAACAACTAGCATACTAACACGGACTTCCTGATTATGGCAAAATAAAGTGCTTTGGACAGAAGACTGTACACAACTTATTTTCATGCTCACAGTAGACAGCAAATGTTGCTCAGATACATGGAAACAATATCTTTCCTTAGTATAGTTGTATCCTTTTGTTTCCTTTAATGTTAAAGCAGCAATTTGTGAACAAAATAGGCTATTGTGTGCTCTTCTCATTATGAACCTTTTTGAACCTTTTTGATCAATGGCAAATGTGGAAATACATGCTGAGATTTGCTGATTACTCATCTTGTTTTGCCGCTTGGTAGATGATTGATCTTAGCAGCAGCGTAAATTCAAGGCTCTTTTCCAGCTGAAGGGGTTGAGAGTTTGATTCCCCGTTTAATGGGCTGAATGTGCTCCCCATTCTTTAACCCCTATATCATCTGCTGTCCTTTCAAATGAAGCATACTCACCGAAAAAGGAAACAAAACAAACAAAAGAGCTGGTGTCAGTGTGTAACAAAAAAAGGTGCGTTTTGTCCAAAAATGTGCTTGGGTTTTTGTTGTTGTTGCCATAACAGTAAATTTATCTTCACAGTCTTGAAAGTTTAAAGTATAAATTCATCCACAAGGAATAAAGATGTGTGAAAGGCTTTGTGAAAACTAGAAAGTAGTTGGGGGCGTAGCTGTTCAACTTCCTCCATCTGTCACTATTTGATAACAGCACTAGTATATGGGTAGAGGGCAAAATTATCATGAAGCCCATAATTATATGTTTTATAATCTACATGAAAGGAAAAAGTATACAGACAGCAATCCTTTGCTCCATGTTAATGTTCCTAAGATAAAAAGACCTCTATGTTTTTCACTATGATTTTTATTGACATACACTGAGCCATCTGCTAAAAGTAGGTCACAATACTTATTATATCAACTTATTGTTTGATAACTAATAGACTGAATGTTTTGGGGCTCAATATTTATTATGTGTACTTTTTCTGCAACTGATACTTTGCAGCTGATGCCATCAACAATCCCTGGGGGTGTGAAGCTAACCGAAAGCACTTCTTTTTTGTGTTGTGTGCATTGTCTCAGCATGTAACTGAACATTCTGAACAAAAAGAGATACACGTAGAACACCCCCAGTGTGATGTGTTCATTGTTCATAGTTATCTGTTGCAGCCTGTACCTTTTAACAATAGAGTACATTAAAAATAGTTCACTGAGGTTATTTCAATATTATTGTTTATTTTGATATTTTCAGTAGCAATACACTGTGCTTCTAAATATGTTATTGTGACAGACTTACCCAAAAGCTAATTGGTGCTATACCAACATGTGATTTGGCTGTTCCTCCTGCGGTCTTCTGTTCAACATGAACACAAGAGACGAGAATGGAGAGTCAGTGAAGAGTGAAAAGAGAAGAGACAGCGCGGGAGGGACGAGGGTGAAAGGTGGAATAGGAAGGACGTAGGAAGTAGGAGAGGAGCTGAGGAGGAGTGACAGGGTTAGGGGTGCATAGAATCCGCACTGGTGACTCATCCCGGTGACATCCTCTGCATGTGTGTGTGCCCGTGTTCCTTTGTAGCGCTCTTATTACATTAATGAAAAGTGATTAATTGATTTGGTGTGTAACTGTGCAGACACGAGCGCTGACAGGAGCCGATTGGGCTGGGAGAAGTGTGTGGGTATTTATCGCACTGTGTGGACTAAAATCTGTTCACGACCCAGCTTGCTAGGTGAGAGTGGTAACAAAAAACAAGATGTATAATGGTTCAATAAAGCAATTTAATTTAACAGGATTGAAAAGGGTAAATTTAAGGGAATCAAAAGTGATCTATTTACAAGAGGATATTTACAAGGTTAAACAACAGAGGAGCTTCAAACTGAACTTAGTGATGACTAAAACTTAGAAAAACAAGATTAAGTGAACAAAAATGCAGAGGTCATGCATGACTACGAGTGTCTCATGCAAAATTACATAAAATCAAAGTGACAACAAAACTAGAGCCACGTTAACAAAAGGCACGAGTGTCTCAAAAGAACAAAGTCACAGCCACAGAAACAAACCACAGAGTGACTGATGACACATAAGAGATACAGATATGAGTGACATGCAGTTCAAGTGAAATCCCAGCAGCCAGGAGCAAGTGGATGGGCGTGGCTTTTTATGGGAGCAATGGCAACAGGCAGAGGAGTTTGATTGGCCAGGAGTTAAGGCAGAGGCGGCACAGAAGCCAGCCAGGTTCAAGGGTTTAGAACAGTCCACCAACCAGAAGCCAGGGCTCCCACAGCAGATTTACATGGGAACAAACACAGGCTACGTGGAGGCCAGGAGCCATAACACTCACATCACAGGGACCTGGCTCTTTCATGGGGAAAAGATCAGGTCATCATGATATAAATCTGTTCATCATTAGAGCGACAACGTGATTTAAAGGACACACATTAAGCACATTCATTATTTTGTTTCAATTATGCCTGTTTTATTAATCCATGGACCAAAAATTCTCTTCTTTGAGCACTCAAAAATGCTACGTTTTCATTTTGCCTGGATTGTTGCGTTAAATGTAAAAATTCAGAGTTCTACGCTATCCATAAACTATTACTACACTTATACTGACCAAAAGCATTTTTAAAGCAACAAGAATACATGTTATGTCTTCTTTAAAGTACAGATATATTGGTTTAGGTCAAGGTTATAGGCAAGCAGTAACTATAGCAAAGTTTAATCTCCAGGAAATCCATGTAAGTCAATGTAATGTCCCCAAGAAGTATGGTAACCTAACTGTGCATTTCTGTTTTTTCAGATTTGCCTGAGATCAGTGTGAGCCATAGCAGCGTTCTGGCCACAGAGGGAGACAATGTGACAGTGAGCTGTAACGGCTCTGGATCCCCCCTGCCCGAAGTGGACTGGACTGTGGGCGGACTTCACTCCATCAACACACACCTGGTATGGAACTGGAAAGAAAGCTCATGCTAACCTCATATCAATAATGAGTCAAACTGGTTAAGGTGCATTTTATAGTTTCGTAGGGACATTTGTCTTCTACATTTGACCAATCCTTCAATGCCCTTGGGGCAACCTTATGATCAGTGATGGGAAGAATACTTTGAAAATGTATTTAGTTACAGAATATGAAATAACTCCATTAAAATGTATTTTGTAATATATTCTGATACATTCTGAATATATATACCAAATACTTTCATGCAGGGTCACATTTAAATTATAGTGTAAAGACGCAATTTAGGATTGATAACAGCATTGCATTGCATTTATTTATCATAGAAGGAAAAATTACACTTAATTACACAATTACATAATAGCACTCACCACCAAAGCAGTGTTTTATATTTCAGGTACAGTAATGTATTCCTTTGATTTTAGAAATGTAACTGTATTCTGAATACCATAAAAAGAAAAAGTAACTGTACCGGAATACAGGTACAGTTACTAAGTATTCAGAATACAATCGATACATGTATTAAGTCACTTCCCACCACTGCCTGTGGTTGTGTTAATGTAATCTACTAATATTTTTTGCCAACTTATTTCACACAGGCCAGATGGCAAAGCAGATATCACAAGGATATTGGGGTAGTTGGTGCAATAGTGTATCTAAAGGCTTTTCCATCACTTTTCACAGAGTTAGTAAAAATTATAATCCTAAAAAACTGATACTATTGATCCTTTGGTCAGCTATTGAATGTTTCATTTGGAGCTTACTTTGGTTTACATTAGAAACTACAACCAACACGGCAGCAGGTGGCAGAAAACAAAATTCTAAATATTGGATTGTTATTGCAATACTTCTTGTTGCATTACTTGGTATTACTTTGAAACAAAATGGTACCGCCTATCACTAGACTGAACAGCTGCTGAAGAGTTAGAGCGGAATTTATTCTATTAATAACAACTTTTAAATCCCAATTGTTCATTATTTTTCATTTTAGGTTGTGTTATAGTACATGAAGGTTGTGATCCCTGTTTATTATAATGTGATATTAATGTGAATCCTATCGTCATTCAAAAAGTTGTGACGCTAAATACATTTAATTGTGAGTAATCCCTTAGCAACTTTTTGTAGCATATTGGTCTTCCCAAACAGAAAAGAAAAACGCAATGTAATTTTGAATCCATTCCACAAACACACACTTTTACCAACCAATACAGCCCGGATGAATTCTCCCACCACACGATGGGCCTCAGGGATTGTCAGCACAATAACTACTGCAGAGATAGACCACCACAACAGGAGAAGTCCCATTTCCCCAAATAGCTGTGGCTGTATTAGTCTTCAGTGTCTTTAAAGCTCACATGAAAGTTAGCAGCGCCTGGGGCTCTTCTGTCTGAGGAAGGAGGGAACTGTAGCTCATCAGGACAAATGTGGGAGACCTGACTGTGCCATAGCTGCAAGCACAGAGTAGAGTGTGTGTGTGTGTGTTATACCTAACTCTGGCCTGCCCACTCAAATCACTGTCAAGTTAATACAAGGGACACTTTTAACTCAGCAATGTCGAGACCAAAATAAGAAGTGATGTGACGGCATGAGAAAGCTTCATACATACAATACTATAAATATTCTGAGGGGGGGTTGAAATTGGTCTAAAAACACAGTAACAGTGCTGGGTTTGATTCCCTGGAAACATGAGAAGCCATAAAACATACACAGTTAGCTAAGTTACTAATTATAAGGCAGAAGTCTATATGTTTAGAGGCACCCACTGCTCCTGACAGGTGGAGAACATGATGACTCAAATGCAGAAGACCAATTTCACCATAGGGATAATGTATGGTCCACTTGCATATCAGCTAACCTATATACACTACCAGTCAAATGTTTGGACACACTTTTCTTTTCTTTTTCTTTATTTTCATTATTATGTACATTGTAGATTCTCACTGAAGGCATAGATAAAAACTAGATAAAAAACAATTTAAAAATAGCCGCCCTTTGCTTTGAACCCTATTGCATTCTTTGAAGTGAAGTGAAAACCATTTAAGGTGACTTCATCAAGAAGCTCATTTAGGGAAAGCCAAGGGTTTACAGCTCTGTCGACAAAGCAAATGGTACAGTACATTGAGGATTTTAATATAAAATAGAAAAATATTTACGTGCTTGAAAAAGATACTCTTTGTTAGTGGGGTTTGTTTAAAAAAGATGATGACAGGGATATCACTTTGTTGCAATGTATTCTTATTTATGCTCTGACATGGTAATTACATTTTTGCCTGTAGTGATTGTTTTAAGGCATTTTTTCCTAAAATGGAATAAGAAATGGATAAGACACTCCCCCCTGTCCCTTTGCGAAACTGACTAGTGGCTGCTCCATAGGTGCTGCAACTCTAAGGAGCTCTAGACCAGGAAGAATTTTGCCATAGAGCACAATGCACTGCACATGTTCAGCTGATAGGGCATCCGCAGTTTTCACAAAGATATTCACAAAGGAGTTTTGCAGGGATTCTTTGGTAGTTTTACAATATGAACTTTTTAGATTATCAAAGCACCGAAAAGTTAGCTTTGTAAGATTTATCCTAGCCCCTCTCTAAGCCCGTACTTGCTCAGCTCTAGCAGCAGTAGTTAGGCCAGTATTCAGGAAGTAATGCGCGCGCTCATTGGCATCAGTATTTTTGGTTCATCTCCAGAATGCTTTATATTTCCATGGTGTAAATCTACACTGTAGCATCTGTGTCTTACATGTTGTCTCCTCCACAGTCAAACGTGTATTGGCCCAACATCCACTCCATAAACCTGACTCTGTTCAACATCAGTCGTGATGACAACAACTTCCAGCTGACCTGCATTGCCGAGAACGTGGTGGGCATGACCAACTCCTCCATCCAGCTCAACGTCCAGTGTGAGTACCATTTTGACCTCTGCAAACTGCAAGCTCCTAATTAAAGGTTCTGTAACAGGGCTGTAGACCTTTAGTCATTTAGTCGATAGCATCATAGTTCACCAAATATTTACATTAGACGTCTATTTATTTTATAAGGATTATAAGGATTTCAAAGGACTACAGAAGAGAGGAGAACACATGGAATGAGTTAGCTGGATGGAACTTTGGGAATTACTGGACATCCTAATAATATTCAGAACTTTTGGCAATTGTATTTATGTTGTTGGTTTCAAAGTTGCAGAAATAATTCAACTTTTTTCCAATTCAGTATCACAAATGTAGTGAATGTACAAATGAAAATAGAACAGATATGTCAGGTCAAATTGGACACCTACAGATTAACTGCTTTAACACTAGGGCCCCACTTACAAATAAACAACACAATCTCATTAAGACTTTGTATTTACTCCCAGTGCACTGGGTGCATGTGTTGACACTAAATATTTGCTTCTAATGAACTCATTTGCCTAAGTAATCTCCACATTTGCATTGGACTTATTTTAAATGATTAGTGTGGTTGATGTGGCCCGCGTATTTCATCCCATTAAAACAAAGCCTGACTTAATATGTTTACCCAATGCAGATAAATAATACCAAACAATTGTATGAGCCTTTCACACAGGCTCATGATAAACTGTTTTTGACCCATTCACTTGAATGACGTAAAGAAAACATAATAATAATGATAATAGTTATTATTAATATGGTATACAGTATCTACTGTACATACTGTATAGTATAGTGTATACTGTACAGTATTGAATCATAAAGGAAAACATAATGATAATGATGTCACTCACTCACTGAATATAATGTTTGTGTGAAATTATTTTTGTCCTATCGCCCAACCCTATACATGGACACTACAAAATATAAATTTGTCTGCCACAACTGTAATAATCTGAATCCTGCTAATTGACTGTCTAACCTGTGTCACGGTTAGCAGCACTAATAAAATCAACTTCACAACCAGCAGCATTTACTAGTATTAGTTGTTTTTCTGATTCATTCCTGAAATGAGTCTTTTCCTGCATCCTTGCCTGTGCTGCTGATGCCCGAACACTTGTATGCTGGTGTGTTGTTAAAGAGAGCTAATCAGTGAGCCTGCTGCTGGACTGATTGCATGAAATAAAAGCCTGTTGACGACCACAGAGCGGAGGCTTTCACATTAAAAGGTTATCAGACTGTCTGTTGGATCCATGTACAGACGCTTTTTGTTCCGCCGGCTTTAGGGCAGTGTACAATGTGCTTACATAGACTCTAGAGCAACTTTAATGGTACACTGAAGAAGCAAAAACAACACATCTCACTGGACCAAACAGCACAAATTAGACAGGCAGTCTTAGACAGTGCTTCAAAGATAGATGTTTAAGTCACTGTAACTGCTGTATGTGAAGCAAACTAAACACACTGCTTTAGGTTATATCAAACTTGTGTTTGTTGGACATCTCATGGTAGTGATGGATGGACTGATTTATACCGACTGAGGAATTGAAAAGTATGGATTCTCATACTGAAAATAAAAATTTAATCTAAACCTAAAAAAAAAAAAGAGAAAAAAAAAAGGCAGTTTAGATCAGTTGAAGTTGGGGTGTAGTGAAGACAATGAGACAAGATAATACAGATAGTATAGTACAAAAGTATAGTATAGTATAGTATAGAAGACAAGTCTCTATGCGCAAGGCTTCAGTATCTGTATCAATATGAAACTTGCCGTAGTAATACATACAACTGGATTGAAAAACAAAAATTGCAAAAATGTTGGCACTCATTATTGGCAGTGCATACTGCTGTGTCCTTGAACAAGACTCTTCACCCATTGGCTGCATACAAGTAGGATGACTGTGAATGCTTCTATGTTGTAAAGTGCTTTAAGTCATGTAAATCTTTTTAACGTACATACACACATACAGACATATATATTTTAAGCAGAATTATTATATTGCAATATACAGGACATCACACATATTCATACAATATTCATGGGTTTCATCTGCCTCTTTATAGGGACCATTTTGAAGACTTTTGACAATGCAAAAGATAAAACATTTACTTTAAAATAATTTTTTGCTATGACAATAGTCCTAATTTTCCATCACTCTGAAACCCATAAATACAGACCATCAAATGCAAGAAATAAATTGCAGTATCCATAAGCTTTTCCTGCATTAGCTTTTTACGGATTTATTTCGACACGACTCATTCTGATATGGCCTGAAATAAATCTGGCAATAATGACACTGACAGGCTCAAAGAATAATTTACAGCTGGATAGAAAAATCTGCTGTATCCGAGCGAACAGGCATATTATGCAGGTACATTTAGGATGCAATGAGGTGTTGCACGGCTCCAAACCAAGTGAAACTGATGTAGCCAATTAGCAGGAATATCGCCTGCAGCCCACATGAAAGGCTGGCCTCCATCTGAGCACAACACGATACGGAAAATAACACCCTCAGCAATGATACAGCTATGATCTTACTAACTATCTACATTAGGAGTTTGTACTATTGGGTGGACATACAGTTTGCCCTCTGGACCTGCCCTGGGTGCATTGGACTGTTGGAATAAAAAAGGTCAGATATTATACATTTTAAGTGCACATTCTAACATGACCAGGGGCTAGGGCAGCACAATTATGGACGAAAATAAATGTTTTCCAATATGTTCATAGTGCCCTCACAACATGACTAAGCACATTAACATTTTAATGAAGATTAGAGAAGATTGAAATATGAATACCAATGTAAAAATCTCATCACCAGAACAGCCAGTGGAATCGGAGAATAGAGAGCAAAAATCCTCTGTCCAAACTTCCAGCCACAGCTGCTAATTTGCAGCATGTGTGTCTCATAAACTGTATAAAGAAGTGGACTAAGCGAGTGTGACGTCACCCATAGTGTTCAGCTCCAGTCATATGAGGCTCACAATGCTCACGGTTACAGGGGCGAATCTGGAGTCAGGTTCTATATAAGGAATAGGATTTTTTTTAACGGACAAAATAGTGAAATAAAAACACCAGGATCATGTAGAATAGGTTCATATGAACATTTTAAGACCAAAATGACGAGGCTTACTGCAGCAGGTACAAAGAAAGGGGCCAAAATATTCCCATGCAAGTCAGCAGGAACCAGGGTCAGAAGGAGTCGCAAGCGCCTGTCTGCAAACTTGGAATATGCCAAGCTAGAGCATTAGCTATGTCCATTTATATATACAGTCTATGTCTTAAATGTGGAAGACGTCTCCTCAATTCTCATGTCATTCAGGTCAAAATATTTAACTTTATCTGAGACAAATAACAGTTTGGTGTTTAGATTGTTGATTCTGAGAAAAATTCACCCTGTTTCTCAGTCCAGTTAATTTGTTTTTTTCTCCTTTTTTTATGTAAGTAGCCATATTTGTTTTTGACACAAATGGAGCATGCGTCTGATTAGTTAATCTTCCTGTCAATCACACCCTCCTGAAAGCAGGGAGACAAGATGCAGCTCCAGATACATCTTTGTAAAAATGTTTTCAAAACGTGTGGTTCTGGCTGGCTGAGTAAAAAATCTCATACATTCAAAACATGTTTGTAAAACTACAAGGTCAGCAAAATAAGAAATAATGAAATGAATGTCAACAGAATGTATTGCTGTTTGCAGGCTTTACACTGCCTATAGTTGCAGCTTTTCTCATTTTGATTCCTAAGGGCATGTCCAGATACACCGGGTGGCTGGTCAGATTTCAGGGGGCCATTGTGGCCAGAAATGTCCCTGTTGATTCCATTTTAATTACAGTAATTATCTTGTTTGCCCATATATTATTCTTAGAGATACTACTGAAATATATTATATATAAATTATTATATATTAATCATCCCAATGATTGTGTAGTAAAGGTGTATGGAGTTTAAAAACACAGTGGAGTACTTCCTGTGTTACCACATGCCAGCAGCTTTTATACATGATCATGGAGACAGAATGTTGACATTTTATAGCCTAAATAATATTAGTCTTTGCAGTTTGCTAATTGTAAGCGTCCATATTACGACTATGATTCAGTTGTGATTAATCCCTCACCTTTAACATACTGTATCCTATAAAACAAGACTGATCGAAACTCTGTGACATTTCAGTTGTAAACCATGATGCATTGTGGTTATTGTAGTGCATCACAGCACAGGACAGGGGCCAAATTTGTCACCCATCCAGTCAGTCCCAGAGCAGCCAAGGAGCGCAACAAAATGACCGATGGACTTTCAGCATTGAACCATCTGCAGACAGTACAGTATATACTCGTACATACATCCCCCCAGGCATATCTCACTGCTTCTTTCTCTTCTGTTGACACTCTCCACTGCCACCGCCGCAAATTAACTTATTAAATTTTCACCACATGCTCTGATGGTAATTACATTCTGTCCCCTGTGCCGGCTATTGTCTCCGGAAATGTCATAAAATAGCTAAAACTGCAGCTTGGATTCTGTAGTAATCTGATTGACAGCCAAATTAGAAGCCGTCAAGAACAAGTGACTGCAATCAAAAGCTGGCCTTGCTGTCTTTAAACTTAGAAGAGGAAGCAAAAATGAACAACAAAGATGATGGTAGAGCTTTTGTTCTGGTGCGTACTACTTCCTATCTGAAACCATGTATCCACTCTTACAAAGCCTGCATGTGCATCAAGTAGTGTATAGCATTATAGCCACCGCTTAGTGATCAGTTTCAATTAAAAACAAAACAACAAAAAAAACTTAACACAATGAAATAATCTGTTGTTTACTTCACCTGTAAAAGTCATGATGTAATTTTGGTATATTTGTTAGTATTCTACTTGGACTCCAGAGTTCAGACGTCTGTGATTGACACTTGCCCAGAGTGTCAGCAATCTGAACGCTCAACTAATGATATTTATGTGGAGCGCAGGATTCACACCACTAGTCTTCAGATCAGTGGATACTTTACCACCTGAACGCTCATTCACATCAAAACCAACGTAGCTTCACAAATTGACCACAATAACACATTTTAAAGTGTGATAAACATGTGTCATGTTTCTCCAAATATTTGTATAAACAATAATATTCAAACATTACCTTAAAACAGGAAATCCAAGGAAACTGTTTTCTAAATAACACTGTTAAAATGTTAATGTTAAAAAATGCTATAAATCAATGAAAATAAACATTTCAGTATTTCTAATCAGCCAAAGAAGTTACTTGTTTGACCTCTAAAGGCCGCCACACACTATAGGAGAATTTGCCCGATTTAGACTATGATTTGCTTCAATCCGAGTTCAGGGAGGCGAAACCCGACTTTGTTTCTTCATACACGATTCTGAAGCCACTGTGCTCCTCGTGTGTGGTCTCAGTGCGATTCTGAGCTGCTTTCTCATATGGTAACGACCAAACATTGCTACGGCAACATCCAATAAAACAGAGCGTCAGGGGCAGATGGAGTGACGGACACAGAGGCACAAGATACAAACTCAGCTCCGGAAATAGCGAAAATAATGAGGAGAATTTATTACTCACCACTTGTAAAGTTGTAAATATAAACTGCGGCATCTCCTCCTCCACAGCTATATCCTGCTGCAGTCTTTGCAATCATAGATTTAAAATCTCGTAAGATTCTCCTCTTGTCTGTGGTGTGCTCTTTTTGTCGCACATTTAAAAATCACTTAAGACTGAAAAATCCTGTAGTGTGTGGCAGCCTTAAGCTCAAACATGGTACTTACCACATAAAATCCCAACTCGTCCAGACAAAATATTACTTTTGAATATTGAACGATAAGTTGACATAGAAATTATAGTGACCAATACAAATACAGAGATACCCATCCTGAGCCTGGATCTTGGTCACCTATTGTATGTATGCACACGGGGGTAAAAAATCCACCTTGAAATACAAAGAGAATCTGCAAAGAATTCTCTGGGAAGCCATATGAGCTCTGGGAATGTAATGCCTGGCTAACATCAAATCACATTTCTATTAATTTTCTTTAATAGGTTCCCACTTAGCATGAGGTATTCTTTATAATTGTCCCCAGCTATTACGGCATTATCCGATTGCCCCACCCTTTGGAGAATGCAAGCTCACTATTCTAGCTGGAACATTGTAATCCCAGCTCAGAGAAGCCCAGGGGATATGCTCAACTCCAGTCCTGTGAATATGTTGGTTGTCACTGTTAGCCATGATCCGCTATCACTGTAGTGCACCGAAACATGACTTTTAAAACATACCAGTAGAAGCGCCATATAACCTCCATAGGCCTGCGCTGTGGCCCTTCTGATCTAAGAGATATTCTTTTCAAACCTTGTCATCTGTATGGACCCCACCAGACCGCCATGTTTTTGCAGAGCGGTGTGGAGCGGCGTAATGACTAGCATTGTATCGACTGCCGCACGCCTGGCAGAAAATAGATCGGTCCCTGACTGTCCATCAACTATTTTTTTCCAATTCCCGTTGTCTTGTCTTTTCTCTTTCACTATATGACTGGATTTTTTTTTCTTCTTCCTGTTATGTGCTCAAAAAAATTGCAGCTCAACACACGCCTCCGCTCCCAAATGCTCTCACGTACTGCAGCCCTAGCCTTTAGTTCAATTCAATGACTTGATTGTTACTCTTGTCACTTAGAAACAACATCGCTAAAGCTATTTGCCAAATGACAGCTTTCAACTCTGAGAGATGTTGATTGTGTCATTTGGGGTAAAGTATTGTGCTTAAAACCCAAATCTATTAATTACACACATTTTCTTGATTGTTAGCACTCATGTACAATTGACTTCTTTCTTCCCTCCTTTTCACTTTGTCTATACAGCTTTTCCGACTACTATTGTGTTTTTACTTAAAAGTTGTTTAAAATTAGGAATACATTTTCACTTTAATTCTATTTCACATTTAAAATAATTCAGTTACATTTACTAAACCTTCATTTGAATAAACATGATTAAGAATGATTCAGCGTTAGTACTTTCTAAAGGTGACACATCAACTTCGTGATTCCATTGAAATAGAAAGTTAGAATCTTTCTTTGTAACTTTGTTTTTATGCATACTGTGGAATATTAAAGCCAAAGGAACAAGATTTCTATGGACACAAGTAGGAGGACGTCTGCCTCCTGGCCTAATAAGAGTCAGGTTTATGGAGATGCAAGCCTGCAGCGCTCACAGTAAGCACATGCAATAAACACAACCAGAATAATGTGTTGCTTTTATTTCACACTGCTGTGGAAATAAAATGTTACACAGTGTGGCTTTAGGGCTTAAGGTTTATAGTTATGGTTAGAGTATTAAATAGTTACAAAGCTTAATTCAGTCTTAATAAACTATTTCTTAAATATTTGCTCTTTCTTTATTAAGGTTAATTGTGTAGCAATTATAAAGTGTTTCAGGGATGAGTTCTTTTAAAAGCACACTTGGCTTCACATTGGCAGAATTCATGAAAAAAGAAAAGGTTTAAGAAAGCGTTGTTTAACCAATTCAGATATTTCAGACACCTACACAGTCTCATTCCACATCCCCGGTGCGATGTGCTGCTCAGATTAAGTACAAGTGCACAGTGTTTGATATGCATACCTGCTTATTTGGTAAAAAGACAGAGCTTCCAAGTTTGCCCTTCCTATACGTCACAACTTATTCACAACTGAGGTCGTACCGATATACACAACTGACATATTAATTTACAAAGTACCTTGAGAGCTGAGCAAAGTCCATCTGCTCTGAGAATATTTGCAAGACAATAGTACATTCTGTATTCTAAAGCCGACTTGAGTTGCTTCCAATAATAAAATGATAATGATTGTAATTAAGTATGGACTAAATGTATTCCATTGGCAACTCACAGCACGAAGAACAACATTCATGAATAAGAAATGAGTCAACTCCAGCAAACTCCAGACAATACATTTCTGTACATTCTGCAACATTCACATAATCATGCATGCACAAGCTGCTCAAAATGATAATTTTATTTATAATGTGTGATTAGCAATTTGTCCCTTTCTAGGTCTCTAATTGAAGCTCTTTTGTCAAACACAAAAAGCTGTGCATTAAACTGCTTCACTCCTCACTATAATTGGTATGAAATTGAAGGTAGAATTACATTTTCATTAGATTTCCCTATATTCTTTTCTTTAATTGGAGCTGTCTGCCTCATATCAAGAACGTCTTAGGTCCATTTCCAGTAGTGGGTGGGGCTTTTTAAAATCTTTTTTCTTAATATTTACTATTTTCTGCCTTTTAATATTGTACATACACACTGAAGTCTTCAAATATATGAAGCCAAATGTATGGAATTTTGTAGGAAAGTAGAAATATTAAATAACTGTAGCCACTAAATTAGCCACCCTTTTCTTTTTTGACAACACTGCAAGCCCTTTGCCTTCTCTCAGTTCGTTTCATCATGGAGTTACCTGAAATGTTTTTCACTTCACATTGTGTACCGCTTCAGGGTTCATTAGTATAACACCAAAACTGTCTAATAATTATCTATTAAAAAGTCTAAAATATAAACATGTTTCGAGTTCTTTCACACTTCTTTGTTGACTACATTCCATGTGTGTTCAGTCACAGTTCTGGTGCCTTCAGTGAGAATCTATAATAGAAATAGTCATGAAAATAAAGAAGAAACATTACATGAAAAAGTCTACCTACACCTTTGACTGGTAGTTTTTATCTAGTCACTCTGGTTTTCCTACTCATGTACAACAAGTCTCTTCTAAAGGATATGTAGCAGGTTGCTCCCATTTAAACAAAATCCAGCAATATATAATTTGTTCTCTGTAGTCATTACACATTACAGTTTTAATCACCTTTCAAAATAGCTCTGCAAAAATGGAGCAAACAGCCCATGCGATTCCTGCTTAAGCTACAAAACTACTTGGTTTTAGAAATGCGCAGGTATATTTGAGGCTTTGACGGAGAGTGCAGGTAGTGATTCATCGGGCATCTGTACTGTTGTGTGAATGAGATGTCAGCATGGAGGCGATACGTGCACCATAATCTAGTCCTACGCTGTAAATAGGATTGCTCACACATATTCTAGCAGCAGTGCTTGCATGTGCGCTGCAGTGAGGGAGGGGCTTTGCCTGTAGAACACACGCTGCCAGGTATTACCACGAGCCAAATATTTCCCTTTGATGATGCGGCTGCAATAGTGAGTCATGCACAGACAAATCAGCCGATGAATTGTTTATGAAATGTATCTGATGGCATTAAAGTGATAAATTGCCTCTCAGCGCGCCGTCCGTAGTTCGGCGGCGGTGGCAGCGTGTCATGAACAGGGTTTGTTCAGCTCACTGCCCCGTGTACAGCACTCTGCTACACAAACTAGAATGACTGTGCTACTGCCAGGCAAAAACAATGTAATAGGTGTTTTTCACTGTAAATCTAATGGGCACTGAGTTCATTCTGCGGCTCCGTTTTTGAGTGTATGCAGCGAATTACATTAGGCTTTCATGAGCCCATGGGTTATGGTAATTTCTAAAGCTGTAATGTTTTATATAGAGTACTAAGTATGTTAAGGAATAGCCATTTTATTGTGGAAACAAGAGAATTCAACCAGGAGTTAAAGCTTATTCTAACATTACACATAAATGGAAGTGTATCAGCAGCAGTGTTTGTAAACACATTTTACAGTTCATTTACAATTGTGTATTTAAACATATTGTAAGTATATGTGTCTTTTTTGCAGTTCCTCCTGTTATCTTAAGACTGGCAGAGCCAGAACAGCGCCATGACACCTGTATCGAGTTCACCGTGAGAGGATACCCCCACCCCAAACTGCGCTGGTTCCACAAGCAGAAGGAGATAGTGCAGAACAAGTACATCCGCACAGAGATGGACTTCTACCAGGACTATCTGGAGGGCTGTCTGACCTTCCAGAACCCCACACACATCAACAACGGCAACTACACTCTGGAGGCCAGCAACGCCCTGGGCACAGTCACTAAGACCGTATATGGACACTTCCTGTCTGAGCCGGACGCTGACATAGAGGAAGGAGGTGAGCAGTGCAGCTAAGATTCAGATTCGTTTTGACAGATGTAATATGAGTGGATGTCTCCATGTTTACAGCTAAGGTGTACGCAGGTGGGACTTACTGACAAATATTACCCAAATGTTTTTATAGCTCAAACATGGAAATAAAAAAAATTTAAATAAGTTGGAAGAGTAATTTGTTTGTGTAAGAGAGGTGTAAGGAGCACAGGTCTGTGACCCATTGTGTTTCTGATGAACGTAGCAGTGCTTACAGTTACAGATGTGATTGTTGGAAAAAGACATTGGGACGTTTAGATAGTGTTAAAATGGGCCTTCCTGGGGTGCAGATGTGGGGTGAGCCTGCTGCAGAAGAGGCACCAGGGTTCATCCACAGTGCAGTCAGGTAGATTGTTCATTTGGGTTCACAAAGAGTTCAGAGAGAATGGACCACACAGGCAGCTGGATTTCTCCCCATGTTCAATACTCCAAGGTTAATGCCCAGTGTCAGTGTATTGACATAGCATGACTTTCATTGTCTTCTCTTTTACAGGCCTAGTGGAAGTAGGTGAGTAATTGTATTTCCAAATTTAGCCTTAGCTTTATATTTATGTCTTTGTCTGTGTGATACACACACATTTATCTGTGTTCAGAGCGTCGTTTTGCAGCTATTGGTTTGCAGTAAAACTGTTAGCATGGCTGTGTGGGCGCTGACAGCATTCATGGAGGAAGTCTGCTCTCACTTAGCATACACCACTCCTGTATGCCTTGCTAAAGGGCACCTATTCTAAGCTTTATACTTGTTGGTCTTTTATCACTATTATTGCCATACCAAGGCATACCAAGTTCTCTGTGATGATTTGTAGATCTTTGGTAATGTTGTGTTTTGGTTTGTCCCAGCTGATAGTAACCTTGTGCGTACACACCCCGCCCGCTGTGCTGAGATATGAATATCCATGTGCTGCAGTCCTACAGCTGGACACTTGGCTCCTGGCGCTGCCTCGTAAATCTGCAGCTGTGGTGTGGCTCCAGGGCCTCGCTGTTAATCGCTCAAACAAAGAGGGACGATCTGACCTCTGACCTCTATCACAGTCTCCCTCCATCTCCACACAAGGCTATTATTTCTCATCAGTGCTGGAGTATTAAGCTGCAGCCAGGCCCAGAGCCAGATGAATGAATGGTCTCTCTGTCACTATACGTAGCGCTTGTCTGATTATATAAAATGATCAAAACACTGCCATATCTGTAGATCATGCAATTACTGTCACCAATAACTACTCACAACAGCCACTAGGCAAGGTACTTTGCCTAAGGACACTGCAGTAATATTCACTGGTAGTGGGTGAAGCAGAGTTCAAACCTCTGACCTTAGTGGAGAGCTCTAATCAGTGACTCTCTGTCGCCCTTCCTTCTGAAAGTGCTGTGGCATAGTGGCGTCAGTGTTTGCGCTCCAACTAGTGGGTATCCAGCTGGTCCATGAGCTACCTACAGTAGACACTGCAATGCAATATCTACTTCAAACACAAAAATATATACTCATATTTTGCAGCTGATTAACATTAACATTCCCTGGGGGTGTGATGCTAATGTAGGCACTGTAGATCTGAGCCTTTGCTAAACTTTAATCTGAGCTTTATTTTAACACAATCTGACCAGAAAGAAATGACTTAGTTGAAACTACAACAGGTGAGATGACTTTGTACTGTTTAACAAGTCCCTCACACATTTACAGTCAAAATCTAGTTAGCATTAGATCGCACACTCTGAAAATGTGTTATTTAAATTAATTTAGTATTTTCGATGATCTTTAAACTGTGTGTTTGCTAATGTGTGCATTATGTTTCCACAGTAACTGGTGAACATTCCTCCAATGCACATACCGTGAGCATTATGTCACTGCAAAGTATCATTAAAGCCACAAAATTATCTTGTGCAGGTATTTGTGTTTTACATTACACGGTAGAGTCTTATGCCATGGCTCTTCTTCCTTGCACAGACTGTTACTATATAAAGCAGTTAGGACAGAGGAGGGCACCAGCGAGGAGGAACAGAGATTATCGTTAGGGCGCACTCACTGGACAATTGTAGCCGTGTGTCTCTGAGCCATTGGCAGCCTCTCTACCATGTGGCCATTAATTTGCTCACAATTACTGCGTGCTGTCCTGGCTAGGGGCCCTGTGCCGGAGTCCCCCCAACACACTAGTTCATTTGGTTTCATGGCTCTATGTCTGTCCTTTTCTCCTTTACTGCTCCAGTCACTATCCTCCTAACTTTGTGTGCGTACTGGTGTGAGGCATGGAATTTTAACACCCTATCCACAAGGAATGTCAAGGATTAGGTTCAAGTGTGTCTAAGTTGGAGTTGCTATGTCCCAAACTGATCCCATTTAGCAGCATTTCCAAATGTTTATTTTGCACTAATACAAACTATAAAATCTTGGCTAGGTTGCAGTAAGGCACTAAGACTTTTTAGTGGTGATCACTACAACTACTTAGTATTATAAAACTTCTTAAGAGTTGAAATAACATCTATAAATTCTCTTAGTTATATATTCTATAAACCCAGTCAATAAAATGGCTTGTAAGCACTCATAGCATATTTAATCAATCAGAACAACTGGACTGATTCCTTCACTCTAACAAAAGACATAGTGAGTGAATTAGTTAATCTAAATAGGTAAGCATGTGGCCCACCTACGGCACAAAGTTGCAGCAATGGACTACAATAATTCGTTCATACATTTATGTTTTCAAATGTGTGAAGTGATCATGGCAATCACTTGGTATTATAAAGCTTCTTAAAGGGCTTATATTTTTTCTGATCCATGTTATAATGTTGTTTCCTCATCAAAAACATACATGGAGTTGTGTTACTTTCATTCACACATATTTATCACACACACCCTGTATATTTAGGCTTTCAAATATCATGGTAATTCAGGATGTGCTCCACTCAGTTTTTAAACTTCTTTACTAGAGACATTTGGATCATTTCAGCCCTGGAGTTTCCATTCTCTACTAAACAAATGATAAGGTAGCTGTTAACTTGAAAACTACTGCTTCATGACATCACAAGAGATTGAAGATGTAGACAGACTCATAGGTGGAGTTAATGCGATTAACTGAGATTCAGGAGCTGGACCGCGCCTCAACCTCCTCTCTAACTAACCACAGCTTATCTCAACCACGCATTCAATTACCCAGAAGCCCTATTTATACGGCCATCCCGACAACACCGTCCATGTCAGCTCTTTTGGCCCCCCTCCCTCCCACCGTGTCTCTTGTCCATCCCTCTGTCCGAAGACGTCATGTTTAAGGAGGGGGGGTTCTGAATCAGCTGGGTGACCATTTTGGTTTGGAGATGGAGCCCCCTCCCTGAGTCTCCCCCCAGCCATCGTATCTGTCCACTGTCAATAAATATCTTTATCGTATTCCACTGTTGAGGCATGGTGCTTGGTAATGAATAAAGGATTACTCGGACATGTGTGAATGAAACAAAAACCAACCCCGAGTATGTTTTGGATATGTTTTTAAGGAGGTAACAACATTATAATAGGGCTTAAAGCTCACATGAGTCAATTTTGTGTAATATAGGACCTTAAAGAGTTAGAATTAAGATATATAAAATATCTTTCCTCTATGTTTCTTTATCTATATTTTAGAAACCCATTCAAGTTTAATCAAAACATCTAGAATCTTATGCTTATTTGAATTTCCCCATCAAAAGGCCCAAGAGGTAAGCCTTAAACTTATTGAGTAATATCAAAGGTACAGCCCACCTAAGGCTCAAAGTGGCATCAATGCACTACAGTAAATAACATCTGCTAACGTGGATAATAACTTTTTACTTTTAAAAATAGCTTAAAGTGATTTTTTGTCTTTTCAGGTGGAGAAACTGGTCGACCAGAAGAAGACACATTTGGGGTGAGTTTTCTATCTATTCTACTGTATATTCCGTCGCCATGGTTTCTGTTTTCTCCCACTTCTAAACGCCTGCTTGTGTTTTGGGTGACACACAGACACAAAGAACAATGCGGCGTTCTCAGGGCTGTTGTGGTGAGAGTAGTTGATGATGGCATAGCGCTGTATCTTGCAGTGGGCGTACTTGTTTTGTTTGTCTGCTGACACGAAGGGAGGCAAATTATTTCCACTGTGGTTTTAATTGATAGAGGTGTTAAAGGAGCAATGAATTATGGGCTTTTCTCGGCGGGCGTTTTGACATGACGCCATGGGAACAGAGCTAGTGTAATTAATAATAGTAATGATGGTGGTCATCCATTCACTGCTCACTGCTCCATTTCTAAGACAAGTACATGGGACTGCTCATTTAAAGATAGGGTATGTATGACTCAAAAGGGACTACAGTCACGACTCAATCTGGGTTGCCAGTGCTTAAAATAACTATACCCAATTTTTCCATGTATTTGAGCACAATTTGTCTTGCCCCAATACAGATAGATTGTATAAGCAGCACAAGCATGTCAAAATAAGTCAAAGAATGCACTGTTGGCATGCCAGTTGTTGTTAGATTTACCATGGTGACAAAACTTCGCTCTGGAAGAAAAGTGCTTAGAGTACTTGGATGATCGGAATGCATAATGTGTATATCTGAATAACTGACCACTAAAAACCAAACCATTTAAAATGAACTAGTTCCGTTTTTCCACATTTTAAGACAATTTAAAAAAAATCTGGTACAGCACCTTTAACCTGCATTGCACCAACTAAATCTGATGATCTACGCTAGCACTTATTTATAATTGGCTATTGGTAGGTGCTTGACTTTTGCCAGTGATTATTCAGATCAAAGATTAGATTCCTCTCCAACTTGTTTTGGTAGTAGAATCTGGCAACCCAAAGTATGCAGGTCACAATATAAAATATTACCTACATACCCTCTCTTTGAAACTTAAAAAAAAAATAAAGAGTGCCCTTGTTGTAAAAGTGTATGTTTAGGGTAATATGGAGGCATATAGAGGCATTGACCACATGATATGGTTAATGTTTGTTTCTTTTTTGTCTTTACATATTAGTACATACACGATGTTTTGTAGTAACAGCAGTAATGTTGTAGTGAAGGTTGTACAAGGTGGTAGTGTACGTTTTACTTCAACACTGCCTTAAGTGTTATTTCATCTCTGAAACCAAATTAAACTGCAGTTATGTGTGATAGATGCTGTCTAATAGTAATATTAATCAGTGACATCAGACATGGTATTCTTTAATAATGATTCCTCATTATCTCTGTCAGGCAATAAGGCACATGTAAAGGCTTTAAATTGTGATGGATCATCTGAGTAAGGCCGATAAAGTTAACAGGAGCGTTGCCATGGTGAACAGCCTGGCAGCTCAGCTGTTGAGAGAAATGAGATGTGATGGTGTAAATGATCACTTTTGTGTTTGTATCAAAATCCTTGAATACAGTAAGCTAACAAGTTATCTTTTTGTATCATGTCAGAGTGACCGAATGACAGAGACAAACTAACTTAGCAAAACTAAAGTGGTCATGTTCTAATTACAGTGCAGGCCAACTCCACAAAATGGAGTTGGTAAATTAGGCAAAGAAAGAGGTATCTTTCTGTGAAAATGTTCAAGTGCAGTAAACAAGTGAAAATGTTTGCTTGTTACTATGTTACGGTTTATGTTAATCACTTTAGTATTGAACAAAGTGGCCTACTGTTTTGAGGCTACTCAAATGAATATCAAGCGTAGAGTTCATGCTCTCTACACAGTTGGAGTTCAGAGTTTTCTGTAACTCCATGCACCAACCCAACATTTTATTTTTTATAGTTATAGTCCACTGAAAATGCTATCTGACCACTTTTAGAAAACCATTCAAAACACTGGTTGATCAAATTATGTTGGTTGTTTATCTTTTTCATTTTTACTTCTGATAGAAAGCGAATGATGTCTGATTTATCTTGTGTTCCCTGTAAATTCATGTCAAATTCACAGAAATCAGTCCCATTATTTGTAATAGTTTTATTTGAAAAACTCAGTAATTGTGCCCATGGTTACATGGTTAATGCTCCCTGGGAACTGTCTCGCTGGCTTTCATGTGAGGCTGGGCAGGCATTTCTGAGCGCCGCTTTAGCCGCTGCACAACAAAGTCACCACTGCTGTTCCCCTTAACACCCGAGTAAATAAATCTGCCTGTACATATATTTAAATTACTTCCTGTTATCTCCACCGTATCATGGACAAGACAGGTGTTTACTTTGAGCAAACTGGTGCAATCTCACGGAAAGCAGTCATCACAATCTGGGGATTAGAGTCTGATTTTGTCATTCTGTCATCAAAAATGTGCAGTGGGTTTTGAAGTTGGCCCAGCTCTCTCATCGCCGTATCTGACACTGTGTTGCTGTTTCCCCCAGGTCTCCATTGCTGTGGGTCTGGCAGGATTTGCTTGTGTCCTCCTCCTCGTTCTCTTTGTTCTCATCAACAAATATGGCCGCCGCAACAAATTCGGTATGAAAGGTAAGTCTTTACAAATACAGACTTCAGTGCGAGCGAGTGTTGTCCTTCCACAATACAAGTTCAGACTTAAAGGTGCACTGCGCAACTTTTCTGGTGGAAAAGCTGGACACACCTGCTTGTCTCCATCCATATCCAGCTAGCATTTATTCATTGCAGGTGTTTCTGTTACTCAAAACAACAATCATTCCTTCTGTGAATAGAGCAACTCTCCACAGATCTGAACTGTAATGTAGCGTATTGCTGTAACCTGCTTTTCTCCTTGTGATAGATAGGTTTAATGTATACAGTGGAACACTTCCTTGGATATTTAATAACATTTCCATGGAGACATCACCCTTCATTAGAAACGCAATGCAGTGCATCTTTAATTTTGCTTCCGACAGGCCTAGCTATTCATGGGTTTCACTTTCAGTACCATAGTACTTCTGACCATTCAAAAGACCATATATGTGTTTTTTAAAAATATGTTTTTTTATTGTTACTGTCTATAGCAACAATGCAAATTCTGTTTTTGAAACTAAGAAAACCTTTCAAATTGTCACTTCGGTCTGTTTGAAGGAATAAATTGATGCTTTGTGGGCTGGTGCATAGCTGGGCACCGTACATGTGTGTTGCATGCAGCCGTTTTACATAATTTTCACTAAAGGTTATGGATCTACAATCTTTCAGTTGGAGAGACAGCTAGATCAATACTACAGGAGGCCGTGCATGCAAACGAGGTCCATGTAGTGCGGCTCTCACCTCATATATTCAGCGGTGGTCACAAAACGGAATACTGAATTAATCACTAGACTGTGCGCTTTTGATCATGCAGGGGGAACTCAATGGGATTAATATGGCTTTTGTGCCGTGTATTAAGGATGCGAGGAGGATCTTATCAGCTTGGACTTACATTTAAAGATGCAATATATAACTTTTCTGGTCATCATGATCTTTAGACCATGTTTACAGGTGAGGTCTGTGTCTTGATTTTTTCTTTTTAGCAAAAAATAAAGTTTAATTAGAATAAAAATAATTGCAAATCAGATAACTTAATTTGGAAAACTTGTCAAAAATATATTTTTTTCCATCTTGAAAATAATTTTGAGCTGATTTTATCAAGGTAGGATTTAATAATATTGTGAATTTAGTAAAATACAATTAGCTTTTAAAAACATTGCAAGCCTCCAGTTACTTTTTAAAATGGCTCTAAATTGCTTCCTGAATAAACTCCTCAAATTAAAATTAATGTTAGCAACAAAACGCCTGTATGAATAAAAGCAAGATAGATTTATACCAGAGTGTAGAACATACAAGCCAATGCAATTACATCTCTCATCAAAGTTGCAGACCCCTCACTGGAAAAGTTACACAACGCACCTTTAAGTGGTTTAGTTGGCTCATAGTCTAGGCCACAGCCAATAGTCCTGCCCTGACAAGATGCCGAGACTTACTGTGATGATCCTCCTCCATATGCAACACTCCCTGTTGGCTTTGTATAGGCTATCTGAGTCTGCTCACGTCTCACCATACACATATCTGTGGCCTCAAGCTGTCCAATAACAAGCCACATATGCCCAGTAAACAGCATAATCATATCATGCAACGCTATGCCCTCATACCTTCAACTCCCTAATTGGCTCCTTTACAAGACTGAGAATTGTTATTTGCAACAGTAAAGAGCTGCACAATGTAATCAGTTACCATGGTGATTAATGTGCTGACCTAATGCTATAGAGCTAATTAACGATGCGTCTAATGAGCATTTATATGCTGCTGGTGTCATGGCATGTTTTGACAAGGTCCTTTTTGTAGTGTAAGTTGTAATGTTGTCAACTGTAATGTTGGCCTTACTGTGTATTTTTTATTTAGTGATTCATTTATAATTCGGCAGTATTCATCTTTAGACAATTAATATGCTAAAGCTGCCACTACTCAGCCTTATTTGTATATTTGTAGTTAATCAAAGGCAAATTGGACTTCTGCGTTGTCTCTTAAGTTTGAATTCAAACTTGACAATTTGTATAGTAAATGTGAATAGTTTTTAGTCCTGTAACTTGGTTTGAATATAATAATTGATTTGCAATGACATCTTGATAGGGAATGTATCTTAATTTGTTTGTTTGTTTATTTATTTCATTCATAAAGAAAAAAAAAAGACATTAACAGTGCCACAACATCAAACATACAAGAAACAAATGAAAAGGAGCAGAATCTGTCCCCTTTTCCAGATAAAACATCAACACCAATAGTTACTTTAAAACATTTCAAATCAGTACATTTCATTTCAGTCGCAATTATTAATCAGTTGCAAACAGAAATCTTCACTATTATGCAGAACAACTTCATTTCCTTTTTCATACACATTACATTCAATTTTATTTTTTAAATGCCATTATTGTACTTGATTCTTTTATATCTTTATCAAGACTATTCCATATATTAACTCCTTTCACAGCAATGCGTCACGCCATAACCTTGGTTCTGAATATGAGTTTTTCTCAACATGTAGGTTCCTTTTAAATTAATAATAAAAAATTAGAATTAAATTAATTCCTTTTAATGGTGGAATGTTCAGCAGTTACCATAGAGACACAATGTACACACTATCACTGTCAATAAAGTTGTAAGATTGTCTGAAAACAAAACAAAATAAAATGAAAATGGATTTAAATAACACAGTTTCATGAGCCTGTGATCAATAGGAGTTAGATTTTCAGCAAAAAGATGACTAACTGAAAAACTGTGAGTGCAAAATCAGCTCACCTGTAGTTTCAGCTAAGCCAGATCTCACTGGTCAGATTGTGTAGAAATAAAACTCTAACAAAGCTTCAGACAGAGCATGCTAGAATGTTAGAATCACACCTTAAGGTAATGTTGATGATATCAGCTGCAAAGTATCAATAGACTCCATTGAAAATGTGCAGTCACAGCCTCTGAAATGTATTTAATCTCACAAACATTTATACATGCTGTAGGTAAAATGAGTGAAGTGATTTATCCATTATATTCTCCAATATCTTGAATATATATTTAATTTTGTTGAGACTTACATAGTCTTGTTACCCAGTGTCTGGTTGGATACAGAACGCTGCGCTTAGGGAGGGAATTAAGCAGGGCTCCACAATATTACAACTAACTACATTGCACAACTATTGCAATGTAGATTTCACAATGCAAACAATGGAAGTAACATTTGTGAAAACAAGAATAAAAGAATCCTATGGCTGTAGAGGTCTAAACTGTAGGGTTTACATGAATACATGAAAACATATATGGATAATGGATATTTTTGTGACATTCTATTACCTAAATAATTGTAGCCTTTCTGATTTGATCATTTAAATTGTAATTTTAATTCTGTTATGGTATATTGTGCAGCCCTTGCCAGGGATTAGGAATACGCACTTCTTCAATACTTTACAAAGATGTGAGTCTGAGCCTCCCTGCTTTCAGATGACATGATTGACAGGTGGATTAGCCATTCAGAGAAAGGCATAAACCATCCATATTCGAAAAAAGAATAAAAAAATTCACAGAGGACTGAAAAGAATGGTAGATTTCTACAGAATAAGCAAAGCACTAAACGCTCTTCATCTGAGGTGAGAGAAATTCGATTTTATTTATAAATGTTAGGTCACCAGTGAACTCCTTCGTTTCTCATGCGCCACTGAAAATAAACAAGGGCGTGGGGATCAGGCTGCTAAAAACATACAGAGATATAATTCTGGATTTGCCAGGCAAGTGCTAGCCAGGCTGGCGCCACCTAGTGCCTCTGCTCAATTTCATCTCTCTCAATTTCTCTCCAGCAACTAGATCAGGAATCAGAATACACTTGACAGTTTGCAAGAACCCTGGAAGTTGAAGACCTCGCACTGGCCAGTCAGCGAAGAGCTGTGAAGCCGGCAGTTACTTGGACACCACTGAGCCTTCTGGCGCACTACATATGTCTGGACCAAACAGCAGTGGTTGGTTAAATAAAAAAGTACCCGCCTATCGTCGAGCAAACAAATCCTAAAGCTGTGAGGACAGACAGTTTCCACAAAGTGAAAACACCTGATGAATCAGACTAGGCAAGTGCAGCCCTAGTATCAGATAAAAAAAATAAATCCACTAAACTACATTTGCTGTATTTTTCTTCAGTTTTTTTAATTTATTTTTTTTATTGCAGCCCTGCATTGTTACTTTTAGCATGTCTAGTATTGAATGTAGCGTAAACATTATTTGGCAGAATTGGAGCAGCCCCCAGTTTCTTTACAAAACACCAAAAAATCACAGTTTGTTTTTTAGTAGAAATAAACGATCAGTGATTTGCTTGTTTCATTGCTTGTTTCTAACATTTTATTCCCTAGAAGTAAAAATGATCCCAGCTATCTTTTCCAAGCATTTGACTTTTGTGGCAAATTGAAGTCGAGTTTGCTTTTACGAGGCGGCCATACTGAGTACAGTCAGAGCTCAATGTCCAGATTCTGTCTATAAAGATTAAGACACAAGTAACACGGTGGTTCCCTTGCTCTTTTCATTTCCTGTAATGTCCTCTGTAGCACACAGCCTGTATGTCAGATAGCGCCGCTGCTTCCACTGTCATCGCAGAGATTGAAGCTATAACATACTTTAAAGGGGAGCCATGTCAAGTGCAGATACCAAGAGGCTACATGTCGCTCCGTTCAAAGACCTGATTGGTCGGTCCACTGCGCCGTTGTGTAAGAGTGTGTACTTTTGTGTATTTTCGTGGTGCGCAGAATCAGCTGGAAGGCCAGAAGAAGTCATTACCTTTGGATGGAGCCATAATGGATTTTCGCTCCACTAAATCACTGTGGCTCTTTTGGTCATTGGAGTTTGATCACCAACCGTTTCAGGGCGTCCAATGAAAACACACACACTCACGAAGGCAAGCGGCGGGTGGTGTGGTGTCCGGGGCCTGCAGCCAAGTCCAGCTGATCACTTACACTTAGAATTGACTGATACTCAGGGATAGAGTGGTACAGGTCTATGAGGTGGTCCACACACAGGCAATAGTTCTGCATGGGATGTTGTCTACTGTAGAGCTTATTGAAATACCTGTATATACAAGTGTGGGTCATATTGTGTATTGACATAATATAAAAGTTTGACTTGTGACTATGTATAGGTTTTAATTCAACGCTTATGGCCATCTATTATTCAGTGGAAGTTTGAGCTCTAATAATTCAAAAAGAAAAATACAGGGGACACACAATACGAATTTTATATGTTTATATGGTTTCCCTTGATCTTTAACTCATCTTAAGTTGTATTTTGAGTGATTGCTCTAAAAATATCAGTTTTCCCCTACCCCCCATACCCACCCACTGCCCTGTATTTACTTTGCTCTTTTAGTACATGTAGGATTCATTAGCATCATATAGCTATTTTAAAAAAAAATAAGCAAAACATAAAATAAAAATCCTATATACCAGAATATATGAAATGTTTCATTTAAGAATTCAAGTATAAGCAATTGTGTTTTTTCTGCTGGGATTAATACAATATGTTTACTCTTCCCGCAGGTGTTGTGGAGTATTATTTAGCTTATTAAATGTTGCGAGTTTCCTACCCAAGAAAATAAAGATTATAAATTGGTTTAATTAATCTCTTCGTGCCTTTTGATTACCATATTAGACTTACATTTTTCGTTATATGCAATGAAAAAAAAAAAACAATAGTAGAAGCAGTAGTCAAAAGCGTTTGTTGCTTTTATCAGTGTTGTTGTCTTGCCATCTCAGCAGCCTGTTTCTTCACCCAGACATTCACGCCGCAAATTTCAGTCAGCGGCAAATCAATTGAGCTTCTTCTCAAAAAGACATGTCCCTAATAAGTCTAACACTGTGCTGTCATCTCTCTGTACATCCCGCCTGACGATTACCCACCTCCTCTGCCTCCACCGCCTGTGCATCGCTGTAAAACCTGCTGTGCATAATTCCCCCATTATATCTGTCTACTGCATCTTGTCTCTTCCAAGAATCATTTATTTTCAAAGTGTGCTATCTGGGAGCCTCCAACTGCAACTTTTAGCATACATTTCTGCCTTTGTGTGTAATACGGTAAGGCTCCCTGTGTATCTGATGTAGCGTATTCATTAGAATGCAGCAGTGCCATGCTCATTGCATACTGTATGAGTCACGAGCAGAAAGACATTGTATTAGTTATTCTGGGTCTATTATTACCTCAGATTGCACATTTGGGATATTTTGGGGGCATTCTTTCACAATGGTGCCAGCAGCTGCTGTTTGTTTATATAAGCTATAGATTATACAGAGGCTATTTATGGCTTGCTTCAGTACAAAATCTACCCACTCAGAATATATATAGAGTAAGTACAAAGCAAAACTGGAACTGACGATCGGGGAGAAATAATTTAGTGAATTGGCAGCTGTATCAGTAAAATAAAAGCTTTTAGGATATGAGGTTTTTACTCTTAAACCAATAGTCAAACTTTATGACAAGTTCAAGCTTTAATAGAAGTGGTGGTAGTTTTAGAAGTAAGGTTTAGGAAGACAAGATTGCTTGAGCCTGCTTTATAGTTACAATCTATGACACCCGTGAATCACTGTTAAAATTTGCACATTTTAAATCATAATATCGTAACAGAAAAAACTGTAACAATTATAAAATACAGTATTTGTCCAGTTACTTCGCCATTTTAACTTGCATGGAAAATATGTAAATCTTGCATCAGTCGATAAGTCTTTTTTATGTTACCATGGTTTCAAGGTTCAAGGTTAGGCTATTTTATTTGTAGCCTTGGGTAATTTTGTTTCTCAGATAAACCTGACATAGCCTTCCATACAACACACACCCAGACACAATGTTTGTGTTGCTTAAAGGGTCAAATGTAAATGGTGCTGCAGCTCAATGAATCAATGGCTGAACTCACTATTGCACTGGTGCTACTGGCCTCACAGGTTTATTCATTTGGAAACTGCATTACTGTATTCAGTCTTACCATGAAGCCTATTTGTACTACTGCTAATATGAGCATACTTAATTTTACTCAGACAATAGTGTAAATGTTGTGATTACATGTAAAGAAATGTGCAATGTATTAGCGTTGAGTAAAGATTCCATTTTCTATTTTAGGTTGATGAAGTAGTCAATACTATGTTGAATATCGTATCAACATATTATGAGTTTTATTCAATAGATAAAGGAGTGTTGTTGGAAGTGTTGTCACAATACTAAAATGACATATTTGGTTTTAATACTATAGAATAAACTTGATACTCACTAGCACTTTTCAGCTGATCATCAATATTCCCTGGGAATGTGATGCTAAACAGAGGAACTGCTCTGTTAGAAGCTCTGTTACTCAAGTTGTTACTCAACTCGGAGCTTTATTTAACACAATCTGCCTATAAAGAACTGACTTTGTTGGAGCTGCAATAGGTGAGATGATTTGTGCTGCTTTACAAGTCCCTCTCTTTTTGGCTGTGTTTGTGTATGCATTGTGTCTCCATGGTAAATGTATTCCAATATTTCACCATAGAAAAACATGCAGGACACCCTCAACGTGATGTCACTGCAAAGTATCAATTACTGGCACAATAATGTATACATTCTGCAGTCATAAACCACAGTGTTGTAACCTAGCAGACCCAGTCCTCACCCATACCTCCACATAGAGCGAGAATAGTGAGAACAGCGAGGATAGCCAGCGGCACGGTGCAGGCCCGGTGATGGAGCTGTGTGTCAGGGCAGCTTACCCCTCTCTCCACTACATTACCTGGACCAGCCTGGGGATCATCTGCCCACATACACTCTCCTCACACTGGGAGGGCTCACTGCTCTGCTGCCTCACTGCGCTGCAATAGCCCCAGTGAAAAAAGTCACGGAGGAATAAGACGTACAGTATCAGCCGCTAGACACATGATGGATCAGATGGAGGCGTTTTGTATTTATGAGTAGTGCTAAAATGTTGCTATACTGGAATTAAAGATGGGACAAGACAAGAGATTGGGTCCACCAGAATGAGACAAGACAAGATATTTGATTACACTGACCCAGTTCAAAAACATTTTCTAACAACTTTTGATTTATTTGATTTAAGATTTCTGCTGTCATTGTAGTGCTGCTTCTTGGAGCTCTCTTCTAACCAGATCTTAAAGACAGAGTATTGCATTTCTGGCGTATTAACTGCAAACACATAACATATTTAGATCACGTGTTAGCTTTTATTGTGTTTAAAATGCAATATTCACTGAAAACAACATATTAACACGTTTAATAATTTCACTTTTATTTTGACGCTCACTTTGAACACTATCACATTACAATCTCTGTGCATTCCGCTATAATGAAATTACAGCGCATTGCATCAGGTTTGTGAAGTTGTACTGTATTTTATTTTATTTTATTTTTTTGTATCCTGCTTTTCTATACTTATGGAAAAATAGGAAAAACTGAAAAATAGGGAACAACGTTCAACAAAGCTCCAATAATCAATGTTCGTATAATACAGTCTTCTTTAACCTTTTTCTTCAATTCAAATACAAACACAAACATTTATATTTTGTGAGATGTGGTATACGAGATCCTGTCTCATCACTAACTGTAACTGAAACATCTCTACTCGTACATAAATAAAGTTGCTGAGAACACAAATCATGCATATAGATGTTGATACAGATAGTTGTAGTTTATTTAATAGCTAGTAACTACTATTTACTTTTCCAACCTCTGAACCTATTGATTGGAAAAAAAAAAAAGTTCAAACTCCAAAAGGCTTCCTTCCAGACAACAAGAACCTTTAGAATACGTTAAAAATATCAACCAAAATTCTGTATTGCTACCAATTACTATCAATGTATCAATCCCAAGTTCCTTCAAAATGGGTTGCAGAGATTATGTAATGACTCCCAACGAAAGTACTGGCAAAGAAATCAATCAAGTTTATTCAACAGCGACTTCTTTAGACTCTTTCAGTTGTTCTTTGCTTCTCTGCTTGGTTTATATTGTGTCCCTTTGTTTTCACCCCTGGGAAATCCAACTCAAATCAACAGGAACCAGACTAATTCTTTGTATAGTGTAGGAACGCATTAGTGGGACTGACCAATATGCGGCAACAACACAAGGACAAACAAAAGAAAGTTCAAAAGTTACATTTAGACCACTCACAAGTTAATCTTCGCTCAAAAACTAAAGCTTTATTTTGCCTTTAATTCTGTGCAAAATGAATTGATTCTAGTTGTTTTCCCGAATATTAGATGAGTAATAAGTCATAATTAGCCCATGATTGTCTCCTTTTCTCAGTAATTTGCCTTAAAGAGAAGATATTATGCAAAATTGACTTTGGGAGCTTTTTATGTTTGTTGTTGTTCCCTCATCAGAAACGCGCCTGAGGGGTTTTTATATGTCATCCACGCATGTCTGAGTATTCTTGCGGGCTGTACAAGACTCAGCCCACAAGCCTATGTAACTACCGACTCTTCGTAGTAGTTTTATTAGCTGTATGCAGACTTTATAGTGATCGCACTGTGAAGGGGAGTGAGCCTGGAGAACAGGGACTCAGCACGAATGAAACTAAATTTAGTTAAACACGCTGTTTTCACCAAAGTGGTTTTTCAAAACATAACATGGTGATTTAAATATGTTATGTGTTAGCAGTAGGCTTTGTGCACCGTAACACCCAACAGCCTCACTGTTAGCGTCACTACTTCCTGTCCAATTTTATCTGTATGAGGTTTTTGCTGAGTCGTGCTAAAATGAATAAATATTTAAAGATAAGGCAGTGAACAGGGAGCTGCGGGTGGATGCCACTGACAACATGAAAAAGTACACAAATAAAATGAATACTCCAGCAGAGGACATTTCTGTGTTTGGAAATAGAAATGTTTGTGTCTTAATGCTAACGGTAATGCTAATTTTGAGGCATAATAAATATTCATAGATATGACCTGTAGATCTTGCATTGACTACCATCATCTATTGGAAAAAATGCGTCAACAAAGCCGCCCTCTTGGTACAGGGACACCGCTGCTTTAAATGAATTGAATGAACATCAATCTGGGATGAGGCCTGGACTGTAAGGCGCACGAGTACAGTTTGCTCATACAAATTATGTTAGAGAAAGACGTTTTTTAAAGTTTCATGTTGAGAATTACTTACCAAAATTGATTTAACATTTTTACCTGAACTTTAGTTTCTTTGACATTTAAGGAATGAAGGCTTAAGTGAGGCCATCGTCTGATCGCACTTCGTGGACACACTGCTTCACGTGCTTGGGGTGCTTTCTGTCTCTCCCTCTCTATTAAGTCCAGGATTAGTCCTGGTTTAGCCCTGGTTTAGACCTGGTTCAGTCTTAGTTTAGTCCTGGTTCAGTCCTGGTTTCAGTCCTGGTTTAGTCCTGGTTTAGTCCTGGGTGAATTCTGGTTCAGTCCTGGTTTAGTCCTCGTGGTTCAGTCCTGGTTTAGTCCTGGTTCAGTCCTGGGTTAGTCTTGGGTTAGTCCTGGTTCAGTCCATATGCGGCATCACTGGTACTGTGAAAATTTTTGGTCAAATGACGACTTTAGCCCATGGAAATCCTGTACCAAGATTGGCTGCGATATTCACGCATGCCAAGAGGCTGAACACAAAATCTTCCATACCATCTATGATAAATATTAAAACAGTGCCACAAACTGAAGTATTCTACATAGGTTTTTACAGTTTTAATAAAAGTAACTGTTAGCTTTGAGACACGGTGAGGTAATTTGCTACTAATACCCCATAAAATTGTATCCCCTCTTTAAATACCCTTGATGGACTTATTTCCCCTCTTAGTCTATCTGCCATCTTATTGTTTGGCTGGCCAAGACTCGTGGACACTGTTTTATTGACACTCATACTCGCAAATGGGGAATGCTTGGACCTTTACTTTACCCTATTAACACAGACGGTGAAACAATTATGGCAAAATGAAAAGGTTAACCATCCAAATGGACTTGTGATAGCTGTCATCTTCAATGCATTAGCAACCACAGAACAGGCTAACACAGGTTGCTTTCTAGACTGTCTTCAGTGCACATTACTTATGATAATGGTAGGGCTGAAAGAATTGAACAGGGACAAAATTTGCAATGCAAGTTTTAATGAAAGTAAATCAAACTATCGGCATTGTTCGTTTTTAATTAGACCCATAGCTCGGCGCTGAATATGTGCACTAAAACAACAACCAAATCAGGTGGCTAAAAAGAATACGCGAGAGCTGCTAATGAGACTGGTACACAATAAATAATGCGATCTTTCCTTTGGGTATTTTAAATGAAAATGAAACGCTTGCCTGTGGCCTGTGATCCAATGTAAATAACACAGCATGCAATGGCAATTAAAAACAAAGTGATTGCGGTTTAAACCACATTCAAGCCGCACACAGTGTAGCCATGAATATACGTAGCATAATTTGCACAAAATTTAACCGTCTCTTTTATATTTCAACTGTTGTTATGGATTCATTTAACATACTAAATATTGTGTCTCTTCCCATTAGTGTTCTCCAAATTGTCTGCGTAGCGTCCCCAGAATTCTATAATTTGAGTTTATTGTCTGGGGGGTTGCAATTGTTTTTTAGGGTTTGACCCGAAATGTCACATTGTGGTGTCATTGTGGTTCTTCATCCTCTGTGTCACTTCTGAGCAACTCCCTGATCTCCGGAGGTAAACGAAGCACCGTCTCCTTTTCTGTGTAGCTGTTGTCAGACTCAGCATCAATTCCAGATAGAAATATTCTGGCCTTTCTTTTTCCTGACAGGATGGTTTCGGTTGTCACTGAAGTTCAGGCTTTGTCAGTGCATCCAGTGACTTCCAGGAAAGTTGCATGGAGCATCCTCCCGCTGTCTCTCACTCACTCCAAACTTTCTTTCTGCTGGTCAATTACTGTTTTCTGCTGCAGATTTCACTACTTGCAGCTTGTAATCTGCAAAATATGATTTTCTTGTGAATAAGTTTGTTTAAATTTGAAATTTTCATTGGTACAGAAGCAATGGTGCGATTGACTGACATGATATAGAAAGGACAGTGGTTCTTTCTGCTGGAGACATACGCAGTAGAGCGCCAAGTGACAGTGTAGAAGTAGAAGATATTGACACACAAGCCTAGAGCAACCTCTCACAGCTGTCAGTGTGAACATTTTGATATAAGTTGCAGGACCACTCAAACCATGAAAAAAAGTGTGATTTATTGTCCGAAAAATACAGTAATAAATTACCCAACTCCCCCATAAAGTGCGTAGTATAAGCATACTTGGTTACAAAATCAGATCAATGCCCGCTGTCTGCATGTAACTGTAGAACATTTACGGCACAGCTGTATATGTTTTTGGATCAGAGCTGATTGGCCGCTGTGTTCAAAGGCCCTGTGCCACTTCCCCATCTAAAAAGCTGTTCTAAATCTTCTGCTTAACTTAAACTACTACCAATGTCTCAACAGGTTTGTGAGCGCTTAAAGACAAATTCATGTTCCTCCTTTCATGGTTTCAAAACTGGGTAACTGGGATACACTCTTCTCCAACATTGGTATATCTCACGGGGATCAGTTGGGTGTGATTTACAGGTGGATTAGCCTATCAGGGAAATGCAAAATCGTGAGCAGCCATATTATTTTGCTCCTTCGTTTCACATTCATCACTGAAATAAACTAATCTGATTGAGTAGTGACCTCATGGATATTCCTCTGTATACAAAATACTGAGTGATACCATTGAGGGCTTATCAAGAGATACCCCATCTTTAACCTTATATCTTGGAGTGCACTGTTTCTACCACACCCTGTTGCATTGTCAGCAGTGGAACCCTCTTAACTTCTCCTCTGCTCTTTGTCACTGGATGGCCATTTTAAGCCTGTCTTCCAGTCGCCTTTGTCATTATGTTATTTTTACCAATACATCCCCTGCTCTTTGCTACCTCTTATCTGGGCCTAAAAGGTTTTCAATGCAGCGTGTGACCGTTTCACCACCACCACCACAATGCTCCTACCATTTTCCTCCAGTCTCTTTGCACCTCGCTGGAAGTAAAGGACATACAAAAACGGGCTACTTACTTATTTATTCTACTTGAAAGTTGCATGAGCAGCAACCAAAGTGCATATAGTGGTTGTGTCTGTGTGCGATGGGCATGGAAGGGGAAGTAGGTCGGATGGGGCAGCAGAGATGGACATGCTGTGCTAGTACAAATAGAATGAAATAGGAGTTGTTTTTTTGTTTTGATTTGATTGTGATGTGGGGACTCAAAGTACTAGACTGCTAATAGCTAAGTGACTTGCGTTCAATGCTCTCAGCAAAGTGAGTCTAAATAAAGGTGGTGGAGTGGTCCTGTAGCATGGTGCACTTTGGCTGGCTCGTCGAATACTTTTAACTCGTTTCTATCAATAGTTCTAAACACATCGGCGATAGGGGGTTTGGGAGATAGCAGCGTGGCTATCAGGACGGGGCAGAGTAGCACGTGGCAAGGCACGGTTTTCATATTTCATTTTTTTCCACATGGGATTGAGCTGTGAAAAAAGATGTTTGAACTTTTAGCTGTGGCAAGCTCAACTATTTTGTTTTCTAATGATTATACTTCATGCAGCTTTATACAGTCATTTTATGCTCTAAATAACTAAATATGCATTGTCAAAGTGCATAGTTATTTAGAACTTGTTTCCACGGAGATGTGTTTTCTTTTCTTTCCACAGTAGGGCGTTAAACTTGTCTATATCTGCATGGAGCCTAGCAGATAAGGGGCAAGTTACAGGTCAGCTCTGGGGAGATACAATCACTTCCAATATAAATTGTTTTCAAGGAGTTTTTAAAGTTTTTTTTTTAGGTTATGAAGTGACTAAATTTCTCTTCTTATGTTCAGTGAGTTCTTCTTTTCGTATTCATGCAATTAACCACTTTCAGATGTTAAGAATGAGTCTCCTCGTGTTTAAGGTTTTAACAATGGTAGAAAACAGTGTGTTTACCCCGTCTTTACTGAAATTCTCACACCAGATACAGAATCATGGTTTTATCTTCTAACATTGCACGAGCTCAAAGCGTCATATTGGCGCCACCTCCTATCTGGAAATTCTAAAACGAATTAATCTGAACTAATTCAAAGCTAAATTAAAATTACATTAAACACAAATGATCAAATATAGTAATGTAAATGTAATGTAATCCTAAATATGCTGTAACATGCAATCACTACATAGAAATCTAATTATATTCTGAATCTGAATCTGAATGTGAATCTGAACTGAATCTGAGCCTAAATTGCAACATAGAAAATGGCACCAACAGGTTAGGTTACTTTATTCACCATTTGTAGCTAAAAAACACAATGGAAAAAAGTGCAAAAGCTCAAATATTAAAACATAACAACATGAAGAAACAATAGACAATCAGGTACATGCAACATATGACACTGTGAAATAAACAAGCTAAGTTTTTAATAGCAGAATGTAATATTTTTATTGCATGTGTCATATTCCAGTTTAACAGCATGCTCCTTTCTACATGTCAGATATCTCCTATAACCTTGATTTAACCTTTATTAAGTAAAGGACTATTATGTGAATGCATCCAGTGAATGTCAGTTCTTTTGTTCCAGTGCCATTCCAGTGTATTATTCAGTTCTAAATGAAATGTCTGATTTAATTGCTAGATCACTAAAGTAGAACATTTCCTAATATTTACCCGGCACACCCACAGTCGTGTCAGACGTCTTGTCATGCCTGTATTTCTGCTCAAATATCAGCGTTTGTCAGTGCTTCACTTTGGCGAGCGGCTACACAGTAAGACATGAGCATAATTATCTTGACTTGAACTGTAACTTGTGAAAGTGCCTCCAGATGATAATCATATATTTGGAAAGTATCGTCTCTAAGTAATCACAAACTCATTTTTTTTAGCCTTGAACTTTCAGTCAACCTCCCAACTATACAGTACTTTCCCCCTGGACGACTCTGTTAATGATTATTGCTGGGCTATTTGCTGTAATTTACATGGGGCCTGGAAATAGACTGCACTGTGGAGCTGATGGACCTTTTCCAACATAATGAGCATTAAGGGGCAGATTCTCTCAGTGGTCAGAGCACAGTTCTCTGAGTGCACTGACACATTCTGTAACACAGAACCGCATGTTCCCTGTCAGCTGCATGGAGCCAGCACGAGAGCAGCCATTTCTTAAATAAGCCATACTATGGAGGCCTGTCTCCAGCCGTCTACCGAGATAGGACTTTAATGGTTATGATAACTCTGAGTCCAATAAATGTCTGAAATAACCACAAAAGTAAGAATGGAGTCAGTAATTTTAATCTTATTTAAGTTATGTAATTTGTTTTAAGTCACAGTTCTATAGTCTAACTAAAGCTTAGGTTGAGAAATTGTAAAATGATGATTACTATATATTTTGTTACTATTTATTGTTCAGATTTTCTTTAGAAACTGGCAGAAGTGAGGCTTCCGACGCACACACCACTAGGCAATGTGGATGAGGTGCTTAAGGACACAATGACAGAACTTGGTCCAATTAGGAATCAATTCACCGACCTCCCTGAACTCCTTTTTTAAATTCTCATTACTATCATAGAAACATAATACGTTTTTGCGTCTCTAGCCACCTCTGGTAACCTCTTGTAGGCTCTTACAGGAGGTGTCTATATCCGCACAGATCCTTCATGCTCTGTTCACCGCTCCTCTCCTCTCAGAAAGCTCAGACTTCACTCTCGTGATTTTACTCAGAATGGTGCTCTTATCCTTACAGTGGAGGCGTGAGGGTGATGCTGATGCAGGGCTGGACTCCTATTCTGCCTCTTTATGTTCCATTGTGAAATGGACTGTATTCACTGAGGCCCGGAGCCCACCTCTAACCACTGGCTCATTCTGTGTGAGCTTTAGCCAGCAGTCCACCAAATAACCCTTATTATGTAACAGGGCCGTGCATTCTAGAGTTTAAGGGCAGAGATAGATGAAATGCACAGAGCTACGTGATGGAGCAGAATGGACATGTCTTCGGATACATGATACCTTATAGTGCTTTAGGTATATGGGCAATTAATGGCGTTTTAGTCAAGATCGAGATCGAGATTTAGTCAGGTCCAGTAGTTTGCACATCATGCTAGCGAGCTAGTGATTTTATTATTATAATATTTTTTTTTTTCATTTGTACCAAAATGACTATGTGAAACTGCTGAGTCTTCCATGTATGACTGATTAAGAAAAAAAAATGGAAATAAAAAAGGAGAGCAGTGCATGTATACCAGTGGTGGTGAAAAAGGGAATTAATCAGCAAAATGTCAAAATTCTTGTAAATAAGTGATTAAACATTGTTCAAACATCACTAATCATTCCAAATACAATTTTTGGGTGACTGAATGGTGAGGGGAAACAAGTATGACATGGTTAAAAGCCCTGAAAAGTCACTTTGATTAAAGCTGATGTCTGATGTGTTTTTCTATCTTAAAAACATTTAAATATGACTAAATATTTTTTAGCTGTTGCACTGGTCCAAATGTATTGCTCACTTACCTACTGACTTCCAACCATCTTGGTTATTTTTTAGTGCTTTTCACAATGTTCAGAGTTTATAATTAGAGGTCTGCGCAGGACAGATTTTTCAGTCCCGCTCCTGCCCTCACCCGCATTGTGCAGTCCCGCTCCCGCCCGTGTCCACAAAGAATTGTAATTTTCCGTTCCGCTCCTGCCCACAGATCCAGCAAAATGTTGACGTTCACTTTCTTAAGCTCTATCAGACAGGGAGAAGCAGAAAGGAATTGTCTAAAATGTATGGGCGGCAGTAGCTCAGTTGGTAGAGCATTTGCCCACTGATCTAAAGGTTGATGGTTCAAATCCCACTCTCAACATAAAGCGTTGTAAAGCGCTTTGAGTGCCTTGAAGGTGGAAAAGCGCTATAGAAAAATGTGACCACTTACGCAAGATTAGAAAACATCCACAAGTTTATGCTGCTTAAAATGTTTTTATTAATGCCAAATAAAATATCCAGCACAAATGATGTATGATAGGCATACATTCATTATTTGTATATTGTACTTTACACTCTCTATTCACCATCATGATAAAGCTACTGACAGCTAGCATGCTATCAGTGCACTTCCTGTTTCACGCTTCATAATTAAAAACAGATAATGACAGAGATTTTACATGAATAAAATGAACAGGCCTTTTAATAGTCTGCATTGTTTACGTTCATAAAGTCTACTGAAAACCATTGTATTTTGTTTTGCCCAGCCCCAGGTGTTGGTTTACTTTGCAATGTAGATTGTATACAATGTGAAACCATATGAGATGTCTTAGGTGTTTATACGGTAGTCTCTGATGCGCATCTCTATTGCAGCGTACAGTACAATGAGATGCAGAATGCCATGCTGTGCTGTGCTTTAGTCACAGTAAATAGCCATATGAACAAGCAGCTCCAGCAGTTATGGGCCAGGATCCATCTTGGTCATGCAGCATGGGGCTGTTAGATACAGAGCACTGCCTCCATCTTCCCACTGTCTATTTCTATTGGTCTGTTCCTGTATAAGTGAGTTCTCTCCCCCCTCTGAGACCACTGCAGCCACTGTCGCAAACATGCCTCTTCCATCTTTCATAATGTTTGAGCTCCTTAGAATACTTGTTGTGTAATCATATTTTAGGCATTCATAATTCATGGAAGCCTGGCCATATGCAGAGAATCTCCTTGAAAATCTTTTTGCATCTTGTGCTAATACAGCTGTGCTTCTTTGTGCTCGTCTCTGATTCTCTCAATCACCACATCTCATCACATCCTCTGCCTCTCTTTCCACTCTAATGCTGTTACCAAGCACTGCAGATAAAACAATTAAAACCAAATTCATTAGAATGAATTAAAGGAGAAGCCGTGTCTGACTCATCTGTGGCAAGACAAATTATGTGTGCATGGATGCCTTAGTAGCAGTTTACACTGACCCTGTCCACCCCATTAACCCATGTATTAACCCATACAAGAGCATTGTTAGCACAAACATGCAAAACAGGCGCTGAATAAATATGTGAGGAGGCAGACGGACGCTTGAAATGCCTTGTAACAGATCCCTGTGAAAAGCATGGACTTGATATTTACTGGGTATAAAGTGTGGTCAAGGTTTGCCATCTGAATCACTTATTATAATGCTTTCAAGCTCTCAGGCCCACACCATAACTCTTGGCCTACTCATTGTGGAAGATTGGCCCCCTTTTTGTGGTGAATGCTTGAAACAGGCCATGGGTCAGTCACTAAGGCACAGAACATGCAACACAATTCAAAAGTGTAATGCTTTCATTTAGCCAAAATGTCCAAATTAACGATAACTTGGACACACAACAAACTGACCTGACAAAGAACATTTAAAGTGACTGATCAGATGAACTGTATCAAAAAGTGGGTAAATAACACTAACTGGATAACACTAGACAATAAGTAGATAAAAGAATTGGAAGCAAATTTAGAAGCACATTTTCAGAATGTAGCAAATGAGCAAATTATAAATAATTGCAAATAGTAACTGAACCCAACTCAACATAAAGCTCCCCTCTAATCTGCCTGTTATGGTTCAAGCCAGAGGGTGGAGCTGATGCAACAAACTTGATTAACAGGGGCAACAGTAGCTCAGCTCATGCTCTCGACATAAACATCATTGGTAGAGCAGAGATCCACTGACTCGCAGGTTGGTGGTGCGATTCCAGCTCTCACAGATAAATGCTGTTCTGTTCTTGGACAAGACCATGTGAGTGTGTGTGTGAATGGGTGAATGGTTCCTGGATGTAAAGCAGTTTGAGAATCTTGAATCTATGTAAACATTTGACCAAACCCATCCAGGTCAGAAAGGAAATTATTCATTAATTTATGCGACTTGTTGTAAACAATATACTAACTATGAGTAGCTCTGTACTCCTGACTCTTATTCCCATAGAAAATCCTTCATGTAACAGTGGATCATGTGCACTCACAGCCCTGCCCGGAGCACTCAGGATGCCCAGCCGTCTGCACTCTGAGAGGGTGTGAAACAGAGACAGCAGTGTGTGACAGTGCCATGAGAGGTCATTACTGCCTCCTCAAAGCTCCAGATTATGTCAGCTTTACAGGTCACAGTCTTTTGGGTCACCACATTTTTATCTCCCCGGGCTGAGGCACCTCCACACGGGTAATGAGTCCACAAGTGTCTGCCTCAGATGCACATTAGGGGCTGAGCTGCTGGGGAACAGTGATTATATGTCCGGATGGGCTCTGGAGCAGGCCTCACCATCACTCGCACTGCACTGGATTTCTTTCTCCATTTCTGTCTGTCCTGTGAAAGACATTTTCGGTTTGGCTTTTTGAAAAAGCTGAATTGTGATAAGAATATATGTCGCTCTGCCTTGTTACCTATAATATCTTTGCTAGGGAATAACCACTACATCATTCTTGCCAAGTAATTTGTGAAGTTATGTTAATGGTAGTCGTATGCCCTGTTAGTAATAATAAATATATTACCAATTCAAATATAAGTCATGTTTCTTAGTACATGCATGACTAAAGTAGTACTATGTTAGTAGTACTAAGTTTTACTTGAGTTGTTGAGCGCTCATTTATGTTCAATTTCTATTATAAAATTTTATTTGAGTTTAGGCCTTAAGTTCCACTTTAATTATTGTTTTTGTCTTGAAACCACAACTCCTTAATGCTGCACAATGTAAAATGAATGGACAAATTTTCTAAATAATACTTGAACTCATCTTTGCTGAAAGTATATTAAAAAGATTGTCTGCATTAACCATATCCCTCATAGTTCTGTAATAACTTTTAGACTTTCCAAAAAGTGTATAGGCTAATAGGTCCTCCTGGTTGTCCTGGCTCAGGCACACATTAGGTGCTGTTTGAGACAGTGTCAGTGGTGAGATGTGTCCAGATGGCACCAGGAGCCCCCTCACATCCGTCTGCCCTCAGCCCTGTCACTGCAGTGTTTACCTGCCACAGTGACTGAACGGCCTCCTTGCGCTCCACGGCTCGGTCTCACACAGAACCATTTATATTTCTGATGACACAGTTCAGCCTCAGTGATGGAGGGTGATTCCAGAAAGTTCTTTGTGTTGTCACTGATGTTAAAAACAGACATAGATCAACTTGTATTATCAGAAGGGCCTTGGCCTTACTGTATTCTGCTGGAAGGGTACTTTTTACTGCAGTTTTACAGAATTTCTGTTGCGCCTTTATAATCCTCGAGTTTTCCAGGTATTTTTAATTGGAGATAGAATTTCTATTACATCAAACAACAGACATTACATTCTCCAGACAAGAGTCCAGAGCATAGTCCACCACAGTGCAGACTGTCCATGGGTTTCAGACTGATGAAAACCGTTGAGGCCCATTGGTGTAGCAATTAACAATTTAAAACTAGGTTAAACTAAAATATTACATCATATATCATTGATGAGCAGTCCGCAAAATGTTATCTGTAACAGGAATCTGAAACCCAATGAAAGTCCAGAGCAGACTCCAGACCACGGTCCAGACCACGGTCCAGACCATAGTCCAGACCACAGTCCAGACCACAGTACAGATCATAGTCCAGACCACAGTACAGATCATAGTCCAGACCACAGTACACACCACAGTCCAGACCACAGTACACACCACAGTCCAGACCACAGTCCAGACCACAGTACAGATCATAGTCCAGACCACAGTACAGACCACAGTACAGATCACAGTACCACAGTACAGATCACAGTACAGACCACAGTACAGACCACAGTTCAGATCATAGTCAGACCACAGTACAGACCACAGTACAGATCACAGTACAGACCACAGTACAGATCACAGTACAGACAGTACAGACACAGTACAGATCACAGTACAAACCACAGTACAGACACAGTACAGACACAGTACAGACCACAGTACAGATCAGTCCAGACCACAGTACAGACACACAGTACAGATCACAGTACAGACCACAGTACAGACACAGTACACAGACCACAGTACAGACACAGTCACACAGTACAGACACAGACAGACACAGTACAGATCACAGTACAGACACAGTACAGACCACAGTACAGATCACAGTACCACAGTACAGACCACAGTACAGATCACAGACACAGTACAGACCACAGTACAGATCACACAGTAACAGACCACAGTACAGACCACAGTACAGACCACAGTACAGACCACAGTACAGATCACAGTACAGACCACAGTACAGACCAGTACAGACTACAGTACACACAGTACAGACCACAGTACAGATCACAGTACAGACACAGTACAGACCACAGTACAGATCACAGTACAGACCACAGTACAGACCACAGTACATAGACCACAGTACACACAGTACAGATCACAGTACACAGACCACAGTACAAACCAGAGTGCATACCATAATATAAACCAATGCCCAACACTGGTCTGCTCCAGATCTAGACCAGACTACAGAGACCAGACCATAGTATAGACCACAGTACAAACCAAAATCCAGACCAGAGTCCAGGCCAAGCGCAGACAAAAATCCAAGTCAAAGTCCAGCCCTGAGTAAAACTGATAAATGTGCTATACATCATTCACTGACCTCTGAAACACAGATCTGACTTTCTGTTATGATCTGAAATACATCAGCAGCACTAGTCTGCCCTCCGCTTCATCATTAAACTCATTCATGAAAAGTGTTTGGACACTACAGTTGTTGAATTCCATGTGTTTGAAAGCAACTTGTATTTTAATTTCTTCTTAGACACACATTTTTCTTTGTCTTTTATCTACATTAAGTATTTTTGTCATGTTTTATCTGTGAGGAAAAACGTGACTAAGCTTGTAGAATCAAATTATATTTTAGAAAGAGGAGCCTTTGAGTACAAGGGAAAGACTTGGCTGTTTTATGTTGATGCAAGTGGTTAAAACAAATCGTGGTTGAACTATTCTTCTGAGAATGCCACAAAGTCTCTGTTATTAAATATAACGTACTAAATCATGCCCACGTAATTTCATTTTGCCAAAACAGTACGGCTTGTGCTAGATGTGACAAATTTCTCAACCTGGCTTTTTTGTGGAACAGAATACTCTCCGTGTTCTCGCTGGAATCCAGGTTGTGCATAGACAGGCAGCAGAGAAAACTACACCAGATAACAGGTCAGTTGTAACAGCTTGTTGCTTGGGAAAAGGACTGAAATGACGAGATTGAAGTAGACTAGAGCAATAAGAGGGTGTAGGTGTTGTGGGAGCTGGGTGCGCCTGGCTCAGCTGTGCTTTAGCTAATGGCTGGAGTGGCTGCTGTGTCCTCTGTGACTGCAGCCACGAGCAGTTCACTGGAGTGGACTACTTTTACCCAAAGGAGGTGGGCACATTAAGCTCACTGTATCTCCCTGGGTCATAGGGTTGGAAAGATAGACACAATACAATGCTAGAAAGCCAAGAGATGTAAAAAATATGTTTATTTATGGATTAGCTTTGTTTTATACTGCCCTTTATACATATTTCTTACATACTTATTTGCACCTATAATAACACCTAACCTTAACTTATAAACACATATAACCCAAACCCTCTCGTAAATGAGTACTTGTGACATGTTTTGGTGCTGTCTTCCTACTGGTGGAGACAGGATTACAGCGCCATCTGCGGTCCCACTTCCTCAGGACAGTATTCCAGGTGTGTCAGAGTAAAAAAGACCCTTCGTCCCGGTTTATAATCCTGTATGCGTGTTTCCATATTTCAATTGCTGCTTTATCATTGCTGGATTAACGATGCAGATGGTGCCATCATCCTGCCTCCATCAGTAGGAAAACAGCACCAAAACCTGTAAAAATCAGCTGACCGGACACGTCATAGCAACATCACATGACCACTTTGAGGAAGACCACTAGTGAGCAATCCAAACAGATATGTTTCAGATATGAAAACAAGCTCTCAAAAGAACCTAAAAACATACAGTTCAGGTAACCTGCTTGACTCCATGTTGTTTTTCCTGATTCTAGAGTATGCCATTTAATTTAACTATTAATTTAACTAATTTATCTCCATGGAGACAAGCAGGCCACATCACCAGGCCAAGTTACAGGTCAGATCTGTGAAGAAGTGGACCTTCTCACAGAAATAATGCATGTTTTCTGGTAGTTTTGAGAAATAAAAACACATGTAATTGAATAAATACAAGATATTTGTTGTACTGTAAAGCAGCCCAGGCGAAGCAATAATATCACCATGGAGACAAGCAGATGGTGGACCATCCGTCAGAAAAGTTACACAGTGCACATTTAATTTTTCTTACAAAATAAAACTGTTACATCACATGTGACATCTGTTTCACCAGTGGAACAGATGCCGAATAGTTAGATTAAAAAAAAATAAGAATATAACAGATTTTAGCTTTTACTTTAACTCCAGCATTTTGTTGAGCATAACTGACAGGTGAATTCCTTCAGGTGTTGATGTAACTCATATTTTCAACACATGACTTTTTGTCACACTGCACGACACAGTTTTGATTACAGCATGAAACTTCATTCTTTTGTATTGAAGATTTAGTTTCCTTTTAGTTAGGAAAATATGCCTGACATTTTGGCTGTACACGTGGGACTAATTCAGGAAATGCTTGGAAGAAAGTCTTATGCTCAAATATAATGCAGTGAGAAGTTCTTTTTTCTCAAGAATACAAATAAATATTGAAACCACACGAGTTCTCTGTAAACGTCTTTGAAGACCGACATACATACCTCGCATTCCACATACATAGTGATAAAATATATTTGTTGAGCAAATATTCTGTTTGCTCGTCTTCATGTCAACAGAGTAGAGCATGCATGCTTTAGTACTCCAGATGCATTTGTACATGTAAGTGGGGGGCTCTTGATATAACGCCACCTCAAGGGACTGTGCGCTCATTTAACAGCGTCTTCATGGGGATCATAGCTGCAGACCTTTTCTGGGTCACGCATAAGCTAGCATCCTCATAGTGCATTCACAACACATAATAGTCTGGTTATGCGCAGCGCTCTTGCTAACATGTACGCGGACAAAGCTAAGAAGAAATACATTTTTTTTCTTTTTGTACATTTGCTCTCTGTAAAGCAACTCCCCAGCCTATTTCCACAGAGAGAGCCGGCAATATATTTTGGACCAATGCTGCAGCAGAGATAACATCCACGCTAGTGCAGCCACAATCTGATCCTCTCACTGTGCCCGGACTAAAATCCAATTTCCTCCTTGCTGTGAAAAAAGACAAATGCAAAACAAGAATAGCAAAGTGTTTTTCTTCTATAAACCCATGATTAATGCATTGCCGCAGATGAGTGTTTATCCGTTGCATATTCCAGTAGGATCAAGCCTCTGCTAATACGATGTTTGTATTCATTAGGGCAGTGGTGTACTGTAGTGTGCTTAAAAGAACTGGACAACTGTAGGAAAAAGGACTAAAGACATTCACACAGGCTAGACAAGGTGTCCTGGACAAGGACAGTGTGTAGTGGTAAGTGCTGGGTTCTGTCAGGTTTAAATGCAACTGCTCGACCACCTGAACCACTGGCCACCAGAAATAAATGAGAGCTATATTAAACCTAAAACCAAATCCTGTTTACATCTTTTTGTTACTCCATTCACTCAATTTTTTTTGAACACTGCAGAGCAAAAGTAAATGATCACTTTTATGTTTTTGAACACAGTCTCAAATCTTGCCAATTTTAAATTGTATTTCCTCAAAAAGTGCTGCTTATTTTGTTGAATTTTATCAAATCCAAGAACCAAAAATTAATTTGTTCCATTTTTTTTCCCTGGTCTTATGTAAGTTAGAGATGACTTTAAAGTGGACCTATTATGCAAAATCAACTTTTTAGAGCCTTTAAGATTTAATTATTAATAGCCTTTAATTATTGTTGTGTCTGTGTCTCATTTACCCTGTCGAAGTTCTGTTTAGCAAGATGTATATGTCTATGCCGATGTCCGATTAACCCTCAATTTCACCACCACCTGTGTACGGCCACTGTTTTTACTCCTATTATTTACTTTCATAATCGGTGATACATGTGGGATTTGGTAGAGTTGCACAGTCATTTTAGTGCAAATCAAGCGAAACCTGCTACTCGCTAGAGTGATGTTCAGCTATCCACAGGAGGTGCCAACAACTGTGCAGATCTTTGTTGTGGTAACATTCACAGCGACATCAGCTCCTACCACATAACACCAAACCATTCACAAACCACTCCCCCAACCACATCGCAAACCCAATCCCCAACCACAGTGGAAGTAGCGTGTATGATAAGGCCCGGCACGTCCGAGCAGATCTCTTTGTGTGCGTCTGGCCCTCGTCCACCGCTCCATGTTTGTCTTCTCACAACATGACATTTGGAGCGCAAATTGTCTGGCCTTTCACGAGCCTAGACCGTCCTGCTCATCCTGACAAGGCAGACAAAACAGTCCCTCCGATAACTGCGCCGTTCTCAATTATGGCAGTCCTTTTGATGGGAAGGCCGGGGCGTGCGGCTGTGTGCTGTGCGTGTCTGTCATCTAGCGGAGATAAGGTGCCCGGCCCACCGCATAGCTACAGCCCGCCTATTGATTTGCCACTGTCATCTCTCTCAGTGCGCCGCTTTGGAGAAACACTTAGAGCCGAGAGGGAGAGCCGGATAGACTAAAGAAACAAGACAGGTGGTTGGCAAGCTGCAAATGTATTCCGCCGGTGAGACGTAAAAACATGCTCTGTGCGTCATTTGGTAGACATTTATTTCATGGTGCGAGGTACCGTGCGGTGTTCCTATTTCGACTTTCTTTCATCCAAAAATATAAAATGGACAATGGGGAATAGCTTGTTAGACCTGAGTAGCCAGAGTGAGTAACTGGGCTGTGTCCCTATTGTAAGGTTGTCAGAAAATAGCCAGAAAATAATCAATACAAAAACTAGAATCAAAACTAAAAACTTGCATACTGAAAGAAATGGATAGGAAAATAGTGGACCTTTCCTGAATTGTTTTAGAATAAGCTTGACCTATTGAGACTTTGCAGTGAGGGGGTGTTCTGTATATGTGTATTGGCAGAATTTTGGATTTAAATGACACATTCCTGTATTGGTCCTGTTTAGGTGTTTTCAACAAAAAAAAGTGAGAGTGACTAACTGAAAAACAAATGCTAATGCTGACTAACTTGTGACCGTAATTTTATGTGTGAGAGATTTGTTCAACAGCACAAATCAGCTTACCTGTTGTAGTTCCTTCTAAGTCAGTTCTTTCTCTTCAAATAAACACAATAAAGCCTAATAAATCCTCAGACAGAACAGAGCCTACAGTTAGCGTCACACCCCCAGGGAATGTTGATATTATCAGCTGCAAAGTATCAACTTTAAAACTGTAGTAACCAAATGACAAGACTAAATAAACTTATATTATTTTGTGTTTAAATTACATTCTCTTGTTTTTTTGTTGTTTGTTTTTTATCACTGTGGTATCAAAAATGATATAGAGCCTTTTCCTAAGTATCAGATTTGAGGTTGAACTTTAGTATCACAAGAACAAAACCCCAGTGTACCCCCAGACTATAACGTCTGGGCTTGTACAGTCTGTTTCTGATATCTTTTAAGCTATTCTTTTTATGTCAGATGCCTTCTCTTCTTCTTCTTGACGCGGGTATACAGTAGCTTGTAACCTTTGTGGCGAGATTGCCAAGAGTCTCATGGATAGTTACAGGAACAGCACTCAATCATAATTGTTTTGAGTATTGCCAATCCTTCCTGTGGCACTGACAGCATAAAGAATTACAGGTTCCCAAAATCTCCAGCATCTGTTTTTATAGGTCTCAGTGGTTCTTTAGATGACAGATCAGCTGCAGTTGGCTTGTGTTTTGGGACATACAGAAAGCATTTTTGCGCTTGGCTGTGACAGTAAATATAGAAGTTACTGCATACACAATTGTCACTTCATATTATGACTACAGCATGTAAACAATATAAAGTACATTTGATTTCTGTAGTCCTTTTATATGACACCACAGTCACAGGTTGATTAAGTATACTCAGACTCTTGGAATCTAACACACAACCTATCTTACACCATGCATACTGCCTGATTATGTTACAAGATGTAGAACTGCTGCTTTAAAGTGCAATATTTCACAACATTAACTCTGGTGAGCGTTTAGCCATGTAATAATGTTGTTACCTCCTCAAAAACATAGTTGTATTCTGTTTCATTCACACATGTTTGAGTAACCCTTTATTTTTAGTCTGTTTACATCTCCAAAACTCAAAATGTTCTACCTTGTGATGTCATCTAGTAGTAGTAAGTTAACAGCTCCTCTTACCTTTAGTTCAGTAAAGATTGCCAATTTGAGGGCTGGAAGTAGCCAGATGATTCTAGTGAAGGTGTATGGAGTTTAAAAACAACAGAGAGCACTTCCTATATTACTGCATGACATCACAAGGTGGACCACAGGGTTCTGTAAATTTGCAGGATGTGTGAATGAAGCAAAACACAACTCCAGGTATCCTCTGTCCTCTATCCTGGTCAGAATGAAGACTTTGGTTTGTCTTGTTTTTATACGTATTTTTGTAAATGTTATATGTACTTTTTCAGTATTTATATTGTTATTTAAGCAGCGTCTCTACTCCGAGCTCCTCCCATGTGAAAGGGTGAGGAGCTCAGTCACACGGGAGGAGCTCGGAGTAGAGCCGCTGCTCCTCCACGTCGAGAGGAGCCAGTTGAGGTGGCTCGGGATCTGTTCCCTCGGGAGCCTCCCTCGGGAGGCCCGGGGAAGACCCAGGACACGCTGGAGGGACTATGTCTCTCGGCTGGCCTGGGAACGCCTCGGGGTCCCCCCGGAGGAGCTGGAGGACAAGTCTGGGGTGAAGGAAGTCTGGGAGTCCCTGCTTAGGCTGCTGCCCCCGCGACCCGGCCCCGGATAAGCGGACGAAAATGGATGGATGGATATTGTTATTTTAAAAAAAATCTGTCCCTACCATTGGTTGATGTGTTTCTCTTAAAGGCCAAGTCCATGCCTTGAATTTTTTAAATAAGCCCTGATGAAGACCAGTCATGGTTGATACATGTTTGCTTTGGCCATTTAAATAAAGGCCCTATACTTTTCCTCATGCACCTTTTACTTCTTTAGAGGTCCTCAAGTCTTCTTTGGAGTCTACAATTCCAGGTATGTTTTGGACGAGGAAAAATTACAACATAAATCAGAAAATAGCGTAATATGGGCCCTTTAAGATACCAAGTTTGATTCTGAGTCATTTAACTCTTCTCTGTACTTCACTGGCTATGTATTATTAACTGTATTTCTGAGGATGTGTTGCTCGGTGCAGGCTGTCCTATGTCTGCTATATCTCACAATGATAGTAAACAAAGTGAATAGAAACCATCCCTCATGAGTACATACTAAAGTATACACAAAGTTCATCAAACATTCAGCAGGAGAGCCAGTGCTACTGTTGCCCAATCTATATTTAATCACTGGTTGATTAGCATGTAGCACTACACTGTACTCCCCGGCTAGCCCGCCCCCTCACGTCGCCCCCAGAGTCTTAATCCTGCCTCCGCCTGTTGTGTTTCTGCTCCACTGGGACCCAATCGTGCCAATTTCACTCATTGAGCTTGATAATTAGTGACAATTGTAAAAGTAATTTACAAACTCAAGTGATGCCGTCGAACAAATGGTGCCAATTAACTGGGGATGGTAATGCGGGCAGAAACGCGGAAAAAAGAGCATCCGACCTCCATTACAGTGAGGAGAGGGGGCGGGGCCAGGGCTGTCCTCTGCATGTCAAGGGGAACTGTCCGGGGAGGAGAGGCAAGCCTGAGCATATTGTTGTTGCTATGTGCGCCATTCACAAAAGAGCAGCTACTGCGATGAAAGCACAAGCATTTCTATTTGCATTCACGTTAGTTTGGGGCTTATTAGTTTATTAAGAGTTATTGGTGCATGAAAGCTGCTGTTTCTTCCTGTTATAGTTTTTTTGTGTAGAAATTTTGTGAACACTGTGCTATGCATCTTTATCCTCAGAGAAGCAGGAAGTTTGCTGTTAGCATGCATGTTGCTCGCAATACTGTGATGGCAAAACTCTGATCTGGCCTGTGAAAGATGTGAAATGTGCTTATGAACTCAGAATGAAATAGTAGAATGCTACGACTGCATAAGGTGAGGAATAACCGTGGACCACTGCACTGTTTAAAATGAAACTTCTGTTTTTCACATTTTTAAGACTTAATTTGGCTTCATAAATTCAAAGCCTGCTCTTCATTAATAAATAAAAGTAATCTGGAATTTATATACATTTCACTGATTAAATGATATTATAGAACAATATTTAAATGTAGTCATTCCAGTTTAAGCAAACTAGCTACTCTTTGAACCTCCACTCTATATTTATACAACTAGCCACATTTATCACTTTAAACTAAACATCAATTTTATTAGCAAAACATAAATGTTTCCAATGAATCAAATCACTCGCAACAGATGAGATAAAGTTTTATGAATGCAACAGATGGGAACATGACTTCTTATGACGGCTCTTAAAACAGGACCAAGTGCAGAATACGAATACTATTTTCAGCGTGAAAAGTTAAAATATATATAAGTGGCCGAACCTCCTTGTCAAAGCCTGATCAGATATCAGATCTCAGAAGCTACGCAGGACCGACCTGGTTTTGTACTTGGGTGGACCACTGTGAATACCAGGTGCCGCAGTGGGGTGCCAGTGTCCTTCACCCACATTGCCTATTATGAAAGTGGTGTGTGTGTGACTGTTTGTGGTGGTCGGCGCAGATTACTCAGTGTTTCATCCAGTACTATTGGTCTGTAATACTGCACGTCTGTCTTTATAACATCAGTTACAAGCCTGTGGCTTCTGCATTAACTTCACCAAATACTTATTTTTGTTTACAGAAATGTTCACATCATCCTCATGTTTGGAATTTACATAAGCAAATGAATGATGTGTTATCGTATTGGCCAGACCTTCCTATTCGTTTTGAAGGTTAACCAAACACTGCAAGCATAAGTAAAATAGTGGATGAATTCCAGCTCTGAGTAAAGTGTCTGGTTTCAGCCCAGTGCTGATAACTGCTCAGATATGAAACTCAAACTAATTAATATCTACAGCCTGTAGCCGTCTGGCTTCAATTAATCAAGTCAGACAGTCTGGAAGTGGGGAATAAGGAGCATTTAGCTCAGACCATTTCACCAGAAGACACGTCTGTCTGCGCTGAGGGGTCATGAACTACTTAAATCATGCCATACTGGTGCTGTAATAACTGCAGCTCACTCACTCATTTTACACAGAGTCTCATTTGTATCTGGCAAAAGAAGAGACTGCTCATGTGTGCCTCAGCATATGTAAAGGAAGCCCTCCAAGAAGCTCATTAGCAGATGCCCATTGCTCTTTTTACTGCCCCATCTGAAAAACAAGCAGTTATGTAACAGATCCTGTATGGAGCTGAGTCTGTCTGCTCCTATGCTCTAGCACAGGAGGTGTAGTCCCATTCTGTCAGTCATGTGCCATAGGCTCCGTCTGCCTCGGTGTAAACAGTTTAGGGGAGTTTAGACATGAAGAAAAGTCCTTTTGGTGTCTCTTTGATTCTGAGCTCTGGAATGGTAATTTCTATCACTTATGAAACAAAATGACAGTCTCTGCCAAGTGCTTAGCAATGCAAATACAAAAAAGAACAGGGAGGATTGTGGGTAACGGAGAACAGTCAATGTATCTCAGACACACTCAGTATGTGTGTGTGCGTGTGTTTGCAACATCTGGCCAAATGTGCTTCACATTTGTTTTGCACAAAATGGTAGCTTGGCCAGACATATTTTCTTACAATTTCAATTCAGTTTAAATTCTGTCTTCATAAATTGGGCAGGGACTTTATTTCTTTCACAGTTATTTCCAGCTGGGAGCAATATTCTCACACCAATTATGGTTGTTTATATAAAATTGCATGGCCCTATAAGATGCTTTCAGAAGTATACAGAAAGCTGTCCATGTGAAAATGTATAACTATAATGTATAATTTTGAATGTTTTGGCAGATCACATTAGGTGGTTGTCACTCTGCAACTCATAGTTTAATGGTGAGGACGGGATTTATAAACTTTCGTCTAACTAAAATATATAATGACTCTGAGTCTGAATTTTAATTCATTGTATTCACTGTACAGCAGAATCATTTGTGATTTTTTTTTCATTTATGACATAAAAACTAAGAATTAGACCTGGGCATGCTGTAAAAATACTGCTTACGCCATCAAAATTATAAGCACAAAACTACCTTCTACTTCAACCTCATGTACTCTAAGAAGCCCATCCAGAAGGAGAGCGGCGCAACTCTACTGGGAGCTGAGCACTGCTTTTCTGGCTGACATTACCATGTTCTGTTCAGACACACACACACACAGCCTGCAAAGATGGAGGTTATTCAAGTATGGCTGGGAGAGAGATTCCAGAAGAGCTAGATGTCTCCCTCTTTCCACTTTGAAGCTGCTGCAGTCGATAAGCCCTTGGTCCTATTCACACACTGACATGTTGTGTTTATGCTTATTTAAATGGCAGCGCTGAGATCGGAGATGTGGAAATTCTGCTGTTGTGAGAGCCTCGTGGTACTAAAAACCAGTCGGGGGAAAAAAGAAAAGGAGAAGAGGGTGTTCTGAAAAGGGAGGAGAGGGCGGGCAAAACATCGGAAGAAAGGAGAGTTTTTTGTGTGAAATGTATTTTGGTGTAATGAGACACCCCAAATTCTGCTTTTTTGAAATAGTGTTACCTGAAGCGGTGGAATCCAAGTCGCAGCTTGTGCTTTTGTCCTGCGGAGTACAAGGGCTTAGGCTAGTATTTTTTTCCTTCCACCAAATATTCCACTTTTTCTTTTTTTCTTTTTGTTTAGTCTTCAGGCAGGTCATCCTACAGATTCTTGTCATTTGAGCGCTCCTGCTGCGAAATTGCTCTTTCTTCTCTAGACGTTCCGATACAGGCGCTAATATCAGGCCCCGCAAACACAGCCATTGACCCTATTGCCTATCAGCACAAATGTCCGTTCGGAGTGAAAAGCACGCTTGACGCCATATTTCTTCTATCTCGGCGGGGAAGGCTCGCATGTGGCTCTGTTTTAGTGCAGATGATTTGAAAGTCCCCTGCCTCAGCATCCACGGCCATCGGCAGCCATTTGTGCGCCACTCATTCACTTTATTGCCGTGAGCCGATGATAGCACTTTGGAGGGCTTGCAGGAGGAAGACGAGGGGCCAGCGGGGAGCAGGGTGCGGTTTAATTGGGTGTATTTGTTTGCTTTGCCTTTTTCGTGGAGACTCCTATTGGTGATTTTCAGATTCTAGCATGTGTCTGATTCATAAAGAGTCAGATTTCAATATTGTTTAGGTCTACATGGTATTTTCAATTATTATTGTTATCCAAAGGTGAAACCTGATTACTTATATTAGTCACTAGGGCTGTCAAAAGTATCAAAAATCAGTTACTAAGCGATACTGAAACTAATATCAAAACTAGATACTCATTTGAGCAAGTATTGATACTAAAAAGTAACATTCATAGGACAGAAGCCTTTCCTGAATAGCTTTAGAGTGATCTTGAGCTGTATCAGATCAAGTATAAGACCAAGTATAAGACTATGGAATCTACCTGGATGACTGAGAGATTACATAGACATGGTCATATAAAATAAAGTATCATGATTTAATGTTGAAAATCACATTGTGGTTTTAATTATCCATGTGGTATTGGAATTGGTATTGATTTTCCAGTCTATTCCTTAGTGTTGACATATTGAAATGTTATAGTATTGTGAAAACATTGTTAGGGAGTAGAGCTTAGAAGCCACTAGCACAGAGCTAGATGAGCTACTTTTAACTTTTGGTCTGATGTGTTTAGAGTAAACATTGCAGAGTAATGATGCAACATAAATCATATTTGCAATTTGTATTCTTTATGGCTGCAATTTTAAGCAGGTGGTCATAGTGGCATTTAAGGGAGCAATAAAAAAGCACCAGCGAGCTAGATTTCTGCATGACTCCATCATGATGGAAATGTAAAACTAGACCTTCCCATGGAGATAGATCACTTTTATGCTGGTGGAATTTTCCAGGCATAGCAATAACATCTCCATGGAGACAAGCAGGTGGTGTGCCTTCCATCAGAAAAGTCACTAGTCAGGTCTGTGGAGAGACAAGCCCCCACATACCAAGAGTGCTTTTTTTTTCTTTCTCTTTTTTAGTGCAACCCAAACACCTGTAATGAAATAAATGCCTTTGTGTAGGCCAGTTGTTTTTGGCAGAAATCTCAAATATATCAAAATTGCAATGTGAATGGTTGCACTTAGCAAATCTTATATAATATCATCTGAAAATAAATAACCCGTTAAACTGTGTGTTAAATGTATGTTCTAAAATGCATATGATTCTTGTCAGTATAATAATTCTAATTCTTGGTAGAAAAATCACCATTCCTAAATCATTCCTTCCTCCCTCTTTCCTAAGGAGTAATGTAACAGCATTTTGATAGTATCCACACTGCAGTCTGCCATGTTTGCTTTGCCGTGTTTGTTGTTGCACAGACTTTGTGTTCAGATATATTTAGCGTGTGTGTGTGCGTGTGTGTGTGTGTGTGTGAGTGAGTGTGCATGTGCATGTGAGTGTGAGTGACAGTGTGCAGGGAGTAATGATGTGTTGTGCAGCCCTCTGTGTCGCCCACAGCAGTGGGCCCAGACACTTGTGATGTTGGCAGTGTTTGAAAAGCCTATACTATAGTGTGTGCTGCTTGTTGGCTCTTTGTTTTTGGCTGCAGGAGGCCTCCATATGGAGCTGCAGGCACATCAATCATCCCACTTGTCACAACTTTGACAGTGTTTGTTCTCATTGCCTTATTCAATGATAATGCTGAGAAATGTCCTACAAACATGATACAATCTCTCACACATTTCTTTCTGACACTTTTACCACAGATTCTAGATATATATAAAATATAACATTTCCTTGACTTTTTCACATGGTTACTACAAAAATATATTGTTTATTACAGTGGTTCCCAAATGGTGCGGTTTGGGCATTAGCTCTTCTATCTACCATAATGAAAAAAACTATATTAATTTCATTATTAGAAACAAAACAAATACATTCTCTGTTTTACCATGTTATTATCAGAGTAAGTATTTCCTTAGGTCTTTTTTGATTTCAGTTTGAATCATTAAACTACAATACCAGAATTACAAACAACAAAATTAGGTATTTCTATCTGTCTATCTAGGTTTTAGCTCTTAAGTGTGTACACAGCTTTACAACAGTTATTTCCAGATGGCTATGTGAAGTCCACTCTCAGTCAAACAGTGACACCCCACTTCCTCAAAGCTTGTGATCAATACATTCTTTACTAGCAGATTTTTCTCCCCATGTGTTCCTTTGAAAACATACTCTATGGGGTGAAAATCATTTACAGGAATAAAGTCGAGTTCTAGGCTGACTATCAAAAACAAACAAAACTGAGTTCTGAGTTGTTTTTGGCAAATCCACTCAGTGCAAATGATAATGGGTCCCACTTATGGATCCTGAGCCAACTGTTGAGAACCACTGATGTAGTGTGTGGCTATTTACAGACTGTTCTGGCAGGTATTTAATGCCAGATGTCCTTCCTGTTGTCCTCTCTGTACACTGCAGAGTTTACTGAATTTGTGTAGAATTGTTTTTTTGTGGATTCAGTCATTCCCATAAAATGAAAAAAGGCCCATATTACACTATTTTCTGACCTACGTTATAATATTGTTTCCTCATCACAAACAAACCTGGAGTTGTGTTTGTTTCATTCACACATGTTTAACACACAAACCTTGCATATTTAGGCTGACTCTTCTCTCACACTGAAAACACATGTGACCCAACTTGTGATATCATGTGGTAATACAGGAAGTACTCGGAAGTACTCTTCAGTGTGCTAGGATTGCTAAACTCTGCTGAACTAAAGGTAAAAAGTAGCTGTTAACTTAGAAGCTACTTCATCATCATCATCATCATCATCATCATCATCATCATTCGACATCACAAGGTGGAACAGAGCATTTTGAACTTTGGAGATATAGACAGACTATTAATAAAAGTTTACTCAAAATGTGTCAATGAAACAAAACACAACTCTGGGTATATTTATATTATTAGGTTGTTTTTTCAGACCAAGAGTTTATTTTCATACCTGACAGTTTTGACTGCTCACTAGTGGTCTTCCTCAGAGTGGCCATGTGATATTACTGGTCAGCTGATTTATACAGGTTTTGGCACTGTCTTCCTACCAGTGGAGGCAAGATGAGGGTGGGGGGCAGGATGGCGCTGTCATCCTGCCCCCACCGTCCCCAACATCACGTGATCACTTTGAGGAAGAGCGCTAGTGAGCAGTCCAAGCTATCAGCTATGAAAACAAACTCTTGGTCTGAAAAAAGAACCTAACAACATCAATTATCGGAAGCCCAAATGAACCTCTTTGGATTAAAGTATGTTTGTGATGAGACATTTTTGCATAATATGGGACCTTTAATAATATCTTTTTCAAAACATTCACATTCTTAGTATCTGTTTTCATTGTGTGATTATTTAGACCACAAACTCTGCATAGAACTTTGTCTTTACATGTCTTAATCCCTCTAATTCCTGGCCGTCATGCCCCAACACTGATAAAGCAGCGTAAGACCCTACAGTACACTAGCTTCATGATAATCCTAAACTCACCAGTCATGGATTATATTTGACACTGTGCAAGAAGCAGAAAAAAACATAGAGCTTTTCTCCGCTGTGTAGCATATAGTGTTCTATGAAAGGAGGTTGATGTTGAAGCTAACCTTGGCACTGCACCTTGCATGGCTGCCCCTGTAAGCCATCAGTCTGCTGGGAGTCTTGACTGAAATATTAAAAAGCCTGAGCACCGCACTGGCCTAGCACTCCGGCATCAGCGGAACACTATGGCCAGCTATACGTCAAGTGCACTGTATGTGTCAAAAACGCGCGCAAGGTGAATCAAGAGGTCGGGATTATTCTCAATTGAATGGACACTTACATTACCATTAATCCACTGATAGATCTTATGAGGCATCCATCCATCTGGTTCCATAGGTGCAGGGCTGACGTGGCCTGCAGGACTGAAATAAACAAGGTCAAAAATACATCTTGTTACTGTGGAAGAGGCACCCTTGAAGAGAGGAGTCACCCTGAGTTTATGGTGCTGCTGTGAGTGTGACTGGCCGGCAGGGGGCTGGATCAGGGACTCGTTTTACTGTAGTCAGCTTTTTATTGTGAAGTGCACAATAAGCTTTTCATCAGCATCAACACATTACCCCTGTTTTAGCTTCCTTTCACTGGCTGCCTGCGTGTTTTAGAATCGATTATAAGATTTTACTGATCACTTTTAAAGCTCGTTTAGGTCTGGCATCAAGTTACATTTCAGAACTTTTAACCCCGTACGAACCCTCCCACCGCCTTAGATCCTCAGGCAGGTCCCTGTTCGCTGTTCCAATGTCCACACTCCGGACGAAGGGTGATGGAGTCTTTTCAGTCCGGGCGCCTCGGATTTGGAATGACCTGCCTGAGGAGATAATGCTCACATCGTCATCATCTTTTAAATCAGTTCTTAAGACTCATTTATATTTTTTTTGGTTGGCCTGGTTTTAGCTTGATTTTTTTCCCTTATTTATTTTTATTATGTTTCTTTTTATTTATATTTTAAATTAATTGGATTATTTGCCTCATTGTCTCTTTTGTATGCCTTATGTATCAACCCTGATTTTAACTTCTTCTGCTCTGAAGCTGAATATGTATAGCAGCATGTATACCAAGTCTGTGATATTTTGAGATATGTACTTTGCAGAACATTATTGATACACAAGAGAAACTATTTAGACGGCACACACGTATCAGTAGCAAAAGGCACTGGTGTCAAGTAAGTAGTACTGTATATGTACAAGAACAAATTGAAATATAGAAATAAAGTATAGAAACATATATCACAGCTATATGCAAGAGGTCGTAAGGAGAAAGAGGGCAAAGATTAAAGAGTGATCGCCATAGAGTTATCTATTACATATGGGTGAGTTGTTGTACAATTATATGGAGATGTAGTGAGGATAGAACAAATAAACTATGACTGTCGGAAGAATTGTTCATGCAGTTTCATAATTGACAAAATGAGATACAAGATTTAAAGGGCCTGTACAATATTATCTGCGCTATTTTACAATGTTGTTTCCTCATCACAAACCTGGAGCAACATATAACACACAAACCAAAACCGAAAACACTCTGTTCCTCCTTGTGAAGTCAAGTAATAGTAATACTGGACGAGCTGTTTCACATGAAAATTAAATCATATTAAATTAGTTTAAAAAGACAGCTAGTTCTGCCTAAAATTAAGAGCTCACAAAAGGAAATGTCTATTTAATTTACATTTTTGCTCAAATCCCCCACCCACTCTCCCTGTTGGCCAGTGTCTGTCAGGCTCTGAGTGAGTGACAACTGGATTTAACCAAATGAAACAAAAAACGCACACCACACCAAGTTTTTATAGAGGTGCAAAATGCAAAGAACAGCAAAATGAAAGTGAAAAAATGCATAGCACGCTCAGATGGCCGATGTCCGAAAGCCTTTTTTTAATTTTTAAATAATGTTTCGGGAAAAAAAAAAAAAAAAAAAAAGAGCTTTTGTCAGATATTTTTCTTGCTTTGGACCACAGTATGATGAACTGGTAATGAGAAATCACAGTAAAATGTGGACTTTCATAAGAAGCAGATGAGTTTATTTTCCTGGGCAATAGAATAGAACACAAAATCAAAATCATAATCTGGAACCAAGAAAATTGTGATGTTATTTTTGGCCATTTTGTAGTAGTAGTAGTAGCAGCATGTTAGAAGCACTGTACAGCAGCAATAGTGGGATCTTTATAAAGACCGTAGTAATATACTGATTAAAGGAAGGATATATTACAAAGGCAAGTGCTGCAATCCGTTCTTTTCCTTTAAATCTATTCATTTATTCTGTGCATTATTCATAGTGTAACTCTATTATAGATACAATTCAAAGGGTCGCCCATACAAAACTGTGATGATGCTTCCTATTAGATGGAGAGCAGGGTTGATTTGGGTCCATGTGTCTCAGTTAGATATGTAATTACAAAGAAACCCTCCTCCCATTGGTTCATTGGTTCATTGGCTTCACTCGCTCTCTCTTTATCTCTCTCTCTGTTACTATCCCTCTCTTTCCCCTTTTCTTTCTTCCCTTCTCCCTCCCTATCCTCTCCCATATAGTCTAATAAAGCTGTTTGCCTCTGAACCGTCCAGGACCCCCCGGGGCTGAAGACAAGAAAGAGGGGAAAGTGAATGAGGCATGGGCCGGCACACAGAATAAATGATGGGTGTCTGTTTTAAAACAAGTGCTTTTAAGATATGATGAAACAGCAGGAAGTAGAGCACAACACGCTGATGGAGTCTTCTCCGCACTCCTGATTAATTGGTTTTGGTACCATTTTGGGGGCATTTCATTTTGGTAATCAAGGCTGCCTATGATTGTATTGGGCAACATTACAGGCTTACATAACAGCACTGATGAAAGGAGGCCAATGTGTGTTTGCCAAATATAACCCAAATGCCCCCTGATGTGCAAATTAGGACAAAAATCAATTAAAGAACAGAAAATAGGACGGGAAATCACAGGATACCTCACTATTTGATATAATAACTACACAATAGCAATACATAGAATGATAATCACCACATGAAAATATCATAATGTGACAAAACTGGGATAATCAATTACTGCATGTCAAGGACTAGCCAGGCTGGTGCCACCTAGTGCCTCTACTCAAATTCATGTCTCTCCAGCAATTAGGTCAGTAATTGGAATATACTAGACGGTTTACAAGAACCCCGGAAGTTGTAGACTGTGCACTGTCCAATCAGTGAAGAGCTGTGAAGCCAGCAATTACTTGGACACCACTGAACATTCTGGCGCTTTACATATGTCTCAACTAAAAAGCAGCGATTGGTTAAATTAAAAAAGTGCCTGCCTACCGCCGAGAGAATGAATCCTAAGACAGTTTCCACAAAGTGAAACAGGATGATGAATCAGACTAGTGAAGGACCATAGGCCTACAGCAATTCTCAGCTTTAAACAGAGATTTATTGTCAGAGAAATTATATATAAAAAAACAAAGAACATGCATTCATACATGCATGGTGGCAAGAATTGAAGCTGGCACCACAGGATTGGTCTATGGCTGGGACCTCCAACCTGTAGCTTGGGAGCTACCAGTAGGTCTCTAACTCCTTCCAAATAACTCGCCAAGAGATTTCAGAATTATACCATTGTGCCGAATAACACAAATTTGGTTAATTACATGTCTATTGCTATTGTTAATGTATCATTTTGAAGCCCAACTTTTGTGCACTAATAAATGGACAGTGGTTTATGTCTTATAGGCATCGAACTATACCCTAACTGTACCCTCTTATAATCATCTCAATTTCTTGTGACCACTAAACTGAGTAGCTCTATGGCATATTGCTTTTTGTAAAGGTAGTTCACCGGAGGAAAAAGTTTGGTTTTCACTATATATCATGGAACATTTCATTAAACACAACGATATCGCTATGGCAGCGAACTCTCCACCAGAAAATGTACATAGTGCACATTTAAACTATCAAAATGGTAAATTATGTCAATTTAGTTTAGCAAAAGAGTACAAGAAACATATTGCAATATTTTCTAACTGTGGCTGTAATCAGTGCAAAGCCTGGGTTTAAGGCAAAGTGAAGGCATGCGCAGTGGCTTGATAAAAACAGGTAATGAAGCCATTTGCTGAGCTCCACCGTAGCTTAGTAATTGTGCTGTGTGCCTGTGACGCTGTGTGTAACTGAGCCTGAATGGTAGCAGTGGGAGCGGCTCTAAATGTACCCAAGTGCACAAAACCTGCTTAACAATGACCCTAATGTGCTACCTCCAATTCATTTGCTGCCCACATAGAGTGCTTGTGTGTGTTAGCCTAACTAGCTGAGAAACGCTCTGATTAAAAATGAATCAGCTGCTGTCGTGTGCAGCTCCACAGCCTGGTGTCTGGGAGCGCCTCACTGCTCCACACAAGCCTCCAGAGACCAAGGTGTTTTTCTGTAAGACTGAGGCAAAACAGGAAATACACTACATCCGTGTCATTTTCCTTCAGCGTTTGCAGTTTTTCGACTTTGATTGTAGACACCCTGTTCTTTGTCCCGGAGTTTACCTCAGTTCACCTCATAAGAATGCATTTAAATCAAAGTCACATACATTTTTAATCAAGAGGACCCCGAGTTATGTATCTATGGGTTTCAGAGTGATGAAAATCTAGCAACATTGCCATAAAAATTAACAATTCAAAACAAAATATTAAATCTTTTGAATAGGCAAAATATTACCTGTAAACTGAAAGCTGAAACCCATAAATTGGTACTGTATTACCTTAGCAGAGGCAGTAAAATGTACTGCCTGCCATTACTGTCAACAACTGTCATCTCTCAAACATAACTTCAAATATTTCAACATTTATATTTTTTATTATACATTTTAGTAAAAACAAACACAAAATTCTAGTAAAAGATTATCTGCTTTTTGGAACATTTTTGAGCAGTGAGGATAGTCAGGAGACAGTGGCTCAGGTGGTAGAGTGTCTGTTTTATAATCAGAGAGTTACTCATTTGATCCCGGCTCTAACTAGTTCATACTGGTGCTTTCTCTACAAGAGCCTTGTGCAATAAACTGTGTGAGTGCAACCTGTGAGGAGGTGACAGTGAGAGAGAAGTGATGGTGAGAAAATGCCATTGGTGCAGGGTTTAAAGAGCTCACATTACGCTATTTTCTGATCTATGTTCTGATCTATTGCTGTGTTGTTTCCTTATCAAAAAAAGCACACTTGAAGTTGTGTTTTGTTTCATTCGCACATGTTTAACACACAAACCCTTGCAATCATTTGGTAATACAGTCCATGCTTCACTGTGTTTTTAACTCCATACACCATCATTTGGATAATTTCAATCACCCAATTTCCAAACTCCATTAAACAAAAATTGTAATGGTAGCTAGTTAACTTGAAAACTCCCACTTGACATCACAAGGTGGAACAGAACATTTTGGTCTTGTAAACAGACTAATAATTATTCCAACGTGCTTTAAAACTCACAAGAGCCAATTCTGTGTAATATAGGACCTTCAAAGCAAAGCCATAATTAATTTTGCTACCATATTTACACCAAATTGAATGTGCTCATTGTACACTAAGGAATGAGTGACTACGTTGAGATGATGTTTGAACATATTTTAGGCAGTATTAAAGGTCCTATATTACTCAAAATTAACTCGTGTGAGGTTTAAGTCACGTTGGAATGTTCCTACCTCTTCAAAAACATACATGGAGTTCTGTTTTGTTTCCTTCACATGTTTGATCTTTTATTATTACTCTGTATACATCTTCAAAGTTCAAAATGCTCTGATGTCATAGTGGAAGATGTGGAAGAGACTGGCAATTCCAGGGCTAAAACTATCGAAATGATTCTAGTGAAGGTGTACTGAATGTAAAAACACAGTGGAGCACTTGTATTACCACCTGACATCACAAGGTGAATCAGAGTGTTATTTCTTTGAGTATAAATGTGCAGGGCTTGTGTGTTAAATGTGTGAGTGAAACAAAACACAACTCCAGGAATGTTTTTTGATGAGGAAACAACATTATAACAGATCAGAAAATAGTGTAATATGGACCAGAGTCCTGCACGTTATGGAAGTTTATGGGCAGCTATGTGGACGGGTAGTAATTACACATGGGTGGGTCAGGACTAAATCAGGACTAAATCAGGATTACATCAGGACTACACCAGGACTAAACCAGGTCTAAATCAGAACTAATTTTGGACTTAAGAGAAAGAGAGAACCCCAAGCCCGCGGAGCGATCGGGCGAGTTCTGGTTCAGTCCTGGTTTAGTCCTGGTTTAGTCCTGCTTTAGTCCTATAGTTCAGTCATGGTTTAGTCCTCCTGATACAGTCCTGGAATCAATAGTCCTGGGTTTGTCCTGGTTTAGTCTTGGTTCAGTCCCGGCGTGTGCAGTACAAAAGTCCAACATCTTGATCAATGTTTCTTATGCTCAGTAAATAAAGCCTATGAAGTGATGATGTATTTTGACAGTAAAATCGTGTGAATTCGTATCCGTAATGAAGAAAGTGTAACCATTTTAGTTCATTTTGTGATTGTAATTCTTGAAGTTGTAACATTTCAGTTCGTGTTCTGATGGCTTCAGTTAGAATGCTCTTAATCTGCATGTGATTTACACGGGCATAGGCGGGTAACGGGTGTAATATTAACGGGTCCGGGTAGGTGCGGGTTCAACTTTGATATAATCACGGGTTAACGGGCGGGTGCAGTGCTGTACTGCGCGGGGGTGGGTCTCTAAAAATAGACCTGTGCATGACTTTAATATGGGCCCTTTAAAAGTGTACAAGTGTACAATACAAGTACACAATTGCAGCCTTTGTTACAGTTGATACTTTATGGTGCTAAAACACATTAACAAGTTTTGCAATTCTGGAGTGTGCGAGTTCACTTCTTTAAACTTGAGACAACGCTAAATACATTATACTATTCTTACCTTTCCCTTCATCTGCCCACAATATCTATAATTATATACAGTGTCCAGATATTTAACAGTCCATTATTCCCTCATTACTGTCTTTGTTTATAAGATTTGTGCTTGATTAAAGTAGCTCCTATCCTGTCTTATTTTAATAGCCGTATATAATGGCAGCATCTGCAGAGCTGTGATGTCCTTTGGCCACCTCCTCACATGTTGTGTCTGTAGTGTGGTGTAGTGTAGCGCTGTGCAGGCTGAGTAACAGCGCTCTCTCTCCTGGGAGCACAATGAGCTAACTGCCTGTCTAGCTTTGCCGCCCGCTACTGTATAAATATTTATGAGGCCGCGATAAGGACTCACTCGTGTCTAATGCTTACTTTGAGTTCAGTTTGTTAACCCCTGGCCAAATCCGCCACACATTTTATTACAGTCTATCACAATGAACAAGTCCATACTTCATCAGTGGAGTGCTGTGACTGAAGAAGTATATTGATATTATTTAGCCTGCCACTGCTAGCATCTATGTTCATTTCCTGTCATTTTGCACAAGTTACAATAACATTTGTAGGTCAGATTAGTTACTGTAAATTAGAGATAGACTGATATTTCTATATTTTACTATACTTTTTAGTGTATCTGTTATCAGGCCAAAAATCTCCACCAGAGGCAGATATTTAGTTTGATTTTTATTTGAGCACTTTAGTCTAAAGAGGACACTGCAAAAATATGACAGCTTAGCAGGGGTCATTGGCTGTCAGTTCCTTTGGATTCTAAATAATCTGTATCAGCATCGGCCATTACAAAATGCATATCGGTCGATCTGTTTCTAGTACAGATCGACCGATATGCATTTTGTAATGGCTGATGCTGATACAATGTTCAAATGTAAAAATAGAATTGGCTGGAGATAAGCAGGTAACTGCACCAGGAAGATACAGGTCAGATCTGTGGAGAGGCAAACCCTCTCACAGTAAGAATGTATGCTATACTGCAGATCATTACAGGAAGATGTCACAACTTTGTTTGAAATGTTCCATTGTATGACATTAAATCTATCATCTCCATGGAGACCATCAATGCCATCAGGCCAAGTTATTTGTCAAATCTTTGGTGAGATGAGCCCACTAAGTTTGGATGTGAGTCAGGGCGTCTCTCAGTCTTCTTGGGTGATTTACATGTAAACTCAGACACAAGCTCCGAGTGAAGAATGGTTTCATATTATGACACCATGACAAGAAATATACCCAGCGACACTGCACATATGCTTGTCCTCTACGTGCATGTCAATGACTTTAGCACTGTTGTTATGATGCAGAGTGGCTCCCATTATAAAGGTGGATGTGCCACTTTCATTTAGCCCCTTTTCTTCGGCAGTGTAAAAAATGAAGGATATGATATATGGCGTTTGTGCTGTAAGTGCTGTGCTCTGATTCTGAGCTGTAGATTTGAGCTCATGAAAAGCCAGTTGAAAAGTGGAGTTAATTTGGACTGATTCAGAACCACAATGATGAGCCTGATAGTAGCTCAGTTGAGTGTTTGTCCAGCTCCCGCAAATAAATGCTGCTGTTGTGTCCTTGGGCAAGACATTTAACCCAAATTGTCCTTATTGTCTGCGTACAGTGGCGCATTAATATTGTGTGTGAAGCGCAATATAAAAATGGAACCATTCCTCATTTACCTCAATGCATGTTTGTGAAAGGTTATTTAGGTCCAGTTTTCAGTGTTGTTTTTCTATATATATGTATAATGTATTATTTATTCTGAAAGGGGGTATTTCACTTCTATGTGGTATTCACTGCTAACACATAACAACTTTATATAACTTTGAAGCACTGAATCTCTCCTCCTCTATCTCTAACCCTTCAGTCAAGTCAGAAAATAGCATAATATGGGCCCTTTAAATCTATCATATTCAAGACAACTAATGCCATTAACCCAAGTTACTGGTCAGATCTGTGGTGAGATGAGCCCACTAAGAATTTATGTTTTTCAAGTTTTTTGTGCTAAGTCATTCTCCCTTTAGAGCATCATCACAACACAATCATCTTATGAAACTTTTGCACATCACATCTTGAATCAAGTTGTTGTATTTTTGTGCTTTATGCTTTTGTATATTTATGGAGAATTGTCGTGGATGAGCATGCATGACATAAGGCTGTGGGCTGAGCATTGGACAGAATCTTACTGACAACCATAAGGAGGGTTCGAATAGGGCCTGGGAGAGATTACTAAATTGCTGAAACATGCATGGATGACATCTGAAACCTCTTCAAGCTTGTTTTTGGTGAGAGAACAATGTGGTAGAAAGCAAATTTTGCATAAGAGAATATTGGATTGGTTATCAAAACAAATGCAAACTTATTCTAGCCTGAAATAGGGCTGGGCAATGTCACAAAAATATTCTTCTATCCATTGATTTTTCAATAAAATGTTATTAAAACAATAAAATGGCTTTCAACCTTCAACATTGTGAGCATAAACAAGGCAAGACAAGTTTATTTGTAGAGCACAGTTCGTACACAAAGTAATTCAAAGTGCTCTACAGAATAAGAATTACATTAAAATCACAATACAAACAAATCAAAATATAAATAAGTAATCATCATAAAATTTAAAAGAGAGAGAGGCATTAAATAAGAGAAAAAAGTGCAGAATGAAAAATGAAAACTTTTCAGTCATATTCAGCTAAACAGAACTGTTTTGGACCTGGACTTAAACAGCGTCAAAGTAGAGGCCTGTCTCACATCTTCAGGAAGACTGTCCCAGGTTTTAGTTGAGTGAACCTGAAGCGCCGACTCCCTGTATTTAGTTTTGACTCTGTTCACCAGCAGGAGGCCGGTCCCTGAGGTCCTAGAGTGCGAGATGGTTCATATGGCACTAACATGTCACAGATTTCCTTTGGTGTTAGGCCATGGAGAAACTTGTACACAAGCAATACAACTTCTAATCAATACCGTCTAACATAAAAGGAATTGTCAAACGTCTCTACTCCAAACCACATGCTTTTGTTAACAGAAAATTGGCTGTGACCCTCATAAATTATTTTAATAAAGACCAAAACATATGATTGAAAAGTATAAATGACTCAATTCTTTTGAAATTTCTGCATCAGTAGTTATGGTTGTGGTCGTATGAAAGATTCTTAACTCACAGCAAGAAGGTCCCTGTCAATGTCAAATCTTCTCTTGGCTAATCCTCCAGCTAGGTACTCCATACAAAATTCTAAGTTCAAGATTAAGAAAATGGTCCCCAAATGATTTGACAGAGCCCATAGACCAAAATGAAAAAGAATGCATCAAATACTGACTATGGGGAACTAAAATGTCTCCTGTAGCAAATCAATGAATACAGTTACACTTCAGTATCATTCATTTCTATGCATAGGGGAAATGGCTTCAACCCCAGCTTTGATCCTAGGGACTTCCTGCTTGACAACACGATATTAAAACAACCGGTACATTTCACTTGCGGGGCTATGCTCATACTTGTGGATTTCTGGTCGTATTAATAACTCAAAGACTGCGTGCTTCTTGCTACACTGTGTTGCCTGATGTCATTCTCCATCACTTCTTGTGTAAAATTGCTTTGGTTTGTCTTCGGGGAGCGCACGGGGTAATGTGTAGTCAAAGATATAAAAGCTGATAAGGCACGGTGGGAAGAATAACAATCGTAAGTGCTCTCTTTTATTATCATGGTGAACGTTGCGTCAACAGAGACCCCGCCACATGCGCTGTAATAGCTTCTGTAGAGTCATTGCTGATAGGGCTGCACAGTACATACAAAACCAGGTGAAAGTTTGGATACATCATCTCATTCAGGGTTTTATTTTTTTATGTTTGCTACTTTCGTCATTTTATATACATACAAAAGACAGTAAGTATATGAAGCAGAGTTGGGACCAAGTCGTTGTTTTGCAGTTCTCAAGTAAGTCTCAAGTCTTTGACCTCAAGTCCAAGTCAACTCCCAAGTCCAAACGTAGGCAAGTCCAAGCCAAGTCCCGAGTCACTGGCTCATAAGTAAAGGTCAAGTCCAAGTCCTCTGCTTTGAGCTTCAAGTCATTTCAAGTCTTTAAACCAAAATACTGACTATAGCTTAGATTTTTGCAGTTATACGAATTTTAAGCTAAATTGTATTTTAAAAAGTCATGGTATATTTGTTGTGGAAATGCTACTTTTTCCTATTTAAATGTTTTGACAAGAGTACAGTTATTACGGTCAGAATAAAAAGAATAAAGATTTGAAAATGCAGTTGTCATGCAGTCTTCACTTAAATGGAAGGATCAAGTTCTATGTAGTTTCCTCTGTTTTACTGTATTGTACTGTATATTCTTTGTATGGCTTCGTCTACATCCATCTTGACCGCTTTGTTTGCTGTTGTGCTGTTCCACAAAAGGGACCCAGACATTCGCTTGAGTTTGACGTCATGGCTTCACAGCTCTTCGCTGATTGGCCGGTGTGCAGTTTATTATCTTCCGGGGTTCTTGCAAACTGTCTAGTGTATTCCAATTCCTGACCTAGTCGCTGAAGAGAAATGAAAGTAAGCGGAGGCACTAGGTGGCGCCAGCTTGGCTAGAAATGTTCCACAGTATGACATTAAATCTACCTCAATGGAAACGAGCGGGTAATGCTATTAGGTCAAGTTACAGGTGAAATCCTTGAAGCCAGGACCTCACTCACAGAAAGAATGCATGTGTTTCAAGGCATCTTTCTCAGCTGGTAACATTTAATGCCACAGTGAGGAACATTCCAGCCAAAGCCAAAACATCTCATGGTACCCGACCCCCACTAGAGAGTTACATAGAAAACCTTAAACATTTGAGAGAAGATATTACAGAACAGGTTTGTGAAGGTCTAAAAACTACTAAAGGTACAACAAAATGTTTCTATAAATAGTCACGATATTAGAACTCACAATCGAATCAAAATCACAGTTTGAACAGACGCAATTGCAAATCGCCAAGGCTGCAATTTTTAAAGTACTACACTTTCCTCTGCAAACAGCAAAATATCCTCTTATTCAGAATCAAAAGCTGCTAACCCTGTAGTTTAAATCTGTGCAAACATGTTCAAAATGTGATTCTTGTATTTGTGAGTTCATATTTCACAATTGAATCAAAATCACAATTTGAACACACAAGACGCAATTAGCAAATCACAAAAGCTGCAATTTTTAAAGTACTACAATTTCCTCCACAAATAACTAAATATCCACTTATTCTGCATAAAAAATTGCCAACTCTTTCATTTAAATCTGTACAAACATGTTCTGAAATGTGATTCTTGTATTTGTGAGTCTTTTTATCAATTCTCTGGGACTCGTTTAAAATGTGCACAATGAACTGGATCCTATTATGAAAACATAAATTGCAAATCTAATCGCAATGTTTATCAGAAAAATCGTAATTCGATGTTTTTCCCAAATCATTCAGGCCTCCAGGATATTGTGTTATTTGTAGAGGAAATTCTACCATTTCAATTTCAATTTGCGATTTGATAACTGCGGCAACTCAAATTACAATTTTTGATTGGATTTCATTTGTGAGATACACTACCAGTCAAATATTCTTTCATTCACATGTTTTGTTTTTTTTTTCAGTATATGTTTACCAGTTTCTACATTTGATATACACACAGAAGACATCAAATATATAAAGCAAGATATACTGAATTATTAAAAGTGCCCAATTTGAAGATTTGAATATAAAATATGTAAATATAAAAAATTTTAAAAAATTGCAGAATCATTTACCTTCCTTATCTTACCTTATCTTACTTCATATCAGAGGTGGGGACTTGAGTCAGACTTGAGTCAGTATTTTTAGGACTTGAGACTTGACTTGATAAAATGGACGTGGGACTCGACTTGCTCATTGACTTGGGACTTGCCTCGGACTTTAGGCCTGTGACTTGATGAGACTTGATGCTTCTCCTAAAAATATATGTTTTTAGAAAATACTTTTAACAAACTAGAACATGTCCCTCCTACTTATCTATTTATTACTATGGATGTAACTGAAGTACTGCGATGTGGTATCCTCAAATGTACTACAGTAATACAGTACAATATAGTATATACAGTACAATACAGTACAGTTGACCCGCTCAAACCATATGAAGGTGGAAATTCAATATATTTCGACGTTATGAATTGTGTATTGAAACTTAAATAGCTGTAACTTTTTTTCTAAATAATAGTCACTATATTTAGTATCACATTCCCAATTGAATCTTCAGTAAGCTCGGCTAAAATGTGATTTGAGTTAAAGAAATTACCAGTGAAACTTTCAGAGAACGTTCAAAGATGTTGAATATTAATGGATGGATTGCAATGAAGCAGAAGTTGTTTGGGTCGTCAGGATCCAGGCTGGGTTTTTTGAGTGTGGGCAGTGGTGGAAGTAATTTAGTTACTTAAATAAAAGTACAGATACTGGAGCCAAAAAATACTCAAGTGAAAGTATCACATGAAAAAATCTGCTTAAATAAAAGTATTAAAGTACCTGTTTAAAAACGTACTTAAAAAGTAAAACATAAAAGTATTTTGCGCAGATTTCGAGGTCTTATAAAGTGATTTTCATAAAGAATTTTGTTCAGCAGAAATAATTGAATTCATGTTTTTTTCCCTAGCTGTTTTTCTTTCTACATTTTTATTTGCTCAAACTATGAACATGTTAAAAATTTGAAAGGTTACATAGTGTGCCTTTAATGCTCCTACAGTTGTTTAATATGCACTCTGATTGCACTTGAAAATTGCACTTTTTTCATCACAAATCCTATCTCTATTGCAATACTTTTCCAAATTAGACTTGTTTCCAAAACTGTGCAGCCCTAATAGCTGATGATATTTCAAAGGACAAACATAGCGTCTACAGACAATTGACAGATTTATAACATACTTGAAAAGCATATTTGGATGTCGCCGTCCTTCCTGTGCACTTGACTCTTGTTTATGCGACTCCTGTAGAACACTGGCCATAAATATAAACCATCCCAGAGTTTCGTATTGGGTCCCTGTCATCTGCAAAGCAACAGTGTCAATGGCTGGTTTGAGGAATGGTTTATATACCGTCCGGCTGCTCCTGGAGGGACTTTTCTGTTGTGCTGTGCGGAGAGAGAAAATCAGACTGGGGACATTTGTCAAAGAAATGGCGGACATGTCTTCTGGAGTGAGCTGTAGTCACATCATCACCTTCTGGCGAACTCGGATGGAGCGCGTTCTGAAGGCTAGAGACGCTCAATGCTAACGCCGCTCTTCAGCTGTCAGGGTTGCCTCGCGAGGAACGGAAATGAATGTACAGAGATCAGGTTTGCAACGGATCCAGTGCCTATTTGTGATGTTTTCAAATGTGAATTGAGCATATCATTAGTAATTTGAAAAGTGATTAGTATTAGTTTGATAAGATTTCAGTATTTCATGATTGTTTAAAGTTGCTAGAATGTGATTCTCTTCAAAAAATTTACAGAAATCGTGTTTAATTTCATTCACACATGTTGAGTAAGCCTTTATTATTAATCTGTCTACATCTCCAAAACTCAAAATGCTCTGTTTTAGCTTATGTTGTCATGAAGGAGTAATTTTCAAGTTAACAGCTCCTTTTACCTTTTGTTTAGAAGAGATCAGCAATTCCTGGACTAAAATTATTCAAATGATTCTAGTGAAAGTATATGGAGTTTAAAAAAACACAGGAGAGAACTTCTTGCATTACCACATGACATCACAAGGTGGGACAGAGTGTTTTCAGCTCAGAAGAACCAGATCTAAAGGTTGTATTTATTGTATTCTTCTCATTCAGAATTTTGTGAATTTAACATTAAAATTGAGCAAATAGATGCAATTGATTAAAAAATAGCATCAAATAAGTCACCAGGTTTGGATGTTTTTTTTTGGGACGATGTGAGATAAATTGTATTTACTGAGCTTGCATTGATGACAAATTTCAAACAGGGGAAAATTACCCTTATCTCTAAACCAGGGAAAGGTAAACCACAATGAGATAACCTAAGATTACACAATTAAATATATTTTCTGGGTCCAGTGCAGCAAGGCTTAAACCTGGGATTTCAAATATAATAAGTGAAACACAATCATGCTTTTAAAAGAGAGGAACATTCACAGTAACATTAGACTTCTTTTAGATTTAGTTGATTATAGTGATTTGATTGAAGAGGAAAGTTTTATTCTTTTCTTCGATTTTTATAAGGCATTGAACTCAGTAGAGCACTCATTTATTTTAAAAACATTCAACAGATTTGGATTTGGTGAACAATTTAAGAACATCATCAGCATTCATTTTAATGATATAAACAGCTCAGTATCAGTAGGTCATGGAACATGCAGAATATTCAGAATAAAAACGAGTTATTAAGCAAAGCTGTGGAAGCTCCCCTTGTTGTTTATAATGCTTGTTATTTTAATTAAAAATAGTGATGTTAGAATTGATGTAATGAGCAAATCATGGATAGTTAGTCAGCTAGGCAATGACACCACCCCCTTTTAAATAGATGAACACCAGATTCCCTTGGCACTACAAATCACTGCAAACTTTTCTAAAGCCTCAGGCCTACAACTGAAACTGAGCAAATGTGAGCTATTTGCTCTAAAAGATCACCCGCTGCAATCATTGTACAACATAAAAGTGAAAAAGAGGTGAAATATTTCAGTATAGTAATATCAAGAGATAAGAAAATGTTTCAGACAAAGCAAGTGTATGTGATAATGTTGACAAATGTAAATCTATTGTAAATGAATGGCTACAAAGAGATAGAAGTGTTTTTGGTAAGATATTATGGACCGAAGAGATATAACTGTATTTGGAAAGATACTACTGACCAAAATGGATAGTCTCTAGATTCATTTACCCAGCATATTCCCTTCCCATTTCGAACAGAATGAGCAAATCAGTCAATAGCATTCATTTCAACTTCATTTGGAGGAACAAATATCATTACATAGGAAAAGACGACCTACTCAAACCATATTGAGGTGGAAATTCAATATATTTCGACGTTATGAATTGTGTATTGAAACTTAAATAGCTGTAATTTTTTGCTAAATAAGAGTTACTCTATTTAGTATCACATTCCCAACTGAATCTTCAATAAGCTCGGCTAAAGTTGTTTGTGTCGTCAGGATCCAGGCTGGGTTTTGTATGTATTGTATTGTATTTGTATTAAGTATGGGCACTGGTGGAAGTAATTTAGTTACTTAAGTAAAAGTACAGATACTGGAGCAAAAAAAAAAAAAAAAAAAACTCAAGTGAAAGTATTACATGAAAAAAATGTGCTTAAGTAAAAGTGTTCAAGTACCTGTTTAATAACGTACTGAAAGAGCAAAACATAAAAGTATTTTGCACAGATTTCAAGGTCTTATAAAGTGATTTTGATGAAGAATTTTGTTCAACAGAAACAACTGAATTCATTTTTTTTCCTAGCTGTTTTTTGTTCTATATTTTTGTTTGCTCAAACTTAGAACATGTTAAAAAATAAACCCTTAGGTGTTTCAGCAGGTCTCAAACTATAATAAAAAATACTTTTCAGTCCTGTTCAAAAATGTAGAGAGGTGGAAAGCACAGATAAGTACAAATTAGAGAGACTTGAGTGGACTTGAACTCACAATGCAGAGAATGACAAGTTGTCCTGAATGTGCCCTGCTAAACTTTCCGGCTGATACTTCTCCTCCATTAACTGTGATTTTATATGGATTTTTTTCTTCTATAATTTTGACAAAATCTGCGTCAAGGTTTCATGAGATTCTGTACCTCCTGAACAAGTGTGTCTGTGGTAGAAATGTTTGTTGAACATGCCACAAAAATCTGCTGCATAAACTCTGAACTGAACGATGGTGGATAAATTATTAAAACTACTCCAACTGAAACTCTTCCATTATTTTCTTTGCCAGTCCCCAATCACAACTGTGGCAACCTTGACTGATTTTGTTTCATATACAGTAAAACTCTTGGCGATAGCTTGTAAAAGAATTCTGTTCTTAGGTTTGATTGTTTATAGTGCCTTTCTGTCTCCGGGCAAGACTCTTTTTATAGATTGTACATTCGTCTGAACACGTGACTGCTTTTTGGATTGTTGCAAATGTGTAGCAATTGTAACTACAGTATATTGTTAAATGTACGAAAGTAGAAAAGCATGAAATCATTGAGTATGTATACATGCACATCAGTATCCCGGTTATGATTGGATTTTTTGAGTATCCCGGTTTTGTCATGGTGTATGCATATGCAGTATCCTGGTTCCAATATCCTGGTTATGAGAAACCAGGATACCGTAGCTGGTATATTCCGATAGTAACCGGGATACTGTGGGATCTATATGTAGTATCCTGGTTACTGCAACATAGTTGAGTGCGCATGCTTCCAAAAGACAAACCTTTTTCAGTCTTTTCACCACAACAGTAGTGACATAAACAAAGTGACCATACATGGATGAAGTGACCATACATGAGTGAAATGACTAGGCTAAATCTGCACACATACAATCTGCACTCGTATGACCTGTACACATATGATTGCTGAAAAGTTAAAAATGAACCATCTCCTATAAGATATACACACAGAACAGACTCACCATCACCATCAGCAGCACATCCTCTGTCAGAGAAAGAACACTCATATTCCACTGAGTCGTGTCCTTTAGTCCGAAAGAAGCTAACCTCATCAGCGCACAAGGAAAGAGCTGTTGTTATGAGCGCTTACACTTTATGCAAATGAGTGAAAACGTAAACAAATGTGGCAAAGTTGAATTTTATTATTAAATAGGCTGATGTGGCTCTATAGTGGTTATGGTTTATACTGTATGTTGTAAAGTTGAGTTTATGCAGAAGATTTTAATGAAGAATCTGCTGCAGTGTAGAACTTGTACAATGTTTGGAAACATTTGATTTGATCTGCACAGTGGATTGTGGGATACCTCATAGCTCCTTACTGCTGGTTAGGAACTTCCCGAGCTTCCTATGCTAAAGGAACTCATGGCTGTTTGTATTTTTCCTGGTTTATTAAATTAAGTAAATTTTTGCACTTACGCATTTGTAAGATTATGTCAAGAAACTGGGATATTCCATTTGATCATGTACACAGGGACATGAGTATCCCGATTTCTCAGCACGCATGTATACGCAGTATCCCAAATACTGCCATAAATGGGATATGGCTAATAACTGGGATACTAATGTGCATGTATACGCATTCATTGATGCTTTGCAGTGTCATCACGCTGGGGGTGTTCTGCATGTATCTCTATTGACAGAATGTTAATTACCATGGTGACACAATGCACACATTATCAAACAAGGTGTCAGGTGTAGGGAGAGGCATCGCCATATTTCATGCCGTACTGTGGAATATTAGCAAAAACAATAGAACGATCCTGCATTTTAACGTAAGTTTTTTTGTTTTGTTTTGTTATCTTTTTAAAATGTGTTGTTCTTTTATTATAAAAATAATAATAATACAAATAACTTTTCCATGGAAACAAGCCAGTTGAAATGTTTTTTGTTTGAAAATCAGACTAACTTTGGTTTGATAATCTTCAAACTACAGAACTGACCATTTCTTTTGTAACATGACTATGCAACACAAGTGCATATACAGTAGGCTTTGTCTAGTTCTTGGATTGTAGTCTTCTGTTAACATTCTAAATATACTTTTCTTCCGGGCTCCAGTTTTCCCAGGAAGCCTTTCTTTCTGCGCTGCACATTTCCCCTCGCTTCCTTGGATGGATGGGTGTGTTTTTTTAAAATCCCAAATGCAGCAGGGCCTTGACTCCGTATCCTCTCCTCCGCGCTCTTTCCTGTTCATTTCACATGTCCTCCAGTTAATTCCACTCCTAATTAACTACCTTTGAAAAGAATCTGTGTGATAATTAACACAAGGAAGTAGAACGGAAGCAATCACACTTTGCAGAATTTATGCACCGCAGGGAAATACCCCAGTGAGCCGGTATAGGAGCTCGCCCCGCCCCTCTCTGCCTGCCTGCTCCCATTGTCCCGAGATTCACCTTCAGTCAATACAGGCTCAGATATAAACAAGAGCTACCTGCCAGTCTACTCCTCCTTTCTACTGCTTTAAAAGTGCATTGTGGAACTTTTCTAGTGGAGGGTCTATCATCTGCTGATCTCATAAAAATGTGAGATTGTTTTGTCATAGTATGCTACTAGTTACTTCCAAATGACAGGTATTTTAATTGACAAAAAAATACTTGATTCAGTGGTGTCTTCAGCTTGTCTCTGTGGAGATTGCCAAGTTTTATGCCATTTTGTGGAACATTCCAGGCAAAATGACATATCCACAGAGAATAGGTTTAGGGCACTCCACCAGAAAACTTACATAGTGAACTTTTAAAAATGACAGAAAAACTACATTTGAAAGAGAGTACTGGGACTCCTCAGTGTTTGAAAAGAGTTGCAGAGTCTGTGGTAGAAATGAACCACCTAGTGCTGCAAAGCTGGTCCTAGTAAAGTTTCAGGGTTAGCGTTAGTAGTAGTGGTAGTAGTAGTAGTACCATAGAATGATTAATGGGCTGTAAAATAGTAGTCCTGGATGTATTTAGATGTAACTGTATTCATAACAGTACCATTAGTTGTATTAATGTTTGCATTAATCAGATCACTTAATGTGTCCCCAAGGAGTAATGAAAATGAAATTACTTGGGGGAAAAAAAACAAAAAAAACAGCAATGCATTATATTGAATCACCATATGTAGTAATTTCAAGTCTACTGGTATTGCTAGTTTAATTCTAACCAGAGGTGTAGTGGGTCTGGTACGCAGGGGTACGCCGTCCACCCACTTTCCCCAATGTGAGATATAAAAAAAATAACAAATATAAAATAGCTACAACTTAAATGTCAAACCGGAGCTACTGGCAATGGTGAAAACAACCTCCACAGGGTTATGATATCTGCAGTACTGTCCTATAGTGACCTGAGACATGACGGGACCAGGACTGAACTAGGACTGAGTGTCAGGTCAGTCCCGGAAGTACACCGGCGTAGACTATCGGGTGACCACAGGAAAAAGGACTGGTGCTGAGTTCTGCGCCCCATGAGGCTAAGCGCAGCCGTCGCCTGATCGCGCTTTGCAGACACCCTGCTCCACAGGCTTCCCTCGCTCTCTCTCAAGTCCAAGATTAGTCCTAGTTTAGACCTGGTTTGGATCTGTTTTAGTCCTTGTTTAGTCCTGGTTTGGATCTGGTTTAGTCCTGGTTCAGTCCTGGTTTAGTCCTGGGCACATGTGTTTTAACCTATGACTGATGTTCTGTAGGTGATTATGAATGGCGTTAATGTTAATGACCTGATTCTGCATCATTTTGAGTTGAAAAAAAAAAAAAAACCACCAAATATTACAGAATTTTTACTGGGCTGGCACCTTTATGTTTGTACTGAAAGTGATTTTTTGTTGTTGTTTTTTTTAAACAAACAATCTCTAAGACACCTGTGTGTATTTCGGCATGTCAAGTAGAGTGTATGGCATTTGGAGGTGGATGGGGGGGTGGGAAGGGGGGCGTCACAAATCGCGTACCCTCACTTAAAAAATCCCCACAACACCACTGATTGTAACTGTAGGCATTGCTTTGTCTGAAGCTCTCCCACTCAAATTATACTTTATTTTGACCTTTATTTTAAAACAATCTGACCACAAAGAACTGACTTAGTTGGATGTTGGACATGGACATTCCTAGTGATCAGAATCTCCTGAAAATGTGTTGTTTAAATTCATTTTCTTGAGTTTTCAGACAATCCTAAAACTTTCCTGTCTGTGTTTGCTTTGTGTCACCATGGGAAATTGCCATAAAGACACATATAGGCCCCCCTCCCAGCATGAGATCACTGCAAAGTATCAGTTGTCTACATTCTGTGCACCACATCAGAGAATCTCCCACTTTGTGCTTTACAAAGATACATAGATTGTAACTGAGTCAGACCGTCTACCCGTATTAACACTAAAAACGCCCTTGACTTCCCTGTATGATTAATTTAGTCCACTCTAGTATTTAGCACCACACTTGCATGTAACCTATAGCTGCTCACGATCTGGACCTCTTCACATATATAGTTGGCATGTTCTCTGGAATATTTGAGCAGCTTTTCCCTTCTCCAGGTGCTCTCCCTCTCTCCTCTCCTCCCTCTCTCCTCTCCTCTCTCAGTTCAGAGACAGGGAGGTTAATTGGGGGATCTAAAGTGCCTGTGGTGTGCATGTGAGTGTGAATGGCTGTCTGTGTCTGTGATAAAGTGGTAACTTGTCCAGGCCGTCCAATGTCAGCCTCTATCAGCCCCTGCTCTGCCTCTGTCTCTGTCAAGGGTAATGTAATGGGGCTATAGTCTGCTGTATGATAAAGGAGAGGACAATTAGGTGACCTTACAGGCGTTGAAACCACAAAGCCTCCAGTTGCTGTGGAAAACAGTGGATTATTCTAAACTGGTAATTGGGGATTGGACTGGGACGGAAAAGACCTATCCAGTGGTGGAATGTGACAAAGTAAAAGTAGTGAAGTACTTTTGAAATTGTAGGTATATATACATTATGTGAGTACATTTTTAAGTGGATACTTTTTCTTCACTGCATTTGAGAGAAGGTATCTGTACTTTCTATTCCACAACAGACCTGCTTGAGACCTGCTGAAAAGCCAGAGGGGTTTATTTTTATCAGGTTCATAATTTGAGTAAACATAAAAATACAAAGAAAAACAGATAGAAAAAAAATATGCTTCACTTGTTCTGGGCTCCCACTCTTTTTCACTGGCAAAACTTCAAAACATGACTTTTTCCATGACCTAAAGTGAATTTTTCATGACTTTACAGCACCTACATATGTAGAATTGAGCATACTTTTGGGGCTAAATATGAAATGTTCCTGAAATATTTTCTCTTACCTTATGGTTATGGTATGATATTTTTTTTAACATTCAAAGTCAGTGTATTTATTGTCATCTCTTTTAAACAAAAGCGACTACATTTGGAAGTAATCTTAATAGCCTAATGATAACTTAACAGAACGCTGTAGTTGCGTGCAAGAGCTACTAAAATTCCATGACTTTTCCAAAACTTTCATTGAATTTACAAAATTCTATGAATTTTCCAAGCCTGGAAAATGACATTTTCAATTTCCATGACTTTTCCAGGATTTCCATGATAGTGGGAACCCTGATTGTTTCTGCTGAATAAAATTCAGCACAAATTTTTGTTAAAATCACTACACTTGAAGCTTCATTAAACTTGCATCTATTTAATTGCAAGTGCTTTTATTGCTCAAAAATACCAGAAAAAATAGCCGTTCTTACTGTGAGCTGGGTACCCTCTCCACAGATCTGACCTGTGTAGCTTGGTTTGGCTTCACCTGCTGTTCTCCATGATGAAGTTCAATGCTGTACTGTAAAAGATTCCAGATAATGTAATACATCTCCATAAAAACAATCAAAGGAGCAATCCCTCCTTTAGAAACACTGTAAAGGGTGCAGTGACATTATCTGGTGCATGATAAAGAACATGTGTCATTACTAGGGATGTAACAATAACTACTACTACTATTCTATGCAGCGTATTTGCTACATAAATATTGTGATATCATATCGTAGTAATATCATGGACCATCACAAGTCTCTTTGCTTAAATGAAGAGTTATGGTGCAGCAATAGCTAAAAAAAATACAGAAGGAACTACATAGACCATGATCCTTTGCTCCATTTCAGTGCAGACTACATGAAGAAATAACAGTTCTAAGCATTTTTAAGTCTTAGTTCATTGGCATATTAACAGTTTTGTTAGCCTCCACAAAATATCGCAGTAAATATTGTACGTGAGAAGTATATCATGAGAATATCACACAGAGAGATCTGGATATCGTTACATCCCCAATCGTTAGCATCCCATCATATCTTGAGCTTTCCTACGATATCGCAATAAATATTGTACCGTGAGGTTCGTACCGTGACAATATCATATCGTGAGACTTGGATATTGTTACATCCCTAGTCATTACTGTTTGGTGTTAGTGAATTTATGTCAAGAACTATTTGAATTTTGCAAACTTCCCTCTTATTTTTTAGATTTCATTAACAATTTTGACCTTACATTTCCATTTAATCAGGGACATTTTGCAGTGCACTAATATTGGCAGTGTTTATGATTCAGTGTGAGAGTGATTTCCTGCTCCAACACACTGAATTTTAACTTAATGCAGATATTTTGGCAGAAATATGCAATCTAGGGGACAGCATTTGCTGAGTATTTGGCATTCACTTTATTCTGTAACCTTAGCACATGAGCTAACCAAGGCTCCACCCAAACTGATTTTAAAAACACATTTCTGTCATTTGCTTGTGTGTTTGTTTATGATCTCCTATTCAAAAGGTGGTTAGCACAGTTCTGACAGTGCTTTTAGAGCCCCCGTGGCCTTGTCCGCAGATGGTCGCTCTGGCTCCGTGCTCCAGATATGTAATGAAGGGCCTTGTTTGGAATAGCGGAGGAAGGCTGGCTGTCTGTGCCCCTGCTGAGGAAATTAGATTGACTCCCAAACTAAGAGCAACAGATGATGCAAATGTCACACTTGATCTATTGATTGGGCTAAATTAGCTAATGTACCTGCAAACTGCTCCGTACATAAAAGATGCTGGGCCAAGCTCCGAGCCCAGCTGACTAATGTTATGTAATGGGTTGTCATGCTGCCAGGTGACATGAGACTGGAGGATCATGGGAGAATTACAGACCAGAATCAACATAAACGGAGTCTGTTCTAAGAGTATATTATCCATCAACATGTAATGAGTTAAAAGGGAGACGGTGCAACTGGTGTTTTAGTGTCTCTTACAACAGAAATATATCATGAGGTAGTATTATGATTAAGATATATTAAGTATCAATATACTGCTGTGTTATTATTACTTAACATTCCATTTGTTAGCAATAATAGCAATGCCATTAAGAGCCCATATTACACTATTTTCTGATCTATGTTATAATCTTGTTTCCTTATCACATACCTGGTGTTGTGTTTTGTTTCATTTACGCAAACCCTGCACATACCGTAGGTTGAATTCTTCTCTCAAACAGAAAACACACTGTTCCACCTTGTGAGGTCATATGGCGATACAGGAAGTTCTCCACTGTCTTTTTAAACTGCATATTGTACATCTTTACTAGAATCATTTGCTTAATTTCATCCCTGGAATTTCCAATCTCTACTGAATTTAAGAAATTTATCTTAACTTGAAAACTACCACTTCATGCCAATAAGTTGAACAGAGCATTTTGAACTTTGGAGATGTAGACAGACTAATAATAATTATTTGAGTTACTCAAACATGTGTACATTAAACAAAGCACAACTCCTGTTATGTGTTTTGATGAGTTAACAGTGTTCTAACGTGGCTTAAAGTTCACACGTCACGTCAATATAGGACCTTTAAGTTCTCATCTACCAGCACGTGTGAAATTATACACACGTCAAAGTATATATTCCCGTGGAGCAGCTTGTGTGAAATTATATACACGTCAAAATAGTATGCTTGACAGGTTTGCAGCTGTCATTTGGACTTAAAAATTGAGACCACAAGTTGAAAATACTGAAAACAGATTTATGAACAAAAACAAACATTACTCTGACACTCCTGATAGTGAATCATGACTCAAATGTGACATGGGATTGCGGACAAGACCTCGACATTTCCCATTTAGACTGATAAAAACTTGCTGATGGTGGAGAGTAGACCCACTGAACTGAACAGGTTGGCAGGCTGCCACTAATGCATACAATTGTTGTGCCCTTGGGCAAAGTCCAGTGCCTCCAGTGTCTGTGTACACAACATGCGTGAGTGTTCATTTTCCATTTTCACTTGGATATGTCATATATTTTATAGGTATTATATGCTATGTGAAAAGTACTTTCTTGACACAACACTACCTATGAGTATAACACTTCTTGTCACAGAATGCAAAAAATAAACTGTGAAACTTATTCATTCACAGTGCATTTATTGATGTAATGAAAGGTCAGAGCAGTAAATATGTAGTACAAGTTTCTCCACAGAAAAGGTCAACATCCACACATTTACATCTTCAAATATAAAGGTGTTGATAAAGAGAAAAAGCGATTCCTGGAAAATGTCTACCTGATATTTTCCTGCGCACAACCGAGGCATCAATTATAAAACCTAAAAACATACAGTAATTGCAATTCTTAAGGTCCTTTCAGGTCAAGAAGTATCATTTCCATATGCTTTTAAAGCAATTACATCATAAGACTAACTAAGTTCATCATCAACATTAGCAGTAAAATACAAAACTATAAAATGTCACCATTCTCAATACATTATGCTTCCTGCAGTCCATACAATTTATTATTATTATATGCAAGTTTACAGTGAATACAATACAGCACAATTAACTGATGGTGACACACTTGGTTACTAGTAGTATCTAAAATGTGCTTGTTCTTGAGTCTGCTCTATATAATCTATGACACTCAAGAAACACTGTGTTATAATCTTTTAAGGCGCAATATTGGTGTAAAACAACAAAATAAAACAATCAAGTCAGCTGACTTACACGTTAGAAAACTCTGGTACCCAGGGAAAGCTGCACATCCTGCTAAATCCTACATATATCAGTGATTAAGAAATTCAAATTGGAGAATGAAGTAAGTATAGAGTAGTAGACGTGTACTGGTGGTGGTGAAAATGGGTTGATCGAAGCAATCTTGAATACAGGAGTATTCGAGATTACTCAAATAAGCATGAATCACACTAAATACATGTTCTAAAGGGGAAATGAGAAGAGGTGGAAACAACTATAACACAGTTAAAAGCTCTAAAATGTTGATTTTGCATAATAGGTCCGCTTTAACAAAAAAACAACAACAAAAAAGCACATTTCACAAAAACCCAGGACTTCCTTTTGTTTTGGGAGAGAGAGAAGACTCAGCAGCTAGCAGCCTGGTCCAAGCCCCACTCCAGTCCAATCGTGCAGTCTCTCTCTTCCATTTCTTATCATTTTATTAGGTCCGACATAATACTCAGGAACAGCACTTTCATTTCTTTAAAAGTCTTCAGCCAGCAGTCATAACAACACTCAGGAGAACCACTTATTTCAAGTTTTTTTCTCATGTTTAAAGCAGTTTTTCCTTGATCCATTATATAGTTATTTTCTTCTAGACTAGAAGTTGTGGCAGTTTTCATAACCATAAAAGAGTCCCAAGAATCTAGAGTGAAACATATTGTAAACTTCTGAAGAGAGTGAAAACTATTAGAATTTAAATATTCCGTTTCTCAGCATGCACCTGATAAGTAGGTGATAATTCTTGTTTTAGCAAGGGGAATATTTTGTCCTACTTGTGTTGAGTATGCTAATGGCCTTAAGTAACTTGGAACTACACTGTGATTGCTAGGCATTTTACAAAATATTGAAACCTGATGCTTTTTATGCCTGCTTCCAACAATCACATGAATAATACTAAATGAATTCTGCTACTTGTTCCTTCTAGTGAATAAAATCTGAAGTAGTCTGAACAAGAAACCTTCATCTCACGTGCTTTGAACCTTGTGTGATTATGTTGACATAACTTCTGTAATTACACACATGAGCACTTCATGCCAAGATATTTCTGACAGTTTAACAGAAAATTTTAGCATAAAATTCTCTCCAACTCAACTAGAAAATTCTGGCTTTTGAAGCTGCACTGTGTAACTTTTTGGTTGGGGGTTCATCACCTTCTTGTTTCTATGGATATATCATTGCTCTGCTTGGAATGTTCCACAGAATGACATTAACCAGCTCTATATTACATTTATTCAATCATAACTCAAAAATACCTAGAAAAATACTCATTCTGACTGTGAGCGTGGTTGCCTCTCCACTGATCTGACCTGTCACTTGTTTTGGCTCCCTGAAGATAAAAACGTTTAATCCTATACTGTGAAACATTCCAGACAAAACACTGACATCTCTATGGGAAAAAAGCATTTGACGGATCCTCCACCAGAAAAGTTACACAATGAACATTTCTTTCACAGCTTTCTGTAGCTAGAATTGATCGAGTTGTTCATGCTGGTTAAAATGTGAAGATATCAAAACCTGATACATGGGACCATATATATAGTTGGTATCCAAGTCTCATGATATAATATTGTCACGGTATGAACCTTACAGTACGATATTTATTGTGATATCATGGGAAAGCTCACAATATGTTGGGGAGCTCACAATTAGGGATGTAACAATATCCAAATCTCAATATCCAAATCAATATCCAAATACATTCTTTTTTCCTCATAAAATTCCTTGACAAGACTTAATCCAAAGAACTAAGATTTAAAAGTGCTTAGAATTGTTGCTTCTCCTTGTAGTCTGCACTGAAATGGAGCAAAGGATCATGGCCTATGTAGTTCCCGCTGTCTTTTTTTTTTTTTAGCTATTGTTGCACCATAACTCTTAATTTAAGCAAAGAGACATGTCCACGATATTATTGTGAGAACTTTGACAATACAGTATCAATATATTTTGGTTATTAGATCCCTAACAGTTGGTGGTTGTAATGGTTGTAATTCTTGGTAAAGAGATCATATTATTTATTTTCAGCACATTATAATGTTTAAAAACATGAGTGAATTCAATTTTTTTTACACATTTTTTTCAGCAAATATATCATTTTCAAACCAAAAAAGTTATCAATTCACTAAATATAATACCTATTGTACCTATTGTAATCAAAGTGCTATTCATTTCAAGTATACCAAGGTTTAAAGCTACCACTTGTCCGTTATTATTCAGAATAGTGACATCCTGCCATGAAATAAAATGTAAACAAATGGCTGCTTGTGTGTCAGCTGTCACATGTGAGCAGACCCAATCATGTTCTGTCTCAGGGGGTTGATTACTGTTTACTCCATGTCAAAGTCTCAAGGTGGGACAGTGGTGCAGCCATTGTTTGCTGTATGCACATTTGCCATATACCCTCAGCCTGACATCACCTCCTGTACACTTGATTACACAGTGCTGGCTTTAGACTTACCGTTATAGAACATTAAGTAAATCACCAAGGAAATGGGGCAAACCATGTCAAGGGCTTTTCATGTGCTGATTACGTTGAGAAAATAGAAATGTAATGTGTACAAGCTATAGAATACATGTGCTCATAAATAAGCCATTCAGGAACTAAAAACATTCTTCTTTGTGGGGAGTATAATTTATTTCCTACATTATAGTGCTTGATTTGTAATATGTGTTTTTTATGCCAGATGACTTACTGGAAGAACTATCCATTTTTGCACAGAGTTGTACATTACTGTATATTATTTCCTTTTTATTACCATATTATTACCTTTTCCTGTTTTTAAAATGTCTTTACACAATTTTGGAGTCAATCATTCATAATTTTAAGATTTTAAAGTGCTTAATAACCAGTGTCTGGAGCAAAGTGTCATTGTATATGTATTTCCCTCTGGTTATAAGGTACTGCAACAAAACAATGCATTTAAACAAAGGAGCTTATTGATATGCAGCATTATTGTGTGACTTTTAAATGATAAAATATCACAATACGTTGGTTTCGAGTCATTGTAGATTGTTTTAGACCAAACCAACTTTAACTTTCATTTAAAACTGAACTTTGTATTTCTGTGTCATCTCCAGGTCCAGTGGCAGTGATCAGCGGTGAGGAAGACTCTGCCAGTCCCCTTCATCATGTGAACCATGGGATTATAACGCCCTGTACGCTGGACGCAGGCCCCGACGCTGTGGTCATCGGGATGACCAGGATTCCTGTAGTGGAAAACCCACAGTATTTCAGGCATGGGCACAACTGCAACAAGCCGACTACTAGTAAGTGTATTTTTAGTAACAAAGTTGGCTATTGGTTTGTGGAATCACCAGTAAAAGTCCCACAGTATAACAAACTCCACAGGGATAACAGACTACAGCCCTTTGTAGGTTTTGATTTTGTCTTCTTTTTTAGAAGCCATTTTTCTATGAACTCTATGGGCAGAAAATCTCCAAATAACTATAATGTTTGGTTAGCATTAGCATTCTGCCCACATTCTCTGCATTCTAAGTAGTCAGTGATGAGGTAATTAGAATCTTGTTGATTGACAACCACTCCACTAACTAATAATATCCTCTTTATATGCCTTTATCTGTTTAAATCCTGTGGCTGACACATAATGGAATTCCAGCCATATTGTTAAGCCCAAACACTATTATCATAAACAATGTATAGTTATATGCAATATTAAAGTGACTACAACATCTGGCCAGAGAGGCACAAATCCACCACGGTGTCCTTACCACACACCTATTGTAATTTTCTGTTGATTATTTTAATAAGAAATGCCAGAGGCGTAATGTAATGCCTGTGTAGCAACTGCAGTCTTATGGCTTAGCATCTGTTAGCGCACTTTGAGTTTATTCTTCCTATAGACCTCAAAGCGGCCTCGTGCGTGTGCCTTTTGCTCTCCCTGGGGACCCATGTTCCAGGTTGGGCAAAGACAGGACCACTTTAAGGCCTAATTACTCACAATTACATCAACTGCTCAAGAGAATCCACACACAAAACAAAAGTGCCTGCAGCGGGTTTGTGGTTGGCGCCGGCTGCTCTGCTTCCAGATGAAACCCAAGACAAAACGGTTCTGTCTGGGAACGGCTCCACTTGTGCTTAAATGGAAGCGCGGCACAGCTGTGGAGTGTATCCGCCAACATGGCTTCCTTCAGCTTACATTGTTTACTTTCAAAATGGCCGACGGTCTGAAGACAGAGGTTGAGAAATCTGTTGCGGAGACAGGAAATCCCGTTTAGAGGCGATGAGGGTTCTTATGTATTATGAATGACATGAATTCTTAATGCTCGGCCGTTCACTGATTTATAACTTCTTGTGGCGTGCACGGGAGATCTGATGGCGACCTAATGAATAAATGACAGGAGGAGCAAATGAAACTTCCTGCCTGGGTAATCTGCATTCCCAATTCAAAAGCCTTACGTGCGCACCCGCCTGGAATATTCTCATCTGAACAATGCGTGTCATATCTTACCATTTTTAATTCAATTCTCAGAGAATGCCTGAAAAACATGCAAGAGGAAATTAAGATAGAATTTATCACAAGGTCATACGGTGGTCACAGTTTTCCCCCACTGGCTGAAAAACAGAATGACTGGGGCAGGATTTGTGCTGATCATATGGTGAATATGAATGTGGTGTGTACCCCCTGGATACACTTGGAAGCAGAGGAAATGACTTTGTGGCTGTAGATGTTGAAAGCTCTACCTGTGCTTGTGCTGCACTGTGTCATGTAGAATATAGGCTAGAATCTATACGTGATCTTATCTGTAAATATTAATATCAGAGACACCGTGGATATAAAGCTATGAATAACCTTGCAGAAAAGTTTGATGCAAATGTGATAATTAGTTTTGACATAAACTCATAGTGGAATTACAATAAGAGCTTTATTTGTTCCCAAACTAAGTAGAGTTGAAACCAAACTCATTTGAAAGTTCATACAGTCAGGTTAAGGTTACGTTTACACTAAAACTAATCACTGTATCACCATATCAGAAACAGTTTGTGTCTAGACACGTCATTTCTGTGTCTGCAATCAGAGCCTCCCTATCCACAGTAAAGCTAAACTGCCTGAAAATGCAAGTCACATGACTAGGCTGGCATCATGTCGTCACAATGTCACAATTTCACGTGGCCGGTAAAAACAAGGAAGTGGATCATCGTGTCTGAAGTTGCAGCAGCTGATTGCAGGAGCCGTCTTTTCATGAAACAACGACAAGATTCAGTTGTTACTGAATGTAACACTGGATTTTAAGATGAGCATGGCTACGTGGTTTCCCGTTTGTCTATGGTCTGTTTAAACTGTTTTCTTCAATAGCGTCACATGACCGATGTCATGAATCCAGTGAATCAAGAAGGCGCAAGTCACAGTGATGTGGTCCAATAAGGACGGCAACTAGAGCTCCTACGTTAGCGTATCAATGTTTTCAGGCGTCCACATAGTGCTGGATCAGATGCGTATTCAGATGGATTCGTGGGAGCTGGCGGCACCAGATCGTTCCGTCTCTGGAGCCATTTTCCATCGGATTAATGTGGACGAACACTGCATCCGCAACGAAAACGACTCAAATACATACTAGTGTGGATGGAGCCTAAGTCATCTGTCATCATATTACCTGGTCTATTTTGGCACATTGTGCATTGTGCTATTGTAAGGAGTGGTAGATAGTGCAATTGGTTTAATCGGTTAACCAATGGTACCGCTCCATCCTCTTTGTTGTCTGGCCACCCAAAACTTTGGATGATTGATTGTCACATGTTACGGTCCCTTTCAAGACTATTCTACATTCAAGGAGAAAGTAGAAGGGAAACACTGGTCAAGTAAACCTCTTTGTAGCTGCTCCATAGACACTGGAGAACAATTGGTATTCAGGTGCATGTTGAAAATGTAAAAATTCTGCAGATATCTTCTTAGACAATGACTGTCTTCAAGGGGATAGTGGGTTAGATGTGTTATGTTACATATTATTCAATAAGCATAAGGCAGAGTCGTAAGATACAGTCCCACAAGACCCAAGGTAGTAAGGAAGCAGAGACACCAAACAGAGGATGTGTCCATATATACAGAGAAGAGATCCAGATAAGATAGACATTTCTCAATACATGGAGATGCATTTGAAAAGATGCTCCTATACAGGAGATCTAAACATTCATGGATCCTGTGCCAGATGACTTTTCACTCTGATCTTCTTCGTGAGTATAGAGTACTACAGTGATGGCAGCTGCCTACCTCTGTGAATGTAAATGAAAGAGTAGACTGGTCTCACAGAATATCTAACAAACTATTAGAACAAAAAAACAAATATTTCCACACTTCTTTCTATATGTACTGTGTATTCAATGTTTTGTCAGTGTAATTATGACGACTATTTGACACAGTGATAAACCCGACAGAATGGTGATACTGTCCATGCCTGTGTAGGTGTTTCAGAATGATAATAAATTAGGACATAGCGCTTACCACTAAAACATAATATTATATCTTTTGCATAAGAAAAAGCCCTCAAAATGTTGCATAGTATATAACAGGAATCTGAAACGCATGAATACTTTAAGGCCCTGTGCATGATTTTTTTCCAAGTATTTGAGCATAATTTATCTTGCCCAAGTACAGATATATTGCACAAGCAGCTCATGTGTTCAAAATAAGTCTGCTGTGTACTGTCTGCATCTAATTATAAGGTGTTTTAATGTCAAACTCACCGCAGTGAGTGATTAGGATGCTCCGATTGCATAAGGTCAGTGAGGAAAAACTTTAGACCATTGCAAACCATTTAAAACAAACTAGTTAGCTCACGCCTTTAAAACCCTATTAAATGAACATCCACTACCCTGGTCCCAGAGATAACACTGCTCTTACAAGAGGCTCTGTCTGCATCCATTGTTAAAGAAATCTCTGTTTGGTGTACCGCCGTCACTGCCCAGGGGTCACTGGGTCTATAGTGTTGGACGTGTAGGTCTAGTGTAGTGCCAGATTCACTGTGGCCGCTTTATTGATAGCCGGCCACCGATCTATAATGTATTCATTCATTTACTTGAAAGCTTCTTATCCTAGAGAGGAGCAGCCATTTTGTTGTTGCGGTTTGTGTCACCGTGCTCACTGACAGAACACCTACAGTTCACCTAATCCCAGTGTCCATCAGACCAAGGCTAATATAATGACTATCTTGCATGACTATCTGAGTACGGGCGTATGGGTCATTTATATTGTCGCCCTGAGCTCACAGTGAGGACTACAGTAGGTGCACGCTGCCATCCCCTATCCCTGCTATGGTTAAAATAATGCATGTAATAGCAATAGTGTTCCAGAGAATGTACTGTTTCAGAATGAGTAAAGCAGAGCCCCTATCCTGCACAATACAGCCTGCGGTGTTTGTTAGCAAGAAAACAGAAATGCCAGAAACAAAAGATTAAGGGCCAAGGAGCGATTAAATAAAATGTTGTGCATGTGGAACGTTGTGTAAAACAGTGTGTTTAGTTTTGATATTACATTTTTAGCAAAGTGAGGCCAAAAAGGGAATTAGTTTTATTACAGTTACACATCCGCACATTTATTTGAAATTTTGTAAAGGGTGGCTCATCTGAATTTGGTGATTGTAAAAAATAATGGAAATTGCATCACTTTTTTTTTTTTTTTTTTTCACGTTTGCGAGACATTTTTAACACACAAACCCTGTGTAGTTAGGGTGAATTCTCTCAAACAGAAAACTGTTCCAGCTCGTGATGTCACGTGGTACAGGAGGTGCTCCACTCTGTTTTTAAACCCCATACACCTTCACTAGAATCATTTGGATCATTTCAGCCCTGTATAATTTCCAATCACTACTGAAGGTGAAAGGTATAGTTTTAAAACTGAAACAGAGCAATTTGAGCTTTGGAGTTTTAGACAGACTAATAATAAAGGAATACTCAAACATGTATCAATGAAACAAAACACAACTCCGGGTAGATTTTTTATGATGTAACAACATTATAACATGGCTTAAAGCTCACAAGAGTCAATTTTGCGTATATTGAATCTTTAACCAACCACTAAAGCCCTTTATGGGAGCACATCAGGACCATTATTTGTACAAAATATGTTTTTTTATTATTGTTATTTTCTTGTAACCTATAGTGTGATTAAACAACAATGTTCAATGCATGCACCTATTTGATCGCAGTTATATCTTTACCATCGTGGATTTTCCGGTCACTACGAAACATAATAGAACAAGATGAGCCATTCTGAGATACAGAGATACAACCATTAGCTCTGTTGTCATTCTGATCCCCATTGCCATGAAATTGGCTGGTAGTGAACTTATGGCCTGCACTTTAGCGGAGGTAAACAGGCCAACCATGCCTTATTAGGGCCATTGGTCGGGTTCATCTTTTTATTTATTTTTTTGCTCAGCACTGCATCGAACAAAGGCCGGTCCGAAGGAAATTTATCCGCATTAGCGAGATAAAGGCGGTAAAGGACAGAGGACAATACTTTAGCCTAATGACAGATGTGTATCTCTGTGTCTCCCGGCGAGTGCCTTTGTTTTATCAAGTCAGCGGCACTATTTTAATTACAGATTTGCCGTACCCCGCTGGACGAAATTAGACAATAGCTTTTGATGTGGATATATAAAAGAGAGTCTTTCATTACACCCATGTTATTAGCAGTATCGCGCATGTTCGTGGCATGGGCACACCGGACTCATCTGCCTTGTTCCATAATAGAGGCGTAATTGTGTTCAAGGTGGTGCATTTGAAGATCACAGCGTTTCCGGGGAGACAAGGAGTGACTAATTTGGCAGCCTGGGAACTCACCAAATAAATGAGAAAGGCAGAGCAGATTGATTGAAAGGCTGTTATCATTTGTATTCGCAGCTATGATTTCATGAATTATGGTTCGGAGCAGAACAACCCCACAGGCAAACAAGTGGTCTTTCAAGCAGCCTACTTTAATTAGTAAGCCATGAGAGACAGGCTATGGAATGTGCACATACAGCTCTATTCAAAAATGGTGCATCAGTATAGAGTATAGAGCCCGACCGATATGGATTTTGCTGTGGCCGATATGAAACCGATATAATGGGAGTTGGAGCTGCCGATAGCCGATATAATCGCCGATATATTTAGTGATGTAAAAATTCACTGTAAATGTTGAATTGTTTAAAAAACTTAGGTTTGGCTCTGGTGGATTTTAAATTGGGTTTATTTAGGCAACATTTATTGTTATTCTGCCTCTTTACATCATATTTACAGACAGTAGGTTGGTTTAATGGCATTTTTGCATCGCATTCTAGACACTAGTGATGGGTATTCCAGTTCTTTTTAGAGAACCGGCTCTTTTGGCTCGGCTCACTAAAAGCTGCTGGTTCTTTTGGCTCCCAAGTGGCTCTTCAGATTGTTTTGTTGCAAGCAGGTCTAAAGCACGTCTAAAGCAGGACTGAATCAGGACTGAACCAGGTCTAAACCAGGACTGAAAAAGGACTAAACCGGGACTTATTTATTTTATGCTAAACTACAGCCAAATATGCTCCTTTTTTTTATCCTATGCACACGCAAATTTCTCAAAGTTTCGTTTTCAGCCGCTGCTGCTGTCAAACCACGAGTCTGCACGCGGCGTGAAGAGAAAAAAAGTGAGAGAAAGAGAAAACACGACTCCCAGTAAGGATCAGGCTCCCGTCGTTCGCTTCAAAGAGTCGGCTCTAAGAGTCATTTCGTTCGCGACCGACCCATAACTAGTAAAGAAACAATCGCTATTAGCCTTTAGCCGTAAATACGTGCGCGCCGCGGTAATTAATTATATGCGCAAATGTCATAATTCACACGTCTGTTCACAGCTCATTTACATATCAATGCAGGTCCAGTAACAAATATACGGCCAATACAATCAATTTACAATAGACCAATAGAAAACAGTCTGTTTATGTGCGTGAGCTACAGCAGCTAACCCATAACAAATCACCAAAACTAGCTTCAAAGTCGACATATTTCCAACACTCAGCGCTCACACAGGCTCCTCCTCACATCACAAGTCTGCACTAATAAATGTCCTTTTAATCCAGACTCAAACCGATTGTCCGTAAAAAGAATATAATCTCAGTGTTGCGCACCACTGCGGGTGTAAACAAACACACGTGAATGACGCGACTCTGTGGTGTGTTCAGGGACAGTATGGACACACACAGACAAATAACTCCGTAGATAAATACTGATGCGGAGCCACATATTAGGACATTTATCTGTCTGTAAATTGGATTAAAAGAACTGAATGTAGAGAGTCTAAGATTTTTAACGATGTATCACATGCTCATGTGAAATATCGGCCCCTATCAGCAAGCATATCGGCCGATAGCCGATATGCCTCCAGGTGCCCATATCAGCCGATAATATCGGCCAACCGATATATCGGTCGGGCTCTAATAGAGTAAAAGAGTTATTGAGTTTTTTCCCGCAAAGTAACATGTTGTGGGAATATCAGTTATAATGCAATTCTATATTAGTTATTCACAATTGAATATGAACAATGTACAGGTATCAAAAAAACATCTTTAAGGGGTTCATATTATGCTATTTTCTGATCTATGTTATAATCTTGTTTCCTGATCACAGTCATATCTTGGATTTGTGTTTTGTTTCATTCACATTTTTAACACACAAATCCTAGCCAGGCTGGCGCCACCTAGTGCCTCCTCTCAATTTCATTTCTCTCCAACGACTAGGTCAGGAATCGGAATACACTAGACGGTTTGCAACTTTGGAAGCACGAGTCCGAGCACCAGCCAATCAGTAAATATCCCTACATTCTGTAATAGCAACGATTCCCAGATCAAGGATTTAAAGCCAGAAGAAAGAGAATGTTTGGTGAATTTTATCAAGGGGAAAGACATTATTGTCCTTCTTCCTACGGGATTTGGGAAAAGCTCAATATACCAGTTAGCCCCGTTAGCGGTGTATTACATACATCACAACCAAATAGCAGCGAATGGTTAAATAAAAAAAGTACCTGCCTGTCGTCGAGCGAACGAATCCTAATGCTGCAAGGTTTCCACAAAGTGAAACACAAAGCTACACAAATCCTGCATATTTAGGCAGAGTTCTTCTCTCAAACAGAAAAATTCATTCCACCTTGTGATGTCATGTGGGAATACAGGAAGTGCCCCACTGGGTTTTTAAACTTAAACTATATTTTCACTAATAATCATTTGGATGATTTTACCCCTAGAAATGACAATCTTTAATAAATAAATGGTAAAAGGTAGTTGGTAAAATATCACTACATGACATCACAAGGTGGAACAGAGCATTTCAAGCTTTGGAGATGTAGACAGACTAATAATAAAGGGTTACTGTGAACAACTCTGGGTATGTTTTTGATGAGGTAATAACATTGGGGTAGACTGACAGAAGCCAAGCTGGCCATCTGCGCTGTTGACCCCAATGATCACCATCAATCTCCCACTCACACACCACATACAAAAGACAAGGCGGGTGAAGTGTCTAGTCATAGTTGGAATTGAATCGGCAACCTTTAGGTTTGTAGGCATCAAACCCTACAGCCACTGATGTGCAGCATCCTAGGTTTTTTGGTATAGAAGACACTGTATGCAGTAAAAACATGATATAGTGGATTGCCTGCACTCAAGGACAGAACAACATTAAAAATGCATAAAGAAATACACATTGGCGTTGCTCAGGGAAATACACATGCTTTCAAAAACAACACATCTTTGCAGGGCTTTTATGTAAAAATAGAACCAGAGGGGAGTGGGTGTGCACAGCGGTGACTAACATGTGTAGTGCCATATACTGCTAGTCTAGACTTTAAGAAACATCCCCTGAGCTTCATGTGTGAAGTACTTACTGCTTAAGTGTACTTTATGCTTCTACTTTAATCCTGCAATAACGCTGCAACATTGTGCTAGAGGACGGAATTGCCAAAAGGAAATCAATCACATCTTCATCGTATTGTGCTTTTTGTAGTTTATTCATCTGAAACAATGGGTACAGTTTTATGGCCAGTAAAAATCAGATAACTAGAACGATCCGATAAACGAATAATTTGATCATATTTTGTACGTGCACAAAAGAAATCAGTCATCAGTATTACTTGGTAACGTGTCAGTTAATCAATGGATTTTAATTACCTTTCAAACTTAAAAAATCACATAATATGCATTCTGTTGTGTTTAATTCCATTCTAAAGATGATTTTGACACCTTGGTGTAAGTATTTTACATTTTCTTACCTTAAAATACATGTGAAAACACATTTTATAAACTACACTTCTGTTTCCATTGAGGTGTATAGGCATTAGAGCTCCCTCTGCTGTCAGGAACAGGAATGAACAATTAGAAAAAAAACAAATTAACCTATTAGACAAAATGAATGCTATGCTAATAATTCGCTGTGAATACAGTTTGACCGCAGATGAGTCCAGTGATGGTTTAAGGACATAGATTCAGAACTTTTACCTATCCTACCTAGTAATCCCGGTAAAATGCAAACAGAGCAGTAGATGACTTTGGAATAATACTGGGTTAATGAAACAAGCATAATATGTGTCCTTTAACATTTGATTGCCCTTTTTTGCATAATTTTCCTTGTCAAAATCAAAACAAATCAGATTGAGTAATCTGATTTCTTTGTAACTGTTTACATGACATTTCAATAATCGGATAACTCAGGAATCAGATAATGATCAGATTTCAGTGTACATTTAGACATAGCCAGTGTTCAAGTCTAGGCTGGGAGCAGTGTGGTCCAACAGCAAATGGTCTGCAGCTGTCCGGAGATGCCAGCTGACACAGGCTCCGGTCTGCAGTGGCTGTATAATGGTGCAGAGATTTGTGGAGGTGTTTTGGATGAGTGTCTTGCCTTGACGCATTTGCAAACTGCTCCGGTACATTGAGAGCCAGGGCTTCCATTTCAATAAGGGATGCTCTTAAAATGTTAATGGACAGGTGCAGAAATAGAGGTAGAAAGTTGTAATCTCAAGAGGAATTCTGTTGAGCTTTGTCAGTATAGATATAAAAGCTACAGTACACACCAAAAAGATGAATGAAAAACATCAGCAAATGTAAATGATTTTATGCCGGTTTAAATCAAAATGTCCACTGCTTACTGACTGATACTGACAGTAAAGCTTTGGTTATTCGGAAACCTAGTCTATGTGTATAGCTTAGAGTTGATTTGTTAGTAGTTAAAGGTGCAGTATATAACTTTTCTGGAGGAGGGTTCATCACCTGCTTGTCTGTATAGAGCTTATTTTATATATATAGAGATATTTTTTAAACACGAAATGGATTCTGACATATTGTATATATCAATATAATGCTGATATTTAATTCTGATTTCACTGCTTTGCTTGTATGTGCCCCCACCTCCTTGGTTTTGTGAGCCCTTGCCTTGTGTGTTGTCTCATTCATTACTCACTACAGCTGTGAATGCTGAAAGCTGGTGCCAACCAAAAGCTTCTAGCACCACAAACCTTTTCCACCATTTACAGACTCAACATCAGCAGCCTCTGTCACAGAAAGAACACACATATTCCACTGAGTTGTGTTGTTAAGTCTGACAGAAGCTGATCACATCAGGGCACAAGGAGTGAACTGTTTTTCAGCGCTAATAGTTTGTGCAAATTAGCCATGTGATTTTAAGTTTCATTTCTGTAAAATGTAAACAAATGTGCTCAAAACTACATTAAACATATCATAATCTCAAACGGGCTGACGTGGCTCTATAATTAGTAATATGTTATTAGGTTCTTTTTTTTAGACCTAGAGTGTTATTTCATACCTGAAAAAAAGAACCTAATAACAGAGAATATCGGAAGACCAAATGAATCTCATTGGACTATAATTAGTAATGTTTTATATGTTGTAATGTTTGGTAATGTAAAGTTTATTAATACAGAAGACTTTAATGAATAATCTGCTGCAGTGTAACTTGTGCAATAGTATTTGGAAACGTTGGGTTTGATCTGTGCAGTGGCTTGTGTGATACCTCATAGCTCCTTGCCGCTGATGAAGAACATGGATCTGTTCAAATAAGGAACCTCCCAAGCTTCCTCTGCTAAAAGAGCTCATGTTTATGGTTACCGTATGGTTAACAGAGTTAATGCAAAGATGAGCTTGAACTGAGGTGATATTTTTGAATGAAAAGAAGGCAATATGTATTATTTCTTCCTTCATTTTACAGTTAAATTATTATTTTTGTATACATGGATTTTTTTTTTTTTTTTTAATGTCACAGAAGCACTTTGTTCCTACATAAATGATCTACCTCTTTGCCCTTCATTAAAAAAGACCTTGTGGAATTTGGCATATTTGTTTTTGCAGTAGGTTTTGGGAGGTTGTTTTTCCTGTACAGATATCGAGATATATATCTTACATCAAAATATAGCAAAATATATCAATTCGGGATGGGCATTCGATGAAATTTTCTTAATCGATCGTCGAGAGAATTAATGATCGATTATCGATTAATCATTAACGTTTTTATATTAAAATGATCGTCATTATTATTACTGTCTGCACTCCTAATCTGCATAAATAAATTCAACTTTACGACAAATAAACCGTAACCACTCTAGAGCCACATCAGCCCGTTTATTATAATGTGTTTAATTCAGTTTTGTTCAACTCTCACTGAAACGAAACTTAAAACCACATCGCTAATTTTCATAAACTAAGCAAAGATAAAACTACAACTCTTATGCGCTGATGCGGTCAACTTCTGTCGGATTAAAAGACATGACTCAATGGAATACAGGTTAGTGTGACCATATTTGCATTTGTCAAAACCAGGACACCGTACGGGGGGTGGGAGGTGGGGACTCGTCATTGACATTGCGCTTCTCTCACCTGGCAAAGCTTTTTCACACTGGACACCGAACCATATGTGCTGCTTTAAACACTGTGCACATGGACTCACACTTGTCCCGACCAGAATGGAAAGTGTGGAAATTCTTGTACAAGTCATCGTTAAATACGCATATGCACTTCGGTACGTTGCAGGCGGACTGACTGTTTGTGTTTGCTCCCTCCTTCTGAGTGCAGAGAGCTACTTGTACGGACCCCCGTTTGGTCACGCTACGCACAGCAACCTGCATTCGGTTTGTCGATTAAAATGTATGTAATCAATGAAATTCTTAATGATCAATTAATCAACTAATCATGCCCATCCCTAATATCAGTATATATATTTTGCTCCATATCGCCCAGCCCTACTTGCAAATGGTTTTCCCTACTGTATTCAACACATATTTATTAGGTAAATTCAGAACAGTTAAACCTGATCATTTTGATTAGTGTCCACTGACCAAACCCAATATTCATTTAATTTGCTCCTCATCTATATTAAACATTAAAGGTGTTTAGAATAGTGTGATGTCATCTAAAATCCAGTAATTGTTCTGCTTGGAATGTTCCACAGTAGGACATTAAACATATCTATTTAGCATTTATTCAGCTACTGGTGTTTTATAGCTCAAAAATATATTGAGGCATTTTCCACATATCTGACTTGTAATTTGGCCTCGCCTTGGAATCGTGTCATCTCCATGGAAACAAAGAGCTGACGGACTAAACTAAAAGTTGCAGTGTACGCCTTTAATTACTTTGTTAATTAATTGCTTGTCAATGTCAACACCAAATTGGTACAAACTGAGAAAGTGCTACTTACAGCATAGAATTAAATAGTACAATGATGAAATCGGAGGCAAAGTACGCAGGCAGAGGAGAGTTTGAGCTAATACTAAGCAGGTAAGTCTAGGTAAAAGGAAAAAAAAAATATGATAAGCTTAACTTTTCAGAAAAATCTCCTGAAAGGTGGGGCTGGGTTGGAAACAAAAGGATAATGGAAAATTGTAGTTTTAAATAGAATCTCAGTCTGGAAAAAAAAATAATTACATGCAGTTCAGTTGTGGAAATTGGCAATGTAAGATTCAAGTTAATTTATTCTGAGTTGGTAACAGATCTTTTGGATTAAAAAGTCTAATTGAAAAAGTCTAAAAACCAACAAAATAAAACACTGTTACTTTTTCTTGTCTATTTTTTTCGTGCCCTACACTTCTGTCATCATCTCATTTTCCTCTTTGCTTTCCTCATCATCCCATTGTCCTCTTCCTCTCCTCCTCGTCTAATTGTTCCCTTCACTCTCCTCATCCTCTCATTGTCCCCTTCACTCTTCTCATCATCCCCTTTATTCTCTTCTTCTCATAGCCCTCTTCACTCTCCTCATCCTCTCATCACTCCCTTCACTCTCCTTATCCTCTCATAGACGCCTTCAATGTCCTCATCCTCTCATCGTTTCCTTCATTCTCTTCATCCTCTCATCGTCCCCCTCACTTCCCTCATCCTCACATCATCGCCCTCACTTTCCTCATCCTCTCATCATCGCCCTCACTTTCCTCATCCTCTCATCGTTTCCTTCACTCTCTTCATCCTCTCACCGTCCCCTTTACTGTCCTCATCCTCTTATTATCTCCTTTACTGTCCTCATCCTCTCCTTGTCGCTTTCACTTTCCTCATCCTCTCATCGTCCCTTCACTCTTCTCATCCTCTCCACTCTCTTCATCCTCTCATCGTCCCCCTCACTTTCCTCATCCTCTCATCGTCCCTTCACTCTCTTCATCCTCTCATCGTCCCTTCACTCTCCTCATCCTCTTATTATCTCCTTTACTGTCCTCATCCTCTCCTTGTCGCTTTCACTTTCCTCATCCTCTTATCATCGCCCTTACTTTCCTCATCATGTCATCGTCCCCTTCACTCTCCTCATCCTCTCATCGTCGCATTCACTCTCCTCATCCTCTCATCGTCCCTTCACTCTCCTCATCCTCTCATCGTTTCCTTCACTCTCTTCATCCTCTCATCATCCCCTTTACTCTCCTCATCCTCTCATCGTCGCTTTCACTTTCCTCATCCTCTCATCGTCCCCTTCACTCTCCTCACCCTCACCTCTACCACCTCCAGTGTCCAGGCCCCAGTGGAAAGTTCTCTCCTTTCGCTGCGCCCTTTATTCACAATGTCTTCTGCTGGGGTCTGAGCGCCAAAACTAACTCATTCAATAAAACTACTAATACTTTCTCTTTTTGTATGAGTCTCTCCAGGTTGAAATATAGTTCTCCAGTCTCTGCTAACATATGCATTCCCTTTAGTGAATTTGCTCGGCCTGTTCATGCCTCTAGGGAGCGGGCTTGTGTTAGTGGGGTCTCTGGTGGGCCGGGACAAATGAGCTGCAGCCTGAATTTGAAGAGGTTTCAGTCGACCACTCTGCTACTGCTGTGGACACAAGCGGGGTTTGACCGCAGAGCAAAGTGAAGGTTAAACTAGCTGGTCAGGGCCACTGTTCATCTGAGCGTGCTAAAGATCTGAAACCTAAAACAGGATTGTGGATAGACTTTGAAGTAGGGCTGTGCAATAGTTTGAATTGTAATCGAGATCGAGATTCAGTCATTTCTGATTAATCGTCCATGATATTTTCGTGTCATTTTAAGTGTCCTATATTACACAAGACTGACTCTTGTGAGCTTTAAGGCATCTTATTTTTGCCTTCCTTAAAAACCTACCTAGAGTTGTGTTTTGCTCATTAACACTTGTTTGAGTAATCGTTTATTATTAATAGTCTGTTTCCATGTCCAAAGCTCCACCTTGTAATGTCACAAACTTTTACCTTTAGTTCAGTGCCAGTTCTACGTCTGAAATTATCCAAATGATTCTAGTGAAGGCGTATGGAGTTTAAAAACACAGTGGAGTACTTCCTGTTTTCTGTTTGAGAGAAGAACTCAGCGTAAATTTGCAGGGTTTGTGTGTTAAACATATGTGAATGAAACAGAACACAACTCCAAGTATCTCAACAGAATTTATCCCTCTTAGAGCATCTGTACTAGCCTGATTCATCAGCCGGTTTTACTTCGTTTCACTTCGTACAAACTGTCTGACCTTGCAGCCTTAGAATCGGTGCATATTGTCGGCCATTTAAGTTGGATTTGCCAATAGACATAATAGAAAAATTATGTTATGTTACTGACCACTTTTTATATATGTTTTTATAGCGAGCATCTATAATCATTTAAACCAGTGGTGCTTAAGATGTCGATCACGATCCACCACTCGATCGCCAAAGTAGTGTGGGTAGATTTCGTTTACTCGACGGTAGGCAAGTACTTTTTATCATTTAACCAATCGCTACTATTTGGTCGTGACGTATGTAATGCGCCGCTAATGGGGCTAACTGGGATATTAAACTTTTCCCACTTCTTCCCACTTCCCCAACATTTTCTTTGTTCTGGCTTTAAACCCTCAGTCTCTGGAATCGTTGACAACACTGAATGTATGACTCTTGGCTGATTGGCTGGTGCCCGAACTTGCACTTCCGGGGTTTTTGTGAACTGTCTAGTGTATTCTGATTCCTGACCTAGTTGCTGGAGAGAAATGAAATTGAGGTGAGGCACTAGGTGGAGCCAGCCTGGCTACATCTGTACTGCTATTTTTAACTTTTTTATGACCCAGTGAATTGCTCTACCTTTTTTCTTCTTCTGACAAATCCAGGGATGTTTGTGATGAGGAAACTACATTGTAACATAAATCAGAAAATAGTGTAACTATTTAATCAAGACGCCTACAACCAATACCTTTGTCAGTAAACACATACAGTTTGGAGCACGAGTCAAGAATGTGATGATTAAAAGTCTGTATTGTTTCTGTTGAGACCTTTGAGAGAAACTTTGAGAGAGAGAAATTTTGAAAGTCATTTATAGGGATTCATCGATCTAACTTTTGCGATGCCAGTATCTGTACTTTAAAGTTCCTTATTCCTTCCTCAAGTTTGTTTTTTCACCAGTAGATGGCAGATGTAAAACTTGTTCCCCCTTCTCTCACTTGGCTCATCTGTTGTTTCTGGTCTTCTTCTATCAGGCCAAAGTTGGTACACTATCAGAAAGAAGTAACATAAATAGCATCTAATGGTGTTATGTGAGAATGCAGCATGTTATCTGTTCATACCCGATATGAACAGAAAAAAACAAAAAAACAACAATGCGTAACTTGTTACAGGCTATATCCAATTTTGATGTAACAACAGATTTTATTTTTTTTTTAGCATCCAATTAAAGGCCCAGTATTTGTATCAATGTAGCCTTACACTGAACTAACATTAATCATTTGTTGTAATGTAAATAATAATGCATTTAGAGATAAAGCCCCACATCACAATACATAGTACATGCCCCAAGTCTGTATTGTTTCAGAAACTTTGCTTCTGAGTTGTTAAAAATCATTATTCTTAGATCAAAATGTTTCCTGTAAGAAAAAATATGGTGTCATAAACCAATATAGGAAATATCTTATACAGTTTGACTCCACTGATCTTGTGTCCTGATAAGACGAAAGAAGCATATTGTTTTCCTACACAAGAATATTATACAGATTGTAATAGGCAGACTTTATGTTTCTGTAAATAATAATGGTGATGTAACACACTGGTTCAGATCAATAGGTCTTGGCAGAGCTCCATGGTGTGTCTTTCTCTAAAATCTCCAGCTGCACTGCTCTATGACTACAAAAGTAAGTAACCAACGTCAGGCCAAATGATTAGAATGTGCTACTTTGAGCAGCCTTAGAATTAAATTGTATCTTGTTTCTTAAATGTAGAGTAAATGCTTGACTTGAGGTAACAAACTAGCAAACAAACAAACTTTATTGTAAGCAGCCCTGTGCATTGATTATATGGAGAGGGGGAAGAGTATCTGTGCGTATTGCCATTTAAGTTGGATTTGCCAATAAACATAATAGAAAAATGTTGTTATGTTACTGACCACTTTTTATATATGTTTTTATAGTGAGCATCTATAATCCTTTAAACCAGTGGTGCCTACCACTCGATCACCAAGGTCCGACACTCAACAAGTGCAATCATATAACGTCCGCTGCTGTTGGCAATAAACTTGTACAGGCGGGAGCGTGCAAGAGTGTCCGGGAGTGTGCTGTAGCCTGTGCACTCATTTGGAACCCGTGGATATTGTGCGGCACATTACAAACACACACGCTTCCTACGCATGGCTTGTCTGCAACAGCCTGTGTCCTCGTGCACCAGCATGTATCACTGGGCAGGTTCAACTTTTTAAAACATCCTACCAGTGCATCTGCCTCATGTCGGCGCATCGCTCCTCATCTTTTCACGCTTTCGCTCCTCGCCGAGTACAGCGCACACAGGATCCTTCCACAATATGCGCTCATTAGAAGGGCAATACTAAGCAGAAACGAATCTAAATTGATGTTACAGTGTTGTCACAGAGGATGCCTACAGCACAGAACAGACCTACGACATGTGGTTGAAGTTTGTCTAATAAAAGTCCACAAATCTGTATTTGTATCTGCATCTGTATTTGCCACGATGTGCGTTTGGTTTGGTAAATGTGCAGAGGCTAAATTTCACTGCAAAACCAGTAAGAGAATGCAAATCCAGTTAGGAACTTGAAAAAACAAGTTTAAAAAATCCTACCCACTTTCTTCACTTTTTTCACAGTTTTCTATAAAGTGCCAGTAGAAGTTCTCTTAAAGAAGGGGTTCTCAAACTGTGAGTGAGAGTCCAAAAAAGAGGTGCAGAGTGTTTAAGTGCAGCACAGTTTGCTTGGCTTTGTAGTAGGTAGATCATTTTGACTTGGTAGCTTGCATGCTGAAAAAGTGTGGGCACCTCCGCTTTAAACCATACAGTGATCCATATTAACCTTATGATTAACGTATTTCTATGATGACCCACTTCATCTGGAACATTTATTACATTTCTATGACGCAACAATCTGGGTAAGATGGAAATTGAGCATTTTTGAGTGCTCAGAGAAGATGATTTAGGATTAATGGATTAATGAAATAAGCATAATATACATCCTTTAACATGTATTCTTCCATTTTCGTCTTTGCCATATTAAATCACCCTTTTTTGCATAATTTTCCTTGTCCTCAAAGCCAAAAGAAATCAGATTACTCACATTGTGGTTAGAAATTGGATTTTGAAGCTAGCTTCTATAATCCTTTGAACCATACAGGGATCCATATTAACCTTATGAACATTGTATTTTTATGTTGACCTATTCTCATTTGGAACTTTTATCACAATTCGACATTCAACTGTGGTGGAGTTTCTAGTATTTCACTTGCCAATACGCTTTCTAGGATTGCTAGTGTCACATAAGAGGAAAGATACACAGAAAGTCAAACAGTGAACTTTTGGGGAGCTGTGTGAGGAAAACTTTGCCTTATTGCGTTCTTATACCCTTCTTCAATCTCTGCTGCTGAAGGACGACAACCGACCACATTTTCCTTTTCATGTAACCTGGGAAATTGTAGTTCCATACAGTATTGACACAGATCCTAAGTATGACCAGTATGGATTCCAACGGATGGAATTAGAAAGCAAACTGTTAATATTTCCCCCAAAATACTTTCAGAAGTACAGAGAGAAGAAATTGTCGGGGAAAGATGCGAGATAAGTCTGGGAGCTTTTCCGACTTGAGAATTTTTTATCAGCCGAGGAAGTGTCAGAAACATTTGGCCTGCGAATTCCAATAAAAACCCATTCTAAAGTGTGCGTATATGTGTGCGTGTGTGTGTGTATTGACTTGGGGTTGTTGTTGTGAAGTTTCCAAGAGCAGATTTAAGGCGGATGAAGCGTCGACAGCACTGATGTGTTCCTGTCTCTCATGGGCCTCTCATCCGCTGCCAATTTTTTTATATATATATATTTATTTTTTTCTGATCTACTTTCAAACTGGGACATTTCTACATATTTTACAGTGGTTAAGATATCATTCAGCGGTCCCACTAACAGATTTATTGAGGATGTTCTAAACACCAGATGGTCTAAGCGAAGGACAAATGAAAAATAGACATAAAAATCTTTGCCAGTCGCCTTTAGTAATAAGTTTATGCATAATTCAGATGGTTTTGGCGATGGGTAGAGAGTCAGTGAATTAGTGAATTATAGCAGATCTGCGGAAGCCATTAGGTACGCAAAGTTTTACGACTTTATAAACTCGATGATTTTAAAATGATAGATATGGGCCACATCATTTTCCACTTATTTCCACTCACGAGAACATTGTTAATTTTATTTTATTTTTTTCTTTAGAAGTCTTTTTTTTTTCAATTTCCTTTTGACAATTTTCACCATTTGGGCCTTGTTTTTGTGAGTAATAAATTGAACTCTGCGAACCCTTTTCTTGTTCACTGACAGCTATTGTGGAGTGGTGCTAACAAAACAACAACTGCAGAGTTTTCACATTATGATATATTCAAACTTTTAAAATTTTACTAGTATTATTAAATTTTACACTGGTATGTCACATTTAATTTTGAGGTCATAACTTTGTAATATGAATTAATGGCAAAGTATGAAACTTTTTGGAGATGGCTTGTCACCTGCATTATTCCACTGAAATAAAACATTAAAACCATACTTCGGAACATTCTTCATGGAAATATATAGATTTCATGGCATATCATGGAAGATTATAGAAAAGGGTCTATTTTTGGCTAAAACATTACATACTGTGCCTTTCATTTTACGACTCAAAAAGGTCAATTTATGTTGAAACCTTTATTACAGTAAAGAGAAATCTAAAATTAGTAGTAAAACTCATTTAAACATGTATTAATATTGAAAATCACATGGGACAAAATTGGACCTTTTCTGTGTACCGTATTTTTTATTTATTTATTTGATTGGGACAGAGCATGTTAATGAACAAACATGACAACATGAATGTAAACACACCGGATTGTAGCCTAAGGCTAATTTCCATCCATTGTCCCAAGGGCAAGGGTCACAGGGGGCCAGACACTAAAATATTGCACACTCCACTCATTATATAGTTCCATTCATTGCACAGTTCCCATTCATTGCACAGTTCCCATTCATTGCACAGTTCCCATTCATTGCACATAGAAAAACAATTAAAATCACAGTGCAGTTATACATGTGTACATGTTTGATTTGACCATAACCAAGTTTTTGTTTGAGCTTTAAAAGAGCTGTATGTAGGGCATTTCTTTCAGGGTCAGTGGAAGACTGTTCCACAGATTTCCACCTTGTACAGATAAAACATTCTGACCAAAGGTGGTCCGTCTCTGGGGTATGACCAAGTCACCCCTGGTGGTGGCTCGCGTGGTTCTTATTGAAATGTCTTTACGTTTAATGTAATTATTTAATAGTGGTGGTGCCAGGGAGTGTAGAACCTTATAAATTAGACAAGTCCTTTTGAGTTTGACCATGTTGCTAAAATCTAGAAGCCTGTGCTTTTTCAGTATGTGACAGTGGTGGTGGGAAATGGGTTTTTTGTCAAGTATTTTTAGACTTCTTTTATAGAGGTTTTCAATGGTTTTAAGTGTTGTGGGGCAGGCAAGAGACCAAGTAGTTAAGCAGTAATCGATGTGAGAGATAATCATTAAATAGAAATAAGTTTTTGCAGCATTCATGTTTAAGTTATTCCTGATATGACGGAAGTTCTGAATGTTAAACTGGATAACCTGGGATACTTTTTTAACATGACTTTTGAAGGATAGTGTTGAATCTAGAATTACTCCAAGGTATTTAAATTCTGAGACCAGATCAAGTTCAACTCCATTTTTGGTGTTTAGCAGAAGGCACGAATCCTTGAGCCAGCTATGCACAGACTGTGAGGTCCTCAGCAACTTGCTGAAAACTTCTGGCTTGAGTATAGATGACTGCATCATCTGCATACATCTGTGAAAATGTATTTGGACAAGCATTTGGCAGATTATTGATGAAGAGGGAGAATAGCACAGGCCCAAGGATTGAGCCCTGTGGGGCAACAACATCAGAATCCAACAATTGAGATTTTACCCCATCAACTACCACATACTGTTTCCTGTGCTACAGATATGATGTAAACCATTGGAGAGCTAGACTGGAGACTGGAGATGTTAAACTGAGTCAACCGGGACAGTAGAATCTGATGATTTATGGAGTCGAAGGCTTTTGGACTATAAGTCGCTCTGGTCTATAAGTCTCACTTTTGGGGGATCATTTATTTTATAAAATCCGAGACCAGGAACCAACATTTCATCTTGAAAGGCAAGTTATAGTAATAACAATAGAACAGAGAACAACAGGCTGTTAACGTAACATATGAACAGTTATTCAGATAACTATAGTATAAACAACAGAACAGAACAAGTTTACCAAACTCTCCATCTTACTCCACATAAGTAAATCCATTGAATTCTTCATCCTCGTAAACAGAGCGCCACTTCTGCGTAGCTGTTGTCAGACTCAGCATCGGTTCCAGTTAGAATTATTCCAGCCTTTCTGAATCCCAACAGGTTGGTTTCAGTTGTCACTGAAGTCCAGGCTTTGTCCATCCATCCGGTGACTTCCAGGAAAGTTGCATGGTGCACACTCCTGACTGTTACAAGTTTCTTGCTCATTCTAAACTTTCTCTCTGCTGCGCAATTACTGTTTTTGACTGCATATTTCGCTACTTGCAGCTTGTAATCTGCAAAATATTATTTTCTTTTTGGGGGCATTTGTGTTCATTTTTCTCAGTTGTCTTCATAAGTTTGTTTAAATGATACATTTTCAGTGGTACAGTAATAGTGCAATATGCAATATGATCCGTGACAGGACAGCAGCTTTTTCTGCAGGAGACATGAGCAGTAGAGTGAAGTGACAGCAGTACAAGAGTAATAGTAGTAGCATTTACTGACACACAAGCCTAGAGCACCCTCTCACAGCTGTCAGTGTGTAAATTTGAATATATATATAAGTCACACCGGAGTATAAGTTGCAGGACCACCCAAACCATGAAAAAAGTGTGACTTGAAGTCCAAAAAATAGTAGTTTTAGAGTAGTCTGGTTTATATCAGAATTAGTATAAGACCAAATGATAATACTGAAGTATAACTACTAACTACTTCTTGTGTAAAACATAAAATAAAATCACCCAAATTGTCTTAATAAAAAGATCTGTTTGAAATCACGTTTTTTTTGTTTGTTTTTTTTGTTTCTGTAGCATCATGACAACCTTACAACAGTATCAACAGTGTGGATTAAATGAACTTGAAAGAAAAACACATTGTTTTTCTTTATGAGTAAATGCAGGTACACATTTTTTGTACAGTTGTCACCTACCCACAGAACACGAACACCTGCCAGCTGCCGCCTGCAGAACACGCCATGTTCCACACGCATATACCACCAAGTGCCATTTTAATTAAAGAAACAGATGGGCAGATTTTCCACTTAGTTTGCTTGTCTTGTGGTGGTGATGATGATTCAAATCAAATGAATGCTCCTATACATAATTAGTTGTCTCATCGCCACCATAGTCTACAGTAAACAGTGCTAAAACTCCAGACGTGAAGCCAAGGACGGTTGAGTCACCGCAATGAAAGAAGTCAAAGCAATTCTCATTTATAGCTTTTCTTTATGGCCTAAAGTTTAAAATGGTGAGCAAGCCTTTTCAACACGTTTTTTATGACTCCAATGTTTAATCATCAAGAATATCAAGTTGGTAGGTTCACACGTCTGACTCATTGCTATACCCAGTCGCACTCATTATCTCTATGCTGTTACCAAGGCTAAAACCGTGGAACTATTATAGAACTTTTCAAAGTGAGCTGATTGGAGTTAGGTCGGCAATCGCAAGTCTTAAGGTCAGCGTGGCTTAGACTGAGAAGCAACAGGGGGCCACATGCTCTTTTGCAGTGATTGATCTATGGTTAAAGAAAGTTTAAGAAAAACTAAAGAAAATGTCTGGAAACAGGTATTGCTAACAGGTATTGCTTAGTGGAAAGATAAAGATGAAGAATATGTGAAAATATAAGAGTTACCACTTTTCAAATAGAACATCAAGGGCTCTTTTGAATAAGCATGAATTTTAATTATACAATTAGCATTTTCTGGCAGGAATGAAGTTAACACATTATGTGAAACTGTATTGCATTTTGGTTACTACTTCAGAATATTTTATACGTCATCTACTGTGTACCTGTCACACAATGTACATGCATCTATTTTTACAACTAAACACATCATGGAGCAGGTTATTCTTAAACAGTTATGTCATTGTATCTTTGGGCAAAACACTGGCATCCACCTTGCCTGATAAAGCTGAATGAATTCTAAGCACTTCAGCACTTTTCACGTTTGTACTTTTGATACTAGTGTAATCAACATTCCCTGGGGATGTGACGCTAATTGAGGCACTGTTCTGTCTGAAGCTCTGTTATTCAAGTTAGACTTTAATCTGAATTTTGTTTTAACACAGTCTGCACATAAAGAACTGACTTAGCTGCAAGCACAAGATGAGCTGATTTATGCTGTTAAACAAGTCTCTCGCACATAAAGGTACAGTCACAAGCTAGAGCATTAGCCAGCAGTTTTTCAGTTAATAACTGTCACCTTTTTGCTGAAAACCAACACCTAACCAGGACCATGAACACTTGTATTGATCACAGACTCCTTAAAACGTGCTGTTTCAATCAGTGTTTAGTATTTTTCTCAAATTTTCAGATGATCTTAAAACGTTTTGTCTGCGTTTGCTAATGTGTGCATTGTGTCTCCATGGTAACTGTTAATTATTCCTCCGATAGAGATGCATGTAGAACACCCACGGTGTTATGTCACCGCAAAGTATCAGTTGACAGTAAATAGGGTGACTATGATTAACCCAGGTGAGTTATAATTAGCCAAAAAAACATATTAATTAAGAATCAGTAATTGGATGTTTATTTTTCTTTTCTACTCCTAATTATACAAAACCTTGGGTTATGTTTTCACTTTTCATTTCCGTTAGTCAGGTCCATCATCTTTCGCAATGGCTTCCAAAAGGATGCCACTAATTACCAGGCCAAAACTCTCCTCCGAGAAACTTCCTCGAACTTTTAAGCACGTCTGCAACCAAAGCTCTTTAACAGAAATAGTTTTGCTCACTTCTTGTTAAAAATACCTTTGCTTGTGTTTTTTCCGTTTTCCCACTGTGTAAAGCCAAAAGCCAGATAAGACTTTATATCTGCAGGTCTGGTGTCGTCTTGTGTGCTTATTTGTGCAAAACCACTTGAACCCAAATGCAACCCAGTATTCTCTTTAAAGTCAGATTAAACATTCTCGGCACCATCTGACAACACCGGCCGCTCTGTAAAAGGATTTTTTCATCACGGCAGGGTTCCTGTCTCACATTTTGTATTAAGAGAAATATTCAAATATTCACTATTACATCAGACGGAAAGTGTTAGATGTCGTGTGCATCATTCGGTACACAGGGGCTTGTAATTCACTGGGACTGCAGCGGAATTTCAAGTAGGGCGATGCAGTCACACCACAGCCAGTGGAGGATCTTTTTTGTCTTTTTTTTTTCAACCTATACAACAGTTTATTTGATTTCAGTTCCAGATCCATGAAGAATATAAAACTATTAAATCATTTCTATCTGATACTTCACATTTATTGTAAACAGTCCCAAACATGTTTTAGAACAAAATGGAACACCTCTGCACAATTGCATAAAATGTTTAAACTAGAAAACTGGCAGCATTGTAGTAAAAGAGCTACACTAATTATCACCAAATTGTCAATATCCTTTTTTTTTAATTATTATTATTTAGTCCAACTTGTTTTGATTTTGTTAATCCACTGTTTTGACTAGTTTGACTAATTAAATATATAGAAATATTTGCAATAACATTATCACTACATCTCACTGAGAACGTTCACGTGTGCTATCCTGTCTTTGTGAGTGTCCATGTAAACACAGCATCCTGATTTCAGTATCCCAGATAATCCAGCATCTGGTCATGAGAAACCAGGATACGCTCCCTAAGATATTCTGATAGGATCCTGGATACTGTGGCATGTAGATGCAGTATCCTGATTTCTGAACACTGGTGTCGTACTGAGCATGTGCAAACTGAAGTAACAGATATGATAGGAGTAGTTACTTTCCCAAAACAACTCCAAACTTCTACCAGGATTTTTAAATATTATTTTACACATATAAACAAAATAAAGCAGTCTACTGTCTACTGTTTAATACACTGACTGGCCAAAACAGTTTATATGATCCATTTCTGTTATGGTAAATGTTTAGTTGTAATAGTGTTAGATAGTGGGGTGGGCAATATCTTGATATTTAAAATATATCTTGATCATTTTTAAATACAAAATGGATTCTGACATATTGTATATATTGATATATTTAATCCTAACATTGCTGCTTTGCCTTATCTGTGCTGTGCTCGCCACCTCCTTGTGTTTGTGACCCCTCCCCTTGCGTCTTGTCTCATTCAACACATCGGTGCCCACAGCCAGCCAGTGAATGCCGAAAGTTGGTGCCAACCAAAGCTTCTAACACCACAAACCTTTTGCACCATTCACAGACTCACCATCAGAAGCGCATCCTCTGTCACAGAAAGAACACTCATATTCCACTGAGTCGTGTCCTTTAGTCCAACAGAAGCTAACTGCATCAACGCACAAGAAGTCAGTTGTTTTTTCAGCGCTTATAGTTTATGCAAATGAGCCATGTGGTTTTAAGTTTTGTTTCTGTAAAACGTAAACAAATGTGCACAAAGTTCCATTAAACTCATTATAATCTCAAACGGGCCAATGTGGCTCTATGGCAAAATATATCGAGATATATTTTTACTCCATATCGCCTAGCCCTGTTAGATAGGGCAAGCCTTTTTATACTAATGATGTACTGTCATGGTCACCACCTATTCCTTTGCATCTCAAGCCTGATGTTTTGTTTGTTTGTCTGTTTTTTTAAGAGATTTATGCATGTCACACTACAAAACATGAGAAATTTAAATAGTAAAACAGCTAGTGCTATTAAATATTAAATATGTATGTAGGTCACGTGTTTGACAAACGCTGATTGTAGAGCAATAGGATGGTTCACTCAGCGACCAAGATTCCTAAATAGCAGACACTGCTTACTTTGTGCCACTTGCAGCTCGTCTTTGGTAATATAAAGTTTAATCTTTTTCCCATTTTTACTGTGAGACCTACATTTTTGAGCAACAACAATCAGAAATCTTTCATCGCAGACAAACAAAATCATACAGTGGATACCAGGGCTGGGTCAGAGTGAATGGTGCTATCAGGTTTGTTGATTTCAATAACACATATGGGAAACAAACTACCACATTGGTGCCTTATCATAAAAAACTAAATCAAACTTCTCTCACCTCTGATGTACAATGATTTGTGCTTCAGAAGTCTGATGTTTCTTGGTCCTCTCTGTAGTTTTTTTCTTTGGTCCTCAGAAGCAGCCATGTTTGTTGCTCAAAATGCTCTGTTCCACCTTGTGATGTCATAAAGTGGTAGTTTTCAAGTTAGCATTTCATGTTTTCTTTAGTTCTATAGAGATTCCAGGGCTGAGGTCGCCATGTGGGCCGTGTCTTCTCGTGTACACAGAGTGGACCATGTCTTCTCGTATATGCTGCGTGTACCGTGTCTTCTCGTGTACCCTATGTGAACCGTGTCTTCTCGTGTACGCTGTGTGAACGTGTCTTCTCGTGTACCCTATGTGAACCGTGTCTTCTCGTGTACGCTGTGCGGACGTGTCTTCTCGTGTGTGCCACATGGACCGTGTCTTCTCACGTATACTGTGTGGGCTGCGCCTCCTCCCATGCACAATGCCGGCCATGCATTTAAACCAGGATTAAACCAGGACTAAAATCTGGACTAAAACTATAACTAAAACCAGGACTAAATCCGGACTAAACCAGGACTAAAATCAGGACTAAAACCAAGTCTAACCCAGGTGTAAACCAGGACTAAATCAGGACTAAAAGCAGGTCTAAATCAGGATTTAACAAGGATTACGGGGTTTTAAACATGTGTGAATGAAACAACACACAACTCCAGTGAAAATTGTGATGGGGAAAATATTGTAATATGGCCCCTTTATGTATACTCATTTTTAATCAGGTTCTTTTATTCCGATAGCCTCTTTTATTCCCACTGTGATTTACCTGCAGGCAGACTTTGACTACTTTTTCCACCTGGCACCTGCTAGGCCTTCACAAAAAATATTTATATAATTCACAGTAGGTTACCATATTGTTTTTCACGCCATCACATTCTTTAAAGTTTTTCTCTCTCCAGTTCACACTGCAAACGGAATTCTAACTTTTGTTCTGTTGTTAAGCTTTAGGATTACGTTTTTATCACACTGCGTGTTTGCCACAAAAGAAACAGAATGAATTGAGTTAGTAAGTGCAGACATAACAACAGCTTTTTCCTGTCTTAAAATGTATAATCAAAAAACTAAACAACTATGATTATGTGCAAGTGTGAAGTAAAGTAATCAGTCATCAGCATTGTGAGCCAGAGCCTGTGTTGTGGGTAAAGTTATAATGTTCAAGTACATCCATGCCCATATATTTAAACAAGGGTGTACTCTGCTAAGCTTGTCACGATAATTACTATATCAATCAATCAATTTATCACATGATAAATGGACCAATAGTTTTTGGGGTTCAATATTTATCTTGTGTATGTTTTCTTTGCACTGCTGGGGAATTTTAAGTTATTTTTTGGCCTTGTGATAAGATTTGAATTGTAGAAGGTTGAATTAAAAACTTAATTCTGCTGTTTATTTATAGCAGCTCATGGTTTTTTGAAGGTGCATTGTGTATCTTTTCTGGTAGTGGGTCCTTCAAAATGCTTTTCTCCATAGAGATGTTATTGCCTTGTCTGGAATGTATCACAGTATGGCATTAAACCTTTCTACCTTCATGGAGACCAAATCAGACCAAGTTACAGCTCATATCTGTGGAAAGGTGACCCGATTCACAGTCAGAATGCCTGTTTTTCGAGGTATTTCTGAGCTATTAAACCACGTGTAATTGAATAAATGTAAGGTAGAGCTGTTTAATGACATACTGTGGAATATTCCAGACAGAGAAATTACATATCCACAGGTGCAAACAGGTGATGGACCCCAACCAAAAAGTTACACAGTGCATCTTTAACAATATTGTAGATTTAGAATAGATTTTTTGGTTTAAATCTGCTCTTGGATTTTTGTGTAAATGAGTTAAAGTGTTATCATCTGTATTTACTCATTATAAACTGTCGCTTCATGACATCACAAGATGGAATAAATAATTTTTAGTTTTGGAGATGTAGACCAAATGCAGGATTACTCAAGCATTTGTGAATGAAAGAAAACACAACTCTAGGTATATTTTGGAGGAGGCAACGCCATTCTAACATGGCTGAAAGTTCATCAAAGTCAATTTTATGTGACATAGGCCTTAGATACAATCCTGTCACTCTGTAGTAACACTTCCTGCTTGTGTGTTTTCCAGTGGTGCAGCACATAAAGCGCAGAGACATCATTCTGAAGAGGGAGCTGGGAGAGGGTGCGTTCGGAAAAGTCTTTCTGGCGGAATGCTACAACCTCTGCCCCACCAAGGACAAGATGCTGGTGGCCGTCAAGGTAAGTTTCTCTAGTCTGTGCTATAAACCCACTTACAAGCACCTTACATTCCAGATTTATTATTAGAGCCTAAGTGAATTTGGGGCAGTGTCAGGCTGTTAATGGGGAACTGGACAAATGCCAATGGACTTCCAGCGCTCATAGCCATTTTAAAACTCAGGGGTGCTCCCAAAACGGTTCATTATGTCAGCTTATTATGGTGTTCTTGATGTGGTTTGAACTTGTGCTAAATATGTCTGGTAGTCATTTAAGATACATGTTACTGAAAAGCAATAGCTGTGAAAGTCAAAATTATATAGTAAATTGTATTGATTTGATATCACTTTGTAATACCCCACTGAAAAAAAAAAAAAGCAACATAGGTCTCCAGGAAAAATAGCTGATAGCTAATGGAGGTCTAATAGCTAATGGAGGTCGAACATCAAAATTGCCAAATGTAACACCTTAATTAGTTTTCGTTAATAAGTATTTACAAAGCCTTAATTCATAATAATAATGAATGAATTAATCATTACATTTATATAGTGCCTTTGAAGATACCCAAAGCGCTTTACAGTTCATTATTGATTCACTCAACACTCAGTGGTGTTAAGCTACTACTGTTGCAGGGGCAGACTGATGGAAGCAAGGCTGCCGATCTGTGCCATCGGGCCCTCCGACCACCACCGTTACTCACGCACAAACGACTTTCATACTAGGCAATGTGGGTGTATTGTCTTGCCAAAGGACACAACAACTGTTTTTTTGTTTTTTTTTGTCACTGGTGCCCCACTGTGGCACCTGGAATTCCCAGTGGTCTCCCATCCAAGTACTACCCAGGCTCAGCTTTGCTTAGCTTCTGAGATCTGATGGGATCAGCCCGTATGGGATATAATAAAAAAACAGATTTTAATGGGCCTATATTACACTATTTTGTGATCTGTTATAATGTTGTTTTCTCATCAGAAACATGTACGCAGTTGTGTTTTATTTCATGTTTAACACATAAATCTTGCATAGTTAGGCCAAGTTATTCTCTCAAACTGATCATGTGATCATACAGGAAGTACTCCACTCCTGTATAACCGCATGGCCACTCCATAAATCTTCACTAGACTCATTTGGATATTTCAGTTTAATTTGTTTGCATTGGTCAATAGTTATTATAGCTAACAAAAACTAGCATACTAATTGCACACATCCTTATTCTTGGACAATACAACACATTCTAATTAGATGCAGACAGTAAACAGTGGACTTATTGTGAGCTCAAGAGATGATTATACAATGTACCTGTACTGGGGCAAGACACAAAATTGGGTACAGGCTCTTTAAGTCCACGCTATTAAAAGTTTAGTTATTATAATGCGTTACGATTGATTTTTACAGTGCTATTTTCTTTATGCATTTATTTTAATTGCAATAGATGGTTGAAAATCAAATTAATTAAATGCTCGTATCGCAGTACTACAAAAGAATAGATAATGCACACATTGCCATAATTATTATAATCATGTAGCATAAATTATTCTCTGATTGCATTGAATCTGCACCATTTAGGTCCATTCTCACCATCTGCTTAATAATAGTGGTCATTTCATTTAAGCTTTTAGAATCTGTTGCTTTCAATGCAGTACTGTTGAAACAAATTATACTGTGCATTTTCACCTGTCTGTTAGAATAGACTGCACTGGATAGCTTTCACACAATTGTATCTTTCATTATCAAATATACAATTTTTGGGGTTCTAATAGGTGCAAACTTTCAAATAAGAGACAGAAATTCAACACTGCAAACACGAATCCAGCTATAATCTCTTCGATACAGTCTGGTAATACAGCTACATTTAAAATCATTCATGTATTATATTTGCTTCTCTATCAACTTTTTCACATGTATTTGAGCAAAACTTCTATTGTCTCAGTACAGATACATTGTATAAACTGCTATTGAGGTCAAAAATAAGTTCACACTTATTTTCTTAAACATGTGTTAGCATGCTAGTTGTTGTTTACTCCACTGATCTCTGAAACTTGTGTTTAACACTTAGAACCACATCATAGAGGCTTGGAATGCATAAGGTAAATAAGGAATAGCTTTGGACCACTACTAAACCATTTAAATTATTTAGTTCTGTTTTCTTTACCTTTTAACACAGGGTCATTCCACACCACATCTCCGAATGCCCCCACTCGACCATCTCAGATTTGACTGAAAAAAATTCTAGGAGGTTCACATACTTTCCAATATGAGTAAAGTAAGAAAGGAGGAAAAGGAGAAGTCCCAAATTTTAGCTCCCTAATTTTTAGTTTTGTCATTAAAAATATTTTGTCAACTACTGCCTGACCTGTTTTGAATTGTTTTCTGAGGAGCCATGTTCAGATTGCTGTATCAAAAAAACTATTTAAGGTAGGTCCTTCAAATTTTAAAGGGTTAAAATTTGACAAATGTGCTTGTAAAATCATGCACATCACAAATTTTGGACATGTTAAAAACAGACGTCTTTCTGTTGTTGGGTGCTGTCATTTTCTTGATATAACATGGTAAAGATGGCACCAAATTATTATTATTATTATTATTTTTTTTTTTTTTCATTTTTAACACTTGATATCTTCTAGACCGTTCATCACAGAGGGTCAGTTTTAAAATACAAAGTACACAGCATGTGTGGGAAAGTGTATGTTCAATATCAAACCTTTGTCTTTGAAATTGCACTTTCCACAAAGATGCTCTCATATTTGAAGAGTAGAATTTTTGAGCAAATTCAAGCCCCCAGAAATCTGTGATAAATCAAAACCACATGTGTAAAAATCCATATTTTACAAATACATTTGCCAAATGTTAACCCTTGAAAATTTGAAGAACCTACCTTAAATATTTTTTTTAGATACAGCAATCTGAAAGTGGCTCCTCGGAAAACTCTGCTCAAAACAGGTCAGGGGGGAGTTGACAAAATAGTTTTAATAACAAAACTATAAGGAGTTGAAGCTAAAACTTGGGACTTTTCCTGTTGGAAAGTGTGTGAACCTCCTAGAATTTTTTCAGTCATATCTGAGGTGGTGGGGCGGCGACATTCGGAGATTTGGCGTGGAATGACCCCACAGTAAAATTACAAGGCTTTAAAGAACGAGTATTATTAATTTTTGAGATTTCTACCATGTTAACCATAATATTAAATAAATTACATAAATCATAAAAATTCCTAAAGAGATTTAGGATGTCATCCATGCATGTTTGAGTAATTTAGTGATCCCCCCAGGCCCTATCCGTACTCTCCTTTAGCTGCACTTTTAGCTGTACACAAGCCTACATCATCCATCCTCCCACACGACAATTCTCCATAAATATACAAACACATGATACAAAACTGTACACAACAGCTTGACAAACCTGGTGCGAGGTGCGGTAGCTTCATTATCAGGACGCATGCTGATTGTGTAGTGATAGTTCTGTGAAGGGGGGTGACTTTGCGCAGAGAGAAAAGTGAGGGAGGACTTAGAAACAATAAAAAGTAACACAATGATCTATATATGTTATGTTTTAGCAGTTAATATCACAGCTACCCCACCATATCATAATGTATTATCATGCACTTATATTTAGACATTTTATCCATTATGTAAATTAAGTTTATGGTCCATATTCAAATAGAAGCCATTAGATCTACTTGAGTTTTCTATTTACCCATTTAACACCTGTCCCTCCAGCATCCACAGAGCCTGCAATTACCGCCACAAGCTTTTAAGGTTTAACTTTTGACAAACAGCATCGCCTCCTAGTGTGTTGTTTCCACTGACACTAATGCGTTTGAAACCACTGCTTTTGTCTGACAGCCCTAATGCCCTAATAGCATGGATGGAAAAGATACAAGTTGCTTTTAAGTGGACTTCAACTATAACGTTAAAGGGATAGTCAGCTATTGTTTAATTGTGATCCCATTATATTCATTGGCCATAATGTATTCCACATGGCCCATTTGAAGTTGAGCAACATTTGTCTTGCCCTAGGACAGATATATTGTAGAAGCAGCTCTTGGGGTCAAAATACGTCTGCTATGTACTGTCTGCAGTCTAACAAGTGTCTGCAACTTCCCGTGGCTCTCGGGGACAGTACCTCTGAACTGGCAGACCGGGGTGGTGATCCCTCTGTTTAAGAAGGATGACTGGAGGGTGTGTTCTAACTACAGGGGAGTCACACTCCTCAGCCTTCCCGGTAAGATGTATTCCAAGGTACTGGAGATGAGAAGCTGACCGATAGTCAAACCTCAGCTTCAGGAAGGGCACTGTGGTTTTCATCCAACACCCTACACCCTCCATCAGGTGCTCGAGGGTTCATGGGAGTTTGCCCAACCAGTCCACATGTACTTTGTGGATCTGCAGAAGGCATTCGACCATGTCCATCGTGGTGTCATGTGGGTGGTGCTCAGGAAGAATGGGGTCCGGGTCTCTTTGCTAACAGCTGTCCGGTCCCTGTATGACCGGAGCAGGAGCTGTGTTTGCATTGCCGGCAGTAAGGCATACCTGTTTCTGGTGCATGTTGGACTCCGCCAGGACTGCCCTTTGTCACCGATTCTGTTCATTGTATTTATGGACAGAATTTGTAGGGGCAGTCAGGGGTCGGAGGGGGTCCGGGTTGGGGAACACAGGATCTCATCTCTGCTGTTCGCAGATGATGTTGTCCTAATGGCTCCATTGAACCAGCACCTTCAGCATGCACTGGGGCGGTTTGCAGCAGAGTGGGAAGTAGCCAAGATGAAGATCAGCTGGAGTCCCTGCCTCAAGTGGAGGAGTTCAAGTATCTCAGGGTCTTGTTCACGAGTGAAGGGAGGATGGAGAGCAAGATTGAAAGGGGGATTGGTGCAGCATCAGCAGTGATGCGGTCACTATATCAGACCATTGTGATGAAGAGGGAGCTGAGCCGAAAGGCAAAGCTCTTGATTTATCAATCAGTCTACTTTCCTACAATCACCTATGGTCATGAGCTCTGGGTAACAACCAAAAGGATGAGATCGTGGATACAAGTGATCAAATTGAGGTTCCTCTGCAGGGTGGCTGGACGCTCCCTTAGAGATAGGGTGAGGAACTCAGTCACACAGGAGGAGCTTGGAGTAGAGCCGCTGCTCCTCCATGTGAGAGGAGAGGAAGGCTGGGTGTCCCTGCTTAGACTGCTGCCCCTGCAACCTGGCCCCGGATAAGCAGAAGAAAATAGATGGATGGATGTTTTTAAGCCAGTAGCCAGTTTAAATGTGCCATAGGTTTTTGATACTGTACTACACATATTTCAGTAAAATGTTTTGATCAGGAAATCATGAAAGATTTGACAAACTCATTTGTTTTGTTAATGTACATCAAACCCTTTTAAGAAAACATGCATTTAACAGTTTTAATTGCTTCATATCGCAGAAGCAAGTAGTTTGTGAATTCTGTTCACTGACAATGGCAATTAAATGTATTCTGATTCTGATTAATTTGGCCATTAACATTGGCATACTAATTAGTATTTGTAGTAAAGAGAAAACATAAAGAGATATATTTGTGCGTGAATATGGCAGATTGTAATAGTTTTTGATGACATTAAAATGCATAGGAACATCTGGTTGGATATGTGCTGAGGGGTCTATGGTTAGGGTTGTATATGAAAGAAAACAAGATATTTAAATTACAAAGCTTATGCAGTCACAGTCTAAACTCCCTATTGGCGTATTCTCTAGCCCTGTGAACCTCAATATAAGATACATTTCTAAGCCACTGCTCCTGCCTACACGTCCAAATTGGGTATGCGTTTACAATTTCCTGCAGGAGGTAATATTTCTTCTGTCTAGCTCTGGCCCGTGCCTTTAAGCTGGCTCGGGCTCTGAACACGACTCTGCCGAATCAGCACATTTTACCAGTAAAGGAAGCACTCCAACTTTCACTACAAGAGACTACTCTAACCTTGTCCTTTCATTTCCGCAGAATAACTTTCATTTTCCAAAAAGCATGACTATTTACCATGCACTTGTTCCTGTCTGATTGTAGAACACAATACTGGGTCCTGCTGTTTGCCTTCTTCACATGTTCCAATCTGTGTTATAGTATTAGGCGGCTGGGGCTTTCTAAAATTCTCCTTAAAGGTCAACAAAAGGAAAATTCATTGCGGCGCTTTCCTCTCAATTTATTGCCCTGAGAGCACTTGGAGGTATTGTTTTGGAGAGATGCCCAGACAGGGGATGTTTCCTTAAGAGTGCACTCTGATTTGGTAATAGAATTTTATGGCCGCTGTACCTGCTCTGCTGTTCATCTCCCACACCTCCAGTATAGTCACAGGGCACAACAGATAGCCAGTGGGTTTGGAAGAGATTGCATTTACTCATTTGTATTTATCTGAGTGAAAAAAATACGATTTAGATAGAAGTTTTAGTTGTGCACTTACTTACTTCGTTTTTATGACATATAGGGCCTAAACAATATATGGAAGGTCCCTATACTGTTAAAGGCTGGTTATGTAGCCTTGCTCTCACTCATTTTAAAGTATAATCAGCTGAGCCTGGGTTGCCAGTGACACATCCTGAGGATCCCGTAGACTACCCACAGAACAAATGAGTCAGTCTTTAAGGAAATAGGGACAGAATGACAACTAATATGAACTGTATGAGTCAAAGGAATCTATAGTACTTTGGCCATATCATCAGGGCCCAAAATCTCTGCACCCGTATAGATGTCAAGAGGACAAAAGGTGATGGAGAGATGATAGGACCAAAACATCTCTTGGGAAATGCACAACCTTGGCAAGGCAATGGAGTCTGTTGAGGAAGCTGGTTCATGGCCCCGACCCTCAGAAATGAGCAATGGGAATAGGCAAGACAAGGGCTGCCAGTGCCTTAACCTGCATATAAAGGACACATGCAAGTTTTTCTCATTGTCAGTATAATGACGGGCCATGCCTCACTCGCTGAGCCTGCACTAGCACTGATTAGGTGATTAGGTGATGCAGTTACTGGTTTGTGATTGAACTATTGGCTTGAGAACCAAAATATCAAATGACAAAAAAAAAAAAAATAGCATCACATAAAATGTTTTTGCAATTAAGAAAACATCAAATATTAGTTATTAGGGCTGGGTGTCGTTAAGAAGTTGCCGATACGATACATACCTCGATACACAGGCCACCATACAACACATATCTCGATACAGTGTGCTTTTTATTCTATACAATATATTTCAATAAAAATCTTTGTCTTTGTTAAATCACTTCTTGCCACTGCAGACAGTACATAGCAGACTTATTTTGACCCTAAGAGCTGCTTCAAACTTTGCTCAAATTCAACTGGGCCTTATGGAATACATTATGGACAATGAATATAATGGGATCACAATTAAACAAGTTCATAAACACAACATTTGAATCATCAAAACAGTGAAAATGTCAGATGTGCCGCATAAACAAGTTTCCTTCCTCTGAACAAGCAGCAAAACTGTAGTTCTGTAATTAAAAGTAATTTAGTAAAATATACCTAAAAATACTCTTGGCGATATATCGATACAGTCACCCACGATATCAATACTGTATCATCACATTAAACGATACGATATATTGATATTTTGATATTTTTACACACCCCTATTAGTTATTAGTAAAAGTAATATTTGAATATGCTTAACTATTATCTGGGGCATAGATAGGTCATCTTTATAAGAATTTGACATACACTACCCTCCTTTTAAGTGAATATTAATAAGCATCTATACCCCCATATTCCATATTAGTCAGAGCTTAAGAATGCGGGTAAGTTACCTTGCATTTCTACCCACCTCTACCTGCAGCAAATACATCTCTATACCAAGGTTCCTTCATCTATAACAACATCAGTCAGTTGAGGAAGTAGAGCTCAGGGTCGAATAGATGATGTTATATTTCTTGTCACTAACAGTGTCATCACCAGTCCCTTTTCTTCTTCAATAGGAGGTGCCATGGAGCATGTTAGCTGTGATTTCATTTGGCCCATGTTTTGTCTGATGCCCGCGGCACCGATTGACAGCTTATCGAGACAGGGCTGTGTACTGCACATCAAAGCGGGCCCGGCATGATCAGTTTACCAATCATATCAGAGCGTTAGCATGCTGCACTCACAAGCACGCTAACAGCCAAGCTACTGTATCTCATCTCGCCGCCACGTCATGTAGCACTCTATTTACCATCCAAATATTTAACAAAAACATGCTTCAATGAATCGCTTTGTGTCGGATTTCTAAAAGAGCTGGATAGTGCATTAACATGAAGTACCTGTACCAGACTAGAGACGTAGGATTTTTCAAAGCAAGAGTACATTTAAAAGTGCTGGTGTCCAAGTGACAGAAAGGGCTCTATTCAGCATTTTCTGTTTGATCATCAAAGCTTTTTTTACATTCAAACCAATTTTCATGCTGGAATATTTCAGACATGCAGCGATAGAGCCGAGATCTTAACCTGTTGTACTCTAGAAGTGATTGTAGATGAAATAGTCACTTTAGATAATGGTGCAGTGTAGTGAAATATAGCAGTTATAAAAAGACAAAGAATTATAAGTGTTCCGGTACATCTGAGCACTGATTGCTTCTTCTGACCTATAATGATCTAGGTTGGAGTATGTGACAATGTGCAGCTGTAAGATTAGCCTTTAAAACTGATGAGAGAATGGGCCGCACAAGAGAAAACCTACCCAACACAAGCCCTTGAGTCTTGTTGTCTCCATAAATAAATATGTATGATTTTATATAAGCAGTGGTAGAAAAGCTTTCCATCCCGACCATCTGGATTCTGTTTATGGAATCAAGACTAAGTACAAATCTGAGGAGCTGGTTCTACTCCAAAACAACCCAAAACTAGGGTAAGATTTTACCTAAGTCAAGAAGTGGACTAGGGGAGTGTGACGCCTGAGTTCCATATAAGGAAATATAAACCAGGATCATGTAGAGCGGGTTTAATACGAACATTTTTAAATGATTGCAGCAGTTTCAGACAGAGGCGTGACAATTTTTTCAATGTAAAGTCAATTGGAAACAGAGTTGATGGAGCCGAAAGGGCACCCATGTTCACTTCTATGTCCTCAGTTTATGATCAGAGCAATTTCAGGTTATAACTCCTCCATTAGGGCAGGTCTTATCTACCCTAAAAAAATATCCAAATGATTACTGTGATACTTTTCCACTGGATGAATGAGGAATATGTTTTCATAAGCAAATTTTGTTTACAACTGTCATAAAAACGTAACAGCAAGAAATTGTATTGTGCATGTTGTAGTTTATTGTAGTTTTTTAAAGCAGTTTTTCATTATTGACTGGTAGACAGGTCCTCTTATACATATCAGGCTAAATCAACAAATACAGCAATGCATACTACTGCTTAGACACAATTGGGGCAAGAATTATATAAAACAGCGCAACAAGCGTCTTCAAAAGCTGACAAAATTGTTCTTTTTGATTGTTCCAAAATATAAAAGAGCCATTAGATTCTAATTTGGTGATATTATTTTTGTGAATGTGTTACCTCCTGCTGACGAATAAACCATTGCTTTGTTCTCGGCATACAGACACTATTTGAAAGTGCCAAGGATACTTCTAGTAACTGATAAAGCATTGTTTTCTTTGTCTTTGAATAGATGCTTCTGTCTTGTCTGCAGATTATCCTGAAATGTGCCTCACTATTGTCTCTTTGTTTGAAAAATAACTCATTTTCCTTTTCCCCAGACGCTGAAGGATCCGAACTTGTCTGCGAGGAAAGACTTCCAGAGAGAGGCGGAGCTGCTGACCAACCTGCAGCATGACCACATTGTGAAGTTCTATGGAGTGTGTGTGGATGGAGACCCGCTCATCATGGTCTTTGAGTACATGAAGCATGGAGACCTCAACAAGTTCCTCAGGTCAGTGCACCAACAACTCATCTTAGATTTGAATTGTGATGAATTTTGTAAAAATAAGAAAACAAACAAAACAAAAATAAAAATCCAAAGATACCAAAGAATTGTTTTTGTTTTATTTTAATTATTATTTTTTTCTCCTGTTCCAATCAAACATCTTCTACCCTGGATGTGTTTGAGTCTTTTTAATCCATGCAAGTTATTATTGTAGCCACAGCTTCCTTGGAAGTGAGGCTGCCAGTCTGTACCACAAGTCTTTGACCTCCACCAACACAGTAAGGTGTTCTCCGAGCTCTCCCATCCAAGTACTAGCCAGGCCCAATCTTACGTAACTTCTGAAAGCAGATAAGATCAGGCATTGTTAAGGTGGTATGGCCCAAACTGTATTGAGCAAGAATTCTTCTGTTGGGTGTCAGCTGGTCGATATGGAATGAAATGAATATGTCAATGTCATATGTCAAGAGAAAGGCACTGAATCACATTATAATAATTTCTACAAATTGACAGAGTGTTATAAGGTCATATCACAATTTGGTTTTAAATCAACTTATCACCCACCAAGGAGGCCAAAAATGACAAAGGCACCAGCAAAGAGATCTGTCACTTTTTGTGTTCATCCACTTGTTGAGTCTTGGTCCGTGTAAGTCTTCTGACCCAAAGATCATGATGTTTTTTGGTTTTTTTTTCAATTCACTCGTAATGTTCTCAATTAATCTTGTATATTATGAAATGCTACAACTTTGTGATTCCTATTCCTCACTCTATTTCCTTGGGTACTTAACAGTAGCAGCTTTTCTTGCATAATTTCAAACAGAACAGGGAGACCTCAGATGTGCCCACACCAAAGTGACACAACTCTTGTACATCATGTTTGGTAATGACCGTCTTCACTCCTCTTGATGTCGGTACGTACAGGAGCAGTCAGGATTAGTAGACTTTCATGCACGACAATCCCACTGTGACTGTACCAGTGCGTGTGGCCGCCCCAAGTTTTCAAGTTTGGGCAATAGTTGAAAAGATGACACGTTCCGATGGAGTGTGCACGCATAGATTCGAGAGGGCGTGAAGACTTACTGTTGGGAAATCATTCCTGAAATGAAAGGCGATGTCGCGAATGATGAAATTCTTTCATCCAAAGGTGCAAGACGTGGCTGATTTTTGGTCTGCCGGTCCTGTTGGTCACATTTAACAGATGAAAAGTGCAGGGGAATCAATGGGGATGAACAGGGGATGTGACAGGCAGGTTTAACTGTACATGTAGGACAGTGCGAACTTACTCAAGCTGATGTATAGACAAAAGGCTGGGGAGTTGGGAGACTTGTGGAGCACAATTATTACACAGGCACTTACAGCAGAAATGACAGTAAAAGTGAGAGACAGGGAGGAGAGCGAGAACAGCGTGGTGCCAGGCCTGTAATCACACTGACGGAGAGGTGATGGGAGCAGCAGGGAGCAGCTCTGCAGAAATGGCTTCTTCATTGTTACCCAGACATGCTAAGCAGCAAAGAGCTCTGCCCCTCTCCACTTAGTTTGGGTTTGTGTGACTTAATATGAGACCTACTTAGACTGAGATTTACCAACATGCCAGTAGAAGTTAATAGTTTTGAGAAAACAGGTTTTTGTATGAATACGCTTGCAGAATTACGATGACCTGCAACTCAGCAGGTGTCCGAGATGTGATGAAATTATGATTCTTTAAAAGAAAAAACAGGATCAGTGCACTAGTAATGGAGAGGCTGGGGTGGCTGATGTAGAGGATGCTGCAGTGAAGTTTGCTTTTACTTTGTTTTTACTTTGTTGGTATGAAGAAAACAACTGGGTGGGTTAATGTGACGTCTCAACATTTACAAATTTTAACAGGTCTGAATGCGAATATTTAGTATATATATTTAATATTTAGTTTTGCAGCATAAATGAATCAATGAAATATTGATATGATATTGATATTTCTATTTGTGACATAATTCAGTCCCAATTTAATAACAGTTTTAATAAAATTATTTAATTCAAATAAAAATATATTTTTGAATCTGGAAAGGTCCTTCAAATCAGAAAGGAAGAAAGAATACTTAATCCAGATCCATTTGTAGAGTTGTTTGTTACACTTTTGTTAAAACTACCACAACCAAGTGCTGATGTGTTTTGTATTCTCTTCTGACAGAGCACACGGTCCTGATGCTATGATCCTGGTGGACGGTCAGCCTCTGCAGTCCAATGGGGAGCTGAGCCTGTCACAGATGCTCCACATTGCCTCACAGATCGCCTCGGGGATGGTCTACCTGGCATCACAACACTTTGTCCACCGGGACCTGGCCACACGCAACTGCCTGGTGGGCAATGGCCTCTTGGTCAAGATCGGAGACTTTGGCATGTCCCGGGACATCTACAGCAGCGATTACTACAGGGTAAGACCTCACTATGGTTACAGATGTTTTTAAAGATGGATTACAGATAAGGGTGTTTTAGGTGTTTGTTTTTTTTTAAAGGAAAAATTTCAAGTATGATGATTCCTAAAAAGAAATGTATAATTTATATGTGTTTGACTACACTGTGGCAGGTACAAAAGTCTATGCAACCTTTCTGGTGGAGGGACTGTGAGCTGCTTGTCCAATAGAGGTGGTCTTGTTTTGCCTGAAATCTGCTTAAGTATAGTATCCAATGTATACTAATAAATCTCCATGGAGTAGTCACCAGTCCAAGTTACAAGTCGTATCTGTGGAGAACTGAACACACTAACATCATTTTAGCAATAAACTGTAAATGAATACATTGAGAATAGAATTTAATGCCGTTTTGTGGAAGAAGCAAAGCAATAGCATCTCTATGATGACAGGCAGATGGTGAACCCTTCCTGTAAAGTTACTCAGGGCCCCTCAGTACAGGATTACTGGCTCTAGACCACCCATCTACCCATTCCAGAACCTAAAAGAACAATCTCCGTGGAAATTCATTTACATATATAACATTTCTTGGCAATTTTCACTGCTGTGTGTTCCAAGTTCAAACTATATTACTTCATTATATTGTTAGTACTATTACTTTACATATCACATTTATTTCTGGTGTGTGCTATGGCGTGCCAAATGCTACATTGCTGGCGCTGAGAGACGATATGTTAAATGTTTGTTTAGCTCAATTAACACCTGTTCTAGTTTGGCTGTGTTTATGATGCAAAAATAGCCATGAACTAAATAACTAATGCAAAATAATGTAGTACAATCACGCAGCAAAAAGAAAATGAACATTATTTTCATAAGAATTGAGTTTGCATTAGATGAACCTCTGAGTCATCTTGCCCGTGAGCTTAATGACCATCATCCTTGCATTCATAAAATATTTAAATGAAATATTATGTAAAATAGAAAAATTATTTTTTTAGAATTTGCATTCACAATCACATTTATAACAGTGTCCCTTCATCATTTGTTTATGCTCAAACTTGATAAATTCATGCATGTTTCAGTAATACTGTATTGTCCTGCATTCAGCGCTTGAATGTTTAGAAGATTTCTGTTTTATCCTACCCCTTATCTCCGCCCACTTCTCTGTACTGACATGTAATTATAAAAGAGTAGCAAAAAAACAAAAACGGCATGTAATTAAAAGTCTGCAGCTTGTTACGGTGGCATTTTACTAAGAATTAAGGTTATCAATTTTGCAGTTTTGTACAGGAAGTCAGTGGACCTGTTGTTATTATTAAGTTGTTTTAGATAAATATTACAATAAAATGCAATTACAATTACAGTACGCAAAAGGTAAAATAATGATCAAAGTTATAATGTAATACTAAAGACACTCTGCCTGGATCCAAGGTTATTTCTCATCTAACTTATGCATTAAAAGCATCTTAATAATTCACCGTGATAACTTTATAAGCACTTTTCACAACTTTTAGAGACCAGACTAGAACTGAGCCGCCACAGTAATCCCAACCCCAATCCCAACAACTATCATACTAATGGTTAGGTTAGTTTATTTGCTATTTATAGTTACAAAACACATTGGAAAAGCATGTGCAAAAGCTCACAGTGCACCACGAGCCATTAAAAACAACCAGAGTAGACAGTCTGCAGAGCTCTTGAGACGGCGCCTTGCCTTGGCACCATGTTGATAGAGACAGTGCTTCCTGATTATAAAACAATAAATGCTTTATAATTAGATATAGATTGTACACAGTGGATTTCTTTTGACTTCAAGAGTTGCTTATACAGTATATCTGTACTGGAGCAAGACACATATTGTTCAAATGCATGGAAAATTAGGGAACAGTCCAGGGTTTGTGTTTATTGTAGATTTTGTTTTGGATTTATAGCACTGTTGAGTTACTTCCAGACAGTTCCCCATTCACTCCGCTTCTTCCATTTAAAGTGATTAGCAGCCCTGAGCGCTCCAACCCAGGTGTCCAGCGTGGGCCCTGAAAGTTAAGCGTTTTACCAACAAAATAAGTGGATAAAGTGGAGTGATGAGCTGCGCTGAAATGACTTTAGCAGAGCTTGATGCTGTTTAGTCAGTGTGACAGCTGGCCAGGTTTGGACTTTGCTGGGGGCATTGCCAGCAGATAGGAAGCGCTTGTCTATTGGGGGTGTATCATCACATAAAACATCATTTGTAAGGAAATGCTACCCGGCGTCTTGTCTCGGCACACCATCTGCGTCGCTGTACTGTTAATCTGCCTGTATGGACCTATCTGCAAGTTTTCTCTAGTTTAGTTTTGAAGTGATTTAGAGCTAGTATAAATATATAAATGTACTATAAATCTGCTGATACTTTGAAGCTGATGTCATCAACATTCTTGGGGTGTGGTGCTAACTGTAGGCTCTTCTCTGTCTGAAGATCTGTTACTCAAGTTAGACGTCAATTTTAATTTTATTTAACACAATCTGACCATAAAGATCTGATTTACTTGGACCTACAACAAGTAAAGTGCTCTTGAACAAGTCTCTCATATATAAAATTACAGTCACAAGATGGCTAGAATAATTTTTCAGTTACTTACAATTTTTGTTGAAAATCTAACTCCTACACAGGACCATGAATGGTTGTATTGATCACAGGCTCCTGAAAATGTGTTGTTTAAATCCATTTTGTGTTTTTTCTTGAGTTTTCAGTTTTGGTAGTGTTTGCTAACGTGTATCAATTTTGTTGACAACATAAGTCAGACTAGTCCTGCTGATTGAATATACTTGTACTAATGTTTTCTGATTGCTCTGATAGCACTCACATGTTGCACTGTAGTTATTATCTCCAAAAAATATAATGGTATTTTTATTTATGATGTTATTCTGTAACTAATCAGGAATTTTCTAATCTTAAATTTTAGAATTAATTTGTTTACAAACTTTTAAAGAGTCTACAAGTAGCAGTAAAACAGTTAAGGAAAAATATAGAGACAGAACAGGAGCAATAATAGTGATATTATGATAACATTGTCTGAAGAAGTTGGTAGTTGAATTATATTATTTAGGCCATCCCTTTTTATAATCTAGATAATGTGACTGACTTTGTAGCCTACATTTAATACAATAAAATCCTGATAGACCTGTTGGTCTGTATTTGAATAGCAAATGACTTCACAAAGAGACTAAACTTCTCAGTATCAGTGCCTAGCAACAGAGACAGAGACAAAGCCCATTAACATATGTTCTTTCCAACCTTTTGTTTGTCAAAAATCAGCCTCCCTGCTGCATACAGAGCTTATGCTTATTTAACACAATTAAAACAGTGTCGGCACATGGGGAAGTGTGGGAATGACAGAATATTAAACACACTTGTGCACACATGCTCTGGTGGAATGGGCTCGTGCAGGGCTTAACATCAAGGGCATATAAATACTTGGACTCATGCATATTTATGATGGCTTTTTGTGCAGGAGAATAATTGAATGTATAGAATGCTGGCAGATTTATGATCAGAACCAGTAAGCATGGCAGAACGTGTGCGTTTGGCTTATCCGTGTTTGAAGAGCTGTGCGGGCGTGTAGGCTCTCCTCATGTGTCTGTATCTGCATGCTTATCACCCCCTGGTGCATCTCCACTGGTGAGCACATTATAGAGCATTAGCTGCAGGCCTGTGAGGAGGGCATCAGCATTATGAGTACACTCATATTTACATGAAAAAGTGACAAGCAAGGATCAATGATGAGTGTTTAACTGACATGATACAGTGGATATGTGAGGCTCAGCTGGAATCTGGCCAATTACACTTTCATATATAGAGGACAGGCAGAACATTCACATTTGGGCAATAGATCAGATTGTAAAGATATCTTTTGTTAAAATACAGCGTTAAATTACGTAATATATAAGCAAAATGGACCACACCCGTTCATCACTTGGATATTATCTGTGGATGCTGATCACTGAAGAGCTGCAGCAAACTATATAGACTAGTGGAAATGTAGGGAATAACAACCATGGGGACATCATGTTTACTATTTCGTTTATACCCTACACTATGTATTTGATTTATTATTATTGATTTATTTTAATGTTTTTATTACCATTAAACAAAAAGGATATTCAAAGTAAGTTTGTTGGAATTTGTTCAAAATACATCTAACTCAGAAGTCCAGCGCTGTACAGTTGTCATAAGAGATTCATTGTTATTATCTGATGTGATCACCTTCAAGGACAAACTGTTCACTAATGTCAGTTTTCACTTCACCTGTTGTTGGTGAAAGAGTTGTGTCTCATCAGGCTATATTAATGCTCACATTGTGTTGAAGAATGAAGTGTGCTGTAACAAATGGGAGAACAGGAAAGCCATATAGGGAGTATGGGCTTTGGCAGCCGTTGTTTGTGCGCTCTTGGCACCCGGTCTAATGAAGCTCCTCTTCCAGCCCACTTGCTGGGGTGTTGCATGTATCCCACGTGTCAGCTACAGGGGGCTTCACAAGCCTGCCTTTATTTAATAAGACATGAGCTCACCTGAAAACATGATTTATGTCATTTCAGATGGCTCTATTAAAAATGTACTATGTGCTATTTTTGGCCCCGCTTTCCATAATACCATCATCATAATGGGGCTTATAGGAAATGTGGATATGATGTATGGGCTTTTTACTGCTGTCATGCATGACTTATTTTACATAAAAGCACTTCTGAGGATTCAGAATAGAACAAGGGAGCACAAGATTGGGACTATTATTAGATATTTGAAAAAAGACTTTCCAGACTCTGGACAAACACAAATACATTCTCTGTGTTTCCTTAGAAAACACTGCTTGAGCAGTACAAAGTAATATTTAAACAGACCTTTGATTTATTTTGGTTTAGGTATTTGCAGGAACTATATAATCAGAATACCTTAACTATTTTCATTTTAAGTACATAAAAATAACTTTTGCCAGGAAATACCTAGTATGAGCTCAGTTGAGTCCCGATGCAGACTTGGTTTGGTTCTTTTCTAGTCCTGGTTTAGTCCCATTGTGCTTCTAGTTTAATTTAAGTTAATATGTGATGGGTATGTAAGTGTGAACAAACCATATTGGGAGCTTTCTTTAAATACTATTATGCTATAGCTTGGAGCTTAGCAGTTTAGTTTGAATGGATAATGCAGAGTCTTAATTGTGCAAGAGAAGTATTAAATCTTTAGACCAGTAAAATACATCTTAACAGCAGATGGCATGCGTGTATAGTAACCAAAGCTCTTGTATTTGATATTACTGCCTACACATTTGGCATCTTACATGTTCCACAATGGGCCAATAGAGAAAATAAAGGGCATTTTATTATAGCGGACCCTGCACAGCTCACTTAATTGCCTCTGTAGAATAGTCACAGCTGGTTTGGCACAAAACGCTCTTTATCAAATGGTTGACTTGATACTTCCTGCCTTGAACTGTTATAATGTTATCACTGTTGCTTGTCAACCTGAATTAAAACGATTTGCGATGGGAAAATGAATGTGGTCTTTTAAGTTGTTTTAAATGGTGTGGTTTATTTACTTTAGATCATTTGATCTGTTTCAGGGGAGTATTTCAGTATGCCTATTTCTGCCTGAATTGCACTTATTGGTCCACTGCAACTTGATATTGACTGTAATTTGGAACTAGTCAGATAAATACATACACAATTGAATTAACGGACTGTTTACAATAACATGCAAACACTCATAAATCGAGGAGGGATTTAGAAAACACACTTTTTCAATCCTTTACGAAGATGTGATTCTGGTCATTGGTTTATCTCTCTGTTTTCAGATGATCTGGTGGATTAGCCATTCAGAGACATGCATTGTCCATCCTTACTGGAAAAAATGAAGGAAAAAGCATCATGAGGAACTGAAAAACATTGCAGATTTCTGTAGAATTAATGAGCAAAACACTAAACTGTTCATCTGAACTGAGATAAATTTGGTTGTATTTCTAATGATCAATGAAGTTCTTTGTTTCACATGTCACTGAAAAAAACTTCTAATTGCACAATCACTTTTGACCAGTCTTGAGGTGAGACAAAGGGCATTGGGACCAGACTGATATCAATCTGTATTAAAAAAAAAAATAATAATACAGAGAGAGATCATTCTGGATTTGCCAGGCAAGTTTTTTAAGGCAATTTTGAGAGTCAAAACTTCTGTAATTAAATAAATACAAGCTAGATAAGACAGTGTAATGTCATACTGTGGGCCATTTCAGGCAAAACAGACCTCCATCAGGGCAAGTAGAAAAGTTAGAGAGTGCACTTTTTACAAGCACGAACAGCACCATTTTCATAGCAGTTTTCCTTTTTCAAAACCCAGTTTAATATTCTGAATTCAAGTTATTTCAGCTCTTGCAGCTACTCATTTTTGCAGTGTGCTTGTGTTTACTCATGTGGATGTTTTGAGCTAGAAGCACTCATCTGGCACAGCGGGGCGTTAGCTTCTGTCCCCATGATATTCCTAGTGGGAGCCTGGCAGGAGAGCCGTGTCCCTGCCACGGTGCTCTGGCCTCCCAGGGTGGGCTGGAATGACTGTGTGGAAAACAGGAGGGTGGGGGTTAGCTACGGAGAGGAGAGAGGGTCTGGTCCGCAGGGCAATGAGGTGAACCGGATACTGACCAAAACACTCTCTGACACATGAAGGGAATCGCCTGGCAGCTCCACACACACCTCCGGTCGGCCAAGGTCAAAAATCCGGAGTAACTGCACCGTGAACGGAATGCCTGACCCAAAATTGTCAAACATGGAAAAACCAGGCCAAGTACAGTACACAGTATCATAACAAAATCAATAAATCACAGTAAAAAATGCATGAGTCGCACATGTGGAGTGAACTTTTATTGAACCACCCTGGCTGTGGGTATATGTGTGCGTTGAACAGAAAGCAATAATTTATCAAGTCTAGAGGTGTGGGTGTATAACGGCGAAGTGTGCCGACTTGACTTATTCGCCCAAATCCTGGTTCTTTCAATGAGACTGGTTGCAGTAGTTGAATAATACATTGAATATTTTGCTGATTCCGGACACACAAACACACATGCACACACACAAACGCACACATAAAAGACCGACTGCTTAGAGCCGTTCAGTGGACTCTGGGAGGTGGTTTTTGAAAAGCCACACGCCTCTGTTTGTGGAGATAGCATCAATGGTAGCAGCGCAGTGGAATATTGACAGAGTGCAGAGATAAGCAGGACCTAACAGCATTGGACACTTTGCCTGTGTTGAGTGATTCTAAATGGCCCAGGCTCAGTCCTCCCAGTGCTGACTAGTCACCCTTATGCTCGCTGTCCTCCAGAGGCCTGAAGACTGAAGACTGGGTAACAGCAGGCAGGGACAACATCATAAAAGACATGAATATTGTCCTAAATCACGGCCATCTGTCAAACCTCCTGCTCATCCGCACACAACAGAATGGCTTAGACTGTACTTTATGAACAAATCTGACTTTACAGATTTGTGTTGACAATCTACACTTTTGGCTTTAAAAGTGGCATTTAAGGTCTTGTGCTTTACTGACTTTATTGAGCTTTTAATCTATAATGTGTCATGTATTGTATCTCCATAAGAAACTGGAGTTATTTTTGTTTTCTTTATTTTTGTTTTGTTTCATTCGCAGATACAATATTTTATACAGTATGTAACACATTTCAATCTCCTTGTGTCTGTCCAGAGCGCAAAACATTGGCTTCCTTTGTGTATACGTTGTTATAATATTGTAAGCGTTATCAAGTTCATATTCACTTTATTCTGTTCCACCCACTTTTACTCCCTAAGTGGGAATTCTGTTCATTATGTAAAGTAGGTTAATTTGTATGGAAGGTTCAAGTCAATAATGCATCCTTTCTCTAAGGGTTCCCAAGCATGGATAGCCCTAAAGCGTGGTACGTTTGTCCAATGTGAGCGCAATCGAATCATGCCCAAGCACGGCACGGTTGGGACTTTGGCCCGGTTGGAGGGGTGGGCCAAAGCATGACATGGTTGCTCATGTGTGCGCACACACACTTTACTTATACGATAAAACGAGTGAATAAACTCTGCTCCAAAACACATGGCACATTTGCACTTAACTTCAATAAGGACTGTGGACAGTGAAAGAAGTTTTGCAGCCTCTTGTCTCTAACTGTCCCCACTACTCCGTGCTGTTATTATATCCATAAACTCACGGAGGAGCGCGTGCATAAGAGGACACATATCTGTCTCACTATTTAATAGATATTTCTGCTGCTGCTGGACTTCTTTCTCTGCTAAAGCGATAGCACTACTGCGCAACATGTAAACAAACAGCGCCGTGCGATGATGTCATCGGACTGCGGCTCAGTGTGCTCAGCTGTGCAGGTGTGAGTGCGGGCCATAGAATCCTACGCAATCATGCTTGAGCATGGCATGGATCTAAAGTCCTAGTTTGAGTGCGCCCTTAGTCACTATTTGTTGTTGAGATTGACACCCCTATGGAAAATCACACAACTAGGAAACAGGCCACACAACGGTGGCAATTTCCTGAATAAGGTGAATACCTTTAACAAACTCACAGTCACTATCTCCAATATGCAGTAGAGCCTTGTTCCAGGTAGTTTGTTTTAGCGAACTATTTGGAACATGGTAGTTTTGATCCAAACTACTTCACTTTTCATGTCCACACAACTTTCACCCAAATTAAGTAATATGTTATAGAGATGTATAGGACCTTTCTCTACCTAAATTGCTGAGTTTCAGATGACATCACAGCATTTTATGGGCCAATCATATTTAATACAGATGGGGATCAGCTGAAATAAATGTTGTTAAAATGCAGCTTTTTGTTTTATTGTAAGTTAATGGGTCTAGTCATTAAAAGAAATCATTAGATTTACCTTTTGGATACTGCATGGCAAAGTACAATGTTATTAAGAGAGAAAACAGTCTCTGGCCCTCCATCTGGGAGAATGGCATCATCATATCCTGGAATCTGAAATCCAATAAAAAGATGTCCTGAGTTTATGTATTGAGGAAATGAATAGTTGTTTGGCAGGTTGAAGGGTCCTTTATCTCCTCCTGCTGTTGGCTAACAAGCTACCTTGGATCTGCACAGTTGGACAACAAAAGAGAAACTAGTTTCTGTTTCCATTTTTTCTGTATAAAGTTAATCTTAAACAATAGCTCCACAGACAAAAATAACATAAAAAAGCAAAGAAACACATTTTGGCAGGTGTGCTGCCCATATTTTTGCCTCAGTGCTGCAGGAAATACAGGCTAAGGTACCTAAAGTAGTTTATAAGCTTGTGCAATACATAATATAGACCTTTAAAAATTGTCACTGGCCTTGTGAACCTACTTACAACTGCTCCTATAAAGAAAAGCTCTGGGTTGAGTATGTGCCATGTATTTTAGTTACTAGCTGACAAAAATGTGTTCCAACATGCATACACACAGCCCGGTTTTTACAATGTAGACATATTTCCCTGCTGAATATCTGTTTCCTTGGAGTCCAGCAGAGGCACCCTTTTCATATGACCAAACTCCATCTGTGATCTGATACAGCTTTCTTGTCCAGCCGTGTCTTTTGAACACCACAATGACACCGCCAATGCATACTGCCTGAATAGTGAATAACATTTTTGGAGACAAAATCCATTTTTTTGTGCTGGAGCCTATTAAGGGCTGCCTAATGTAATGAGTGTGTTCCAAGGACTGACTGTTCTTCACATCGCTGCCAGGAAGCGCCGTACCTGCATCGCGCATTGCTTTGAAGAAAAATGGTCCCTGGGTTTCCACTGTTTCAAGGATCAAACAGCAGCGTCTTCTCTTGCATTATTTATCAAGCGCCCCCTCCTTCTCCCTCCCCGTCCCTCCCTGCTCACAAAAATGTACACAGCTAATGAGTACACCGCCATATTTATTACTACTGAATGATGAAGTAAATTGTTCTTTCAGCTCCTCTCCTTGGATCCTTTTTAACGCCATCTCTGCCGCACATGAGCAGTAATAAATGGCCAAGTGGGCAGGGCTGACCTCAAAAAGTTGGAGTTTAGGTGGCCCGGGATGCACCCAACCAAATGTGTGTGTCTCAGTGTAACATTCACTAACAATACGTTTAGGCTGCTGTCCAAGGAAGCATTATGGATGAGGGTTTCTTGTGCTGCGTTAGTCAAGTCAGGAGCTATCCGTTCTGGCAGAGTGGATCTGAGTCACTTTCCGAGCACAAAGTCTTGCATCATTGAGTCGATCGGGCGAGTTATTTAGCCAGGCGATGTAAATGAGCTCTGCCACTGTTTATCTCATTTGAATAAACTACATCTTTAGAAACAGCTAATTCAAGACATTGTCAGCATTCGAGTTTAAATGTGCACTTTGAAATGATATCGTCTGAAAAGTTCAAATTTGGAAATTAAAGTGGTAAAATGAAGCGTAATTTAAACCAGTATGACTGTTATTCCTGTCTCCGTCAGAGAATCATTGCCTGCTACTAGGGATGGCAAGACCAAGGTTAATAAGTAAATAAGTAATAATCATGATTATTTTAGAAGCAAAAACAAGTAAATTCAATTTATACAGTTTTGTATTCATATTTACACAAAAGCAAACCTTACCTGCTTTCTTCTATAGCTGGTTGTCACATAAATTCATGGAATTAAACTTTCTGAATGATAACAGTGGTCATCTGTGTAAATGGAAGAACATTAAGAATTCCACAGTTGTTTTGTTAGGGAGTTAATCAGTATTAAATCATTAAATTATTAAAGGTCCTATATCATGCAAAATTTACTTTTGACTTTTAAGCCATGTTAGAATTAAATGCTGTTACCTCATTAAAACATACCCAGAGTGGTGTTTTGTTTCATCCACATATGTTTGAGTAATCCTTTATTTGTCTGTTTACATGTCCAAAACTCAAAACACAACACACAACCTTGTGATGTCATGCAGTGGTAATTTTCATGTTTACAGCTACCTGTTACCTTTAGTTAAGCAGAGATTGGCAATTCCAAGGTTGAAATTATCCAACTGATTCTAGTGAAGGTGTATGGTGCTTAAAAACAGAGCACTTCCTCTTTCACCACATGACATCACAAGGTGTGACAAGTGTTTTTTGTTTTTTTTTTCATTTGAGAGACAAACTCAGTCTAAATGTGCAGGATTTGTATATTAAATATGTTATATGAAACAAAACACAACTCCAGGTATGTTTGTGATGAGGAAACAACATTATATCAGCAATTAGTGTAATATGGACTAAAATTATCTCAGTAAAATAACAAAAATGTGATATTTTGTCATCCCTACCTGCTATCTTTAATTCTCAACCATTAACCCCTGCAGCCACTATTCCCTTCTAACTACCACTGGACTGTATATTTATATAATGGTAGTTACTATTTTACACATGAGTATAAATTACCACAATCATCAGCTAACCTTTATTGTTGTTCATCTTTCATTGCATTAACCAGACATACTGAAACATGAATGTAGACTAAACAAAATGTAGACTTGGCTAATCTGGTGCTGGCTTGTGTGTGGGTGTGTGGCGTTGTTTTGAAGAGCCCTATCCTCTTGGGCCTCCCAGCAGCGTGCAGCAGCTGGACTAGATACCACTTTATCTGCACTTGGCAGCGGCACAGCAGGTAGAGCCCTAATGGACATCACAGGCTCCAAAAGTGAACTTGTTTGCTGCTGTTTGAGGCGGCGAGCAGAGATAGCGTCGCGGTTAGCTCGGCTCAGCGCGGAGTGTGTGTTTTCCGATGCCTATCTGGGCCCCTTTAAGACGTCTGGGGGCCTCCCGAGGCTCCCTGCGGGGCCGCCCGGAGAAGAACCCAACCGGGCCTGTAATCTACCCCCCCGCCGCCCCGCACCGCCGCCGCTGCGCTCTCCTCTGCCTTAATCCAATCACTCCCCTGCCATGGTGGGACAGGCACAGCGCTAATCCAGTTTACACAGCAACACACAAAAAAGCGCCCCAGCCTCATCCCTCAGTCCCCGCCGCGCAGTGCCATCCTCTCCGTGTGACATTGAGTGAGAACGATGAGGGTAATTACAGGGGCAATTATTTTATTTTTATTATGTGCTCAAACCTTCTATTTTTTTTTCTTTTTTCCCCCATGTTCCGAGATAATTGCAATGGCCTTGTCACCAAAACCCAAGGTGATGTTGGGGAGTCATTAGGGGAACAGCAAGCCAGTTTGTTACCCGTGCGCCCATTCCCAGTCATTAGCATGCGTGCAGTGGGCAGTGCGGGGCTCAGATAAGTCATTTAGCCTAACACGAACTTAATTAATTTTGTTTAATCTTTGCCGAGCTCCACAGGGGGACACATTGTATACCAGCCCTTAACCTACTCCGTCGCACCGCATTGCCCACCTACCGTACTCTGGCCCCTAAGAGGAGGTTTTACACGCTGCACGGCTCACTCCAGCATCCATATTGGAGTAATGTTGTGTACAATAGCACGTCGTTTCACATCGAATGAGACCAGGTGGTGGATAAGCACTCTTCATTTGGCCCGCGTGTTTGGCAGGACCAGGCCTGGTAAAAATCTCACGTGTAGTTAACTCCTTATCAGGAAACCATCCCCGTTGTATCTTTATGTTAATTACTACATTATGTGCCCTAAGAATCCAACATCTCCCACTGCAGGGGTGAACACAAAAACATGCAGGATGTGGAGCCAGGAAGTAAGCAGGAGGCAGAAAACAAGGAGCTAAAGAAAAGGAGTGTTTTGGTGTTTGAAATGCAGCTAATACTCCAGGTGGCCTCGGGCTGGTATAGACTTGTGACTATAGGGGAAAAATGACACACTGTTTACCTCTACATGAAAACTGTAAAGTGTTGTGCAGAATGGTTAACCTTAGGGAGGTTAGAAAACTTCTGATAGTTTGGGATAGCCAGGTAAATGAATGCAAATGTATGGGTGTAATGTTCGACAAAAATACAATATGTTACAGTGCTCAATTTCCTTAAAGGGCCCATACCTACTTTTTTCCCCAGGTGTTTGAGCATATTCTGTCTCACCCCTGTACAGATATATTGTATAAGCAGCTCTGGTAGGTCAAAATATGCTGTGTACTGTCTGAATCTGTTTATAGAGTGTTTTATTGTTTGGCCGTTAGCATGCTAGTTGTTGTTAGCCTTACAGCAGGGATCTCCAACCTGTAGCTTTGGAGCCAACAATAACTCAAAGGATTTCAGAGTTATATGTATTGCGCTTAATAACTTGAATTGGATTTATTTGATTGTAAATGTATAATTTTGATGCCTAACTTGTACAGTAATAAATGGTTTATGTTTAATAGGCATCTAACTGTACCCCGCCGAAAGCTTGCCATAGCTCTTCTACAATTTCTTGCAACCGCTAAAATAAGTAGCTCTTTGGCATTTTTGTTTCATAAAAGTAGCTCATCTGAGGAAAAAGGTTGGAGACCCCTGCCTTACACTGACTGTAAAACTCTACTCTGGCCTCTGAAAGTGCATAGACCTTTTTCACAACAGCCAGAAGTGCCCCGCTGTAGGTTTGCAGGACTTCCAGTTAATGGTTTTCTATGGTGAAATATCTGTAGAAATGTCTTGCGTATTTTCCACCAGCTTCATAAATCTGCCTACCCCATCACCAAATCTTCATCCAACAAGGTCGACAAAGAACATATTCTGTCCATGAAGAATTTATCCACAACTATCGAGGTAAGAAGCACAAAAATGTAAAGGCTAACAACGACTAGCATTAGTGAACTACTCCTCAGCAAAACTAGTGTTATGGCCATCAATAAAACATAAGTAATAAGTAATTTGTTAATAAGTAACTTGTTAAATCAGACTGATTCTAGAATTAAAAAAATAATAATAATTTCATGATGTAGCTATTAGCACAGATAGATAGATTTGTGCAGTTCGGATGCAATAGATGTTCACAGATTTGCATTTAAACTGCACAAACCTCTCTGTCTATGCTAATATCTACAACATGAAATACATTTTTAGTCAATTTGAAGTAAAAAAATCAATAATCAGTCTGAGTTAACAAGTTATTTATGTTTTATTCATGACCATAGCATTAGTTTTGTTAAGGAGTAGTTCACTAATGCTAGTCGTTGTTAGCCTTTACATTTTTGTCCTTCTTACCTTGATAGTTGTAAGACATTTCTACAGATATTTTGCCAGAGAAAAGCATTAACCAGAAGTGGCGTTTATCATACATCGTGACTTGTTGTGAAAAAGATCTATTGTGGTGAATAATTAAGATGCACAGAAAGTACAGGGTAACTCTTGTAACTATGGGCTACTGCAATCCATATGAAATGAACTAGTTCTGTTTTTCACATACAGCACCTTTACCCGTACTTTTTTTTTTATTTGCTGAACTGTTTTAAAATGTTTTTCTAGTTTAAACATGTATTTTTCAATTTAAAGTTGCACTGTGTAACTTTTGGTGGAGAGGCCGTGACCAGCTTCATTCCATGGAGGTGTTGCCTGGAATCTTCCACAGTATGGCATTACACTTATTTATCTCTATGGAGACAGCAGGTGATGCCATAGGGCAGAGTTACATGTCAGATCTGTGGAGAGAGGAGCCCACTCACAGTAAGAATGTAAGTTTTTTGATCAATACTCATAGTCATTGAGTAAATGCAAAGTGGATACATTTAATGCCATACCCGGACATTCCAGACAAAGCAATATTTCCATGGAGACAGATGGCAGACTCTCCAGGAAAAGTTAAGCATTGTGCCTTTAAAGTATTTTATCAGATTTTAATGGTTTAATAGTTTGTAAGTGCACTGTCCTTATTCATTCACTCGCAATGTTACAGAAGACTCACTTACTTTGAATTTTCTGTTTCTAGAGGGTTTCACCTTCACCTTACCTCATACTTTATGGACGTGCGTTGTCCCAATTTATGTGTGGCTTGTCAATTTTATTGGCAGCTGAGCTATTTTTGACATCAACCTGTCCAGAGACTGCAGGTAGAAGTGACATAGCTATAACCTGGCATGGCAACATAAAGAAGTACAAAAATAAATAAATTACACAGACCCCCAAGACCGAATTCTAGCCTTGTTAATGCTCCAGTCATCTGTAGCAAAACAGCAAACAGTTGTCAGTATTTTAATGTACTGGACTGGATTTAGGATATTTATTCTTTATAAAAGGTCAAAACATGGGCAAAAAGAAATAATGAATGTATGGTGCCTTGATCTAGGATTTCTTAAAGTTTATGTTGGGCCTAGCAGTTACAGCCCCAAAGGTCAGTAAAAGAACAAATTAGTTTCACTGGATTCTTTGCTAATGTCAGAAGAAAGGATTTTTCAGCTCAGTGGATAGAGTCTTACCCCCTAAATCCAATTAAACATCACTACTCATCCCAACTTTCACCATTGCGAGATAGGGCCGTAGGGCTGAGGTCTGAGCTGTCCTGGCAAATTTACACCCAACGCTCTTTAATCATTGTTGTTTTTAGCTGTTAACTGAGCCCACGAAATGTTATAATATTTTCTCAAATGCCAAAAATGAATATATTTGGTTCTCATAATCACCAGTCCAGTCCATCACAGATTCATTTCTGACACAACTAAAACAGGCAAGGCATTTCTTACTTTTCATATTCCTGCTGATCCTCATGCAGATTAGTTGCCTGAAGATTAAACGAAAGGGCACATATTATTCTATTTTCTGATATTATAATGTTGTCTCCTCATCAAAAACATACCTGGAGTTGTGTTTTGTTTCATTCACACACATTTAACACTAGGGATGTAACAATAACCTAAATATCATGATATCGTATTGTCAAAATTCTCACAATAATATCGTTACCTGTCATGATATATTGAATCACAAGTTTCTTTGCTTAAATACATGGTTCTATAGAAACAACAGCTTATAAACATAGGGAACTACATATCCCATGATTCATTTCAGTGCAGACAATATGAAGAAATAATGTTTATAAAGGATTATTCAAACATGTGTAAATGAAAAACGAAACAAAACACAACTCCAGATATGTTTCTGATGAGGTAACAACATTATAACATGGCTTAAAGCTCACAAGAAATAATTTAGTGTAATATAGAACTTTTAAGCATTCCTACATATCAGAGATGGACATGTAAACATTTAAAATCATATCATTTAATGTACTAGCTGGAGGCTGTTGATGAAGTTGCGTTCAAGAAGCAGAGGATTTTTTGGCACCCACATATTTTTCCTTTGAACATGCAGAAGATTTATCTGCTGTGCCAGACTGATGCATAGTGATTGTGACTTTCCAAAAGATATGTGTAACGGGCGCTCAACAAAACTGCAGCTAATTAGCACGACTCGAGTAGATTTTTCAGCATGCCAAACAGCACTCTGGGTTGAAGACGCACAGATGTTGAGGATGGTAAATGGAGTTGGGAGAAGGGCTTATTATGATTAAATGGATCTGATTGTTTTGTAACCCAAAGGTGTGGAGTGGGGAAGCAGTGGGACGCAAACGCAGCTACGAGAGGAGAGCTATGCTAATGAACATTTGCTGCTGAATGGCACACGTGTGGTGGCAAATAAATCATAGTATTATGGATAAATACGGAGGATTGAAAGGATTGACACGTACGTATTTGTTGTAGAAATGACATGCCAGAAAAAGCACACTGCTACAGTCATGCAACATCAGTATGAATAACTTGCTGAATAAATACTGTTAAAACCACCGTTCACTGGCTACCTATCAATTTTAGAATCCATTTTAAAATTCTTGTTTTTTAAAAGATTGCATGGACACCCTCAACTTACTGAGCTCCTATAGCCCTACATGCCCAGTCCAGCTCTGGGGTCCATGGCCCAGCTGCTCCTCTTTGTCCCTCGCTGCAGACTGAGCACTAGAGAGAGAGCCTTCTCCATGGCAGCTCACAAATTTTGGAATAGTGGGTCTGTGGGTTAGTGAAGAGACAACCCCACTCACAGCAAAATACATGTTATCTAAGCATTTTAAGCAATAAAAATTGTAGTTTGATTGATTATTTTAAGCTATAACATCCTCTTAGAGTCGCCTCCACCGGAAAAGTAAGTGCACCTTTGAGCAATCCGTTGGGTTCTTTCTAAAAGGTTAAATCAAACACCTGGATTTGATACAGTGATCACATATAGTGGGCTCATACCTGTGTCATTCACTTGTTTCACACGAGCTGTGAATGTTAATCATAATTGTGATTATATCCTTGCAAATGGAATGAGTAATAGGTGATTGTTTAATTGATTAATCCCCACAGCCGCAGAAGGTTTAAGCCATAGGGACTCCCTTTCATTTCTCTGGGCTTTGAAGATCATAAAGAACCTACGCTTCATGCCAACCTTCTCCTGAACCCGTGTTTACATGCTAATAACGAAACGGCTAACGCCGCCTGATAAGAATACCATTTAAATATTCAAAGCCCTGCATGTGCTATTTACATTACCTGCTCTCAGACATCTCCTTTATGAAAGACGACCCACATGTAAATATGCACATGCACACCGCTTTGCCCATGCCATGGCTCAAAGTGATTTATTAAAACATTCTATTGTAAGCCTTGATCCAGTGCTTAATGCCAGTACTAGTGAGGAGAAAGAGATGTGAAATCTATGGCACTGCACATGATTATACGGGCAGCCCAAGTCTCCTCCATAAGTCAGCGGTTTCTGTTTGTATCAACACGCTCTAGTGCAGAAGATGTTCATGTACTATTAAATCCACAGTAGCACTTACACATGATGGACTGTTAATCCCTTCCCGACTTTGACTGTATTTCCGATTCTACACAAGAATAATCTCTGCTATGCTAATTTGCTTAAAGCATCCCTCTTTCTGCGCTAGACTTGTCACTGAGTCACATGTGTAACATGTGTAACATGTGTATTGGTACATGAAGTTATAACAATTTTAGGTTTGAATTTGTATTCCCTATAATTCTAGTTTTGAAATATTATATTTAGCATTTAAGATGAGACTTCAAAACCAGTGTACACGGTTCAGTGTACAGCAAAAATATGCTTGTTTATTTGTCGTATATCTTTTTCTACACTGACAGAATCCTCTATTTGTCACCATATGTATACACACCAAAGCCCCAGCCACAACTTTTTAGTAACATTAAAATAAAAGTATGTTTTTCACTTTGGTTGGTTTTATTGCATTGAAAAACATAGAAAAACATGTTACTTTCCTTTATATTCTGATAACACATTTTGCATTTATCCCAAACAAATTAATTTTTTTAATGGCATGACATCATTTTATCATTTATTTTCTACCCTCAGTGCTCTTCTTCCTAATGTGATTGCACAACAGGAAATGCCCCTCCCTGTTGCATGCTTATTCAACATGTTTTCTTGACTCATGTTTTCCTGTATGCATTAGCGTTGAATTCTTTGTTTTCTGTGGTAGTCTTTTTGCTCTAACCAGCCCCACTCTTGTCTTGGCAGGTTGGAGGACACACCATGCTGCCTATCCGCTGGATGCCTCCGGAGAGCATCATGTACCGGAAGTTCTCCACAGAAAGCGACGTGTGGAGCTTCGGAGTGATCTTATGGGAAATCTTCACCTACGGGAAGCAGCCGTGGTTTCAGCTGGGGAATAACGAGGTGCAGTATTTTACCACATGTACATGATACATTTGTTCATTATACGCTACATTGTATATCCGGCATTACCATATTACAGTAAAGACGGCAGAATGAACATGTAGCTCTGGGCCACTCTCTGGGTTTTATCCATGTACGCACAATATGAGTGGGAAGATTGAATGCATTTATTATGTGAGACAACCATGACAACCAGAAGAATGAAAAGAGTGTGTTTTTCGCTGAGCACTGATGAAGACACTGCACTCTGCCATATATGTGAAGAATAACCAATGAGATATTCAAATCAACACTGCCATCTTGGATCTAGTCTTTTGTGTAGTCCCTTTTTCCTGAGCCTCTCCCCTGGTCCAATGAGGTGATAAATGAATGCCTCTTTGCGAACAGACAAGATGGAGGATTACATAATACACTTGATTGGTTTGTTTCTCCAATGGAACCATGCCTTTAAATCAATACAATCCAATTACAATTGCTCTTTTAAAATGAAAATACAGGAAACAGGTATATAAAGAATAATCCCATATATGTCGTGCGTTACTTCACAAACATCCCCAATTGAAATGTCAATATGTTCTTTGGCAAATTAAAATATCCACTTCTTTCTTTCTCGTGTATAAAAACATTTCTTTGATTAAACAAGACATACTGAACTTTAGAACAAATATGAAAAAGCCTTATAGCAAAATGTGAAAATCAAAAGGCTGCTTTTCTAATGAGTTTTTAGACTTGGTATGGGAGACGGGGCTTTTAACACACTCAGATTTCTTAGCGTAGAGGGCATGATCATTCATTATAACAATGGATTTAAATGAGCCTCAGTAACAAGGGTCACTTAGGTCATTTTTCTTGCTTTTTTCCTGTTTCAATCATGATTCTATCCACATAAGAGTTAGCAGCTTTGTCAGGTTGTACAAATCAGAGTAATGGTGCACGGTATTTCCTCTGGCACACCCCAAGTCAAATCAATGGGTCTCTTAATTACTATGAAACTACGGTAGATAACTTGACTGCGTACCTGCTTTGTATCTAGGGCTGGGTATCATTAAGAAGTTGCCGATACGATACATATCTCGATACATTAGCCACGATACGATACATATCTCGATACAGTGCACCTTTGGTTCTTAAATTTCATTAGCCTATTTTTTGTATACTGAACCGGGCTGCAGTGCAATGTTAAAAGGAGGGAGGGGGAAAAAAACAACAACGTGAAATCACCTAACATGAATGAATGTCTAATTTGGAGTATGCGCAAACAATACTTTGGTTTCGAGCGCCAGCAGCAATGAATAAGCAATCTGTACAGTGGAGGAAGACGTTAGATGGATCATGGGGAAGTGTAGGTTTAATCCACAGTGGCTCTTAGATTCTAGATATAGTACCGTAGTTGGTTGGTCATTATTAGAATTGGATCTGGGGTTTTTCGCCCACATAATGGGTGCGATGTTGGTCTTAATTTTCATTTAAGTAGTCTTAAAAAGGTCTTTAAAAAGTCTTAAATATTGGGTAGTCAAACCTGGGAATACTCTGAATAAAAAATAATGGCTAAATCATGTCTGTGATATTAAAGTCTTTGTTAAACCACTTCTTGTGCAAAGTTCATATTAAACACATCAATTTTCATCACCAAAACATTGAAAATGTCAAATGTGTTGCATAAACGATGTTTCCTTCCACTAAACAAGCAACAGAACTGTAGCTGTAACAACATAATTTAGTAAAATATACCAAAAAGTTATGTTGGCGATACATCAGTACAGCAGACCACGATATCAATACTGCATCGTCACATTAAATGTTACGATATATTGATATTTCAATATTTTTTACACACCCCTATTTGTATTAGATTTTTAAGGTAACATTGCAAATGTTAAAGGTGCATTGTGCAACTTTTCTGATGCATCATCCGTCACCTGCTTGTGTTCATGGAGATGTTATTGCTTTGTCTAGAATGTTTCGGTAGAGATTAAACCTATCTATCTCAAGGGAGACAACTATAGGCTACATTACAGGTCAGATCTGTGGAGAGCCAACCCTATTCACAGAGAGAATTATTGTATTTTTAAGCATTAGAAACACCCGTAATGAATAAATGCCAGATAGATAGATGTGTTTGATGTCATACCATGGAACATTCCAGACAAAGCAATAACATCTCCATAGAGACAATCAAGTGACGGACAAGTGAAATTTCATGTGGGAACCCTCTACCGCTATGTAACTTTTCTGTTGAAGGGTCTGCAACCTACTTGTCTTCAGATATTACTTGTAGCTATTACTGCTTTGCCTAGAATATTCCACAGTATGGCATTAAACTTAACTATGTTCACGGAGACAAGCAGGTGACAATCAGGCTAAGTTACAGGTCAGATGCTCACAGGAAGAATGCTTTTTTTTCTACAAGTTTAATGCCATATTGTGAAATATTCCAGACTAAAGGATAGCATGGAGCTGTTAGTGGACTCCCCACAGTTACATAATGCACCTTAAATAGAAGTGCATAGACTTTTGAACACAAATTGCTAACAAGTGAATCGTGCACGTGTTCTTAGCATTCTGTCCTTGAATTTCTGGTTGCTTTTAGAAAGAGTTCAGTTGAGTTTATTTATTCAGACATTTCACAAAGTCTGAAAAGAGCTATGGCGTGATTTGTTATAGAACATTATGTGCTTTTTTTCAACCAGCATCTCTACTCTTCTATAATGTACCCCTTTTAGCGATGGAAGCTTACATGTACTGACCCAATCCAAACCATGTCAACAGTGGAATGGGCTTAATGTTCCACCCATTTCCTAACATTACTCACTAAGCCAGTGAACACAATTTCATTTACTAAAAGGGGAGTAATGTCAAAGAAATTCATTTAATATCGGAAACTGAAATGAAATCTGGTCAAATAACCTTCATATTATAAAATAAGTATTCGCTCCCATGACACCAATTTTCTCTTCCGTTCACGCGTATTCTTACAGTATTACAGCACATGCATTTATTGCCACAATCTTGTGTGAATGTGTCAAATTGGATGCCTCAGCTTCAATGCCTGACAAGCCTATTATCATATGGTGACAGGAGAACAAAAACACGCTGAATGAGAAATTAGGTATGTCTTTGTTGATGGCAGCCAGAGCACATGCAGGGGATGCTCCCACAAGTTTGTTTAACATTTTCGAAACAGCCGCTTTTTATTGTTCTTGACAATCGGGCTGAGTAAAACATATCGATTTGAATATGGATTAGGTTACTCTCCACAAATGAGTTTTCAGCTAGAGCCCAATTGCAAGATGCTGTGTGTGGACATTGTCTTATTGTGTGGCTGTTATAGTCTGAGACACTATTTGTTTTTGCTTGTGCGCTGTGGTGTTAAAATCAACAAGGGAGGTTTTAAAAGTTAGAGTTGAACAAAGTGGCTTTTCCAACATTTGCATCCTACGCTCTCACTAACTCCACATTGTCTGGTTTTCATATTGTCATGATCCTGCCTATATACTTACTTTTTTCGTGTTGTATATTCCAACCATTTCAATGTAAACTATTCAAAACATCTCAATGCGAGGTGTCATCCTTGTTGGGTGTGAAAACTTGTTTTTTCTTCTTAGTGCCACTGTTTCTCAACAAAAAAAAAAAAAAGTAGAATCTCAACTATCTTCGTTTTCATATACATTTTAATATATCTGACACATTGTTCCAGCCTGGTGGCTCTATCCACTTCATTCCTGGCAGAGGAAGCAGTTGTTCCCAGAACACAAGAGAACTACCAGATAATAATTGAATAAACTGTACACCTGATCTTTGTCTCAGCCAGGAGGAAGTCAGATTTTGCCACAGACGCTAGTATATCACAGACCTGGGCATGCAGCCCTTTAATCTGGCCCCTGGCAGGTTTAAGTTAATAATTATTATAGTGCAGTAATAGACCTATATTTTACAGAAATTAGCTCACCAACGATCATGTTGGTCTAGCCAGCTTTCATTTACCTGAAGATGGTGCGCTGTTAGCAGGCTAGGAATGATTAGCATAACCTCTGATATGTTGAGAACCCATCTAGGATTGGCACCATAACCAAATATAGAGTTTAATATGTTGCTTAATTAAATAAAGACAATAAATGATATCAATGAAACTAATTTATGCCACTGACACAATCACCCAAGAGACAATTATACCACAGAAACTTCTAAATGTACAATACACTGTAGTACTTAGTTTGCATGTGCAATGAGTGATTAAAGTTATTCATTCATCCTTTTACAGCACAAATCTTATATAGCCTAAATATAACCACAAATTTCCCAGTAATGCAAAGGAAATGTACACATGATATATTCTTCCAGCTTTTGTACATTGAATGGTAAACTAAACTATTACTTGTCCCAATTTGAAAATAGTAAAAATCAGGTACACACCTTTAAGTATCAGAACATCATCTAGATCCAAATCTACTCTGAGCTGTTTTTGTTTGGTCCAAATGACAGACTCTGACTTGACAGTTGTACAGCCATCATTAGCCAAGGCCATGTGGCTGCACTGCTCTGGCCCACACTAAACACCAGAAGCAGCATGTTTTAAAAAGGAAAACAGAATTTAAAGTTTGTGTATAATCCTTCCGTCAGACAGAGGCCCAAACAACCCGACAGCGGTGGGGCAATTCCATTAGCGTCTTTGTGAAGCTAATTAGAGCAGCCGCCCTAAACCAAATGATCAGTGCCTTGTTAGCAGCATGCCCAATATCCACCAGCACACATGTTCAAATAACAGTGAAATTCTGGCTTGGGGAGGGAAAGAAAACGCTGTCTCTCTTCAAATATTGCACAAATTTAAGAGTGAATGAATGCAGTTTATTTCTTTCATCTGGCTTTCATTAGTTCAAAGCTCAGAGGACAGCTCGCCTGGCGTCACTGCTTTCTCATTACCGGCAAACACAAGCAATCAGTGAGCGAAAGTTGCGGCGTCTCACTCTGCTGCCTCTGTTTCTCTCTCTATATCTCCCCCTGCAGGTCATCGAGTGCATAACCCAGGGCCGTGTTCTGGAGAGGCCACGGATCTGCCCCAAGGAGGTGTACGACGTCATGCTCGGCTGCTGGCAAAGGGAGCCCCAACAAAGGCTCAATATCAAGGACATTCAGAAAGTCCTGTTTGCCATGGGGAAAGCGACGCCGGTCTACCTGGATATCCTGGGCTAGCACTGAGCTTTTTATTTTTGGAATTCTCTGTTAGACTGAAAGGCAGACAGGGGTCCCACAGAATCCAGGAATAACCAAACCAACCTGCTCCACTGTCAAAACACCTACAAAGTTTGGGAAAGGACTTAAGTGCCTGCAACACTTTTGGATATAGTGGATTAAAACATATTCAAAAAAAACATGCACTTTTACATTTGTTTACTTAAGATGTACAGCTTTGGAGAAGACTTTTCTGTTCTTTTGTTCTTCAAAAACTACGAAAACACAAAAGCGGGAGATAAAAAGGGAAGTTATGCTACTTGCAATAGGAAAATGGCCACCGTTTGATTCAAGAGAGGACACATCAGAGTTTAATCTATCTTGGGTTTGGTTTTATGAATATATAGAGAAATATGACATATATTTTATATTTATTTGTTTTGGAAGTCGAAGGTTCTGCCATGTGTGTTGCAAAAGGGCTCTGGCCCATTCTGAACACATCACTTGACAACAAACTCGTGGCAGGGACTGAATGGAAGCCTTACTTGCACTCTGATTGGCTGAAACACTGGATGGTAAACAGGAAGTACTAACACTGAGGACTACCCAATCAGACAAGCGACAAATCTATTTTAATTTAAAGCTAATGTACATATTGTAAAATTCTATGTGTCAAAATTATGTTAACTTATTTTTACGATTTTTTTTCTTTTTGTTTTTTTGTTTCTGACTGTGATCTGGTTGGCTACAAAGTATAAAAGCTACAGTGTTCTTTTTTTTTTTTTTAATGCTATTCTAAAAGGAGCGTACTCTTGGGAAATTACCTGTGTCAGTATTGATAAGTTGTCAATATGGTGAACGGTGGTAAAAAACAGCGGCTCATCGATTGAGAAAGACTGCAATGGATTATGGAATACAATCAGAGCCGCCCTTTGGAAAACAACACCTTTTCTCCCCCATCGTCTTCACTTTCCACCTCCATTTGCTTTTTATGGCTAACGTTGATGACACCACACCCCCTTTTTCAACACACGTTTAGAGGAACAGACTGGAGCTATTTTTGTGTGCTTTTTTTTTTTTTTTTTTTGCTCTTGAGAAAAAGTGTGAATCACCTTTTCCATTGCAGGTGTTTAAGCGTTCCTGTCACACCATCAAAGTTGTGTCTCTAATTAGAACTCACAATGTTTTGATCCTGGAAATCATCGTCATATTATTTTTGCACTTGTGGCCTTTGCACGTTTAGGGACATTTTTACATCAACAAATTTGATAAAAATGTGTTCTTTTACAACCCGAAAACCACTGATAGTTTGGTAGTGTTGTCATACATACATTCAACGTGGATCTACTGATTGTATGCTGTTAGATATTTGTTTTTATTTTAAAGACAAAATGTGGTTGGAAAACGTGAATGGTGAAATTTCAAGGGAAACATCTGTTAATTATTAATAAAAATGAGTTTCTGTTTTGCAAAGAGAATCTGCTAAATTTTCTCAGACGCTAAATGATGACCTCAGGCAACCATTCTATCTTATGTTGTATCTGGAGATTTTGGGCAAAACGCTTCACATCTTTGAGGATTCGGCTCTTGACTCAAATCCGTGATGTTGTCTCTGCTGTCACCCCTCGGGATTGTGTAAATCATTAATGACCATCCATTTATGTCAATGTCTTTTATAGAAAAAGCAGCAACAAAAATCCACTGCGTTACCCAAAACGTTGAGTTTCTTGTGTATTCTCTGTGGTAAAAAGGTTTAAGACATTTCGACACAGCATTTGCAGGGTATTGTAATCCTTTTCATAGTGATTTGAATATTGTTTCTGAGTTTACATTTTACTTTGTTTATTTTTCATTTCTTGGATGAACTAACTGAACACTTTTTGAAGCAAAGTTGGCATATTACCATGTACATGTTACAGAATATAAAATGTGGTATAATAACTGCAGTATATAAAATACTGATATTCCATGATAGATCTTTGTATTAATGTGACTCTCTTAAGAAAATGTCTTTAAACAATCAAAAGCGACCGATCTCTTTTTCCATTTTGTCTTGTCTTATAAAGAGTGTGATTTGTAATACATTTTGTCTCAGTTCAAATCTATCAGGATGTTCTACAAGAGGGTGTTCCCGACATGTGTGGATGTCTATTTTTAATCCTACAAAAAGTGAAACTGAAACTAGCCCGTATTCTGAAATGTCCACAGAGTCTTATTAAGTCATCTAGTGAACCATAAGCACCTCTTTAATATTTTAAAGCTGTCCAGAAGTCTACTATGAGCATATTGTAAACTGGCCAAAACTTCAACAAAATTCTACAGGGCCATTTAACTTTAGAGCCAGTAAAGTAGTTTTTATTAGCTGTTGGCAGATATGACCCATTGAGAACCTTTCATAAACCTGGCTTACCACCATCACCTCACAGCAAAGTTCAAATCCAGGACAGTTTTATGTTGCGATGTCTTTTGTCACCTGTGGGCACATGTAGGATGAACAACCACACAATTAACATCAGAATTCAAATATGGACGCTCCTTCCCAGTGCCTTGAAGCTGGGGTACCTGATGGAGACTGTGGAAGGAGGAAATAGGTATTTAAATCTGTCCAACTAATCTCTCGCTCTCTCAAACCCTTTGGCACATCGTTGTTATTCACATCCATCAGTAATCAGGAGCGTACATGGTTTAAGAACAGCTTTTTAAAGACAGTAAGGTGAAACTGGAGTGGACCACCCTCCTCAAACAGCCAATCAGAGCGCTGCTTACGGCTTTTACTTTTTACTAAAATACAAATATTATTAGCTGCACAGTACACAGCGGTCTCATTTTTCTCCAGTACTGCTTTTACAATTTACTATTTGGGAGAAAACACAGAATTTATCCATTTACAAAAAAGAAAAGAAAAGCAGGGTACCCCAGCTTTAATTTATTAGATTCATGAGTCCAGGTTTCAGCATGTTTTATTCCTGTTTTTGTCCCGATTTTTTTGTCTTGTTCCAGCCCTTGTGTTACCTGAAGTTATTTCTTGTGAAAATCTTGAGAATTAGAGATGGGAGTATCGACATATTGATACTGACTTGTGCAAATGGTAATATGAGTAGTGTTATGCTAATTAACATCTGCAAATTTGAATGTTGCCATACATTTTAGACATGTAAAGGCTATTACTTCATTGTTTCGTGCCAAATGCCTTTCACCAGCAACATTTTGGATTGGCCCATCTGGTGTTCTGTTTTTCCTTTAGAGCCTATTTTAAGCCCTTTTGTATACATTTATTTAAATTTCTTCACCCTTAAGATTAGACTGGTCCTGTACCAACACCAGAAATGTTGGTATCACCCATACCTACGGAAAATAATGATTAAAGATGGTGAAATGATTATGTTATAACCTGGACCAAGATGGATATTTTCTAGTCACAGTTGCTCAACAACATCTTACAAACTTCTAATCTAAATCACTACATTGTTGCAAAATTAAAAGAGAAGAAAACAAATAATCAAGTTATTCTATTTGTAAAGATAAACTGTGAAATCTGGCTCCAAGATGTTAGCCACAAGTCCCTGAAGTCAATACTAGCACTTGCTCCAGATGCGATGTCGGCGGTTCATTGACTTCCAGACAGCTTAGTAACACAATTTGGGAATGGTTGCAACTGCCTGTTTTACCTCCAAAAATTAACATTACATCTGGATATACAATTGAATAACTACCAGAATCTAGAGCGATATAATATATATTTCAGGACACTGGCCATTACAGCTCATAATGGCCCATGGTAACCTCATCTCCTTTACTTGTCCGGATATCGAACAGTGACCAGCACTCTATTGTTCTGACGAGTCTTTTAAATACGACTAGAAAATGGAGACGCGGTCAGAGCCTGGAGATTTGAGGTCAGTAGGCAGAGTGTTATGATGCAGGGTGTGTAATTGTTTATTGATTTACATTTACACAGTGTTTTGTAGCCATTGCCTTCTCTCTGAGGGTTTGGTGGGCTGGTCCTGCTTGTGTGAGTCTTTGGATAAGGACACATAATGGTTGAAAGTACATGTACACATAATGTATATGTAAAGTATTGCTCTGTAAAGAAAGACAAATTTTAGCAAACTGCAGGCAAAGATTTGAGCAGCTACTTTGTCATCCACTAACAATATAACATGGAAATAGGTCTGGGGAATGTGCCAAAAATGAATCATCAGTTCTCATACTGAACAATTAAAATTTTTTATTTCATTTAATTTTATTTTGGCTCATTAAAAACAATAAAAGCTTTCAGTTTTCATTTCCTGAATACAAAACAATACAGACTTTTAATCACGGCCATTTAGCACAAACCATTGCTTCCTCTTAAGTATGAAACGACATGCTTTTACTGACACAGGATTGGCTGTAGACCTCCCCATTAAAATGACTCATAGCAGTGACAATTAGAAATGAGTGAATCTCAATCTTGATTAAAATAGCTTTAATTGCACAGCTATAATGGAAATAACTATTTAAAGAAAAGGCCATTGGAAGTACTTGGATATTCACATGTTGTGGGTAGAGTTGTGGTTAATTGGGAACTGTATATTAGCAATCTACACAGACTATAGTGGATTGGCATTCTCAAGGGGATCTTACAGGGTTCCTTTACAGAGAAAGTGTTAACAAAATATGCCTAAAACCTGTTGAAACAAATGTATTTTACAAATGAATAATGAAAGTGTATTATGCTCTGACCAGTACCCATGTAGTTCTGAGGTCCTTTGTCGTGTTACCAAACCTTATCTTTCACAATGTAATCTATATTATCACTTTTAGAGTATCATACCCTAAAGGTAAAGCAATAGTGCACACCTTATTGACCACTAATGGCAGGTACTCTGTTGATACCAGACAAGGTGTCCCTATATCACCATAGTTATTTGTATGCGCGCCATCTCCATTATCACTGAAAAAGTAAGTTTTGGTGGATTTTTTGGGTTGGTATAGTACTAATATTCAAATGTAATTCTTAGTTATGTAACAATATGCAAATCCCACGGTACAATACTGTCACAATAGTCATTTCACGGTACAATTTATTGCGATATTGTGGAGATGCCAACAGGATTGAATAAAACGTTTTCTTTTTAAACGTCTTTGGTGCTATATTACAGTCACATTCCAAATAATTAATAATTCAGTTTTTTAGCTGTTGCTACAATAAAATGATACATTTAAAGGTGCACAATGTAATTTTTTTAGTGGAGGGTCCATTTCCTGTTTACCTGTATTGAAACGTTATTGCTTTGTCTAGAATGTTCTATGGTAAGGCATTAATTTAACACATGTCACATCAGTCAGCTAAACTTCAGGTCAGATCTGTGGAAAGTTGACCCCATTCACAGTGAGATTTCCTGTTTTTTGGACATTAAAACACCAGCAATTGAATAAATGCAAGATATATCAGTTTAATGCCAGCCCCTGGTACAACAATAACATCTCCATGGAGACAAACCAGTGGAGGACCCTCAACTAAAAAAGTTACCCAGTGCGAAATTAAGCAATGAAATTTATAATTTGATATACTGTGACAACCCATGATATTACTGTTAGACTTTTGACATTACGATATCACAATATTTTGCTTACTGTTCCATCCCTAGTAACCTTGCAAATCAACCAAAGTAAAAATAAAATGGAGCATGTTGCTAAGTACATTTTTAAAAGTTACCAAAACTTTTTAAAAAGTTACAATCACTTCCAAAAGAACTTTTTAAAAACTTACAACCATTTCCAAAAGAACTAGACAGATGTCCTTCACGAGATCCATTTCCTCAGCGGCCCCATTCAGTCAGACTTCATTACACATTAAGCCTCTGTAATCCTGTAAATTCAACACAGATCTTCTCACAGTCCAGTGGCTATCTTTTCTGTAAATTATCCAATTCTCCATGTGTGTGTCCGGACATGTCTCTGGCTGCCAAAATGGAAAACGACAAACAAGATCAACCCAATCCACAAAACAATTTTACAGTTGGGCAGCAACAGGGGCCATGCGCGCAATGACTAGAGTAAATGTCTGTATTTGTGCAAGTGAAGGTTCCAAAAGGGCTGTAATGATGGAAAATACGGCTACTTTTCATACCAATTCAACAGCGAAAGGTAGAGTGCTGAAAAATGTACACTTGTTTTGATCATAGCTTTTAAATAACTAGAACTCATCAAGGACAAACAATGCACAAACAAATTCACTAATTAGAATCCTTCCTACCAGGTATACGGACATAAAAGCTTTGCAATTGCCAGTATTCATTTTGTAACACGTAATTAGGCTACATTTATTTTTACACTGCACTAAATTTAAAATAGATGGTCTTTATATTCAAACTGCTCATTACTTTGAGTTGAGAGCATCAAAGTTTTTGGTCACTTTTTAGCCCTTTAATATGTCTGTGTGATGCCAAAGTAAGAATAAATCTTTGGTAACGGGACACTGTGGCAAACCTGATGTAAGTGAGTGTTGGTTTTCATCCTATTATAGATGATCTTTACCTCACAATGATAAAAAAGAGGATGGCAGAAATACACAGGGACACATATATCTTGTGCTAGTACATTATTTTTACCTTTGAGGTCACATTATTCTCAGAATATATGTGAGCCTTGGGCAGAGATTGTGCTGTGAGTGGTGTTTTTGAGCGCTTTTCTTCTTGTGTGCCAGGATTGCTTATCAGCAAGTGCTGCATCACAGCCCAGCCATTTGAGTGACAATGAAAACCTACAGATCCCTACAATGCTTTTAAAAGTGCATTCACCTTCAAGTATTGCAGTTGGAGTGTTTGAGGCGGCCTTGTCTGTGTCTTTTAAAGATACAAAATGACTACAAGGAAATGAGTCACTCTCCACACCAAAGATGGTGCGTCGCATTTCATCAAAATAATCCTGAACTGTATTCATCTGTGTCAAGGCGCTCTGGAAAGGCAGGTATTGAAGTTCAATAATAAGTGAGGCGGCTTTAGAGAAACACAAGGACAGGAAATAGAGAACTGCATCTGCTCCTCAGTGTCGAGATGAGCTCATTTGTGAGGAGAGGCTTGAGCAAACAAAAAGACACAACCGCCAAGGCTTATTATATAATCCGCCTTTCTTTAAGCACATGCACATGGATATGTACTGACCTTGAATGTGAAATTGCGTGCTGCTATTTGATCAAAAATGCTTGCTTCCTTTTGATGAAGTTGAAAAATGGTAATCTTTTGTTCTGCGTCAAAGCGGTCTCCAGCGCTATCGCACTGTAAACAGTATTTTTTTGGAGTCGCTCAACCTCACCGCGCTACCTCCTCACCACCCGGGGAGAGCGCCTTTCGCTAATCCCCACGGCATTTTTATCAAGTGAGATAGAATAGAGCCTTCAGTCCCCAGAAGACAAGCCAGGTTTTTATCTCCTCCTATCTCCCACCACTGCACCTTTCCTTGTCTCCCCAGTGCAAGGAGACCTGTTAACTGTTTACTCCCTGCCAGTACATGCTCTAGTGGGTGTACATTTGAAACATGAAAGGCAACTGAACAAAATGGGAAATTTCCACTCCATTTGCCAATGCATGCAGTGACCCAGATAAAGAGTGCGGTATCACTGATGACGCCAATAAAGATGCATTCATACCACAAGACTCCCCTTTAATTAGGTCGATTTGTAGGTGGAAAAAAGAATAAATGAATTTTACCAAATGCAAAAAAGGTGGTACGCTGGAAGGATTAGACAGCCGTGTGTGACGGGTGGGGGAGGCGAGGCGCTGAAGGTTTCCCTGGGTTAAGTGACTTCACAGTTGAGGCAACGGGTGACAATTACCAACCAAATGAGATTTTCTGGCTTCAGGTGCCGGCTAAATGTGCTATTTGGTCAAAGTAATTGTAAAAGGGTCAAGTGGGCGAGGGTAGCTTAAATACGATACGGCTGTTTGGCCATCTTTATTGAGGGACCTACAGTGTACTTCACACCATGGACAGTATTTGAAAACGTTTTAACAGTTTTTGACAAGGTTTAATTGGTGTAATTAATTCTTTTGGCCATGTTTTTTCAACTGCTGAAGGATTTGAAAATGAAACAGCAAACAGGTGTATGGTTAAATGGTTTGAATGTGTGTGGTGTAAAACAGTTTGACTTTAGTGATCCTATTCAGTTTGGCTACATTTTGTAATAATATGAAACTTGCCTCCGAAATAGACCAATATATATTTTCATTATGTGCATCGTTACTGTGAACGGGCTCATATTTCCACAAAACTGACTCTTATTTGGCCTCTTTCTTTCCATGGAAATGTTGGCTGTAATATTCTGCAATATGGAATACAAATTATCTATATGGACAGTGTTACGAAGTGTGGTCTTAGTGTTCTATTTTTGTGAAATCATGCAGTCTATTTTTCACTCTCAGAAAGTTATATTCTATCACTTTAAGTAAGGACAAGATGTTACAGAGCCTAAAACTAAAGATTCATAAAGCTATAAATAAATAAATAAGGACCCAGACGTATTAAAAAAATCTATGGCACATCTCAAAATGATTATTTAACCACTTGTCTAGACTTTCACTAAGGCGAGTAAGAGTCTTTAATATTTAAAATGTCAGAACAAGAGATCAAGATCTGATATATTTTATAAAAATTAGAACATATTTGGCAGTATTTAGGATCTCAATCAGTCCAAATCCAGAAATCTTAATTATTAACCATTTACAAGGTTCAGCACACATGAGGAAAATGATCTTGTGAGTTTTAGTTTATTGTTAATTTTTGTTTGTATTTGGATTAGACAAAAAATTGTTAAATGCTGGTGAGTTAAATTTTTTGAGAAGCCATAGTTCCAAAAAGCCATGCTACAAAGACAGCATCAAATTAAATAAATCTAAAATTTTAAGGACCGGGATTGAAGTGTAGCACGCAATTTATGTATTACAAATAATATCAAAAAGTCATCTTGACCTGTAGGACCCAGCCTTGTAGCTCTTCAGTCTTGTTCCACCCCTACAAGGACACAGCTTTCACTTCATACCCACACTGTACCCATTTGTAAAAGACGCACGTTTTAGTTTTTGTGTTTTTTTCTGATGCAAAATGAGGTGGAAAATCAGACTAAAGTTCAGGGGAAGCAGTGAAGCCAGCTGAGTTTACAGGTCAGCAGCGTGCCTGGAGGAATGCATCCGTACGACACAAGTGAGACACCAACCAACCCCTCCTGTTCATAGTGAAGACAACTGCCCTGTGGCACATCCAGTTTCCAGGAGAGACGTGCTGTGCCACCTCCCAGCACCAAGGGGGCTCACTCAGCAGGCACTGACATATTAACCTCTGATTGTCAAGGTAAATTTGTACTAGAAGCTATGGTCTCATTAGAATGCATAGTCTCAGCTCTGGTCCAACAGCGTGGATAGGTACTCTGACTACCCCAGCTGTCACTCGGCGGGCGGCAGAGAGGAGAGCTGGAGGGACATGACCTGCACTTTTAACCCCACTGTGACCACGTGGCCTCATTTTCCTGTGACTGCAGCAGACATGTCACACAGCTGGAGAAATACCGAAGGCAAATCACAGTGAGGTGTGCGTACAAGCCTGCTTCACTGACTATGGATCTCTGTATGCATTAAACTGTTGCAAAAATATTGACTATAAAGTGGGAAAGGTTTAAAATGCCATTATTAGTACACCTTATTTTTGGCTAATATTTAAGCTGTTTTAAAATGATGCCATCTTTACAGGACATCATTGTAATTTGGAAGGGAGAACCTGTCAGGAGCAAAACTGATATGTGTCCAGTGACTCCAGTTCTACACTTTATCAGTTGGGATTACTCTCTGAAAGCAACTGGGAAAGGTGGAACATTCAGATAAATATTTCATATAACTGGACAAAGTGCCACTACAATGTAGCAAGCAGGGAAATAAAACTTTTGTTAAATCTATTTGAGTGAAAAGCTCCAACATCTTTACCCATCCAAAAATGCACAAAGCAATTCTGTTGGGATGTTTTTCAATAACAAAAGTCTATTTTTTATAAAATGAGCCTAAGTATGTCCACCTGTGTCACCATGCTTGTTTTGGTTCTTTGCCTTTGGCTTCTGCCCAAACCACAATGCTGCTCCATGATTGGCCCGTCCACCAGAGGCTCGAGGCCAAACGCCACCGCACAAGAGATTCAAGATGGATTCTCGTGAGTTTGTGAACACACAAATATTGCACAAATTCGTCTTCCTGCATAAGCCAATTTGTTCAGAGAATTTAACCTCTTTTGGCTAACTTTAGCCACAATTTAAAAATGTCCAAAAAGCTAAACTTCTTTGTCCATTTCTAATTAAATTATCTTCCACCATACATATGTATGGGCAAACAAAATGGGACAATGTGCTATAATTATCTTGACATGGATGGGGCAAAGCATAGAAGTGAACAAAGCAGCTCATATGAAGCAAATACTCAATGTCGTGTTTACAAATGGCCACTCTCTCTTCTTCCCGCTCTTACATGGATCTATTAAAATAACTGGATAAGGTGTTGCTAGTCTGTAGTGGCCACCCATTGGTACTTCAGTGAAAAAAACTAAAGATTAAAAAAACTCACTCATAGAGCGCAATGTAATCACAAACTGCTCATGTTCGGCTGGTACTCCTGCACATGCTCAATCAGCCCACAGCCACCGGAAGTACCTAAACAGGCTAGGCTAATCTGCACCATTGAGCTCAGCCCATTGACTTGAATGGGTGGCCATTTTGAAACCCGAGGCTTGCTCTCTTATCATAAAGCATAAGGCAGAACAGCATGGCAACAAGTCATTTCCATGGCCACAATCTGAGTTCTGTTATTGTCAGCTGAACATGTTTAAAATGTACATTGAGGAGAAAAGTCTAACAGCTTTTTTAGGTTCAATATTCTAAAATCCTCCAACTAAGGTAGCCCTGAGTAAACCTATTTCAAGATCTGGAGATGGATAACCACAGCTTCTGACAGGTTGCTCCAGCAGCATTCAGGCATGTGTCAAACACAAAGGACAAATCACAAATAATAGTATAGAGGCCATTACTGCAAGAAATATAAATATCTCACCAGGTTTCTCACTGTGGTTTTTGTATGAAGAATGTGCATAGAAGATTGACAGTGTTAGCCCTTGTATGCCCCTAACAAAAATAGTTTATTTTGAAAGATAAATGACTACAGTCTGAACTAAAAAGTGGACTAAGTGAAGTGATGTCACCCATAGTGTTAGGCTCCAGTCAAATGAAGCTAATCGAAGCGGGGAAGTTGAACCCAATGCCCCTTGCCACCCACACTGCTGATTTGGCAATGCTGTCAATCAAACCTGCACGGCAAAAAATTTAATCTAGATAAGATGACTTGAATTAAGAAAGTTTTATCATAATTTGAGTAAATTTCACTTGACAAGTAAAATTATCTGTCAATGGAACAAGACTTTTTTGTACTTAACATATGAAAATAAACTTACTACATTGACAACAACACTTTGTCCTTTAAAATAAGAAACAAAATTGAATGTTGCTTGAATTAAGAAAAACACACTTATTCTATTGGTAGAACCTACTCAAATAAAGAAAAAAATTCTTAATTTAAGTCATTTTAACTAACCTAAATATAACTTTTTGCAATGTGTTGTTTATGCAAAAGGAGGAAAGAGGAAAGCTAATTCGTTATCAATGTTCATAGTTTTCATAACTTGATTTACAAACAGAAGAGTGGAACAGAAAACACAGGATGATGTAGAGCAGGTTAAATTAACATTTAACAAGTAAAATTATCTGTCAATGGAAAAAGACTTTTTGTACATATGAACATACAACTTACTTCACTTAAAATAAGAAAAAACAACTCTTTGACCTTAAAATAAAAACAACTAAATTATAATTATAATTATAATTATAATTCTAACTAACCTAGATATTACTTTTTGCAATGTGCTGTTAATGCAGAACGGGGAAAGAGGAAAGCTAATGATTTTCATAACTAGATTTACGAACAAAGGAGAGGAATAGAAAACACAGGAGCATGCAGAGGAGGTTAAAATGAACATTTTAAGACCAAAATGATGAGTCTGTGAGCAGCATTAATAGAGATAGGCTGATGGTTTTTCAATAGAAAGTGAATTAGAGCTGGTGGAGCCCAAAAAATGCCTTCAAATTCTAGTATAGAACCAAAACGAATGAGTGAAAAGCTTTTGATTGCTTATTATTCAGTTTTGATTATGATTTATTTGAAGCATAGTAACTCCACAGCTGCTTGACCTAACCTGTAAATGTAGTTCTTTTTATATCTTCCTCCATTTAGAATCAGGGCTGTCACTACTGCAAAAGCCGTTTAAGTTAGCCTAACCCCTCATCGATTTTAGCTCTATTCTTCTTTTGCTCCTCTAAGCCACTGTATTGATCAGGACAGACAAATGCCTCGGGATCACATTTCAAAACTTGACTAGGAAAAACACAACCTGTGATCCAACCCACAGCCGACCTATGAAAAGTTCAACTGCTGTTTGGAGTACTATCATTTTGCCTGTGGTGCAACATGTCATTTGAAGCTTTTGAAATTCAATAAACACTCAAAGAAGAAAAAGTGGTAAGCTGCTAGCCAGTCTGAGGAGAATCCAAGAGTGTTGTTTATATTGTAGAATAAATGCTTAAACTCATTGCACAAGTTCATGTTAAAATTACAGTCTAAATTAAAATCCTGGAAGTGAACACTCTCCCTCCATTAGGTCTTCTTTCTGGTTTTCAAATGGAGTTAATTAGGGATTTGGCAGGAGCTTAGGCGTGCCACAAAACTGACTGAACCGTGATTACTGTGCTGCTATGTACATCTGCCACTCTTGCCAAAATTCTAGAGGCACCATGATTGGCCGCTGCGCCTGCCCCTTTGAGAAATGGGGAAAAAAATGGCTACTTGGACTCTATAGCGAGAGTGGGCAGTGTTCTTGGCAGGGTCACATGTGGCAGATTGCTTTCCAAAACCAACACAAAGTTAGGGTTTGTTCCAAAGACTAGTGTTTGTCAAACAGAGGTACAAAGCCCTCCTGGGATACACGAGCACTTAGACGAACAACCTTGAGAATATTTAAATTACTTAAATGTCTACTGTGGCAGACTGGCTTACTCAAGAAGGCTGGAGGTTTGATTTCCAGGTCTAACTGTGAGGGGTTTGCATGTTTCTCTCATTGTGTGGTGGGTCACTAATTTTTTCCCATCAAACAAACAACCAAACAAAAAAAGAAAAGAAATAACAGTCCTTTAGTTATTGTAGTTTGACCAAGCCCAGCTCAAGATCTGGAGATGGACCTCCTGACATCGCAGCTCCTCACATGTAGCCCCTGTGAAACATAAGGATGGGTCACTTGTGGTGGAATGTAATGAGTAGTAAAGTAAAAGTAGTAAAGTACTGTACTTAAGTAAAAATTTTAGGTCTTTACTTAAAGATGCACTGCGTAACTTTTCTGGTGCATGGTCTGCCACCTGCTTGTCTCCACGAAGATGTTTTGCTTTGTCTAGAACATTGTTCCCAAAGACTGGGTCGAGAGATTTTTTTTGGGGGTTGCCTTGTCATAATCTAGACAGGCTGGTGCCATCTAGTGCCTCTGCTCAATTTCATTTCTCTCTAGCGACTAAGTCAGAAATCAGAATACAGTAGACGGTTTTCACAAACCCCAGAAGTTGTAGACCACGGACCAGCCAATCAGCAAAGAGCTGTGAAGCCATGACTGGGTCCCTTTTTGTGGTACAGCACAACAGTAAACAATGCGGTCAATATGGATGTAGATGAAGCCATACATTCTGTGTTGGCAACGATTCCTGAGATTGAGGATTTAAAGCCAGAACAAAGAGAATGTTTGGTGAATTTTATCAGGGGAAAGACGTTATTGCCCTTCTTCCTTTGTGAAAAGCTGAATATATTAGTTAGCCCCGTTAGCGGCGCATTACATACGTCACGACCAAATAGTGACTGGTTAAATAAAAAAGTACCAACCTACCTTTGAGCGAAACTAATTCTAATGCTGCGAGGTCAGAGGTTTCCACAAAGTGAAACCAGCTGATGAATCAGGCTAGTCACGATCTGCATGTAGGTCTGCAATATACAGTTCTAACACATGTTGAACTGTTAAGACATGTTTTATGTAATTTCTAATATTTTTGTAATTATTTTATTGACTGTTTTGTTCCACTATTACTGGTTCAATTGAACGTTCAAAAGAAAAAGAAATAGGCTACATTTAATGTCCAAATAGGCAACTTATGGATCCTTTTATTGCTGGTTCAGTGACTGTTTTTCATTGTTTAAAACTTGAGTAATACTAATTGTTCAGAGAGACTCAGTCAACAATAAAATATCCTCATTAATGTGCAGTAATGGTCAAATCCACCTTTATTTTGTGATTTACAAATAGTGTCTATATTGACTTGGGTCACGAAGGTTTATGACTTTTAAAACATGGGTCCTCAGAAAAAAAGTTTGGGAACCTCTGGTCTAGAATGTTCCACACTAGAGATTAAACCTATCTATCTCAATTGAGACAACTATAGGCCACATTAGAGTTCATATCTGTGGAAAGGCAACCATATTCACAGAGAGAATTATTGTATTTTTGAGCAATAGAAACACCTCCACTGAATAAATGCTAGATGGATTTGATAAAAAAAATGATAAAAGCAGCTAGGAAAAAAAAAATATATTAATTTGTTTCTGTTGGACAAAATTCAGCACAAACCTTTAATCAAAAGCAGTATATTAGCAGCTTTATTAGATCTCAAACTGTGCAAAATTACTTCTACTTTTTGCTCTTACGTAATTTTTAAAAATATTTAGTCTAATAACGTAAGTAGTTTTATTCATCTGATACTTTTACTTGAGTTTGTTTTTGTTTTTTTTCCTCCAGTATCTGTACTATCTGTACTACAAAACTAAGTACTCTTCCACCACTCTGATTTCTGACATTTTAGTTAATATAAAGATGAATATTGTGGGATTATAGTATGTTGTAGTATGATGTAGGGATTTCTATTGGGTTAAATGTTATAGCATTTCTTGTAGACAGTGAGAAAATATAGTTGTTTTTTTTTGTGTTTTAGTGGTCTTGTTATGATAAAAAAAAAAAAGACATGCATTAGTGGGCTGCTGTGGGCTGTACATTATGTTATATTCTATATGTGTGCACTGCCATGTTCCGATTCAGGTTTCTAATAAAAGATGTTGGAAGTACTCAACTGGAAACATGCTGTCTGCGTGTGTGCTGTGAATGACGTCAAGTGGAAATTTCACACTAAAATCTCTCAAGCAAATCTGAACATATTTGGATGTTTTCAATGGTAAAAACCCTGGAAAAGATCCGGTGGAGAAGCTGTGGTGTGGACTGATGACATCCACAGCATTTAATATCACTTATGCCCCAATGGCTTGACTTTGGGGGCATGTCAACTCCCCTTTTCTTTATTTTGTCCCCTTGGTATATTTACTTGGCATAGACTTCTAAGTTTGAGGTTCAACTACATAAATCTTCAATTTTATATAGCGGCAAAAACTCCTGGTCTTCCTCCTGTAAAGTCATTCTGATCTACGGATTATGTGAGAGCAATGGGAGGATTAGGAACCAATTAACTGTGGCCCTGTGACTGATGGTTTTATTCCCAGCCACTTTCTATTCTGCCACCATGACCCCACAGACCTCACTGCAAATATTTTAAGATCTATAGTCCATTAAGACAAGGGTTTTTCATAATTCATGTCGTGCTAATAGCTGAGGCTGGAATTTGTTAGATAGTCTGCCATCGCACACATACATTACAGAGGAGCATAAAACAAAAGCATGTTCATGAAGATCGTATTTGGAATAGATCAAACAGGCTCTAACTAGGGCTGCACAATATACCAGAGCAAAGTACATTTCACTTTATAGCAGAGCATAATGTGCCATGTTATGTGGTTTTCCATTTGATGACGGCTTCAAATTATGAACCTGTTGAATGTACTAAATGTGCACACGTGTAATGTTTCAGCCGCTTGTTGCTGAGACTTTTCTGATGCACTTTCTTACATTATGGAATCAGCTTATGAATATGACAAGTTTTTCTGCTTCATTTGGAAGGATAGCATCTTTAGTAAATATTTATCATAGTTTTACATCAGTCTCAAAAGTTGAAAATCACGAAAAACTATTGCTGAGTTCAGTCTATGTTCTCTCTCATTCATTTTCCCCAATGACTTTCAACAACAACAAAAAAAATGATAGTAAAAGTTTACAAGCTTGCTCAGGGCTAATCAACTCTGGTAACTAGACACCACGAGATATCCATCCATCCATCTATGAATTTTCTTCTGCTTATCCGGGGTCAGGTCACAGGGGCAGTAGTCTAAGCAAGGACTCCCAGACTTCCTCGGACCTAGAGCTCCTCAGGGGGACCCCGAGGCGTTCCCAGGCCAGCTGAAAGACATAGTTGCTCCAGCGTGTCCTGGGTCTTCCTCGGGGCCTCTTTCCGGTGGGACATGCTTGAAACACCTCCCATGGAAAGGTTTACAGGAGACATAAAAGATGCCCGAGCCACCTCAGTTGGCTCCTCTTAACGAGGAGCAGCGGCTCAACTCCGAACTCTTCCCCGTGTGACTGATCTTTTCACCCTATCTCTAAGGGAGCGCCCAGCCACCTTGAAAACTGATTTTGACTGCTCGACTTATAATTTAAATGTGCTTGTTGGACTTAAAACAACTGTTATGTGGCTGAGTAGCCCATGCAATGCCTTTAAACTTTTAATATCTGAATTTTTTTAGAAAATTCATAGGAAATTTACTTTCAGAAAGGAGTTGGTGGTTTCCATTAAAACCCAGGGACCCATGTATCAGCAAGAAACACATTTACTGACAATCAAACATTAATTTAAGAAAGTAAAGTTTTTATCAATCATTTTTTCATCAAATAACAACAAAATGTGTGTAAATTAGACACGCTGCTTTTACAGTACTCTATCACAAAACATATTTTCTCTAAGACATGAAAAATACATGATTCAGGCCCTTTAATTTCTGTAACTCAAAAAGTCCTTGAATCTTACTGGCTTAGGCCAACTGGGCAACAGGGAACTGTATTTCCTCCAGCTAAAATAAATGAGGTGAATGGTCACTACTGGCAACCGTCCCAGATGTCCACAACACCAGGCACCTGTATATCAATATGGCCAGTAATACCATTATCATATTGTAGCTTAGCAGTTCCCACCCTCCTGCCAGCCTTTAAACGCGTGTGGTTGTGCTTAGTGGGCATATGTTTGTGTCAGTATAATAATAAGATTTCGCAATAGCCATAAATTTCCCTTCGATGCCAAGTCCTGGAAAGTTGGCTGTAACATTATTGTAAATCCTTCAGCTGCTATACAGTAGCAGTACATCAGGTTGAGAGCAGGCTGTCCTCCCCCCAGCCAAAACACCCACTCACACACACATATATGCAAGCAGATTCTTTATCTTCTATCCTTGCGCGCCCCGCCATTCCCCAGATTGAAATTTACAACCTAGCTTTGCCGTTGTCTATGGTAAAATGCAGCTTTCTGTCATCCCGGACTGGAGTCAAATCATCTTCAGCTACGTGACAGCACCTTTGGCAGCAGGAAAGGCAATGCTATTTTTTCCCTTTTTGGATTGAATAATGTATAATGACTTAGAAGAAACTCTTTGCTATGGCGGTGTTACTTTCTCTATATGACTTATTCAGCATGTCTAACCCAAGGTCCCATTAGTGGAGCAAAAATGGAGTAGTTCATGGGATTGTAGTGTTCAAACATGGACACTGGAGGGAGGAATGCAAAGTGAGCCATGGCAGCTCCCAGATCTAAAAATCAACATTGACATTACACACATAAATCTGTCTTGCACTATTTTAACACTATCTTATAATAATGCACATTGGGATCTATTTTTGATACTTGGCTGTCTGATCCACCCACTGTGAAAATTCTTAAAATGCCTAATTACCATTTTGATACATGCACAGTAGACTAATTCCAAGCAGTCATTTCATGAGGACATTAAAATAAATTCAATATGCATATATGTGAATTCTATTAATTGAACCCAGTATATATTTTGAATGCATGTGCTTTTATTATTAATACGTAACATAGGAACATAGGAAATACATAAACACAGTCATCAGTGTTTATTCAGAGGTGTATTATATCTACAGTTGAAGAAAAGGTTGATGCTCTTGACTCCAGTCTAGACTGTGAGCTCAGCGTGTGGGTGATAGGATCTTCTCTGTTTGTGGAGAAGGCTGTTCTTCTGTACTGCATGATGGTAGGGCACAAGTAGGGCATGCGTAGTATTGCATGATGGAGTAGTAGTAGGGAGTGTTCAGGTTGTTGGTGTATGATCTGTAGAAGTTGAGGGACAAGTGTCCATTTTGGCTCAGCTGATCTGAACATGTGCATCCAAACTGCCATTCAGCAGGTCATGGCCTGGAGCTTATCCTGAGAGTAAAAGTAGTGTAGTCTGTCTGGTCAGGCTTCCAGTCTGTGCGCTCACATCTTTTTATTACTCCTTTTATGCCTGAAGCATGCTACACCATAAAATACAAACACACAGCTAAATGCACTCTACTTCAGAGTGACACAAGATCAAATAAAACATATTTCAGGAGAAGACTGGCATAAAAAGATGTCTGAAGAGCAGTCTAGACACAGCACAGACTCTGACACTTTGAAATGTGGGACATTGTTGTTCTGCCCCTAGTATCTGTCCTAGTGCACCACACAGAGCGCATGTTTATTCCATAGTGGAGCTGGATGAGGTGATTTGTATGTATCTCCACTAAGTGCATCAGGTGTAGAGCCTTGAGGGGCCGTTACACGCCCCCGTCCCAAGAGTTATACAGCCATCGTATTTGGGCACATTTTTATTCCTTTGTGTGGATCTGCTTTTTGACAGCATAAAAATTCTGTGCAGCCTGCCACTCTTCCTCCAGCAGCAGCAGCAGCCTCTTGATGTGCCACAGAGAGCACCGTCATGAATAAAGATGGCGGCGCACAAAGAGCTGAGCGCGGGTAAGAGATGAGATAGACAGTTTACATATGTTTGAAAAAGACGCTCAGCATTGGGCCTAAGCTGGGGTCAGCCAGTCCGACACTAAAACAAATCTGCATTCACACCACTGTGTTCTCCCTTCACCCAGAATGTCCAACAGTAGTTAAGACGTGCTCCAGGGAGCCTAGGTGTGTGTCCTTCTGCTGTGTGGAGATTACGCAAATCCTATTTGTAGCTCTTCCCTCACCAAAAGTTAAAATGTTTTTCCAACTTCAGAAAGTGGCTCTCCAAGTAGTCGAGGCGTGCTGTGCTGTCAGCATTGTGGACGCGAGACAACAATGGCTCCTTAAGTTGGTAATTTATCTGGGAAAGAGATTGTACCTCACCTGCGAGCTTCCTGAAGCTGTGCCAGCGTTTGGAGACTTGATCCATGCTCGGAGCTCATCCAATTTAAAGCAGCCAAGGACTTGTTAGGCTTTGAACAAAAAAACTTTCCAATACAATACAGGGCTCCAATACAGTATATTCCAAAATGTCTTGTTATTGGAATATTGATATGGGACTACATGCTTCCCCGCTTCCCCCTTTGCTTTCAATATAATATGGCTTGGGACTGGCACTAACAGCATACATCAAATACATTGAACTTTCTTTGTCTCTTTTCACAAATGTGACCTTATTTTAACTGCTGGACACATATTATACATTATTAAGGACACATATTAGACATTATTAGACTTCAATGCTAATGTGTGTATGTGTAGCATGCAGTAGTATTGAATGCAGTTTGACTGCAGAAATGCTGGAAATTATTTTTGGACTTCATAACTGGGCAGAATTTCTACCTGTAACCCAACAATCCAAACAATCCAAAACAATTAAGTATCCAGGCATGTTTTTGATGAGAGTGACAATGACAATGTTATTACATGGCTAAAAGGTCAAAAAACTCCATTTTGAATGGTATGTGTCCGTTAAGGATCATAAGCTCTGTTTCATCATGAATGTCATCATACTATTTCATTTTGAGATTAAGATTCTTGTTTCATTTAAACTTTGACCATGTGTCCTCTGCACTGAGCAAGTCAATTAACACTGTCCTTGTCTTTTCATTAAAAACTTGCCATTGTGAAACCGTTACAGGCACAATAGACTCATCCCTGTTTTGAGCAGATAATCAAGAGTTTCATATTTGGCCTCTTTTTCCTGTGTGCGTGTGCCATATCTTTAACTGTGGTGTCCGAGTGAATAGGAGTCTTCTGAATGTGGACACTATAGTCCGACAGTTGAGATGTTATCGTGTAGAAAGCTACTCTTTGCTGCTTGATTTCCCAGTCATGTAGTGCGCCCGTGTGAGTGTGGCGGAGGAGAGAGTGTCAAAGGGGCCGCCTGGAGGGGCCGCAGGGACTGAGTGTAGATGCACCGAGCAGAAAGCGCTGTTCATAATGACATGCTGTCTGCACAAATACTAGGGGAGTCTATGTGCCTACTAGCACATCTATACAGTACCATTGATTTTCAGATATTTCTACTATTTAAAGAGGGGTATTATGCAAAATTGACTTTTTGGAGATTTTGGACATTCCCTCATCAATAACATGCCTCAAGAGCTTTTAGATGTCATACATGCATCTTTAAATAATTTAGCAATCTCTCTTGGGCCTTATTCAAACCCTTAGTTAGCTGTATGATCCTGTACAAGGCTCTACTCACAAAGCTATGTCACTCATGCTCCTGCACAGCATTTTCCCATAAATATACAAAAGCATAATGCAAAACAATACACTACAACTTCATAAACCTGATGCAATGTGCAGTAGTTTTATTCAGGGAATGCAGGCTGATTGTGTTGTGATAGTGCTCTGAACAACATGGTGATCTCATAAAAGTGTTCACTGTTTAATGAAAATTCAGGTGTAATTTGCTCAGTTTGCACTTTTTAAATCACAGGTTTAGTAAATAAAGGATTCCAATACAAGGCAGTGTAATCCCCCATTTATACAGGAGTCATCCAAGGCAGAAAAGAGTAGAAAAACCTAAAGGATTCCAATATTTCAAATAAGATGTTATTGATTTGGTGTGTTTGCCATATAAGGTCATAGGAAATCATGTCCCAGGAAGTGACATTCACTAATTAAAAATGAATCACAAAGTGTGTTCTAATCAGTCTTCACTCTCTTTAATTACCAACTAATGATAGACTCATGCTGAGTAAACAGCTGGGATTCAGCAGGCAGGTTCAAACTGTCTGCAGCAGTCACAAGCATTTTCTCTCAAAATATTTGATCGAAAGAATTTTTGACACATTTACCCAATGCACAATTCAGATATTTGTTAGATTTTGATATGAGATTGTAAACTCTAGGCGATGGTAAAAAACAACATCTGAGGAAAGGGTGGGGTAAGGATATTTTTGTATCTGTGAAATCAAGCTGAAGATTGACTGTATGTACTGGTATTTCTCTATGATTGGGTAAATATGAATGAGAGTAGATAGAGCTGCAATGTCTTACAGTGTTGTGTAGTAGTAGTAGTAGAAGTAGCGGTAGTAGTATTTTGATCTCTTGGGTTCTTTTTAAAGACAATACAGTAAAGTGTATTTACCTTGTTGACATGTTTCAGCTGCTAGCTGCATACCATCTTCAGAGCCGTCACCGGTGTTGGTGGTGACGTGTCGTATATCAGCTGTTGTTACTTCCTGTAGGTGTGGTCAGCCTCACAGACCTGGCAGGTTACTCAGACTGACCACGCCTCTTGTCGCCCGATGTTCTCTGGAGGAGGGTGTCCCAGGTGTGTGAAAGGAGGAACGCTCCATCATCACAGTTGTTCGTGCCTCGTTTCCTTATTTCATTGGCCTCCCTGATTCAGCGTTTGAACTTGTTTTCCGATCCAATGACCTGAGCCCCGTCCCATTCCATAATGTGGTTGTTCCTTTTACAGTGGTCTCATATGGCGGATTTTAGGTTTTCCTGTTCTGCTTTGTCTTTTTGTGTTCTGGTGAGTCTCCCTGATGTTTCCTTTTTGCATTCCTTTTGGTGTTCCTTTTTCTGAATGTAAAACCAAAAAGAATGTGAAATGGAACGGGAGCTTAGGTCATTAGATCGGGGAACAACAAGTTCAAACACTGGATCAGGGAGGCCACTGAAATCAGGAAACAAGGCACGGACAGCATTAACCGTGATGACGGAGCGTTCCTCCTTTCACACACCTGGTACACCCTCCTCCAGAGAACATCAGGCAACGGGAGGCGTGGTCTGTCTGAGGGACCTGCCGGGTCCCTCAGACTGACCACGCCTACAGGAAGTAACCACAGCTGATATACGACACGTCACCACCAACACCGGGGACAGTTCTGAAGATGGCTTGCAGCTAGCAGCTGAAACATGTCAACAAGTTAAACACACTTTACTGTATTGTCTTTAAAAAGAACCCAAGAACTTAAAGTATATAAGAAGACAAAATGAACATCTTTGGCTTAGCAGTAGTAGTAGTGGTAGTAGTAGTGGTAGTAGTAGTAGTAGTAGTAGTAGTAGTGACCACATACTTATTTCTTTCAAGAATTTGTCCCTGTACAATTTAGTTGCATTCTTATTGTTGCAAAAAACAGAACTTGCTCATTTTAAACGGTTTGCAGTAGTCCAAAATTATTCCTGACATAGCATAAGCATTAATGCTTACACAACAGCACACAAAGACGTATTTTTACCTCAAGAGCTGCTTATACAATATGCATACTGGGACACGAGAAATTTTGATCAAATACATGGAAAAAACTTGAGGTGCATTGTGTAACTTTTCTGGTGGAGGGTCCGTCACATGCTTCTTTCTATGGATATTATAGCTCAAAAATAGTTGGAAAAATACTTAGAAAGACATTAATTCTCACTGTGAGCGGGGTCGCCTCTCCACAGATCTGACTTGTAACTTGGTCTGATAGAAAGGCTTAATACCATGAAATACTGTGAAATATACCAGACAAATCATTAACCTCTCCCCTCCAACAGAAAAGTTACACAATGCCACTTTAAACATGAAATACTAATTATTACATACTGTACAGACTTTAACATGTACCTTCCCACAGTGATGCTTCTGTCTGCCCCATGCTGTCTGTGTGTTAAAGCGCCCTCAGGAGTGGCACCCAGATCAAGTCCTTGAGCTGCTCCCTGCTCACTTTTAATGACATCATAAAGCTGCGCCCAGCCGGCCAGCTTTCCCGAGGAAGACGCTCAAGTAAACAGCGAAAGGTCAGATCTGGCCTCTAGCATCCCGAGCACACAGGTCTCATTACGAAGACCTCCTCACTTGTAAAGGGAGGCACAGGGCCACTGGGCAGCATATGTGTCCACTGGGAAGGAGCTTTTTCTGCCTCTCAGCTAGATGTTAGTTAGAATATTCATGAATAAAATAGTACAAGTCTAATTACCGTGCAGATGGCATATTCCAAGGTGCACTGCGGTATTCTATTTTTCGCGGTGCTTCAAATGGGCTTGTAGCTAGTTAAGGGGTGTCATCAAAACGCGTGATCTGCGGGGAATGGAGAAACCTTGTCTCTCCTTGACTGCTCGCACTGTAAAACCAAAGCCTCAGGTCGGCATTAGAAGTGCAAAGCGTTTGAGGAGAAACTTTTGACAGCGCTCCCCTGTGGAGGCCAAAACTGCATCAGTGATGGGAAGTGCACAGGCCTGGTAACTACAGTCTGCATTACAATCAGAGCAGAGCCACGTAGCATAATGTAGCCTTTAGTGTTAACACAGCAGCAGGTTTGATTACACCTGGTTCGCTCTCTTTGGTAAAGGGCACCTCAGTATGAGCTGAGTAGGTCTCGATGCTATTCCAGCTTATGTTGTAAGGTGTTTCCATGATAGTGTCTATTACTGTAATATGTTCTCCTGTAGTGAACACTTTGACAGTATTTGAGTACTTGAAAAAGGCTATCAGCATAGTAAAAGCTATATTCATACCTGGGGACACAGTTATTGAACAAAATCTTACACACAGGTGTAATAATATTATTACCACATCTTCATCATTAAAGAAGACATTGTGCTTTTGTCTGATATGGATCATTATTTAAATGTCAATATTCATCTAACATAACTCAATAAAAGAAACAAGTCCACTGGCTTCTACCTTAGAAAACTGTGGTGCCCAGTCGGAGCTGATATCATCATAAACGCCATCACATCAAAGAGCCGTGAAGTCATTGGCACCTCCGATGGACAGTCACACATCATGCTAGAGACTAACTTTTTCATTTGTACTAAAATGACTATGCAGTGCTGCCAAATCCTACACATATCACTGATTAAGAAAATAAAACTGAGTGGGCATATGCCGGTGGCGGTGAAAATAGGGGTTGATGCACAAATCACTCAAAATACAGCTTTGAGAGGAAAGGAAACAACTAACAGGTAAAAACTCTGAAAAGTTTGGTATAACAGTTCTGCTTAGAAGTAGAGTATAGTGTGAAAGATTTCAGGTGTTTAATATCTGTATGAATTAAGTGGTGATGCAGCAGACAAAAAAAACCTTTTGCTTATGGAGAAAGTCTGGTCTGAAACACAGCCCACAGTGTGAAAGTAAACCTTTAAACTAAACAAACAAAGAACATTTGTAAAAGTATGAATTGCTAGGTGTAAAAAGCTAACGTAATTACTTTGAGTATGACAGCTTGTAAGAAGAGTGTTCAGTTTAATAAAGACACACCTTACCAAAAGGGACGAGGTGTACTTTCCTAGTATCAATCTACATATAAATAAGTTCACTTGACAAAGATTTCAAACATCCTTCCATTGCTTGTGCAAGAATAATCGAGAAACAACCACCAACACTTTCTGCCTCCAGATGACCACTCTAAAGTTGTGAGACAACATTCTCTCTTCGTCTAGCACAGTTCAACACAAATCTGTCTTCTTGTTTCTCTTCTATTTTGTGATTTTGTGATTTATGTTCTGCTTTAGTTTGTACTTTTCAAATGCCACTTATTCTTTCATCTTAAGGAGAAATGCATGAGCAGTAAACATGTCCACCAAATGCTCAGTGCTGATATTTGATTTCTTGTTATAAGTTGTCTTTCTGTTCATATTTTGATGGCGTTGAAGCAGAGGAAATGGAGTTCAGGCTTTGACTGGTGCAGATGATTGAAGCCTGTGAAATTGTCAAAGAAATGTGGGCCCTGAAAACACGATTGTTCTAGACCAGACACATTAACTTTGAGCCGCTGAAGGCTTCTTATCAACTATTAATTCCTGTCATTCAGTAATGAGTACAATGTCTGTGGAATCCTAATGTGAACTGCATATGGCTATGTGTGGAGGAAACAGGAGGGGGGGGGCAGAATGTAGAGATGGAAAAAGATGTAAGATTTAAAGGTACTCTACCTGATTTTTACTCTCTTAAAAACCTTTAACTATAGTTAATTGTAGAGCCCGACCGATATGGATTTTGCTGTGGCCGATATGAAACCAATATAATGGAAGTTGGAGCTGCCGATAGCCGATATAATCACCGATATATTTAGTGATGTAAAAATTCACTGTAAATGTTGAATTATTTAAAAAAACTTAGGTTTGGCTCTGGTGGATTTTAAATTGGGTTTATTTAGGCAACATTTATTGTTATTCTGCCTCTTTACATCATATTTACAGACAGTAGGTTGACTTAATGGCATTTTTGCATCACATTCTAGACACTAGTGATGGGTATTCCAGTTCTTTTTAGAGAACCGGCTCTTTTGGCTCGGCTCACTAAAAGCTGCTGGTTCTTTTGGCTCCCAAGTGGCTCTTCAGATTGTTTTGTTGCAAGCAGGACTAAAGCACGTCTAAAGCAGGACTAAATCAGGACTGAACCAGGTCTAAACCAGGACTGAAAAAGGACTAAACCGGGACTTATTTATTTTATGCTAAACTACAGTCAAATATGCTAGTTTTTTTTATTTTTATTTTTTTTAATCCTACGTACACGCAAATTTCTCAAAGTTTCGTTGCTGCTGTCAAACCACGAATCTGCACGCGGCGTGAAGAGAAAAAAAGTGAGAGAAAGAGAAAACACGGCTCCCAATAAGGATCAGGCTCCCGTCGTTCCCTTCAAAGAGCCGGTTCTAAGAGTCATTTCGTTCGCGACGGACCCATAACTAGTAAAGAAAGTAGCGCTATTAGCCTTTAGCCGTAAATACGTGCGCGCCGCGGTAATTAATTATATGCGCAAATGTCATAATTCACACGTCTATTCACAGCTCATTTACATATCAGTGCAGGTACAGTAGCAAATATACGGCCAATATAGTCACTTTAGAACAGACCAATAGAAAACAGTCTGTTTATGTGCGGGAGCTACAGCAGCTAACCCATAACAAATGACAAAAACTAGCTTCAAAGTCGACATATTTCCAACACTCACCGCTCACACAGGCTCCTCCTCACATCACAAATCTGCACTAATAAATGTCCTTTTAATCCAGACTCAAACCGATTGTCCGTAAAAAGAATATAATCTCAGTGTTTGGATCTGTGTCTGCAGGTGTAAACAAACACACGTGAGTGACGCGACTCTGTGGTGTGTTCAGGGACAGTACGGACACACACAAACAAATGACTCCGTAGATAAATACTGATGTGGAGCCACATATTAGGACATTCATCTGTCTGTAAATTGGATTAAATGAACAGAATGTAGAGAGTCTAAGGTTTATAACGAGGTATAACATGCCCACATGAAATATCGGCCCCTATCAGCAAGCATATTGGCCGATAGCCGATATGCCTAAAGTTGCCCATATCAGCCGATAATATCGGCCAACCGATATATCGGTCGGGCTCTAGTTAATTGTAAAGAGTTTGCAGTGGCCCAAATGCTGCTTACTTACCTTATGCATTCTAAGCATCCTAATTATTCACGGCAAGAAGTTTAGAAGAGTTTTGCTGTCATGGTAATACTGACAACAACTAGCTGGCTAATCACGGACTTCCTGTTTATCAGATAAAAAAAAAAGTTTCTCAAAGTCACTTTACAATTACACTCTGCTATTTTAGCCCCAGCTGCCTAGCGGCAGATGGATTCCCATCAGTCTTTCCCAATGGTCTCCCATCAAAGTACTAACCATCTTCTGAGATCTGATGAGATCAGGCTTTGACAAGGAAATTTGGCCATAAACCTTGTCACTCAGTTGCAAAAAGTGTACACAAAATACAATTTTGTTGCAGTCACTGGAAAACTGCGACAGACCGTATGTCTAGAATGAGCCATCAGTTTTAATGACATTTAAATATCATTGCATTGGTTTTATTGGTGTTTTTTGGTTGGGAGTGAGACTGCACAATATTAAGATCCAATTATGTCTTGTTTTGCTTTCTTGTTATTACATCCTTGTCACTCAACATACAAAAATATCTTCCGACACAAATTGCTGGACAGGTTTTTGATAAAGTATGCACACTTCCAGGAAATGCAATTTTAGCAAGAGGGTAAAAACGTGGCTCAGTCAGAAAATCAAATAATACCAAAGCCATTGCCTTTTCAATATCCTTCTCGATAAACATCAGTGAGGACTCTGCTCTCCAGACGCCATCTCATTCAATCAAGAGCTGCCGCAGACTCACTGCTGGCCAGACGTTCTCAGGGAATTCACTGTTTATTTTTGCCTTAATGTGGATAACACAACTGGCACAGAGAAAACCACGACTCATAATTTCATTTTAGAAGAGAACCTATACAAGCCACTGAAAGACCTGATGCATACAAAATATGTGAAGGAGCAATCTTATGCAGAATTTACTTGTAAGAACTTTCGACAATTTTATAATGGCTTTCAGTTATTTTAGCTTACTCAGAGTTGTATTTTGAGTGATTCATGCATGTTTGATTAATCCTGCATTGGTTTGCATTTGAGTGTGAAAGTTTCTGTTTTATGATTTTATTATAATTTATGACCAATCCCAGCCCACAGCCATCTTCTTTCTTTGCTATTCTTTTGAAAGTTCTCCAGCTCACACACAAATGTAAAAAAATATTTTCCAGGAATAAAAACAGTGAATAAAAAAATCTGCCTTAGGAAATTTACACTGTGATACTGTGACACTGTGAGACGGGGCCATCAGTTTAACAGGAAGTCAATGGACATGTTTCTATTATTAAGAAGTTTTAGATCAATATTGCTGTTTACAATTAATAAAATGTAAAACTATAACCAACACACATGGTAGTTTATCACAGTATACCAGAAATAAAGTATGATATGACCTTTTCAATGTACAGATTATCAATTTCAGTCAAGAGGCACAGTCTTACACTGTAAATGGACATAGCTAACCCACTAGATGCCACGTTCCAAAAGCTTGAAAGATGGAGCCTCCGGCTCCATCAACACTGGCTCCAATTGACTTTGCATTGAAAAACTGTCACCCCTATGTCTGTAACTGTTGCTGTCAGGCTCCTTCCTGACTTTGGTCTTAAAATGTTCAGATTAATCCGTTGAACATGATCCTGGTGTTTTTATTTTTGCTATTTGCTCCATAAATAAATTCCTATTTCTAACATGGAACAGCTCTAAATTCACATGTATAACGGATGGTCTCGTGAGTTTCATTTGACTAGAGCCAAATATTGTGGATGAAGTCACACTTCCTTAGTCCATTGCTTTGTACAGTCTCTGGTTACAGTGTACTTTGTGTTGGTCCAAAGCTTTGATTAAGAAAAAAAATGTGTCAGAAAAGAAACTACTATGAACTTTTCTTGCATATCTATAGTACCATATTTTTTGGACTATAAGTCGCTCTGGAGTATAAGATGCACCAGCCAAAAAATGTGAAATGAAGAAGAAGAAAAATATATAGGTCACACCAGACTATAAGATGCACTTTCTGTGGGAAATTTATTTTATAAAATCAGAGACCAGGAACTGACATTTTATTGAAATGCAAGTTATAGTAACAACAATGGAACAGAGAACAATAGGCTGTAACATATGAACAGTTATTCAGATAACTATAGCATAAACAACAGAACATAACAAGTTTATCAAACTCTCCATCTCACTCCAAATCACTAAATCCATTGAATTCTTCATCCTCGTGTTACTTCTGAGCAACTTCACGACCTCCGGAGGTAAACGGTGTACCACTTCCACTTCTGCGTAGCTGTCATCAGACTCAGCATCAGTTCAAGTTAGAAATATTCCAGCCTTTCTGAATCCCATCAGGATGGTTTCAGTTGTCAGTGAAGTCCAGGCTTTGTCTAGCTATCCAATGAGTTTCAGGAAAGTTGCATGGTGGTTGTCACAAGTTTCATGCTCACTCCAAACTTTCTTTCTGCTGCTTGATTACTGTTTTCTGCTGAATATGTTGCTACTTGCAGCTTGTAATCTGCAAAATATTATTTTCTTTTTGGGGCATTTGTGTTCAGTCTTCTCAGATGTCTTTATAAGTTTGTTAAATGTTAAATTTTCAGTGGTACAGAATTACAGAAGGTGTGATCAACTGACATGAAACCAGACAAGACAGTGGCTCTTTTCTGCAGTAGAGTGAAGTAACAGTGGTACAGGAGTAACAGATACTGACACACAAGACTAGAGCCTCTCACAGCTGTAAGTGTCAAAATTTTAATATATAAGTCGCAGGACCACCCAAACCATGAAAAAAGTGTGACTTATAGTCCAAAAAATATGGCTATGTTGTTCATGAATTGTACCAAAAAATCTCTTAAAAACATAGATAAATAAATACTTTTTAAAAAAAATGTATGCATCATTTTATGTAGCATTTTTATTTGTATTTATGGTAAAACAAAAAATGACAATACATCATTTTTTTATTCAGTGAATGCTTCTATATGGCCTAATAAATACCAATAAAAATAATCTCAATTGAAAAGTCCGTAATGCGGACAGTCTTTATGAGTCCCATCCATCACCTGTGTCTGACGCGCAGAGAGCTGGCCTTCATTATCCATGCGTGCCACATCTATGTATTGTTTGATGGATAACTCCCTGGCACCTCAGTACATTCCACAGCACCACTTGACCTTTATCAATAGGCCCCACTTCAATATACTGTGCAGTCAGGGGCCCCATCAATTTAATACATGAACGATTTGGTCAAAAGCCCATGTGTGACTCCAGCAGGGGGCGGGGAGATTTATGTGGTGCCAAAGATTAGAACGTTTCCAAATTAAATCAATTGGATGGTTTTATGAAATGAGAACAGGTAAAGAGCAAATTAATAAAGTATGAAAACTAAATACCCTTTCAATAGGAGACACTTACAGCCATGTTGGATAAAATATGAGCCCAGATTAAACACATGGGGCTCTAATGGGGATGGACAGCTCAATAAGCAGAAGGAGGTCAGTATGGAGATGTTTCTATTTTTTTTCGTGGCGCTAACATGGAGGGGGTTGATTGAAAGCGAGATTTTTTTATTATTTTTTTTAAGTTAGATAATTAAATATGAGACAAAGGTCTTGTCATTTTTTTCTGAGACTACAGTATATCAATTTATATAACTCATAATTTATATAACTCATAATTCATATAATGCAATAACTAATTTTTATGTAATGTCATAAGTAATGGACACTGAATATTTAGGGTTCCCTTTTATCCCCTTCATTTGTCTGTACTGCCACAATTATATCTAGATACGTTAAAAAGACAAGTGACAAGTAAAATTACCAAAGGAATAAATCTTTTTTCTTAATTCAAGCAACATCATCTTAAATCTTAAATGTAGCAAGCTGTATTTTCATCTTTTAATTATAAAAGTCTTGCTCAGTTGGTAGATAATTTTACAGTGGAGTGAATGATTTCTTAATCTGAACTTGGCTAGATTTGAGCTTTTACAGTGTGTCATGTTTATAAAATGTGCTATATAGGTAAAGTGGATTAGATTATGGAGGAGGGACCTTATGTGCACAATCTATACTATACACAAAGACGTATTAAGGTCAAGATTTGTTACTAAGAATTTGCGCTTCTGAAAAGTCATCTATCATTTGATAATCCTTCAAATTACTCACATATTAACTTCTTTTGATTAATAGGTGCCCAAAACACTTCCCAACAGTTATATATGAGTAATTTCTTGGACCACTACATCTTACGTCTACTGAAATAATAATACTTTGAAGTAACAGTACTTTTATGTTTGACTGCTCTACCCATCGCTCTATAGCTTATTGCTAGGTTTGCAAAGTGTAGCTTGTGCTGTGTGAACAACTGCTTTCCTTTGATCAGTGAACTCTGCAGGAGGCTGCATCTGAGCCATCCCAGGAGAACTTTCTTTAGGTATACCATGAGGGTAAAAATGTACAGTCAATGTCTATACACCAAGATGGATTTTAAATTTATTTTTTTTCCTCTACACAGTTTCTGATCCAAAACATTCTACATAAACTGCATTATTACAAGGCTTCCTTCCATGGCAGTTCACCAAAAATGTCCCCATCATGCACAAAGAATCACAAACACATTAACTTATGCTGTGGTTGACTGTTCCTCTCTGTGCTAAAGCTGGTGTATATTATATGTATGCAAAATATCTTTGTTATGCTAACAAAACACAATGTTTTTAAGGGTTTATGTGATAGCATTTTACACCATTTCGTGCACTTTATATCATTGCGATGCAGTGTTTAGTGCTCAGACAAAATGTAATTGCAGAATGGGGATTTTGTAGGTTATTAAAATTGATGTGAATGATAAAATAGGGTGTTGTATTGTATTGTTTTGAATCTTGCAATGTTGAATCTAGGGATCTATCAAACAGAGAGATTTTCAGTTCCATTTTTGGAGCACACTTATGAGTGAGTTTAAAGGGATGGTTCAGAATTTTGGACATAGGACCTCATTTCCTAGTTCGCCAGAGTCGTGGAGACGTGTGGAGGCTAGTGCATGTCAATGACCATGGTTAGCTGGCCACTAAAAACAGTCTTACCCACTCCACAAAGCACCCAAAGCAAAACTATTATAATGCCAGAATGTCAATGTAAATGTTTGTGTCTATAGAAAAATTTTAGAAGTAAAACCAACCTTGTATTTGAAGGATTTATGTCTGACTAACAGCAGTGAGTTGTACTTCCGGATAGAAAACAGCGGCGGGTTGATGTATGAAAAAATAGTCCCTCAACATGCGACCATTCATGTGATGCAAGGTTAGTTTTATTTCAAACATTATTCTATTAACACAGACATTCACATCGACAGCCTGGTGTAATAATAGATTTGCTTTGTGGAGTGGATAAGACTGTTTTTAGTGGCAGCCTAAGTATGGCCATTGACATGTGCTAGCCTAGCCCCAATGACCTCTGCAAATACAAGGACTGGATGGAATTTGTCTCCACACATCTCCAACACTCTGGCTCACTAGGAAATGAAGCCCTATGTCCAAAATTCCAAACTGTCCCTCTAAGAGTATAGGGTTAACTCACTGTGCTAACCAATGTATTTGAATTTATGTGCCCATTGAATATTAATAAATACATTTATCAATCAATCAATATTGTCCCAAAGGCAATTAAAGGCCACTGAGCAGTTAAAATCTAAAAAGAACTCAACAAAAAGTCTCAGTGCAGCTTAAGGAGGACTGGTCAAGTTGGGTCAGCAGATCCACTGTCAAGGCAGTTTGAGGCGAGTAACAGTCATCAGGACAAAAGACCTGCTCTGCTGTTTTGGTTGGTCCTGAGATGGATCATTCCCTCAAGATCCCACTGGACAATCTTCTGCCATATGGTGTAAAAAAATATGTAGCAATTCATAACAAGCTCGGTCCATACAGTAGCTGCTCCAAGGTTTCCATAACTGTCTTTAACAGCCTGCACTTCTTAGCTGAATCGCAAAATGTTGTGCTAAAAATTACAATTACAAAGAAGTAAAAAGTTTAAAAAAATTGCTCAGCATGCCAGTCAGTGAATCACAAGATGTTATGTTATTACAATTCCTGTTTACAGACAAATAATGAGGTAGAATTTTTCATCCCTATAGCAACAGTGCAATTTTTTCCCTCTTAAACCCTTGGAGAGTTTAAGTGGATTCTTCTTTTAAGTAAACATGACTAACACTCTTTCAAGAACCCAGAGTGACCAAGGAAGGACATGTGGATGCCGCTCTGAATCTATTGCTGCTTTGAGATCTAACCAACAACCTCTGTGAAATGCAGCAAGAACATCTGTCCCCTTTTAATAATAGAGTGCTTCATCAGTGCTTTTTAGATTGATACTAAACTCTGACTTGGCGTAACAGGATTAAAACCCATTTCATTCAAGTCACATTTTGTCTGGTGGACGTCTGGAGGGAATCTGAGGACAAGCATTCACTTTTCAATATGTTTCACAGCCACACATTATTAGTCTGGAGTAGCAGTGTGTTCCAGCCCGTGCTTCAGGACGTAGTGGCGTACAACGTTTGTCTGCGTCCCCTTGAGACACTGTGCCATTCATTGCTTCCTTGTTTATTTTTTGACCTTTGCATTTGTTGTAGCCCTGCTCTGTGGCTGTGGCGCTCTGTCAAACTGGAGGAGCAGTAGGAGGCAGCTCTGTACTCCGTGTCCGGGAGGAGCGTGAGATGATAGATTCATACGCCAGGGCTGAGTATAGGAGATGTACTGTACACAGGGGAGAGTTAATTAGGATCTCCGGTTTCCTAGCAATCAGTCTGTACTTGACATTTCATCTAATCTTTTTTCTTTTCTTTTTTTTTTTTTTAACCCAGGACAAATCTCCCTATGTTGGGAGCAGAGAGAGACAGCGATGGTAAGAGTGCACAGTGGAAAGTACTTGACCTTGGTTATGTGAGTTGTGACGTGTTGCTGGTTCAAAGCAGCGTTTCCTGTCCACTGTAACGTGAAATGGTCCAGTTGTGTACGCTAGACAGAAAGAGACTATTCTTTTTAAATGCAGCGGATATTTCAGGGTGTTTGAAGGGAACTCACTAAAGCTCAGATCAGTTTCAAAACAGAGTCCAAGGTTCTCGTACTGCAGAATTCAAGATGGAACAAGAAAAGGATTTGGTATTTGTGGTTTCAAGAACTTAATATTTGTTTTTTCCCCATTGATAAAAGAAAACCAAATTAAATCAAGGGTCAGATCTGCAGAGAGGGGACCCCACTTGCCATAAGATTGCAGGTTTGTCGAGGTATTTTTTAGCAATAAAAACACCTGTAATTGAGTAAATGCACAATAGATAAGATATCTAAGATCTACAAAAAACAGAGTAAAATAGATGCCTTACTGTGAGTGGGCTTGCATCTCTATAAAATGGATTCTTATCTGGCCTGGAAAAGCGTCTCCTCCTGCTTGTTTTCATGGTAATGTTTCTTTGGCTATAATGGGTGTTGTTCCAGGACATCATCACAGTCATACATCTTTGCCTTGGATTCTGGCCTTTCCAAATAGCAAATCCCAATTTCTCAAGTATGAGTCTGTACTTCTTAAGCAGAATAAAGGTAATAGCTTCACGATCCTGACTCTCGAGAATTGCTCTTGGAGGATTATGGGCACTGTATCCACCCACCTTTCTTGAAGGGGTGCCCCTCTAGCACTGATGGATGGGTCAAATGAGGATGACAAATGTTCCTATAGTTTTCTGTACACACCTGCTAACAACATCAGTGTATTGTTAAACATGCATGCATATTACATACCAGTGGTTCATTTCCAAGGTGTGATGTCTAGACCCAAAAAATTACAAAAAAACTAACTAAATCTGAAACTGTTTTTCAGAATAAACTGTCAGGCTGCACCACAAAGGGATCAGTGCTCTGAAGTGTAGAGTTTTGTGCTGATCATTTCAAACTGAGGACGCAGTCAGGATTATTGGACACAGATCCAGTCCTGACCAATCACCAGGCTCCATCACAGATGTGTGTAACACAGCTTTGTCTACTCTATCTGACAATCCCCCAGCTGAGGATTTTCCCCAAATGGACAGCCAGTCACAGGTAACCCGCTCACAGAAGAAAAAGAGGAAATTAGAGTTGAGAAAGGACTTTTAGCCAAAGCTCAAAGGGACAGCGTGTCTCACAGCTCTCAGCAGCTCCTTGACCGCCTTCACACTTCCTTTCCTCTCTCAGACTTGACCGCCATAGAAACAAATCAGTGACATGTGGGAATATTTTTCACAAAGCTCCAAATGAAGCAGAAATATGAGTCACGGCTCCCAGTCTCACACTTTGAAATGAGTTGTCAGTTATGTGTTTTGTGCAGTACACACGTACACAGGCTTACTCTCACATGAAGTAACTTTGCTTCTTTTAGCTTTTACCAATTTTATAAATCTTGTCTTCAGAAAGGTCAAGGGTGAATAAAAATAATACTATATATACAGTAGCTTTGTCTGTTGGAGACATAAAAAACCAATGAGTTGTTTAACTTTGATTAGATAATGACATTTATTTAGGTAACTATGAGACAACACCAGTGCATGTTGACTACTGAAATAAGTTCATTGTAAGCTATGTAATCTCTCTTACATTTCTGTTGTACTTTTACTTATAAGATGGTTCCAAAAGTATTTATTTACCATTATCTTTTTCCCCTCTGAAAATAGTCAATAAAGAAAGGAATTATAGTGCAGTTTGTAAATCACTGTGGATGGATAGTCCACTAAAAAGGAGTTCAAGGCTTAAGTCCAGTCTACAGTTCGACAGATGTTTAAATGTCACTCTCAAATGTCAAAAAGACATTAAATTTGAAGTCAATTTCCAATGGCTCCAAATCAAAATGCTTCTCTGCACATGTATTTTATTCCCCTGGCCTTCGCCTCCTTATAGCTGCAATAAACGTGTCACATGACCTCCGCCAAATGGACATTACAGAATCATTAAAGTTTTGTATGGGTGCGGGTCAGCCAGGTTCTGACAGATGCCACTGAGATGAATTACTATGGAGCAAACACAGAAAAGCCAAGTGCTGCCGTAGGAACAGTTGTCATGGAAATAAGGGCCTAACCCTGTCATGCCTAATTCATAAATCCACCGCTGTGCACGCTGACGGAGACAGTATTTAGCCACAGCTTTTGACATGAGCAATAGTCATTTCATTGTCAGGGTTTTACATTTTTGCTGCCCCACTAAACTGAAATGGTTTATTTAATTGATGTAATTTGCTGATTCAACATTGACTTAACATCAGAGTTGATCCATGTTGGAGACTTCATTTGGCAAACTGCTGAAAATATTGTACAATATCTACATAATTTTATTTAGCATATAAGGTTTTACAAGTACAGTCACGAGCAACACTGCAAGATTATTACATTATGAAAATGTCTTGATGGGCAGATTATATAGGCCTATGTACATGTGCTAATAGGCTTATATGTTACTCTGATAATTGGTTGCCATCTGCAGTTGTGTTATTGTCTAAAAAACAATAAATAAAAAAAATCTACTTTTCATATTTTGTGATTATTCCAACTAACAAACTTAAAATTACTTTTTTTCATAATGAGAATCTGAAACAAACTAGATGTTGTTTGATCTGTTTTTACCTATTAGAATTGCTTGACCAGGCTTTTTCTTGCAATTACCTAGCTAGCTAGTTAATTTAAGGATTTTCTCAAACTACAAAGAAGAGTATGTATTTAAATCCATCTAACTTGTTCTGAGCTCTCACAGACCATTTATTACATTGTTATTCAGATGCATGAATTTTCTGGTCCCCTGCAAAGTTTTGCTTTACTAAAATACAATACTAATACTAAAAATTCAAACTCAATTTTGAATTATATACTAGTTTTAGCATCAACTACTATTTGATTTTCAATACATTTGACAACACTATAGCAAAATGAAGTAGGTTTGCAAAGCTGAAGAGTGTGTAGTGGTCTGTTTTTGTCACAAACCTCTGCCTTTACACACTTCCTGAAAACAGAATTTACTAATTCATTTTACTTTTATAAAAAATGAAATACTTGAGCTTTAAAAGTTCACTATGCTCATTTTAGGTAACTATTATTGATAATGAAATGTCAAGGTCAAATTGAAACTTGATAAACAGCTGCCTTTATGTGCTTCAAAAACACTAGGAACCTGTCATGAAAAACAACAGCTTGCCCATGCGGAGCTATTTTGATCATTTCAAATGTGGAAAGACATTAATTAATCAGATAAGATTGTCTGTGGTTCAGGCTTGTCATTAGTACTGAGATGGAAAAGGTACTGTCAGGTGAATTGTCAGTAAGAAGTAATCAGAAATAATTTAGTCAAGATTTAAGACCTCTTATCCGCCAGGAGTCTCTTCATTTTGCAACAAGTGATCATTTTGATGATGGGGATTATGGAAAGTCACTACCTGGACTGCCATATGAAACTATAATGAAAACCAATCATGAGTTTGCTTCCATTTTGGACAGCTTGTGAGCCCCCCAGGTGCAAGCCTATCTTGGGCAAAACACTTAAAGCTGCATTATGGAACGTTTCGAGTAGGGGTATGCCATCTACTTGTCTACATGCAGATGTTATTGCATTGCCGCGAATATAAAACAGTATGGCATGGAACATTTTGTTGATGTATTCAGTTCTCCACTGATTTAATGTGTGACTTGACATAGTGATGTCACCTGCTTGTTTCCATGGAGATTTTATTCAATACTACTGAACATAATTTTTTTCATTGAAACAAGCAGGTTACTGACTCTCCACCAGAAAATTGACATTGTGCACCTTTAATATAAATCTTAACTAACATTACTGATATCTGTTTATTTCTATATGAGATTATATGAGTGAACTGTTAGAGAAGATATTGAACATTATTGTGCACATTTTTTCAGATTACATGACATTACATAACATTCTATAGGCCAAGATTTTTTTATTTTTTTGTTGTTGTTGTAATATAGTGAGTTCATGGGTGTAGTCACTTATAGAAATGATCAGGTTCAACATTTGGGAATTTACTTCTTCGATATTTCAAAGTAAAATACAGAGTAATCAATAGGGAAAACTGACTCTTGTCCCCATCTTGAAGTATGAGATCACATTATAGAATCTGAAAACCACCAATTCATGTACAAATCTGCTTGGCATGCATAAACTTTCTTATTTTTTCAGTTTTACTAATCTCACAAGACACCTCATTTTACACAGGCCTATAATCTGTTACCAAACAACTACAGTACCCACCAAGGCGCCTTCAAATCCAATAGCAAACATTAAAAAAATAACACGTTTCTTATCACAGTGGGAGGTTTTGTAAATTAAGCACTTGAATTTGACTGCACCTGCTCTCTTTCTGTCTGGTGCCTGTACTTTTATTGTATCATCACTTGTTTTTCCATTCATTCACACACTGTGCTGCGGCCTTTGATTCTCGACCACTTTGAACGAGCTACTAAATGTGCCACCACACTCCAGCTATAATACCTATACTTGTCTTGGTTGCTTTGTTGATTGTATTTTGTAGTTCAAGTACTCTTTACCTTAACATCTACTGTCAAAGAGTCCTTACAAAACCCAGACTGTTGATTTTACAGTTACTACATGTAGTTTTGAACAAGAGTGCGCAGAATTTTTCCATCCAAACGTGTTCCACCACAACAGAAGCTTCCTACAAATTCATACAGCAATTTTGCTCAAGTCCAAATGGTTATTGACGTGTATTATTATTGAATGAAATGTGCCTAGTGTGCTTGAAATTGAATTGGGAGGCGTACATTTGCTTTGATGCTACAGGCCAAATTCCAAGAGTCATTAGATGCGCTTCTTAGATAAAACCCCAAAGTCTCTTCCGCCATAGAGCCAGCTCCCTCTGGCTGATAGAGAGGCTTATTAGGAAAATATTGTCTGACTTGCTTCCTCGCTCCAGTGTGCAATTATATGAGCGAACACACAAAAAACCCACACACAACAATGGATGTCAGGAATAGCTTAAAGGTCTTATAAAATTCTAAATAGACTTTGAGCATTGTCAAAATGCTGTTTCCTCATCAAAAACCATAACTGGAGGTTTTGTTTCATTCACATGTGTTTATGTAGTCCCACATATTTAATCTGTCAGCCTCTCCATCGGTGAAAATGGTTGATTCTACCTCATTCGAACTGCTTCACTTATTAGTTAGAAACCTGTAGGCAAAAAATATCAGACAAAGTTCGGTTAGTTTACAGCTTCAAATTAATTTCCTTTGTGCATTTGAATAGAACCTACAGGCAAAACTTGGCCATTAAGGTAGTAAAATACTTGTCGTGGGCACTGTAAAGTTTGGTTATCAACAATAGAACTTTGATTTAAATGAAAACAGTACTATCATATTTATTTGATGTAGCATTGAAATGGTAGTAGTGCAGGTCTGTAGAACTCTCAGTAAGTGCATGTGACATGTGTCCTCCTGGGCTGTGTTTTGCTCATGTCCAGTTCTGATAAAGGATGCTCCCTGGAGTGTGCTGATGGAGCCCTGTAATCATTCCCACTGATACTGTTTCTTGGTACAACTCTGCCCAGCACTAACATGTACTGGCTCACCCTGCTGTGTCTCAGCGTGACCACCGATGACCTCATCACTCGTCAACTCTCAGGTGAATTGAAGCGACTGACACACTCCAACAGCTGTCACATCAGATACAGTGTTGGGTTTGATAAGCCTATGGGTGGAGCTTGGATAGGGATCAAACATATCCTGGAGGCTAAACAAACTCTATTATTTATACTGTGTTCAACGCATTCAGCACTAAGGTATGGACTGAAAATATATTTTGGTCTTTTTTCTGTGAAGTCCACTTTCTTCACAGGTCCACACTTCACAAGTCCACGCTTACTTTTTTTTTTTTTTTTGTGCACAGCATTTGCAGCACAGGTGTATCGAGTAAACCAAAGTTTGAAGGTTCTGTATGAAAGAAAATAAAAAAATAAAAAATACCGGAGCTTTTCAGGCTGTGATTTCTCCAGCACCAGCAGCAGAACAAAACACGCAACCTTGGCTGTGCACTTTTAGAAACCCCAAATATGGATTCCTCTCATGGGCCTCCGGATGACTCATACATCAAGTGGTGATAATGTCCCCAAATATAGACAAAACAATGGCAAACTAATGCATGCTTACTTACCCTGCTGGAAAATGGAACACAGAAAAGTTACACCCTCCAAGAAAGATGACTGCACAATTGGTTATCAAATTGCACTGAACTTCCATGCTGCCTAATTGTAACCAGAACGTCTATTGCCAAAACAATCAGTCAGAGGAATTAGTTTAAAAATGCACAGTCAAGTGTTTGTAGTGCTGCCAGTGAGCTGCAGACTGAATCCTTCCATAACAGTCTGGGAGCCATATCAGCTGAAAGGGGGAGTCATTTTTCAGCATGAATGAGACAAGCCAGCCATGCCTCAGCAGGGAGCTAGTGCTATGGTGCATTCAGGAACAGCATAGACTATGTGTGAAAATGGACTTTCCACATAACATTTTGTAAGTGCAGCAGAGATCGGCAATGTATTTTCTCCTAATTTACTATAGCATCTGTTATAACTGCAAACTAAATGTGGACTAGGTGATACTGAATATTGATATTTTCCCTCTATTTATTCAGTTGTATTATTTTTCCTTAAAAATTATGCAAAAATGACTCTTGAGAGTATTAAGCCATGTTATAATCCTCCTCCTCAAAGACATACCCAAAGTTGTGTTTTGTTTCATTTACACATATTTGCGTAACCCTTTAGTTACCCTGTTAGTGTGTCTACATCTCCAAAGCTCTAAATGCTCTGTTCAACCTTGTGATGTAATGAAGTAGTAGTTTTTTAAGAGTAGTTTTTAAGTTAACAGCTCCTTTCACCTTTAGTTCAGTAGAAGTTGGTAATTCCAGGGCTAAAATCATCCAAATGATTCTAGTGAAGGTTTATGGAGGTCAAAAATGCAGAGTACTTCCTGTATATTTGTGTTGAGAAATCAATATAATAACATAGATCAGAAAATAGTGTAATATAGGCAATTTAACACAAAAATACCCCAGTTTATTCTCCCAAATTCTGAACTCCAAACCACATGCTTTTATTGACACAGGATTGGCTGTGACCATTTAAAAATCAACAGCATATGACTGACAATTTGGCATGACTCTTGAATCTATAGACTGTAATATGAGTGAACATAGCTAACGCACTAGCCACCGCGTGCCAAATAGAAAATTCACCAAGAGGCTTTTCTGGCTTCTTCTGAACCGAGCTCCAATTGACTTACATTAGGATCTTGTCGCCCCTTTCTCTGTAGCTGCTGCAGTGAGCCTCATCATTTTGGTCTTAAAATGTTCGTATTAACTTGCTCTACATGATCCTGAATTTTTTTTCTCTATTTTGCCTGTCAAAAAAAATCCTATTCATAACATAGAGCCAGGCTCCAGATTGGCTCCTGTAACCATTATCATCGCGAGCCTCTTTTAAGCGGCGCTGAACGCTATGGGTGACGTCACACTCGCTTACTCCACTTCTTTTATACAGTCTATGCTTGAATCTTGAATCCCGTTCATTGCTGATCCCTACAGTTCAGTTAAATAGCATGCCCACAAATCTGACTCTATCCTTAGAGGTTTAACTCTGATCATTGTTCTACCACAAAAACCTTTTAAATATTTCATTGTTGGTCTTTCTCTCATACACCATACCTGTGTCCATCTGTATTTATTTAACACAATTATTTTAATCTGCAGTGGTCTCAGAAGGGAAGTGGTCATGCGTAAACTGATAAAGGGCTTTCTGGAAATAGAAACAGCTCCAGGCTCAAGGTAAATTCTAATGTCATGAGAATTTTATGAAGACAGGAAAAAGAGGAAAGAATACAACCTGCACAAATACAAAAGAGTTTATATATACTGTATATATTGCTGATTGATATATAGATTGTAGCACTGTCTTTGGTGGCCATTTTGTTCAGTGGATGTAACCCATGAGAAAATCCTGTTCTCTTTTCTTTATCTGGATAACATAAAAGATGGAGTAAAGCCTATAAATTTTAGCCTGAGACATAATACTAATATGCAGTGACATTAATACGCAGACTGATGTTAGCAGGATCACTCCAAGCATCTACACATTCAATTGTCAAAAGGCCAGGTCAGCTAAAGTTGAGCTGTCAAAAACATATTCTCTCCATTGTGTCAATAAATAAACTCCTCAAAAGAAGACAGGGAGTAGGCACACTGTCAATGGCACCTGTCAATCAACAACAAGACGTCTCAAACAAAGTCAACAGGCCACACTGACACATGTGTGTATGTGTGTATGTGTGGTGTGAAATATTTGTTTTCAACGTATTTCATACTGGTAGATCGTGGCTTGAAAATGAGGAAATCAACATTTGCATGTCTGAAACACTGGGGTATTTGGGTGAGTCCTGGCACCCCTGACCTCCTCTCACATTAACACAGTCATTGAGATCACATGGAGCACACAGGCTCTGCTCACTGAATCAGGCTCTAATTAAGAAAACTGCTCACATGTAACATGGACATGCATGCTGCATCTTAATGAAGGCATGGCTACCTGGCAACCCCACTCCATCAGATAGTGCCAAGCCACCATGGAGGGAAGTCTGATGGATAATGTGCTCCTGCCACTGGAGCTCCAAAGGGACAAGAGAACAATGTAGATCGATTATGTGGATGGTAAGTGTGATCATAGTCCTGCCCAGATGTGGCTGGAGACGTGCTAATGACATGTCAGGATTGGGTGGATACATTTTGTCTCTGAAGTTTGAGCTTGATGTCTTTTTATCTGTTGCAGTTTCCAGGAGCAGCTCCCTCTCTCCACAGATGAACAGTGTGCTGTTATGAGCTGTTTCACTAGTGCCTTGTGTATTGATCTATGGCTGTTTAGTAGATCTTTATTGACCCTGTCAGCATTGGGGCACAGTGTTTTTAGTAACACCGTCACATCCCCTGCTGTGGTGTAGCGGGGGTTCTCTCTGTTTGGCTTTTTATGAGGCATAAAATGCCTCCACAATGCAACTGTTTTATGGTGCATTTCATGCTCCGCAGTGATCTGGGGACATTGTATTAGATACTAGTAAAATGGAATTGCCAGGCTAGACCGCAGTCAGCACTCATGTGGCTTGGCCTTGTGAGATCAATATGCCTGTTTATCCATGCTTTAGTCCGTCTGATGCATCTTAAATACAATACAACTGCTAAGCTTTACTGCATGTGATGCTGAAGGTGAGAATGAGGCCAGATCAGTGCCCTATAAACACTACTTATTTACGTAACAACAAGAGCTCTATAGGTCACACCTTCAGTGTACAGAAAAGACAGTGCAGTTTCACTCTTGTAGTAAGTTTGCCCAACCCAACTGTCTCTGCAGATGTCTACTGGGCAAGCTTTATGATGAGGTCAACTTGGCAATAGGTAACTGTATATAGACCTGTCAACAGAAATTACACACCTTTTGCATGATCAGAATCCACAGGTTTGGATGGACAACAGCAAACTTTAAAGCTTGAGGTTGTGCTTTTCGAGTACAGACAGTGAAAAGGCTTCTTGGTATAGTTGCGGGTTGATTCCTGACTGTTAGTCTCCACTCAGCACAATACCCACTGAGAGCTTCACCCCTTCACACCACAGGCCTCAGACTGGTATAGGAAATCACAGTCTGTATCTGACAAAGAAGCCTGCCTCATATCTGGGCCATCAGCGACAAGAATGCCAACAGTAGACCAGGGAATCATATGTAGACACTTCCACCCACACTGCAGCTCATGCTTATGTCATGGAGAGGAAACACTCTACAGGTATTCTAGAAATGAATGTGTGTACAAAAAAAGGAAAATAAGAGCCTATTTTGAGTTTGTGACAAGTTGTTTTTATCCAATAGCTTTAAGTTAATTAAACTCTTCTCAGTGTGATTGGTTATATCCTGCAGTCATTTTAGAACAGAACAGAGTGACCAATAGGAGAAGTGTGTAGAGAAATTAAACTGCATTTATTTGAGCATTGACGTGCAATAAACAGAAAAGCACAAAATTACAATATAACTATCCAAACTGGCAATTATCACAAGGCCATATGGCAATCAGGCAATGCACCAGATTTTTACTTAAAGGGCCCATATTACACTATTTTCTGTTCTATGTTATAATGTTGTTTCCTCATCAAAAACATACCCAGAGTTTTGTATAATTGACAAATGTTTAACACGCAAACCCTGTAAATGTCAGGTTCAGGTCTTCTCTCAAACAGAAAACACTCTGCTTCAACTTGTGATGTCATTTTGTAATACAGGAAGTGCTTCACTGGGTTACACCTGTTCATCCACCTTCCATTGGGTGATTTCAGATGTGGAATTGCTAATCTCTACTGAACTAAAATTAAAGATAACTGTTAAATTTAAAACTACCACTACATGACATCACAAAGTGGGACAGAGCATTTTGAGCTTTGGAGATATGGACAGACTAATAATAAAAGGGTTACTCAAACATGTGAATGAAACAAAACAGAACTCTAAGTATGTTTTTGATTGAACATTATAACATGGTTTATAGTTCACAAGTGTCAATTTTGTGTAATATGAACCCTTTAAAAACTATTAAAAATGTGAAAAACAGATCTCTGCAAACAGATCAATTGCAGTGGTCCAAATGTATTCCTCACTTTCCTAACACATCCTAAATATTCACTTTCGGCATTTCACCAACAATAACATGCCTTATGATTAAATCCAGATATCAGTTTCAATTTGACCCCAAGAGCTGCTTTTATCTGCAAACCAATTTTTGCTCAACTACAAGGAAAAAATCAGACACAGACACTTTAATTTAAAAATGGAATATTATTTGAGGTAATACAGCACAATTCTGTCTTTACTTATTCATTTCATCATTCGTGCTCTTGGACGGACAGGCTGATTTATGGAGATGGAATTACGTGCCGATGATTCTCGCACTTATTCACTCACCAATTGAGATTTACACATGGCAAGCTATTAGCCATCTCACAAAAAAGTCCTCTAAATTGTATAGTGTGCATTAGTCTAATCAGAACACACACATAGCGAGAGGCGAGGTATGGGAGAGAGCCTAAGCTGTAATTGAATAGCGGCAGGAGTGGTGTTCTGACAGACCTCTGAAGAGCCAGTGACCTTGAGATGACATTGGAGATAGACAGGCAGTACAAAGAGAGCGCCGGGCTAATTAGATTAAAAAACATGGATCCCCAGGGATGGAGATGTGACAAGCACATTGATTCACTACATCTCCCCAGCTTCCGTCTCCCTCTGCTGCATTGTGAGCTCACTGACAGCTCTCAGCACCCATAGTATTCCATTCAGTTGGAGGAATGTGTAGTAGTAGCACACATCCCACGAGCCGTCCTTGTCCTATAGCTCCTCTGGTGGTGTATAGTGCTGTGGTATTCTGTTGATGGAAAATGCATTGGATTTTTGTGTACCGGAATTCGTATGATTCCATCCGTTCAGTGTGACCTCGGTAAATGCCAGGGTTTCTGTAGCCAACATAAAGTGGAATGCACATGAATAGCTCATGAACGTAAATATATATACATTATGACATTATGGGCAAAAATATCATTATAAACTCCAGTTACACAGGAATGATCATCAAAAATACAGTTTATTAAATATTGAGTCAAGAGACATCTTCACTATGCTTAATTTAAAATGTGTCCAACTTAGGAAACATGATACAGTTATCACATTTTATGATAAATCAGCTTAGTAGGGTATGTTTTATTGTTCTTTTGAGGAAGTTTACATTTAACCCATGTGTTAATGCCACTGGGGCAAACTGTAAGGGTACATTCAGACTGCAACCTGTATCTGATCTTTTAATGACAGTCTGAACGACACAGATCTGATTTTTTCAAGTGCAACCCAGGTCACTAGGAAATGTGCTACTAAAACTGATACATAAAACTGATACCATCTTTTGACATGCGACTTCAGTGTGAACGGCCAGGTTGCATTCATCCCACCTTTTGTCAACAAGCGACAAATATCACTATTCTGCACTGAAGTAGATGAAAACTAGCCTGATTCATCAGCCGGTTTCACTTCGTAGAAATCGTCTTAACTCACAGCATTAGAACTTGTTTGCTCCATGGTAGACAGGTACTTTTTTCATTTAACCAGTCGCTGCGATTTGGTCGTGACGTATGTAATGTGCTGCTAACGGGACTAACTGGTATATTAAGCTTTTCCCAAATCCCGTAGGAAGAAGGGCAATAACATCTTTCCCCTTGATAAAATTCACCAAACATTCTCTTTGTTCCAGCTTTAAGTCCTTGATCTCGGGAATCATTGCCAACACAGAATTTATGGCTCTTTGCTGATTGGCTGGTGCCCGAACTGTCACTTCTTCGGTTTTTGCAAACCGTCTAGTGTATTCTGATTCCTGACGTAGTCACTGGAGAAAAATGAAATTGAGCGGAGGCACTAGGTGGCACCAGCCTGGCTAGGTGGAAACTGGAAGAAAGCCACAACCATGGCGGATGACGATGCAAGATAATTTTGAAGCTCTGAAGGCTCGGAGTCTAGTCAATGGAGGGAAAGCGAGGTTAGCAAGTTCATTTGTTGCTACCACTGTCTCACAAAAACCATGGCCAAAAACCTCGTCTTTCTCCTTCTCAATTTCCTCCTTAAAACAAATAAGCTGTACATATACAAGCAACTTTAAAATCTCCAGGTGCACAATGCTAGCGTCCATGTTTAGGCTACTTCCATGAACACTGAGCACACTCGCTGCATTTGACATCTTCCTGTTCTCCGATACGCATGTGGGACACTTTTAATTTGAAATGTGACTGCCCTAGCAAAGAAATCTGATTTTTTGTGAAATCCAATTTTTTTGAGCATTAAGTCCTGCAGTCTGACCATAGCCTTAGTAGCAATGAGTAAGTTCAGTACCTGGGGACCCATCTCCAGAACTTGACTTATAGGCAGAAATACCTTAGCTGGAGGACTTTGCCTCTGTTTGTGTCTGTTGTTCCTGTGGGCACCCTTAATGGGGGTAAGGGTGCCCACAGGAAACCCAGCCATACACATAAGAAAGACACTTACTAAACACAAAAAAGTTCATTAACCTTCTTGCTGTGAGGCGAGAGTGCTAACCACCCATCCACTGTGCTACCACTATACATAACACATGTAAATATACTCTAACATCAACTATAAAGATATGGGTATATGCAGACACTGCCATATTCTTTGGCCTATCATTGGTTGTAATGACCCTGTAATTGAAAACAAACAAACAACAAAATAGTACAATAATATGATCAAACAATTTTGAAGTGCTTTTTGCAGATCAAAGATTTGTTGTTAGGATTGCTGTTAGATGCAATTTATTTTTTGCTCTTAACCATCTTTTCCTCATTTTGTGGAAATTCAAGTTCAACAACAATCAAGAACTCCACTCATCAGAAGAATGGATACTGTTTACCGACGCCCTGACAAACAGAACAGCTGGAAAGCATGTGCAAAGCTGTGTTTCCTAATAAAAACAAAAAAAACTTTTCAAAAAGCTTTTCAAAGTGCCGTTAATACTTGCTGTTCTGACATATTCTTTGTCTGGAGCTGACCCCATCTGTGATATTTTTAAAACAAATGATGCTTTAGTTTCCAGAGAGCTGAGTGAACTGTTGAAACACAGAATTTAAAATAACTTGCACCAACTCAAGATACTGCTGTGTGTCACCACCTACTGTTGATAAGGACCAGTGATAAATGACGCTTTGAGGTGCATGCAGAATGACAAACTGCTCAAGAAATATGCTGAAACTGTAGTCAGATATTACTGATTTTAAACCATAAATCAGCAGTATTCTGACTTTAAAGTACTTTTAGATACAAATACAGATATGGAGGAAAACAACAGAAATCCCCAAAATGCATTGTGTAGAAAACTGATCCTGAGATGATCTATAATAGTGCTCAACTCTAATTGTTCTTCACATTGAGAGTGAGAATTTCACTACAAAACTCAAGCAAAAAGCATGCCGAGTTAAAGCTACTTCACTATTATTGTTGTGGTAATGTTTAGTGTACTCATTTATGGGATGGGATTGGATTAAGTGTTTTAAAACAGACCTATTATGCAAAATCGACTTTTCAGAGCTTGTTTTAGTTGTTTCCCATCACCATTTACCCACTTGAAGTTGTATTTGGAGTGATTCGTGCATGTTTGAACAATCTTTAATTGCTTATTTTCAAGACGCCGTATTGCCGATCAACTCCCGTTTTCACTGCCACCAGCATATGCCCCCTGCTCTGTATTTGCTTTGTTCTCAATTTTATTTTCTTAATTGGTGATACACAGAGGATTCGGCAGCATCACGTAGTCATTTTGATAGCGTGATCCGCCGTTATGCATCAGAGGTGCTGGCTCTTTATTGTGATTCTTTTTAGATTAATATTGTGTTTTAAAAAGTCCAAATTATGACATAATGATCCATGGGTGTCATAGATTATAACTATAGCAGACACAAGCACAAGTATGTTTTCTTTAAAATGTTTCAAAATAGCATTCACATTTCTCCAGTTATAGTGATTAATCCTACCCCCACACCAGAACTCTCCATGCTTTACTGAGGATGTTCCACAGTATAGCATTAAACTTGTTTTTCTTCATGGACACAAGCAGGTGACACTAGGGGTGGGCAATATCTCGATATTTAAAATATGCTGAAATGGATTCTGATATATCGTATATATTGATATAATGCTTATATTTCATTCTGATTTTGCCGCTTCGCTTGTTTGCCTTCTCTGTGCGAGCCCCCGCCTCCTTGCTATGAACTGCAGACACGTGTCTACTGCCATGAATGCCAAAAGTTGGTGCCAACCAAAGCTTCTAGCACTACGAACCTTTTCCACCATTTACAGACAAGACCATCAGCAGAAGTCCTCTGTCACAGAGAGAACACACATATTCCACTGAGTTGTGTCCTTTAGTCGGACAGTGCTTACAGTTTATGCAAATGAACCATGTGGTTTTAAGTTTTGTTTCTATAAAACATAAACAAATGTTTGCAAAGCTGCATTAAACACATCATAATCTCAAATGGGCTGATGTGGCTCTGTAATAGTCTTGGTTTATATGTTGTAAAGTGTAGTAATGTAAAGTTTATTTATGAAAAGATTTTAATTAATGTGCTGCAGTGTAGAACTTGTACTTGTGTTTGGAAATGTTGAGGTTGATCTGCACTGTGGATTGTGGGATACCTCATAGCTCCTTACCGGTGGCTAGGAACATGGATCTATTCAAATAAGGAACCTCAAGAGCTTCCTATGGGAGGTCATGGTTCTGGTTATCGTGTGGTTAACAAAGATGAGCAGTCTACCTCTTTGCACTTCAGTAAAAAAAGACCCTGTGGAATTTGGCATATTTGTTTTTGCAGTAGTTTTTGGGGGGTTATTTTCCCTGTACAGATATCGAGATATATATCATATATCAAGATCGAGCATAATATATAGAGATATAGTTTTTTGCTTATTTTTCCATATCGCCCAGCCCTAGGTGACGCTACCAGTCCACATTAAAGGTCAGATCAGTGAAGAGGACAGCCAACTTACAGTAAGAATACATGCTTTCAACGTATCTGTTTGGCAATGAAACATTTGTAACTGGAAAACCCTTTAATGCTCTACTGTGGAACATTCCAGGCAACGCAATAACAAAGCAGTTAACGAACCATGCACAAAAAAAGTTGCAGATCCTTTAACTGATCCCACCAATTTGGTAAAAAGGGGCTGTTAAACCTGTCTTGTGGAGCAGAGTCACTGTGTTGATCCTGGAAAGGGCAGGGGCATCAATTACACACAGAGAGAGAGTGTGTGCTGGAGGTAAGTGTGTGTAAAAACAGAAGTGTGTAATCATCTCACCTCCTCTGGTCAGACTGCAGCTCTAATTAAGCCATGTCCACTCACCAGTCCCTCAGTCTTCAGAGGGACACGCTTAAAAGGACACTATGTAAATGTCTGACTGCTCATCTCTATGCACTTCCTTCCTTCATGAAGCCCAAAGAAAAATGTCACAAATGCTTACCTTTCTGATTACATGGAGATGGATCTGGTCAGGTTGAATTTTATGTGCAAGGGCTGGGTAGGTATAGATTATGTACTAGTATGCACGCTGAGAGGTTGTGGGTTTAAACTCTCTGTGTGACACTGCTGAATGGAGCTTGCATGGGTGTGAAAAGATTAATGTGAAGGTGAAGCTCATGTTTTTTCACAGTATTGTACATTTAGAATATTTTGGCATTGAGTTATTTTGTCGCCGGCATAAATTAGTTTGAGTGTTATCGTTTATCAGCTATGGGCCTATTTATTTCAGCAATATATCGTACTTCAAAAGTTGTTATCATGACAGGCCTAGTTTTGAGTTATCATTACCTTAAGACTATAGTCATTCCACTGAAAAATAAATCAATGATAAAATGAAGGGAATTTAACTTACTATATTATGTTGTGGCGATAACAGAAAAGGTTGTAAGACCATGGACCAGATTATGAACAATAACACATCTCTAACTCATTGTTTTCCAAAGACTGGGTTGCAAGAGATTTTTTTTGGGTCGTCTTCTCACGATCACACATGAGACTTTCTGTGCTCACAAAAATGAAGAGAAAGCACAGAAACAGACTGAATGCTGCGTCTGATGTATGTGTTGTGCTCTCCTCCTGCACCCCGGATTGGAACTCGCTACAAAAACGCAGACCGGCCCATCTATCTCATGTTCTAATCTTTTTGTAATCATTTATTGTGTCACGTAGAAGCAGAGGGAGGAGCCAAAATGCAGGGCTGCTGTAAAAGTTCTTTTATAACAAAGAAAGATCCAAAAATTCATAAATCCAAAAAATCTAAAATTCAAATTTGACTGCCATGACAAGACAAGATACTAACAATGACAATGGACCAACCAAGAGCAGAGGAGAATACAGGGTATAAATGCACACAGACACAGGAGAAACACATCAGGGTCTGGCAAACAATCAAGACAGGAAGTAAAACTCAAAACTACAAGATGTCAAAAATGTCAAAATAAAACACCAAGGGTACACAACATTAAAGGAAAAGATACACCAAAATAAGCAAAAACAACGACTACAAAACATGAACCATGACATATTGACTATTTTGTTCCAGTATTGCTGGTTCAATTGAATGTTGAAAAGAAAAAGAAATAGGCTACATTTAATGTCCAAATAGGCGACTTATGGATCCTTTTATTGCTGGTTACAATGACTTTTCATAGTTTAAAACTTGAGTAATACTAATAGACGCATCAAGAATCTCAGACTTCCGGTCATTGCGCAATGTACTCTCTCTCTCTCCACATACAAAATGTTCGCTGCAAACTCGGGATGATTTAGGCAGTCAGAGGTTTCCTTTTTCGTCCTTCCCAAGGATCAGTACTGCCTATCGCCTTTGCCTTTCACTATTTTTCAATTCCGTTGGGAAGGGAAACAGTTTGAACGGAGGTTTGCAGTCACACACATCTGATTCCCTTTTGTATTTATGGAGTTCGCGAACAAATTTCTGGAGCCATTTTCTGCTGTTAGGATCCAACAACCACACAATTACGATGTCCGAATCCCAAAGCTAAAATATGACAATATCAGAACCAGAAACAAAAGCGATATGGTTCAAAAGACTTGAAAAGATCTGTTTTGTCAAAAGACACATCCCACTGGAAAAACAAACATGGTGGTTTGATGCTCACTTTTTGTGAAAATCCTTCCCAGTATGCAATGTGCAATGACCGGAAGTCCAAGATTCTTAATGCGTCTATTGTTCAGAGAGACACAATCAGTCAACAATAAAATATCCTCATTAATGTTCAATAATGGTCAAATCCACCTTTATTTTTATAATTTGCAAATAATATCTATTGATTGGATCAAGAAGGCTTGTGACTTTTAAAATATGGGTCCCCAGAAAAAAGTTTGGGAAACACTGGTCTAACTGCTGCTATGACAGTGAAACAACTGTGGAAGTTCAAATAAAATGAGCATTGTAAAAATATCCAGCATGCTGCAAAGGCGTTTACCCAAACTTGAAGAACTCTCTTGCTTTTATCCCATTAAAGGTGGATTGTACAACTTTTCTGGTGGTCCATCACCTGACCATCTGACCTGTAACTTGGTCTGGTTTGGTCTCCATGAATACCATACTGTGAAACATTTTAACATTTCCACTGAGAAAAACATTTTACAGACCCTCCATTAGAAAAGTTACATAATTCACCTTTAAATAGATAAGACCATAAGTATGCACGTGTGTCAGTAAGAATACAGTAATTTGCCTTCTAATCATATTGCATTGGCTGCATTGCAACATCAAAAACACTTTCCGTGTAATTTCCATCCATCTTGAGTCCCCCTGATCCGATTTAGTACACCAAAAGGCCTGTAATTCTCCCATCAGCTCATACAACAATGGCGTGGGTGCACAGCGCGGAGAGGGGAGACATTCATCTGCCTGATTAACAACTTCACTCATTGTCTTCTTTAATTACAACAAAGTCAACAGCTCCATTACTTTGCCTCCTATCTATCTTTCATTGCCGTGCTCTCTCAGGATTGCCATGTTGGAACAAAACAATGCGGACTTAGTCTCATCAGTAGGCTGGCTAGGAGGTCTACCCTGCACTACACAACGTAATCAGTATTCCAGGGACGCTGAGAAATTGAGACGGCCAACCAAAACATGTATCCATTGCCGCGGATGGTAATTAGAGTTCCCGTCTGCCAACTGGGTTCACTTCTCCTTCACTCTGTTCGGAATTGATCTACTTCATCCACCTACCCAGAGCCAGGCCATCAGTCAGTCAAGCACTTTCCCATTTAGTGAACATGTCAATGCTCCAACTAGCAGCTTAATTAGCCTGAAGTATGTAACAATGTGCTCCTTTGTGTAGCTAGGACGAAGCACTACAGGTAATGAGAAAGTTTTTACCTATTAAATGTCTGCCAGCTAGTATGCGACTATGCTGCTTTGATTATAAGCGTAACTACAAGCACAGCTTTAACTAATTGGACTATCTATACATCTGAAAATGCATGGAAGCTTGACAGAGCTTTTGTCTAACAGCAAAATAAATATACTAAAATATACTGATGCAAGTTGTTGTATTGTGTTAAAGGTCTTATATTGCACAAAATTGACTCCTGTGAGCTTTAAGCCAAGTTAGATTGTTGTTCCAAAGCAATTTCTGTGCTGTAGTAAAGTTTCACTGAATAGAGCAGCATTATTAACTTTGTATAACTCTATAATTGCACCATATCTGAGGTACTGTGTGGAAATTTAGGGCTAAACATGTAAAAGTTACTTACAGCCATTATTTATTTTACAGAAAAAGGCCAAGAGAGCTATCCAACCCATTATTTGTTAAACTGAAAGTGTTGAAAATGCATGATATTTTTGACATAAGGGCCCGGTCAAGCAGAAGTATACAGCAAGGCCAAAAATTCAAGTTAATGCATCTGATAAAAAATGTATTCAACAGATAGCAGATGTACTCTAGTTTATGAATCTGTTTACCTTTTTTCTGTACCATTTTTGGTTAAAAGTTCCATATGTTTTAAACAGACCATGTATGAAACATGGAACAAAAATTATTTCCCAAATTTCAAAGACCTGCAAATCATGTAAATAAATTGATGAATTTCATCATATCTATGTGTTATTCGATCTTTGAACTGTTGATGAACTCATGATTTTTCAAAAAAAAAATTATTTAAAATGATAAAAATTTGCTTGGAAGGACTGACATATTTTATAGAAATAGTTTCCTTTCATTTTGAAGTAATATTAAAGTATTCGGAAGGAAAAAGCAGACAAATTATGCAAAATCATGCACCTTCTACTTGCTTGCACAATTTTCCCTCCATTACTTTTCCCTCCGTTATCATGACCTTTCTTCATAAAAAATCTCATTACTCAAAAAGTAAGAGGTTTTTCAACCTAATCTTGTACCATATGGTAGAAAACTATATGAAGCAAATAGTCAAACCAGTTTGTTAAGGATATGTAAGTGAGAACCGGTAGTTATCGCTGTTTGTATTTATTGCCCAAAAAGTGCTGCATATTTCATTCCCTCCGTTACCGACATGAGTTTCTTAATTTTTTGTCAACAACTTGAAAGAATATCACAGGGTTAACTTTACCCTGTTGGAGTGTTAACTCTTTCCTACATTCTAATACCTTACTTATTTCAATAGTCCCTCTAGTTTCTGAATAAGAGCTATTTGAATGTAAAAAATCTGCCCCTGTTTCCCTCCGTTACCGCTTGACTGGACCCATAAGTATCCTCAAAGTCATGTATAAAGCAAAGTGCAATGTGTATTTGTAAATCTGTAGATATTCAAAGACTGTTTGAGAGAAGAACAAGCCACTACCATTTAAAAGGAACCTAAATGTTTAAAAAAAAAAAAAAAAAAAAAAAACAGATTCAGAGCCAAGGTTATGGAGCGAAGCATCTCTGTAAAAGGAGTTAATTTATGGAATAGTCTTGATAAAGATATAAACAAATCAAGTACAATAATGGTATTTATAAAACAGATTAAATCCAGTGCAATGTGAAGGTATGTATGAAAAAGGAAATTAAGTTGTTGTGCATAATAGTGAAGATTTCTGTTTGCAGTTGATTAATAATTGTGACTGAACTGAAATGTCGGCGTTGATGTTTTGTCTGGAAAATGGAAAAGGGGACAGATAACATAAGATTACTCTTCTTTTTGCTCCTTTTCAATCATTTCTTATATATTTGATGTTGTGACCTTGTTAATGTCTTTACATAAATTATGAATTAAATAAACAAACTAATTAAAAGTAGATAAATAAATAAAAATTGTTACTTCATCAAGAACATACCCGGAGTTGTGTTTTGTTTCATTCACACATGTTTGAGTAATCCTTTATTATCAGTCTGTCTACATCTCCAAAGCTCAAAATGTTCTTTTCTATCCTGTGATGACATGAAGAGGTGGTTTTCAAGTTATCTTTTACCTTTTGTTCAGTAGAAATTGGCTTGAATTTATGCAAATGATTATAGTGAAGATGTATGGAGTTTAGAAACATAGTGGAGCACTTTCTGTATAACACATGACATCACAAGGTGGAACAGTGTTTTCTTTTTGAGAGAAAAACACAGCTTAAATATGCAGGATTTGTCTGTTAAACATGTGTGAATGAAACAAAACACAACTCTTTGCACTGCCAGTTTTGCCTGTTTTGCACCAGTCTCAGATATTCATAGGTTTTTGGTTGAAGTTTTCAGTAACAGTAATAAAATTTGACCACGCGAACCCTTGCGATTGTGTCAAGCGTAAACCAAGCAAGCTTTATACAGGTAGACCCACGCATCAACACACAGGCCTCGCAAAGTCATAAGCCGTATCTATTTTCAGTTTAGTGTTGCTTTTTAGTTGGATACATTTATCTCAACTCAGAACAAAGAAACAGCAAAGATAAAACTTTGCCCAATGTTGACAAACTGGATCGGAAACAATTTTTGTATGCGAATGTAACCGGGTGATTAGACTATTCTGACTGTGGTGCGTCCGTGAAGGCGTCCACCTGTGCGTCGCTGCGCGTGGCTCCCGGCGTCACTGATTAGTCCATTAGAAAAGGCTGCGCACGCCATAGTGGGGCAGTCGGGGCTTTTGGTGGCTTGCAAACGCGGCGCGTGTAAGCACCTGGAGTTGTTCCTTCAGTGTTTTTCGTAGAACTTGTTTTAATGTGTTATTTCTGATTAAATCTAAAGGTGTTGTCTGGAGCAGGCGGAGACGGCAGCCGCTCCTAACGCGCTCCCGGCCCCCATGTTGAATACGCCTAGTCTAGAAACCAGGTAGAGGCTCTGGGTGATGCATGTTTGGGGGTGGTGGCGTTTGTTGGAGTGTATTAATTGATGTATCTCTGTGTGGCAGATTACGCTGCTGCTGCTGCTAGATTCTGCTCTCAAATTCTCCAAGTCCTTTAAATTTTCTCGTAAAATGATTCCGTAGGCTCTTTTACCTGTAGTGGGAGTAATCGCTATAGTGATCGGCTAGGGGGGGTTAGCAGTAGCGGATAGTGCACTTTAAAACATCTAAAGTCCTAACAGTGAAGCCACGCACCCAGCACTTTGCATCTAAAAATGTGATTGTGTATCTTTTTAAGAGATGCGCGGATTGCGGTTATAACCGCGGTATCCACGGTTAATCCGCGGGTCGGGCAGATGACGTGATGAAAAATTATATTTTAATTAAATTCGGGCGGGTGGCGGTTTAACTACTAAAAAAAAAAAAGTTCTTGTTAGTATTGTTACCTACATCTGAAAAGACGAGTCTCACTGTCTATGCTTGTAGTATGAAGTGTACGTCATATCCTTAATTAGCCCATTTGACCTCGTTTTTATGTTCTGAAGGTTAAGGTTGTGTCGGGTTATTGATGCCTAAGGTTTACGAGGCACATATTATATGCAGTTTATTTTATTATTGGCCATATTTATTTAGTTATGCATATTTTTTCTTGCCTATTTCAATTGGAATATAAAGAGGGCATTGCCTGATTTCAATAAAGGTTCATCTGGATGAGATGATCTGTCTATTTTGTTTCGATATCAGTTATATTTTAAAACACGCAGACATTATAGCGTAGACTGCCACTCAGGGTATTTAAAACTTAAAGACCGATGGAGTGAGGCTATGACTTTGAAATAACATCGGGCAATGGCAGAATGTTCAGAATGTAACAACATCCAACACGAAGGCAAGAAGGTTCAAAAATAGCCTAGTCGGAAAACGTTGTCAGTTAATTAGCTGCGCAAGAAAACCAGGTAAGTTTGAGGTTGTTGCGGACAATTAAGAATGTGAACATACACGCTGAGCAAATTTTGGAATGAATGAGCTATAGAGTTTGCATTTTTATCGAGTCTCCTTAGTTTGTTTGCTGTATGATTGTTCTAAAATCTAAAATCAATCGGCGGATGGCGGGCGGGTGCGGTTTTGAAAACCTTCGGTGCAAAATGGACAGTGGGCGGATGATGAGTTTTGTGTCGCGGTTGCGGATGAAAAAATAGCCCATCTGCGCATCTCTAATCTTTTTAAAAGAAAATGTGTAAAATTAGCTTTTTTTAAAATATTAACCAAAATAAAGAACCGTATATTTTTCCACTTTAATGCCTTTGTCCTGTATTTTAGTCAGACTTACCTGTGTTGTAAATAATAATTAAATAAATAAAAGTGGGGGAACCCCTTTTGAAGCCTCCCCCCCCCTGCTACACATATTTATTTATATTGACCACTTAAATGTATCCAGGCTGGTGCCACCTAGTGCCTCCGCTCAATTTCATTTCTCTCCAGTGACTATATCAGGAATTAGAATACACTAGATGGTTCACAAAAAACCCTGGAATTGCAAGTTCGGGCACCAGCCAATCAGTGAAGAATCATACATTCTGTGTTGGCAATGATTCCCGAGATCGAGGATTTAAAGCCAGAACAAAGAGAATGTTTAATGAATTTTATCAATTGGAAAGATGTTAGTGCCCTTCTTCCTACGGGATTTGAGAAAAGCTGAATATACCAGTTAGCCTTGTTAGTGGTGCATTACATACATCACGACCAAATAGCAGCGATTGGTTAAATGAAAAAAAGTACCCACCTACCGTCGAGCGAACAAATCCTAATGCTGCGAGGTCAGACGGTTTCTATGAAGTGAAACCGGCTGATGAATCAGGCTAACTTAAATGTGCACTAAATAACATTTTGGGTTCAGGGTCTACTAACCTATTGTGTCAATGGGGAATGTGTTTTGGAATGTATTTCTGATTTAATTCCATACAGTGGAACATTCCTGACAACACACCAAGGTCTCCATGGACACAAGCAGACCCCCATCCTTCTTTTTAGCTGTAAAATTGCTGTTCCATCAAGTCAAAATTAGGACTGCACAGTTTGTAAGGCCAGAAACCAACACTTCTGCTATCAAACTATGTCTGAAACAAATGCAATGAATGGCACTATTAGCATAGCTGTCATGTTACCTAATGGATTAATGTGTTTATATTTTCACTGTTTTCTCTCAGTCTAGTTTATAAAGTGTGTTTTCCAAATTCAGACATCATTTTTAGATAGACGATGTGAAATACTAATCCCAGGGTGATTAAAATCATGTTTACAAGGGAATTAAAGCTGCAGGAATGCATAATATTAGTTCATTAAATACAGAAAAAAATAAAATAAAATAAAAAATGGTCTACTCTCCAAAACATCTCTCTGTCTCCGTGTTGTCCCATGAGCTGAGCCTTATCTATCAGAGCAGTATCAGAGTGTCATTTGCCGCTCTCCAAGCCTCGTGCTTACACCGCTCTGGGATGAGGGAGATTGATGAGATGAGGAGCATAACAAATGATGGAGTGAAACAATGGTGATGTGAAAGAGGCACAATGGAAGTTACAGCTGCCATTAATGACTGTTAGGTTTAACAGCAGTCATAACGCCACACTGGAGTATGGACAGAGCCGCATTTAGGCAGATTGAGATGATAGAGCCAATTTCCTCTTGATGATCACCCAGCAGGGGGCCATTTTGGACATTATGTTGTAACTGGGGCAGCTGTGCAGTGAAGGGAGGGGGAGATTAGAAAGGGTAACACAAATGAAGAGAGAACTTTAAATCAGAATCTCAAAAGTTTTATTGCCATTGTCAGTGAACAAAAGTCACAAACGAGGAACTTGTTTTGGCAGCATGGTGTAAAATAAAACAATGAATAATAACCATAAAAAAAATAAAAGCCCTGATTAATTAAGAGTAGGGATGGGCATTCGATGAAATTTTCTTAATCGATCGTCGGAAGAATTAACGATCGATTATCGATTAATCATTAACGTTTTTATATTAAAATGATCATCATTATTATTACTATCTGCACTACTAATCTGCATAAATAAATTCAACTTTACGACATATAAACCGTAACTACTCTAGAGCCACATCAATCCGTTTGACATTATAATGTGTTTAATTCAGTTTAGCGCAACTCTCACAGAAACGAAACTTAAAACCGCATCGCTAATTTGCATAAACACAGCGAAGATAAAACTACAGCTCTTGTGTCGCTGATGCAGTCAATTTCTGTCGGATTAAAAGACATGATTCAGTGGAATACAGGTTAGTGTGACCATATTTGCGTTTGTCAAAACCAGGACACCGTACGGGGGGGTAGGAGGTGGGGACTCGTCATCGACATTGCGCGACTCTCACCTGGTAAAGCTTTTTCCCACTGGACACCGAAACATATGTTCCTGCTTTGTACACTGTGCACATGGACTCACACTTGTCCCGAACGCAACGGAAAGCGTGGAATTTCTTGTACAAATCATCGTTAAATACGTATTTGTGCTTCGGTACGTTGCAGACTGACCGAATGTTTGTGTTTGCTCGCTCCTTCTGAGTGCAGAGAGACACATGTACGGACCCCTGTTTGGTCACGCTACGCACAGCAACCTACACTCGGTTTGTCGATTAAAATTAACGTAATCGATGAAATTCTTAATGATCAATTATCGATTAATCGATTAATCATGCCCATCCCTAATTAAGAGCAAGCAAAAATAAGTTGTTCAATTAAAAAAGACTGACTGAATATAAATATACAGTATAGAAATAGTAGATTAATTATTGTTGAAGTGAGTTAAGTTGCAGGTATAATAAAGTGTTCAGCAGAGAAAAATAAACTGTTCTTTCTTCTTCAGAATGATTTTAAATTCAGCTTTGCATGTGTCTCATTTAAGGATAAACCTAAACCTGGACCAGTAGCTTAGGTCTTGGCAAGGGCTTTCATTAATACATTATCCAAACTTGTCTTCTCTGAGCTTTCAAAAATGCCTTGTTTGCATTCTGCCCTGATTGTTGCATCATGGGTAAAAATCCAGACATCTCCTGTGCCTTTTTAAAGTCCATAAACCACCACTGGACTCATTCTGCCATCAAATACAAATGCATAACGGATTAATACGTTTATATTTTCATTGTTTACTCCTGCCGCTGACAGCAGAGGGATCTCCAACAGTTCAACTCAGAACTGAAGAGAACTAAATCAAGAATAATTCAGGCCAAATCCGCTCAAAATAATAGCAATAGTTTTAAAAATAGATGATCTCATTTTGATTCTCCTCACGAAGCATTGTACCGCTCAATGTGAACCAGTGAATCAGCAGTCTCAAAATGTAAAGGTAAAGTACAAGCTCAAATGTTTGAATAGATGAATCATCAAGCATTCCAACAGTTCAACTCAGAACTGAAGAGAACTAAATCAAGAATAATTCAGGCCAAATCCGCTCAAAATAATAGCAATAGTTTTAAAAATAGATGATCTCATTTTGATTCTCCTCACGAAGCATTGTACCGCTCAATGTGAACCAGTGAATCAGCAGTCTCAGCGCTAATGAATGGTAAAGGTAAAGTAGCCAAATCTCCTTTTGTTGCTCGTATTATACATGCTTTGAGGGGGTGCTTTGTGCCATAGGCCTCCTGACTCAGCTCTGTTCTGACATTTTCTAAGGCGGTGAATGCAGATCATGTTTATCAATGAGCCAATTCTACACGGAGTCACCCTCAGACCTGCTCCAGCTCCACACAGCCGCTGGGTATGGAGCTTCCTGTTGGCAGCGGCTGCATGTGCTGAATCACCCACCGCTCTGAGCCTGCTCTGAGCCTGCCAGCCTGGGACAGCATTGTGATGCAGGAGCTAGTTCATCTCTGTAGGCCCAGGATTAGGGGTTAGTGAGGTAACTGCACGGTTAACCCAGGCTTTTCCCATAAAGCAGGTTGACTCTCTGTCACTTCTGCAAACAAAATGGAGGCTTTCCAGATGGCAGTGTTGGGCAAAGTTAATCAAACCAGTATATAGCTTCAATAACTGAATGGGAACAATACGCTATTTACTTAGAAAGTTACATAAAGGATTTTGCAGTTTAAGCCAAAGGACTAAGTAGAAAGTGCAGGTTCCAATCGTTGTTTACTTTTATATTATTATTTTGTGTACCATTTCTTAATTACAACAACAACCTGTCAAAGAAGCTGTAGAGTGTGTGAACAAAAAAATCTCATGATCAGAAAATGTAACTGATCCAAATCATTCTACACAAACTTGAGTATTCCAGTTAATTTTACTGATTAAAAGCTCCATATTTTGCCTTTTTTTGATCTATGTTATAATGTTGTTTCCTCATCACAAACTGAGAATTGTGTTTTGTTTCATTCACAGATAGGTTCTTCTCTCAAACAGAAAACACTCTGTTCCACTTTGTGATGCCATGTAGTAATACAGGAAGTGCTCCACCTTGTTTTTAAACTCCATACACCTTCAGTAAAATCATTTGGATAATTTCTGGAATTTCCCCAGTCTACTGAACTAAAGTAAAAGGCAGCTATTAACTTGAACTTGATCTACAGCTTCATGACATCACAATGTGGAACAGAGCATTTTGCGCTTTGGAGATTTAAATAATAAAGGATTACGTGTGAATGAATCAAAACACAACCCAATTTTGTGAAATAAAAAAGGTTGCTCTTGGCCAGGTGCTGAAAAGCAGAGCATCTTTTTGACCAGTCAGTGATCTGAAAGTAAAGCTGTTAAGGTCACTTGGACGATAGAAATGTTTTGAAATCTTTCCCATGCAGGATTAAGTGGAAGCATTCCCTCTTGGACACATAATGTGCTAGATGATGAAGCATCCAGATAAGAGTGCATTGGGAGATTAATGTGCTTTTAAAAATAGTGGTTTGTACAGCACTAAACCAGATGAACCATTCACATTTTTAATGGTATTAGAGTTGGATCCTAACCAGAAATGTCACAATTCCTCCCAAATTATATATATATTTAAAGAAAAAAGCCTTCTAAATTGTAGTTCATTATTTAAAGTCATACAAGGTAAAAGGAAAAGGAGCCAAGTTTTCTTTACCTTACTACCTTATATGACTTCTTACATACTACAGTCCTTTATTATAGTTATATTATCTCTGACGTTTCTGCTGTTGGAGATGGACAGGTTGAAGAGTGAACAGCTAATGGAAAGTTATTGTAGATAAGGTACCACATAGTGCCACTACACCACAGTAATAATAATGTGTTTTATTTATATTGTACTTTTGCTGTGTAAGTGTATGTTCAGCAACAATGGCCACCATTTTCAGAAAATGTTCTTAAGAAATTACAAAAACTACAAGCATGAAATTGTTCCCTGAATACATATTCAGAAATAGATATACTATTTTTTTCACTTTAAAACTTTGACTTTAAATTGAAGTACTGTTTGAGAGCTCTTGACTGTGAAGGTAATATCTTATAATTCACTATGGAACATTTTGCACTGTTATTGTATATTAAAGTATGTTGTGGAAAATATTATAATATTGTAAGTGTAGGTCATGCCCCTCGTACTGTATGTCCCTTTTTATAAAAGAATGTATGAAGCAATATGTGTACATATGAGTGACTGATCGTTTTTTTTTTTTTTTGGTTTTTTTTATGGTTTGAATTGCATCTTAATGTTTATAAATATACCTTGTACAGAGCATTTTGGGCAAATATAATTGGTTGCCTTTTAACAATACATTAATTAAGAGTAAATACATTAGTCTCCGTGGACGGGTCTGAAGGATGAACCCACTGGCCGCATGTTAATAGAAGGTCTCTGAATAAACAGACATGTACTGGAGCCATTTGTCACTAATGATGGCCCGGGATGACTGTTCACGTCGACAGTTTATTGACTGCACTGTTTTATATAAGGCATAGACACAACACAATGGGAAACATGGATTTCATGACACTATTTGTCTAAAGAACTAGAGTGTTTTGATTTGAATTGATTTGAACATTCATTTAAACCTCAATTACAGATTTTTTCATTGTTTAACTTTTCTGGTGGAGGAAATCTCGTGACCTGCTGAACTTGGACTGTCTATCTCCATGGAGACAAGCAGCACCACCAGGTTATAGGTCAGCTTTAGAGAAGTGAATCTGCTCACAGTAATAATAATTATTATTATTTTTCAGGTTTTCAGGTATTTTTGAGGGGAAAAAGACAAATGGATGCAAAATCGATAACATTAAAATGCAGGTGGCACACCACACACTAAAGAAGTTACATTGTGTACTTTTAATTCAAAAGGTCTGAAATAAGTTCTGCCGCACTAAATCCCTTATATTAAACACATATTGTATTTAATTGTGGAAGATATTAATATACATTTAAATATATAACAATGAACATATTTGAGTAGGTGCAGTGGTTGTTTGATTAATTAAATGGCAGCATTGGCAATAACGTTATTTCTTTACTATTAATTAAAAGCAGATGAACTCTTTAAAACTGTAAAATTGGCTCAACAGAACATTCACATCCACATCCATTGTAAATGTAGCTGCAGTCACACAACTTTTTAAAATGTCTCAGTGAATCACCCAAACAAGACTTTAAAACTGTCAACATTAGACATGGGACAACAGTCTCCCGTCAGACTCTGCGTTTGGTGAAGACAAAAGGAGGCGAGTTATTTTTATACAGGCTGTGATTGATATCTAAGAGCTATTATTTCATTCTGCATTCTGTCTAAAGTTCTGCCAAAAGTCTCGAGAAATTCTGAAATGAATGCATTGTTTTGTGTGGAGGTGAAAGCTGCACTACTCTCAGGTAGTAGTGGGCTCCAGCAGATGGTCAGTCACCATATGGTTTGGGATGGAGTAGGTTTGCCAAGCACCATAGGGACGTCAGTTTGCAGGTCTGCTTTTATTAGAGCTTATTTTTACTGACTATTTAAAGGAGTCCACTGTAAATACTGCAGTGTGTGATATAGTGTTTGATCCATCCAAGTGCACTTTCAGCTGTGCCCAAGAGGCCTTAACAAGACAGAAAAGGAAGAGTTCCACTATGATTGAAGGACAAGCATTAAAATAGATGTGTGAAAAAGCAACTTGCTTACTTACATTTTCAAAGATTGAACCTTGTTGTACAGTCTAAACAAATAACTTTTGTTTTGTATAGTCTAAATAAATAAAGAAAAAGCTCAGGGTTTTTTCCTCATTTGTTCCCTTTTCAATCAGGAAACTGTGAACCTCCTGGGGATGTAAGAGAAATTATAACCCACTTATTTTCAGTCAAATCAACCATTGTGGGAAGAATCAGGATCAGTTTATACTTCAAATATACAAATTAAAAATTAAGCCTAAAAATCACAACATTTTAATAGGAATTCTACAGAAGCCCTGAGAGGCAAGAGAGAAAAAAAAAGAGGCAGGTAATTTGGGCTCTATTTTCTAAGTGTTTCTATTCTTTTTTCCGCTGCTGATGTGACAGATGAAAAAAAAAAAAACGCGCTCAGAGCAAAGTGTTTTTCCAGAATATTCCTGTAAATACCAAACTTCAATGCTGGCGAAACAGTGGAAGATTAGCTCATGGCATTAGGGCCTGGGTTAGGATGTGGGAGGCCTGTTACGTGTGTATTCATTCTGGCTGACTACTGCACCAGGCTGGAAGACAGAATGCCGCACTGACTCTCTGATTTTAACGGGACTGAGGTGCGTCCTGACGTGGAGAGCGGTTGGGTTTCCCAGTTGCAGACATTTAGCATTTTGCGTGTTCTTGTTGTGATGGGATTTGTGTGGATATTTGTGTTATTACAACATTCACGAGTGAGTTTTGGAGCTGTGCGTAAAACTGTCAAACAAGGGAGTAGGGTGCGCTCCAAGCAAACATGCCTGGCAAGAAGAGCTCATAGGGATTTGGGGACACACATGCGACATATACTTTCATCTAGCATCAGCACCAGGGGAGTAGTGGGCATGGTATGCGGGGTACGCCGTCCACCCATTTCTCCTGATGTGAGATTTAAAAAATAACAAATATAAAATAGCTACAACTTAAATGTCAAACCGGAGCCATTGAAAACAACCTGCAATAGGCTCATGATATCAACAGTACTGTCCTACAGTAACAGAGACATGAGGGGACCAGGACTAAACCAGGACTAAACCAGGGGCACTTTGAGCACCACTCCATGAGGAAAACACGAGCAAAGACAAAAAAAAACAAGTCATCTACCTTAAAACTCAAACACCGACCCCTTTACGTGATAGTGCAGCCCTTTGCCACATAAGCTAAACAGGAGCACATCAACAAGGAACAACAGCACAAATAAAGTACAATAGAAACACAGTGCCTTATGCCTGTAGTGTGATCAGTGATGCATCGAGCTTACTTCTTATATTAATCATAAATGAGAACTCAAAAGGAAAACTCATGAAAAGACTATATTCAGCAAGAATGAATATGCACATAACCAGGAGCAGGTGAGTTTTGAACCCTGGCCTCCCACATCCTAACCACATGCCTAATGCCAGGAGCTAATGCTCCACCAGTTTTGGTATTTATAGGAATATACTGAGAAAACTTTTTTTTTTTTTTTTTTTTTCCATCAGCCACATCAACTGTGACAAAAAAAAAAAAAAATTAAATAAAAAAAAAAACACAAGAGGAAAAAAAATAGCAATTTTTTAGAAAAAAAAAAAAAAAAAAATGTAGAAAAACAAATTTTTGAAAAAAATTAATTTTTTGAGTTGGTGGAAAAAAAAAAAAAAAAACACATAGGCAGGTCATTTGGGCTCTATTTTCTCTCTCTCTTTTTTTTTTTTTTTTCCTCTTGCCTCTCGGGGCTTCCGTAGTATTTAAGACTAGATTTCTTTACAGTCCCTAAATCTCATTTTTAATGATTTGCACTTCACAAAGCCTTAGCTTCACAAAAAGCCCAGACATTTGTTTGTGCTCCAAAAGGAACAGATTCAGTTTGCATGACTGGTGCTTGTTAAAGGTGCTGTAGGCCTACCTGACATTGACTGTTGTAAAAACATGAAAAACACAACTAGTTCATTTCAAATAGTTTGCAGAGGTCAAAGAATCTTCCTTATTTTCCTTAATCACCATAATGAGTTTAACAACCAGCACTAACAGCACACTAGCAGTACTTATTTAACCTTTTTTTTTTTTACTATTTTTTTTACCGTAAGAACTGCTTTTATTTCTATACAGAGGCAAGACCAATTGTACTTTATAACATGAAGACAAAAAAAATGGGTGCAGCCCCTTTATATCGCAATTATATTTTTTGGCACTCACAGATTAACCTTTATCAGAGCTGAAGTGGCACAGACAGCTCTCAATACAGAACAAGGAGAAAAGGCAATTTAAATGAGCGCTATCCTGCGATTAGCCCTTCCCCTGTAGAGGCATTGCAGCCATGGGCCTATCTAATCAGTTATACATTGGTGGAACATTTTGCTCCCTTCCCTTTGTCATGTTAGAGTTTGGCTCGACCCACAGGACTAAAACGCACCACCAAAGCAGTGTGAAGGTCAGACTGCACCAGCCGCTTCCTTTTCATACAAAATTCATCAAAGCTTCAGTGCAAATGAAAGAAGCATGGCATGTATGGGGCCCAAAATAGTTAATGTCAGATATGAAAGACCATGGCTCAGTTTGAACATTAAAGGTGTTATGGACAAAACTGACTTCATGTTTAGTTTAGTTTAGTAGAATTTGAAATGCATGTTTCTTTGCTTATATGGCAATCTTTAGTTCTAGGTTGAAGACACATGTGGACCGTAAAATTCACCATAAACTTTTGTGGAATGGACATTATATTTGATGTTTCTATGTTGTAATGGCAGCACGGGAACAGTTTTATAAGGTTAGATAAAGGTCGATTGAGGTTAAGGTTATGGTACACTTTATTGTCCGTGTAAATATATCCTCTGTATTGGAATTTTAATGCTGCTGGGGCAACCTGTAAGCAGCAATGGGAGCCTCCAGATCTTGAGCTAGGCTTGGTCAGAACTTTACTAGACAATTTGACCTATTGTGCATGTTTTGGGTTGATGGGAAAAACTGGAGTCCCAGGAGGAGCCCACCCAGACCAGAGAGAAATATGCACACCCAGAACCTTCTGGCTGTGAGCCGAGATCTAGACATTCAGTCACCCTTCATTAAACAAGTATGATTAAAGCAACTTTGGGTATGTTTCTTATGACAAAAAGCTAAAAAAAAAAGTCAAATTTTCATGATACTGTATGTGTTTTTAGTATCTGAAGCATAACTTAACTGTATTTTCAATTGTTCTTTATTTCTTATTTTATGTATTTGTAAATGGACAGCACATATTAATGACCTTTTAAAATGTAAATGTGTAAATGTGTAAAGATTATAACTAGTGTGACTAGTGTGACTAATTTCCATCTTCTTCTTCTCTTGGCTGATTGATGTCAAACAATCTACAGGACAGGGAAAATAACAGCAACAATCACACAAAAGCAACACAGCAGCAGCAGGCACACGCAACATATAACACATTCACTATACATACAACAGCTCATTAGAAGTTAGAAGTTATACAACAACCTCTCAAATGTCATTTTGTTAAACATGGTGACATATTTAACCCTCCAGCAACTACTGTTTTAAAGCTTTACAAAATGCTGCCTGTGTTGAGCTCCATGTACATGGGCAGGCAGTCTGACCTGAGTTGCTCAAAAGTACTCTTGTTTTCCGGTTTGAAGCTAAACTTTGTATAACAAAATTAAATCAGCATATTTGATTGTGTTGTCCCAATTAAGAAAATTGTATTTGTCAAGTATTCTGCAGTAATGGCAATTAGTGGGCTTTTTGTCTAATACCTTGATTGCTTTTTATAAATAGTTTCAGCTAATTTAAGTGTAGTTTTGTTTGTCAGTCCAACTAATAAGGCAATAATTTAGGTGGGATAAAATCACAGAATTTAAATACAAAATTGCAGAGTTTGTTGTTGATTATTTCTTACATGATGAAAACTGTATGAATTATATTGGATTTTATTCACTGTTCTTTTCATTGAATGACAGCTATGTGCAGTATAACTCCCAGATAATAACAATTCTATATTACTCAAAACTGACTCTTGTGAGCTTTAAGCCATGTTATAATGTTCTTAGCTCATCAAAAACATACCTCGGATTGTGTTTTATTTCATTCACACATTTCTAAGTAACCATTTATTATTAGTCTGTCTACATCTCCAAAGCTCAAAATGCTCTGTTCCACCTTGTGATGTCATGAAAGTGTAGTTTTCAAGGTAGCAGCTTCTTTTACCTTTAGTTCATTAGAGATTGGCACTTTCAGGGTTGAAATTATCCAAATGATTCTAGTGAAAGTGTATGGAGTTTAAAAACACAGTGGAGAATTCCTTTATTACCACATGAAATCACATAATGTTTAAGTCAAGACTGCACTAATCAAGACCAACAGGGTCCCGAGACCAGGACAAGACCAAGACCTCTGAGGGTTGAGACCGAGACAAGAACGAGACAAGATCGAGACCACAGCCCATGGAGTCCAAATCGAGACCATCTTTATTTGTTTAAAGACATTTATTTGTATTTTAGTTATTTGGGCACATATACATCAATGTTTGTATAAATCTATCTCCATTTTATCACTCATCAAGTGTCAGACCTCGCGACCAAGACAAGACCGAGTCCAAGCGCCTTCCACAAAAAACAGTCTCAAGACCAAGACCGGTCTCGAGTACTATGACACTACATCACAAGGTGGAACAGAACGTTTTCTGTTTGAGAGAAGAACCTAGCCTAAATATGTTGGGTTTGTGTGCTAAACATGTGTGAATGAAAGAAAACACAACCAAGTTTTGTGAAGAGGAAATAACATTATCAGAATAAGCGTTCTTCTATTGTTTTGGAAACTTTCAAAAAGAGTGATTTATGTTCCAGCCGACCCCCAAATTACTCCATTCCCTCCATGGTGAGTCCCTTTAAGTGCACTTTTATAACCAAGTCTGTTTGAAGACATTTCACCGTTGCCTGTCCCATCAACGCCTCCTTCTATCTGATAGAGTCTGGACCGTGCAGCCCGTCTTCTGAGAAGCACTGTGTAAATAACTACTGACTTTTTAATCAAAGACACTGGAGCATAGGGCCCCACCTTCACGCACACGCCTCAAACATCTGTGTGACCAGCTGCTCTGCAAACTAATCCGATCAAATCCTCTGTGCTCCCTCACCACATCTGGCAGCACCCAAGTCTTTGATTCATCTCCCTGGCACACCCTGCTTTAAGTGGCCTTTACCTGCTCAGTAAGCACCCAAAACTCCTCAACAAGTTTATGGCTCTGAAGTCTTCCAGGCTGCTGTTACCGGCACTTAACTTTTGGTGATTTAGATTTTTGTCTCATCTCTTAACCCTACTCTGCACAACATTAAAACAATATCTTTGCAGCCTTGGGGAACACGATTTAAACAGTGAGTAGGTGGTGTAGAATAGTGAGCATTTTATTCAAGTAAGAGAGTAAATAACAGTAAAGCTACTTCAAAATAGTATTGCTCACGTAAAAAGTAGTGGTTCAAGAAAGTATAAAAAAATAAAAGACAGGCCACAAAAAAAATAAAATAAAAAATCTGAATCATATCCCTCACTCACTCACAAAGTTTGCTTAAATACTAGTGCTGTTACAATATATTAACAATGAGTAAAAATACAGTGTCCAAAAAGTACTCAGAGAAGTAAAATTTTATTGAAAAGTATTTACGTAAACATAACTGAGTAGACCTTGATTTGTATAAATGTAAATGATGGAACAACACTACATAGTAAAGAACATGTTGAATTAAAACTGTGCTTGCAGGGACAAATTCATTTACAGCCATTTTACATTTGGATTTTTTTTTTACATTTTTGAACTACCTAAACAAAAAAGGCAGAGATAAAATCAAGTTTTCAGATAATGAGGGTCAAAGAGTCCATTGATGATAAGGATAAAGTAACTCATTTTCATTCTACCAGGCAGTAGTATGCATATGTGTTATATTATAGTGGTATAATGCCTTTTTCTGGTTCGTATTGTGGCTATTTTAGTTTTACTCCCTGGTTGAAATATCCCTGCTGTGACTTCATGCATGGGCCATTAACCGTTAAACTATCATTTGTATTACAGCGCAGGAGCCTCCAAACCCCCAAAGCACACACAATATAGACGGAGAGTATGCAGACGGGCTGTACAAGTGCAGACCTGAGTAAGACAGGCCAGTAGGGAGGCGCACACAGAGCTTGGCCTGTATCCTGCTCCAAACCTGGGCAGCAGAGCGTCTGTCAGGGCAGCTGTCCAAACTACAGCCCAATCAGGACACGTGCCATTTTTGGGCAAATTCGGCCTCAAGCTGTCAGGCTCAAGAAAGCCCTGGCACATCGGTGGGCGGCCTGGAATTTAGCGCGGAAACACAATCTGAGCACGTTTAGATCGCAAAGGGGTGGGGAGAAGAAGAAGAAGAAAGCGCTATGCAGATCTTCCACGGTGAGCCTCGCTATGGCTTCTTACCATAATGAAACTGGCACTTAGGACAGTTAAGGGACCGGCTTCGCGGCGTTTGTCTCCACCTCTCTTTTGTGTGCGCTTCACTCTCGTCTCTGCGTGTCACATCAGCGGAGCCGGGCTGGCGTAGTTGCTGGAGGATATCTGTCAAGGATGCGTGGAAGTGTGGTGGTTTTGCTCCAAATGTCTGTATTCTTTCATTGTGCTGCAGATGATGTACAAGTCGCCTGAACACCTTGTGGCTCAATATCTGGTGTTTTCTGCAAATTGTCAGCTCAAATCTCTGCCGTGCGTGACAAAATGAGCCCCCCTCCCACACACACACAGATAAGGAGACATGACTCTTTTTAAGGCTACAGTCTGTTGCTGTAAGTGAATACCAATGCACTGATGACGGTGCTAGCATGTTATTCTTTTTAAATTACTTACTTATAAATTCATACTCTGTAGGTCGTTGAAGCAATTCGATTACTGTAACAGATGACTCTGGAGACTACTTTTAGGTTACATTACAAATATGGGAACCACAGAACAAAAAAACATCTCCTTTGGGATCTCTCACAGTTTAAAGGTGCACTGTGGATGGTTCATCACTGCCTGGAATGTTCCACAATATGGCATTATTTATCTCTACAGAGACCGCAGTTGACACCACAGTTACATTTCAGATCTATGGAGAAGCGAGCCCACCCACAGTAAGAATGCAAGTTTTTAGGTCAATAAAAACCCATGTTACTGAGTAAATGCAAGATGGATACGTTTAATGCCATATCAGAACATTCCAGACAAATAATAACATGGAGATAATTAGGTGGCAGACTACACCAGAAAAGTTACACAGCGCACCTTTAAATCCATACATACCTTGATCCATTAGGTCTTATGTTTTTACTCACCGCCTTTTGGATTTTCCTACAGGCTTAAGATGTCTCAAGATGTCAAAAGACCAAAAGATTTCAGTTTCAGTTTGCCAGCGGAGCTCCTCTGGGACCAGGTGGATCAGGATGTTCTCTGCACAGATATAGTGTATCTACAGCAAAATGGACAGAGGATCCAGAGCAGGGAGTCAAGTCACTCTCACTTCACAAACTTCAAAAAGGTCTTTTATGTCAAAGCAGCTGCCCAGCTCAGATATTCACATTTTACCTTGGAGTGAGAGCAGTGACACAGGGTTTGTAATGCAGACTGCTCAGGCACCTGTAGGAGGACTGCAGTGGGAGAACAAGCAGTAGTGTCTGTTCTGTGGAGCTGTGAGCCACCCACGGAAACAGAGGCATTCCTCCTTCAAGGCCAACATGCCGATGATTCATCCACTCTTCATTATCATGCCCCAAGAGCCCTCTGGGTAAACACAAGCTCTGCACTTCAGCCAAAATGAAATCATTACTGTGACGTCTCTTTTTGAATTCAACGCTTCACTAAATTTAGACACATTGATGTTGCAGCTCTTCACTAATACATTTGTGAAAGTCAAATATTTGACTGGTAGAAGTATTAAATGAATATTACACTTACATCTACTAATCAGATTTGGTTGTATGAATTATTGTTTTTGGATTGTGTGAAGAGAAAAGGGAATCAGATAAGCTTTTTTAGTTACTGATGAAGTACATGGCAGCTGCAAAACTGTGGGTGAATGATGGATTTTGGCAAAGGTGAGGAACTGGCATAATAATGAGTTTGTCAGTTGGTGTCAGAATTTATTTTATTTTAACTTCAAGCCAGTGATACCTTGTAATGCTGAAAGTTACATCTTAAAGGGCTCACTACACAATTTTCTGATTTACTGTTTTGACCTTTGGAGATAGACAGACTAAAATAAACTCTTCTTCAAACATGTGTAAATGAACAAAAGACAACTCCAAGTATGTTTTTAATGAGGTAACAGCATTCTAACATGGCTTAAAGATCACAAGAGTCAATTTTTGCATAATATGGGACCTTTAAGAAAAATAAATAAATAAAAGAACTGTTCATGTCTCGAATCTCAACCGATAACAAAGAAACACTTGAATGAGCCCGTAATTTGAAGGCTCCATTGACAGTTTGATCATAGCTTTCCTTTTCATGTCACAACATTGCTGATTCTTACAGTTTTATTGTCAATGTCACCACTGGGATAATTACAAACACAATTATGCATTTATTTCTCTCCATAGATTTATTGATGATGGGAATGCTTGCTGTAAAGTGTCCATTATTGCAGCGTGGACAGGTTTAGTGTTGAAATCAATTGCGAGCTCTTTCACCTATGGCAAATACTAAGATGAAAAAAGATTTATGCCTTTGCCATTTCTGTTGGGCTGCTTACCCGCTACACAAACATAATCCATATCTCGCTTTCATTTCACACCACGCGTCTTAGAAGTTCAGACGTAACAAAGAAAAACAAAAGAGGTGACCAAACACAGAACAGAAGGTGTTATCTTGTTTTCCTCCTCGCTTTGTGCACGATTCTGAGAGCATGATTCGGTTTTGCCTAATTAAGTAGCGTGTGGCGTTGTGTGGCCCTATAATGATGTGTCACCTATGCTGAGGGCGTAGAGTGCAGTTCATCGACTGTGACACTTTGCCTGTGAAAATCCTTCAAGATAAAGCTACAGGAATATGAGCTGCTACTGCTGCCTGGCTCAAATACTGGAAATGTCTAGAGATTTTAAGCAATGAATATTTTGGAGGAATTAATGGGCTTATGGGTACATGTAAATGTAGTGTTGTGAATTCAGAGGGCAGAGGACTGTACAGTCCTGTTTTCAGAAGAACCATCCAAACATGATTATTATTTAGGGATATGAACGGGCTCAACAAACTTGCCATATTGTTCTTATAACTATTAAAGCAATTTCATTTCATATTTTGATTGAACTCTATAAAATTGTAAAATATTCAACATGGCAAATACTACAAATCAGTAATTTATGGATACTTTATTTAATATAGGCTCATCAATAAAGGGTTCTCATTTAGCGTCTTCTCTGATAGAACAATATTGGGGGAAAAAAATCTGAATTTGGAACTGATACCATCTGGGGACATGTTTATTGCACTGTGCACAGTTGTAGGGTTATTGCGTTTGTGAAAACCAAGGGAAAACTGGTCCGGAAATTTCCATTTTTGTCATAATTGTTCAATTGGAAGGAAGTCATTAGACTCTATGTAGTTCTAATTCTTAAAAGTAGTCATTTGGGTTTTCTCATTGAGTCAAGAGTTGCGTTTTTGTCACTAATATGTATTCTAGTGTAAATTGTGGATGTGATTTTGGATGGTGGAAAAAGTCTATTGGGACAGTGCCATCTAAGCGGCAAATAGCACACATGCACCACAGCAAAATGGACGAAGGGGTAGAGAAAGATGATTTTCTTTTTCTGACACAATCCTTCGCATTCATCTTACAGCTATAGATACTGTCAAAGGGCTATTTTAAACCACGGGTCACACTCAATCTTTCATCTCAGTGAAGAAAAAAAATCTGTGTGTGAAAAAGTCATCTGAAGCCACCTCCTGTGACATTTCAAACAGGGGCTGAGCGCTGCCTGTATCTCTGTAGGATCACAGGTGATCTGTCATGGCCGACAGGTGTTTTGTATGCTGTTCTGGCTCTTCCCACAACAACATCTGCTCCCTGCACAGCCCCCAGTCACCCGAGCAGGCCGGCATCGCATTCACTCTGCACTCTGTGGCCTTGGTGATTCCAGAAAGAAACAAGAATAATACATTTGATGACTACTGCTACACCTGATGCAAGATAGAATCCAGTTCCAGTTTGGCTCTTAAGCTCAAACAAAATCATTGACAAGTGGAAAAGAACTGCCTGAAGAGGGATGCTAACAATTAGTTTCAGTGCAGAACAGATTGGCTCTGTCAATAGATATGTTGTTACTCACACTTGGTGCACACACATCCACAACTTGTTGAAGAACACTGAAGCAGATTTGAATTGGCCAAGGCAACACTTTAGAGTGCTGAATTTCGAAAATGTTGTGGGTACAGTGAAAAGGTTAAAAATCCTAGAACATTGAGTAGGAACAGATAAGAACAGTGGACATTGACATGCCAAGTGTTAAGACCCCAGTCAGAAGTCAGTCTACACACTCAGACACACACAGTGAGTGTCAAGCAGAGAGAGTTGTAAAACATTCCTTTAAACTTTTGATCTAATGGTGTCTATTCCAATGCCAAATATTTTACATTCAGCTGAATTTCAAAATACAGAAAATGGAAACAGAACAAGATTAGAACATTTCTCATTTCTTGCATTTCATTATTATTTTTTTTAATCCCTTTAGAAATAAAGACACAAAACTAATTTCAAATCTATCAGATATTGCTCTTTTGCATATTTCCCAAATTTAAAAAAGGAATGGTTTTCTTCCATCTGTTGTTGTGCATTATTCACTTGTTCCAGATTTTGGTTTAACAGCATACATTTCACATTTTCTTCAGATATAATAACAAAAAAATAAATTCAAGTTAACATGAATTGAAAAAAGAGATAGCTGTATAATCAAACACTGAAGGAAATAGAGCTCATTTGCATCATGCGTCATCAAGACATCATTTATTTTCATTATTTTGAATATACCGACTTGTGTTTATAGAAAAATTCTATCTCGGATAAAGATCTTTTTCACATTTTCCAAGATTTTAACTAACTTACTGGATGCTCATTAGTAAGAGTGTAGATTTCTTGAATGACCCTTGTATTTCTTTTTCTTTTTATTTATTTATTTTCAAAATGAGCCACAAGAGACTTTTATCCTACACATTGTATGTAATTGGTAGAGTACATATATACAGTAGATAGGATTTGTGCTCATTAAAGGGAAACCTGGGTTGTGTAAATTAAGGATTCTCACTTAGATGTTGTTTACTGAAAGCTTTGCTGTTTTCATGTCATTAAACTGATGATTAAACATACTCTGTATTGCATATAGTAATGTTACACAGCTATATCTTTTTTCTACATAGTGCACCCCAATTGTAACGTCTGTCAAAACCTCTGACATGAATTCGCTATAGCTTTTTTAAACTATGGAAATAAATTGAAAGTAACAATTAATTGATAGTGAAATGTTCAAAAATATTTACAGAATGAATGAAATTTTGAGATGTGCCACTGAAATGCACTATTAAAACTATTAGAACAGTTGCATTCTACTTTGGCTGAAAGAAAGTTGTAAAATCATAACATATTTTGACCAGAAGCTCAACATAACAAAATCTTGCCAAAATCACATATAAATCAATATATGCATTCCAAACTTTGCACATAAACAACTCTCCTCTAACAAATTCTCCCATGCTAATTTTCCCAAAGGATTTCATTGCTGATTTCATATTACCAAAGATTTCGACAGTAACTAAAGTGCTCGCCCATTTCCCATATTTGTCTGTGCTAAGAGGCTAAGAGAGAAAACTGCAGCCTTACTATTCATGGGAACACGATTGTGGAGTACCTGTACGTGGATTGCACTGATTCATGCTGCTCCTCTCCATCTTTTATAATGGTCCGTATGAGTGGGCTGCCATCTGCTTCACCCGTCCCCATCACTGCAGTCAGTAAGTACAAAACATCATTGCCATGCCCATATGTATTCATCAGAGAGAGAGGGCCCCTTGACTTAAAATCTTCCGTGGACATCTTGATTCCTTCTTCTGGTCGTGGTGTGCAGCCTGTTCCCATTTCACTCCATCTCAGAGAAAGGAACTGGTGATTTGAATCCTGTGCCGTTTAATTTGTCGAAGGCACGAAACGGAGCTCTGATGCCCTCCCTGACCCAAATCTGCTGTGTCTAATTATGCCTTCTACCTTTTTTAGGTCGCACCCGGTGTCAAGGCGCCACACTCCGCCAATGTTAAGTGGTCCTTTTAATGGGGTTTTCACTGCCGACGGTTCAAGTTAAAAAATAAAGATTGGCACGGGCTACGGCGCAGTACTGAGGATGTGAGTTATACCTGCAGGAAGAGAGACCCACTCGTTTAATATCTGTGGAGAGAGAAGAGGACTGGACTTAGGCTTTCCACTCCTGTCAGTCTGTGATTAATATTTGAGCGCCCTTTACTGTAAAGTCATAATGTCAAATGAGAAAGTTTGATTTTAGTTAAGATACTGTAATTCAAAAGTTGAGTCCAAATAGTTTCTAGGTCTCAATAATTCTTTAGAACACCCTTAGTTCTTACAGCAAATAAAACTGGGGCGAGTTATCTGACTTGCTATAACCTGTGACATATACACTATTCTCCCAGCATGCCATTGTTATTCCCATCTAATCTTACACAAAGGCTGCTTTTTGTACTTTGAGCATGTACTGATTCAGGATTTGTCAAGTAACCCTTCAACATCTACTAACAAGCTACTGTTCTGGTCATTTAGAGGGCTTTATGTCCAATAGTACAATGACATATATGTCTGACTTATTTTTCCATCAATGCTGTGATTTCCAAAAAAAATAAAATAAAAAATCAAAAACTTGAATATTAAAAAGTTATGTAAGACATATGTATTTTAGGCTAGAAAAAATATACTAATAACTAGTCCCAGCTGATGCAAAACAAAGCTTGACAGAGGAATGTAAACACTTCCTCTGTGCATGCCCCCACTTCACAAATCCAAAGGTGAGTAAAGTGGAGACTGTACCCTGCTGTGGATTTCTCCCACTCCCCTGACACCCAGGCTTTCCTTAACAGGGAGACTGAGACCGGCAGCCCTAGGCGCTCCAAATGAAGGACTGTTAAATCATTTTTGTCAGACAAGGTGTCAGAGCTGGATTTGAGCAGACAAGGATCATCCTGTGGGGAGAATTGTGTCATGCTTAACACCTTCACAACCAATTTTAATCAAGCTTGTTTAATATGGACAGATCTAGGACAGGAACACATGCTTTAAACACGTACATGAGGAGAGCTGTGACTAAACTTCAGCCTTTACAAATATCTATGCCTGAGTAAGTAGAAAGGCCAAAGGTCAAGAGCTCTCATAACCAAGAAATCATCAACACCTAAAATTACTTTACTAATTAGATGCAGTCCAATAATGCAGAAGCTGCTATAAAATATACTGAGAGACTCCTTTATATGTATGTACAGTCTGCACAAATGTGCAGGGGACCTCAGTGAACAACAAAATGAATGAGGTTCTTTAAAGTAAAGGTTATATCTGTGTAGATCAGTTTATTCAACAATGTAGGTGTGTATAAATGTATGTAGCAGCACGAACAAGATCAAGAAGCGACCCAAGACTCAAACTCGCCCCAAATTAAACATAGCCCTACTGCTGTTTACTGGAATGTTTCAGTTGTTAGAAATGAACAGTGCAAACAAGACAGGCTCTATATTCAGGCAAACATTTCTTCTAGTTATAAAATATTTCCTCTGAACTCTTCCTCTTTGGTGAGCAGGCGTAACAGCTCTATATGGATTACACAACTCAGAGCTGAGCATTACGTACATATCAGCATTAAACAATGGTTCCTCACTGACCGTGGTGTAAAGTGTTCTGATACACTGGAGTCTAGAACACCTCTGCGCACAGTGGAGTGGTGTTACTCTGTGGCATGCATTAAAACACTGATCTCTTATACCACTGTCGCACCAACTGAAAATAGTTCAATTGTAAATCTGACAACCTTTTAGCTGTCTGTAGAAGTTCATTACATTTGTTGTTTCTGTTTCAGTTGAAGCTAGTCCCTCCTAACAGTAGTTGCTATTGTGATGCTCACAGAGTAGGGATATAGAACAGTGATTAACTGTTGCCGGATCTACCTGTGTGGTTATTCACGAGTAATGCAGTTAGCATTAGAATTCTCACTGACCATAAGGTGGAATGGTAGTTCAAATGGAGATTGACAGTAGTGTTGTATGTTTTATCCCAGAGCATAGACTTGTGTGGATTTGTGCCCTCTGCTCTGATCAGGATTCCTTTCACACACTCTGGTTTGTAGCCAGGTCTCTGTGGACAACTCTAATCTCCACAGGCTGGCTCACTTGTTAACAAGGTTAAATAAAGTCAATCCCACTGTAATAAGAGGTTAAATATAATCCACAGGCTCATGGCATTTTTGAAGAAAGTGTATGCCTGCATTGGTTCTTTTATAAAGGCCCATGTTATATTTGTATATCTGAGTGCAAATCAGTGCAGTGGCAGCTTAAATGTAAGGCTTTCCAGATACGTGTTAAACCATGAAGAGATATATTTCTAATGCTTCAGACATTTATTCCACAGTATCCACATAAGACAGTCCACATTTCCAAAGATCCATGGTTACATGTTAGTCAGTCAAGAAGAATTATTATTATTATGGTGGCATATGTCTATGTCTTATAGAGGTGGGAACTTACAGGTGGCCAAACTAAAAGCCACAGTGTCACAGAGAGACAGGAAGAACAATCAAACTCAAATGGCTCTTATACCTTAAACCAGTGGTTCCCAAAGTGGGCTCCAAAGGTTGCTAACAAAACACATAGTTTATTATGAACAATTCAGGCTTAGTACATTATGGGTCAGGGTTAGTTAGGATATTTTAAAGGGACAGTTCAGAATTTTGGACATAGGGCTTCATTTCCTAGTGATCCAGAGTGTTGGAGACGTGTGGAGACACTTTTTTAAATATTCCATACAGTCCTCGTATTTGCAGAGGTCGCTGGTGCTAGGCTAGTGCATGTCAATGGCCATAGTTAGCCTGCCACAAAAATAGTCTTACCCACTCCACAAAGCACCCAAGGCAAAACAATTATAATGCCAGACTATCGATGTTAATGTCTGTGTTGATAGAATAATGTTCGAAATAAAACTAACCTTGCATCGCATGAATCGTCACATGTTGAGGGACTATTTATATATACTGCCAAGGAAGTACAACTCACTGCTGCTGCACAGACATAAATCCTTCAGATGCAAGACTGGTTTTACTAAAATTATTCTATCAACACAGACATTCACATTGACAGTAATGTAGATACACATTGACAGTAATGTCAATGTATAATTGTTTTGCTTCGGGTGTTTTGTGAAGTGGGTAAGACTGTTTTTAGTGGCAGCCTAACTATGGCCATTGACATGCACTAGCCTAGCAACAGTAACCTCTGCAAATACAAGGACTGGATGGAATATTTTAAAAAGTGTCTGCACACTTCACTCCATACTCCAACACTCTGGCTAACTAGTAAATGAGGTCTTATGTGCAAAATTCCGAACTGTCCCTTTAAACAGTCATGTCTTAAAAGTCTTATCTTATGCAAAATTTAATTATGTGAGTTTTTAGTTATGTTAAAATGTTGAGTTGTACCTTGAGTTGTGTTTTATTTGTGTTTGAGTATCTTTTATTATCTCTCCAAAGCTCAAAATGGTCTGTTCTGCCCTGTGATGTCATGTACAGTAGTGCAGATAGAAATTAGCTCCGAGAGCTACAGTCTCGTACAAAGCATCTTGTCAGTGTTTCTTTGATTAATTCTCCTATACATGGTCCCTGTCAAATAAACAACCTTTTACATTTAGCTCAGAAGAGATTAGTATTACAGGTCTGAAATTATCCAAATGATTTTAGTGAAGGTGCATGGAGTTTAAAAGCACAGTGGAACACTTCCTTTATTACCACATGGAATTACAACGGGGAACAGAGTGTTTTCTGTTTTGAGAGAATAACTCAGCCTACATATGCACAGCGTTTCTTAGTGAAAACATGTGAATGAAAAAACACAACAACAACACAACACTAGTTATGTTTTTGATGAGGAAACAACATTATGACAGAAATCGGAAAATAGTGTAATACTGCTCATTATGCTTTAGTAAGGCTAAAAGCATTGTCATTATAAAGTGTTACCCAACATTCCTATTGTTATACACTAATGCCATAAAGTAACATGAGCACCCTGAGCTAACTCCCCACTTACGCCCCTCCCACTAGCCCCTTGACTGTGGCCATAACTCTGGTAGGACACATCATTTCATGCTTATGATTATGGCTCTCACAGACTCTAAATTACCTCACATCCAGCCGCTTCTCAACCACTTGTTCTGCTTCTGTGTTTTATTGGTGGCTATGGTTTGACTGAGCGATTCTCATAGTTGTTACAGCTAATGTTTTATGTACGGAAGCTGAGATTTTGGGAAGAACATTATAGCAGATTTATGACATCATATAAAATGGATAGAAAGTGGAGGGGAAGGTTAAAAGCAGGTGAAAGTGGAAATAAACAGATCCATGTTTCCATATGTACTTGAATTATCCTGTATAATTGTGAATAGACTGCATTGTATCTCAGAGGGTGTGAGTAATTATCTTGATGATTCATTTATTCTTTAATGGGCCTTATGATGACAGCCTTTGTCCTCTCCATTTTAAAGGAGAAAAGGTATAATCAGTTAGTACAATTATTCGGGTGTACAATATTGCTTTTATTATCATGTATTATTCAGTTTAATAGGTGGTATACATAATTAAGCAACAACTATAATTTGTATTATGTAATTTGCAGATTTGTGGTTCTGATTCACCAACATATCTAGGGAAAATCTAGGGGGAAAAAAAAACATCTAGGGGAAAAACAAAACATTATTTGGTGACTGCTCAAAATGTGTTTTAATGATTGGGGGGGGGTGCAACAAATGGCTGCTCTGCTGGACCATGCTGACGCATCCGCCAACAGATAGCTACAGATCATGGAAGTAAGATTTTTATTTATTTCAGTATTTATTTTCATTTCTGTTGAAATGGCTACACACAAAGCTGCTGAATTCTATTACCATTTATGTTTATGGAAAAAAAATAGGAGAATGAAGTATAAAGCAGTGATAGGGAAAAACACAATGGTGTCTTCAACTCTGTTTATTTGTGTTTAGCCCAAAATCACAGCAGCAAAAACTGTATGGGGCTTCACCAAAATGGTTGTTTCAGCCAACAAAAAGTAAGAAAATCAAACAGTGAAAAAGTCATTGGTCAAAAACAGATAAGCTCATTAAGGAAACAAGCACATGCATAACTGTCCCCAGAGTCCCCCGTCCTTAGATCCTCCTTTTAGACAAATTGAATGGGGCAGAATACAAATGAACCAAATATGCATGTTCCAAATACAACTTCAAGTGGATAAGTGAGAAGAGAAAACAATTATAACATGGTAAAAAGCTCTCAAAAGTTTTGCATAATGTCTCCTCACCAAACAAGGGCAAATGAACCAACAAACAAGCAACAGAACAGTATCCAAGATTTTGTTTTTAAATCTTCTGTCTGTTTCTTTTCTGTCTACATTTATTGAATTAAAAGATGCTGTACCTGATTTTTATTGTCTTAAAAACATGAAAAACAAAACAAGCTCATTCATTCCAAGCATCCTAATGTGTCTCCATAATGAGTTTACAAGCTCGCCTGGAAAAATCCACACTCATCCAGTGGCTGATATGGATATGGATCTGTATAACAAATACAGAGACAGATCCTTCTGGATTTACAGGCAATTTACAAGCACTTGTCACAACTCTGTTTTGGCATGATGGTAAAACTAACAGCACTTAGTATGCTAGCACACACTTCCTGATTATCAGATAATAGAAGGCTTTTTAACTAGATGCAGACAGCACATAGTGGACATATTTTGACCTCAAGAGCTGCTTATATAATATATTTGTGTTGGGCCCGACATATTTTGATTAAATACTTTTGGAAAAATCATGTACAGTAACAGGGCCTTTATTGTTCAACATGCTTCAGCTCAGATTATAGCAGTAGGTGAAGCAGCAGAAACCCATAGTGACACTGAGACATGACTCTAATACAGTGGTGCTTGTTACTGCCACACACAGCCATTTCATATATGTGCCTCATGCACTTCATTAACAAACCAATGAGGTGGAAAACTCCAACGGCCTCAGACATGCAGCCTCAACTCTCAGGCAGCACCATTCTGGATCTTCTGCAATAAAAAATTGTGAATCTATTTTGTCATTTTCAGTTACTTGTTGATATAGTTTTGCAATTGGTTGAGTGACAAATGCAGAGACTCCACACACAAACCAGACACATCAAAACACTAAAGACCATGTGAGATTTTGTGTTGGTCCTTACCTTGGCATGTCTCCGCTGCCTCCTTCTGAAATGTCATGTCATTAGATTTTTAAATCTATATTTATTAAAAACAATTCAACTGCTAGTTTTCTGTCAGTTGAATTGTTTCACAACCATACACACTTCACATGGGTGCAGTAGCTCAGTTGATAGAGTGTTCACTGATCTGAAGGTTGGCAGTTTGAATCCTGTTCTTGTTGTGCATTGGTTTGGGTGGATGTTTTGGCCATTTCTTGTTTACACTTCACATCTCGTGTAACATCTCGTGCCATTTCACAATCGACAAACAAGAATTCAACTGGAGGACATAATGAAGCTCAGCTCTTTTATATCATTTAAAAATTGTCATTGACCTACTTTTCAAATGTAGAGCATACAAGAGTAGAGTCCCTCAAGTTCAGTTTTCCTTTTATCAGAAATGGGCAGCAGTAAGTAGCTAGATTATTTAAAGTGATGAGTAAGACGATTACTTCTAAAATGGATTGTCCATAAAATTATCTCACAGCTTGTCACCAGAAACTTAAACATGACCAGTACTGCTAACTTTTGTATGCATGTATCAACATGCGCTTGTTTGTCTGTGATTGTAATGTGCTGTACAATGAAGAATGAGTTATTGTATTATCTGCATTCACATTGTGCAGGGCTGTGATGTGAGTGAGACAATAACCCAGGGACAGTTGAAGGTCCATGTTCTTGTTCTCTCTGCCTGCAGAGCCTGTAGAGCTGTACATGTGATCAGGACATGTCCAGGGGGAGTGTGTCTGTACCTGAGACACAGGCCACGAATAAAACATGATGGACACCACTGCATCTGCTGTCGCTGTTCAGGCTGCACTGAATCTCATCGCACTTCTGACATGATCAAAAGTCTAAGGCAAGGATTTTAAAGTCCATCCACTATGACACAAGATATTTTTTAAGCTCTGTATTCTTTGTAAGATAAAATCTACTGAAGATATGTATATAACTCTAAATGTGTTATTTTAATTTTTAAATAATCAGTCAAAGTAATTTTTTATCAATTGCCTTATAGTTTGTACTATTTAGGTTAAGGCTGAATGATTCAACCAGATCACTCCCAGTATTAAATTCAAGTTTGAGAAATAAAATGATGAAATGATTTTGAAAAAACGTTCAGATCATGCTATAATCATAGTAAATCTTTGACTATAGTGATTTGATTATTAAAATTATATTTGCAATGATGGATCTCCTTTTTGACTGCAGAGTTGTTGTGTGGAAGTGTGAAAAATGTAACATGAACTAACATGGAATATGTTTTCCATTATCGAGGTTTCTATCTGAACATAGCATGTCATAATTCATTTAAAGGTTTCAGTTTCAGTTAAAAAATACAGGACAGAATGAAACTCTACTAAAAACAGAGCCTCTACTAAATCACATGTAATCTTGTTTTTTGTTGATCCTTGTCTCACTGACGTATTGGTGCTCATTGAATAAACCATAAGTATTGCAGAGAATCCATGTAGTGGCAGAGAAGAATGAAAAGCACAAAAACTGGTGATCTGGAGCAGCTTTGGCCATAACTTTTGGATGTTTTCCTCGTACTCTGAGGAGCCATAATATACGGCAGTGCTCTCACAGTGTTCAAGGACGCTGCTGTGCTGTGTGTGTTTAACCTCTGTTGTGGAATATAATAAAGAATGCATTATCGCGGCGGGTACTGCGCCTTTGAGAGTGTGATCCATGAAGGAGAGTGTAATAAAAATGAAAAGAATCCTAAACACAGGCTCCAGAACCCCTCAGCTGCTCTCAGCCTGTCCACAGGCACAGCTCAGAAAACAAGACTTATTCACAAATGTTCCACTGTACTTATTTTGCCTTGACTTATAGTATGCTTCTAAACAATCACATATTTAGTTCTTAAATGTACACTTACCCATCTCTTTCTGTTGGTGGGCTAGAGGTTTGCTTGTCTCCATGGAGATGTTATTGCTTTGTTTTACGCAGTATGGCATTAAACTTATCTATATAGTACTTATTCAATCACTGCTAATATACCTTGAAAACATGCATTTTGGGTTGCCTCTCCACAGATCTGACCTGTTTCTTATCTGAAAGTAACTGAATATAATACCATGTAAAATAAATAAAAATAAACCCTTGTATTTGTCTCAATCACCTCTTCTGTTTAGTTCCGCTTTCCGCAGGCTCCAGTGCCTATCTGCACATATTTCAGTGGATATATTTCATCTTAACATTTCATGTGGTTCTACCTTCAGGCAACAGTGGTACTTATTTGGATGGAAGTATTTTAACACTGATTTGAGGAATCTGGATTCCATCAAACTACATCAAGGCAAGCTGCAGTCTCATCAGATGCACATAATATTCAGTAAGGATCAGTCTATTTTGGAGGGGCTTAAAAAATCATTATTTTAACTGTATTTTCCACCATATTTTCTGGCCTGGTGGTATTTTTATCAGCACAGTCGTAGTGCTGCAGTCATTCCTCACGCATTTATATTCAGGGTGAGACTGCATTAGGCAACCCATTTGTGCGTTTGAGTAATTAGGCCAACTCTACAGGGTCCCCAAGTCCAGATGGCAAGCTTTACTTTATAATTTAGGCACATAATTCTATAGTTACATAAAACTCCCATGAAAGACAGCGACTACAGGGTGAACCCCATGGTGTACAGGCAAAAACTCAAACGAATTGTGCTGATTTGTCATTTGTTTCGTGAATGACTGATTAACCCCAGGATCTGGTAGCCTGTAATAATAAGACTTTAATTTGTCTTAATAAATAATGAACAAAGATCTATTTTATAACAAAGAAATACTTCATGTTATGCAAAATTCATTCTTTTGAGCTTTAATTCATGTTAGAATGTTGTTACCTCATGAAAAGCATACCAGGGTTTGTGTTTTGTTTCATTCACACATTTGAGCAACCATCTCTCTACATCTCCAAAACCTAAAAAGCCTAAAATGCTTTGTTCCACCTTGTGATGCCAAGAAGTGGTAGTTTTCAAGTTAACAGCTACATTTTACCTTTTGTTTAATAGAAACTGAAAATTCCAGGGCTGAAATTAACCTAATGATTCTAGTGATGTTGTATGGAGTTTAGAAACACAGAGGAGCACTTACTGCATTACCACATGACATCACAGGGTGGAGATGAGTATTTTTTTGCTTGAGAGAAGAACGCAGCCTAACTATGTAGGGTTTGTTTGTTAAACATATGTGAATGAAAACGCAACTCTAGATATGTTTTGATTAGGAAACAACATTATAACATGGATCAGAAAATATCATAATATAGGCCCTTTAAGAGCAATAATTAAATAAAGGTTTAAGGTTAGTTACTTAAAGGTTGTATGGAGGATTTTTTGTTTTTGTTTCAAGTTGTCAATGATAGCATTATGGAGGTGCAGTAGCCTTATAATTATGATGACCAAAAAAAAGAGAATAAAAATTCATCAACTCTGGACGTGGTGGGGCCAGCTAAACATTTGCCAATAGATAACGACACTGCCTCGTTATCTGTTAGCTGACAGGCTGTCAATCAATCTCCCTACGTTTCTAGCGTAACTGACTTGCCTGCGCCGCCGGTACGTGGTTTACGTACGCCTGTCACGCAGTCCACAGACGCAAGACCGCACAGACGCTGTTTACTCCACCAACGCAACAGTTCTTAGCGGCTTTTTTTGACCTATATCTTCCTCGCAGTTAGCACAAAGTTTGTTGCAATGGCGACAAGAATCCAGGAGCAGTAAGCTGCAAAAGAAAGTCCGTTTTTGAGATTGCTGAAAGAAAAAGACAAGGGGAAAAGCAGCGAAGCCAAACTAAGGTGATTCTTGAAGATTCATTCCAGCGATGGCGCAACTGAAGCAGACGCAGGGTCTAAAGTCGCCAAATTACTCCTGGACAGGTCACTTCTGCTTATTATGAAAATGTACTTTATTTCCAAGAGCTAGTCAAATGTTTTTCAGGACACGAAAGCGATATCCTATGTCTGAAAACGTAATTTTCAAGGCAAAGAAAGAGTCCGCTTGCTGCTGCGTGTTGTAGCTAGTTCATTCGCACTGAATCTCCACGCAACTCTTCTCTGCACCCCTTTCCTGCTCCTCTCCCGCTGCCCGATCCGCTCTTCCCCCTGCTCCTCACTTCTCCGGGCACGGAATCTCCGCGCACCGCTCCCCTCCTCCTCTCCTCTCCCTGCTCCGCTCTTCTCCCTGCTCCTCACTTCTCGTCCGCGCACGAAATGTCCGCGCACCCGCTCCCCCGCTCCTCACTTCTCCGCCTTGCCTAACCAACACTGTAGTTAGTTGTTTACAAGTCATGTGCAGCACACCGGCTGTAAACAAACCTGTTTCTGGCGTAACGAGGAGGCGGGAGGAGGCGTTTCTACGTAGGGAGCTGTAGGGGAGGGGGGTGGTTTCACGCATGCGCAACATTTGAAAAAGGACAAACAGTCGCTGGATTTCTCGTTCCTTGGAAAATCCTCTATACAACCTTTAAGTAGTAGCAGGTGAGAAAGTGTCTACCACTTCTCCTGTCACGTTTGGCTTGCCCCATGAGTCCATCCTAGTGCCTTTTTTATTTCCTTTAAATATGCGTCTCTGGGGTTTATTTCTAGAGAAACATCAGATTAAGTACCGCCTCTATGCTGATGACATCCAGCTTTACTTTGCTGTCTCCCCAAAAAATGGATCATCCTTTGCCACTCTCAAAGCTTGTCTTGCAGAAATAAAAAACTGGATGTCCTTTAATTATCTCCAGGTAAATGAAAATAAAACTGAAGTTATTCTATTTAGACCTTACACTAACACCCTCATGTCTGACCTTGGGCCTCTTGCTACAAATTTGCACAGTTCTATAAAGAAACTTGGTGTTTTATGGACTCTCTTTTAAATTTTGAGAAACAAATTTCAAATGTTGTTAAAATCAGCTTTCTTCAGCTAAGACAAATCACTAAATTAAAGCCAATTCTAATAACTTTGAAACAATCAGGCTGGACTACTGCGACTTGCTATATTCAGGCTTCCCCCAATCCTCCCTTAATAGGTTACAGTTAGTCCAAAATGCTGCTGCCAGACTGCTCACCGGGTCCAAAAACAGAGCCCATATTACACCCATTCTAGCCCAACTCCACTGGTTACCTGTTAATACAGAATTTATTTAAACATTTTATCATTTGTTTTTAAATCACTCAACTCGCTTGCGCCACAGTACATCACTGATCTTTAAACCCCACACTTTTCACCTCGGTCTCTCAGGTCTAACTCTCTCATCCTACCATCCCGTCTCAAAACCAATCTGTTGTGGCCCCTAACCTTTGGAATGCTCTCCCTCTTCATGTGAGATCTTGCTCCTCCCTACCTCACTTTAAAACCCTCCTAAAAACACATTTTTTCAACAGTTCAACAGCCCATGAGCTTTACTCTGAAGCTGTCAACTTTAGACTTTTATCTTTTGTGTATTTATCCACTCTTTCATGTAATATTTTATATATTTTATATTTGTGTTATTGTTTCACTATGTTGTGTTTTATGCTCTAAAGCACTTTGGTGCAACTTGTTACGGTTGTTTTAAATTTGTTATATAAATAAAATGACTTGACTTGACTTAAGCAGTAGTAGTAGTTATTAATTATCTAGTTACTGAGCCTGAAACATTTTCAATTAACTATTTGTTCATAATCTATAAAGTCTTTACAGTATTAAGGCAATTAAAAGAGTAGGTAATTTAAAGTGTTAACTATGATATTCAGAGTCACTTAAGCTTGATTTATGCAAGTCAGGTTTACTAAAGCTTGTGTTATATCATTCATCAGTTTTTTTTACCTTTTCATGACAAACAATAGCTCAGTTTATTGGGCTGTTGTTTGTACCAGCACAAATAAAAATATACAAATCTGGAACATAAAGTTTACAATAAATTAGTACAGTAACTTACAATACTTTTTACCCCAGTTTTTGGTTGTAAATTTTCACAGTATTATTTCATGAAAGAGTAAAACATCTTAAAGGTGCACTATAACTTTTTGATTGGGGGTTCATCACCTCCTTATTTCTATGGGTATGTCATTGCTCTGCCTGGAATGTTCCACAGTATGACATTAAACAGCTCTAACTGACATTTTTTTCAATTACAGGTGATTTTAAAGCTCAAAAATACCTAGAAAAACATGCATTCTGACTGTGAGCGTGGTTGCCTCTCCACCGATCTGACCTGTAACTTGAGCTGGTTTGTTCTCCATGAAGATAGAAAGATTTAATGCCATACTGTGAAACATTCTAGACAAAGCAATAACATATCCATGGAGAAAAGTATTTGATGGGCTCTCTACCAGAAATGTTACACAAAATTAAAGTACACACAGTTTTGTCTATTGCGAGTTCTATTCCATTCCATATACATTCACTAGAGCCAGCTGAATTGCATTGGTTTATTCCTGTTTGTTCAGCTTATTACACTGACTTGGTGTTAAATCATTTTCAGAGTGCACAATATTTCTTCCATAGCATTGCTTTGAACACTTTTCAGCCCGGTTGAGCCACTCGATAAATTACAGCCCCCCACACAAAGATGTTAAGTATCCCATGCGGTGGCAGTAGAGGTGTTTTGTGCGAGGCTGATGGATCATAATGATGCCAATGAGCTGTGGAGAAAGTTGGCTTTTGGACGAGGCTGGCCAGGTATTTGCTGTGGACTGGGTCGGGTTTGGCAGTGCCCATCCTGACTAGAGATGAATAACAGATGCTGGCCAACAGACTGCATCATCTGTCATTTAAATGTCTAAGCAAAACAGGCTGCAAGGTGTCACCATACGTCACCGTTGCCACTTTGGATGGAAAGGAAAGGCCATCAAAACATTTCAGTAATGTTTGACCTAAAGTGTTGCGTTCTAGTTTATCATATAGCTGAACTATAGAGCTCCCAGCCCCCATCTGCATTGTGGGCACTTGCTCTTTTCCGTGATCTTGAAAAATAGTTGCACGTCTCATAGCCCTGAAGGTTAAATGAACTTTGGTGAGTGGCTATAGGGCACTTGAATTATAGCTGTCAGAAGACTGTATTTTAAATGGCATTAAAGTCATTTATTCGGCTGCGTAGTCTGGATGACCTTAACGGAAATATGACAATGTAGAAGTGGCCATGGGGCTGATCAGTAAATGACTGCTCCTATAGAGAAAAAAACCCAGCCTCTTCACTGGCAAGTATCTTCAGGATCAAGTGTGTGTATGCAGTGCATGTCAAATACAGTACATAGAATACTAATATCTGATTTTGCCATTGTAAGAAAAAAAGACGAAGAGAGAGAAAATAAACAAATGAGAAAAACTAAAATCCCATAGACCATGCGAGTGTTACCACACAAGTGCCATGTGTTGGTTGTGTTTGACCCCAAATGAGCCCAGTGATAGTTTATGCACTTAAAAAAAGTTTTGGGTTTTACCTGTGTAACCGGGTGTTTGGACTATTCGGACTGTAGTGCGTCTGTGAAGGCGTCCACCTGTGCGTCGCTGCACGTGGTTCACGGCGTCATTTATTAGGCGATTAGAGAAGGCTGCGCACGCCGTAGTGGGGCAGTTGGGGCTTTCGGTGGCTTGCAGACGCGGTGCGTGTGAGTACCTGGAGTTGTTCCTTTAGCGTTTCTTAGAACTTGTTTTAATGCCTTGTTTCTGGTGCTTAAATTTAAAGTTGTTGTCTGGAGCAGCCGGAGACGGCCATCTTGCTCTTTTTGTACATGTGTGATTGACTGGATTGAGTCACCATCTTGCTCCAATGTTTGTGAATCCCAATACTGACTTACTCCCCAAATTGATATTTCACAGACTTTAAGATGAACTAATGAAATGCACAGAATATAGTTATACACATGTCCTCTCAACTCAATTATGTGTAAAATAAATGTACAACTTATTTAAACATGGATCCTTGCCTCTGAGGAACCAGTGTGACCTTTTTTACTTATTTTCTGAGCTATGCCCAGTGGTGTTGTTTGGTTATAATTTAGCTATTTTATGTATTTCTTGACCACTGCACTGCCACAAAAGTCAGAAGTTACAAAACGTGCATCTCTTCTCTGAATTCTTTCAAGTTATCTCTTGTCCTTTGATAGATGAGAATTCCAGATGGTAGCAAAGTATTTGAGGGTGATACATATTAGCAAGTTATAGGTTACACTCTTGGTCTCGGGGGGGCAGTGCTTCAGATTCCTACCGATAAAACTCAGGATGTAGCTTGCCTTCTGTGACACTGCATTAACTTGTGTCTGCCACTTTAAATTGCTAACGTGCATGTCAGATTCTACCACATAATGTATAAAATCCTGTCTGCGGTTTTACTGAGTGATAAGAGTATTATGGTGCATTTTGCTGGACTGAAATGCAGACTTTTTATCTGACCACGGGTGATACACTGTCCATATCAATATGCCTGTCACTAGTATAATAAGTTTATACTTCCACCCACTCCTTTTCGACCATGTATATAATTCCTTGTTTATAAATTATTATAAATTATATTTTTTCTATGCAAGTTTGAAATAAACTACAAAAAAATACTATTGGATTAGGAATTATTGGGATTCATTATACAAAACACTGATTTGTTTGGATAAGGCTGACATTAAACTTTAAATTTAGCATTTGTTATTGCCAAGCTAAAGCAGCATAAACAATTTGTCTTTTACCGCTTTTATTCTTTTCTCTAGCACCCAAATACACTCTTAACTTCAATGTATGAATTGTTTATAGTACGTTAAATATTAGCACATTTAGCCACTACCTAGTTACCAGGTTGTTCGCATAGCTACCCAGGAGTGGTTTAAAGCTTAGGCAAATGTCAAACTGACCATTCAGTCATGAATCATAAAAATCTGTGTTGTCTAGTGATGGATCGCAATGTACAGTTCCCCTTCAATAAATGTCACAAAGTTAATATGTAGCATGCGTGCTGGGGATTGCTCTCTTTCTGCAGGTTGTTGGGTCCACTGTAGCTTCCACGTTGAATGATGGCTTCTTTTATTGAGACAACAGCTAAGCGACATTGCTCATGTTGACAGGGGCTCTATATACACCTCAGTGCTTTGGGGGTTAGCTCAAAACCTTTCTCACAGAATTCTAGTCAAGGTCAGGAGCACACAGCTAACACCAGATGTCTGTCCAAGCCATGCCTACAGCACCATTGTATGTTATTTTATGTTGGAATCACAAAAGGCTACTGTAAGTAACTGCAACAAAATTCCCACTGGTAAAAATGGGTTAGACATCAGGCCAGCGGAACAATGATGCAAGTGGGAGAATTCTTAGGAGATGCGAGACCGAACAGCACAAAAATAGTAGCCTCTGGAATCACTGAGCCACACACAAAAGAGTGGTGGAAAGGGACTCCATGTTTTTATTTAAATATTTCAGGAAATGTTTGGAGCGATTTTGTTTTTTTTTTATCCATGGTTCATGTCTCATTCTTTGTATGTTTTGAAGTAAATGTTTTCTGGTAAGGAGAAATAGTGCAAAAAAATTTTCTTCAAATTATATAAATGTATTGGGTTTTTTTTTCAGTTTGTGGGTTTGCCAAATAGAGTTAATTTTACTTTTTCGTCCTCCTTTCTTTAGAATTTAGGGAGCCTGCCTGATGATGTGCGCGAAAAGATTTTTGCCTCAAATTCCTATTTCGTCCCCACGATATGTAATTCGTTCCCACGCTTTAGCTAATTTGTTCCCACACTTTAGCTAATTCGTTCCCACGATTTAACCAATTCATTGCCATATTTTAGATAAATCGATCCCACATTTTAGCCAATTCGTACACATCACTACGGGGTCAGCCCAATAGTCCGACAGCCCATTACTCTGACCCATAGACTGTATAAAAAGAAGCGGACTAAACTAAACTAAACTGTGACATCACCCATAACGTTCAGCGCCACTCAAATGAGGTGTCCAATGCTAATGTTTACAGGAGCAAATCTAGAGCCAGGCCCTGTGTTATGAATAGGATTTTTTTGATAGACAAAATAGCGAAAAAGAAAATCAGGATCACGTAGAGCGGGTTAATACGAACATTTTAAGACCAAAATGACGAGGCTCACTGTAGCAGTTACAGAGAAAGGGGCGACAAGATCCTAATGTAAGTCAATAGGAGCCAGAGTCAGAAGGAGCCAGAAAAGCCTCCTGGCAAACTTCCTATTTGGCACACGACGGCTAGCACGTTAGCTCTGTTCACTCATATATATGTTGTATTGGATGACTTGTAACATGCTGAGGATAAACCGTCTGGGTGGAAGTCTCGTTTGTGTACAGAGCCAGAAGCGTGGGAACGAATTACATATTGTGGGGATGAAATACTAAATTGAGGCCATGATTTAGTATCTTTTTTGCACTCGTCATTAGGCGGGCTCCGTAGTAATCCGCTAGTGACACGGCGTAGACTTTCTTGTTCTGGTGTTTGTGGCTCCCGCTCCGGTGTAGCTTCCACCCCCAGTCTGAATTTACCAACGGTTTATCCTCTGCACGTTACAAGTTATTAATGCATCTCTACTGTGTATGGTCGGACTAATAGGCTGTCAGACTATTGGGCTAACCCCTTAGTGATGTGTACAAATTGGCTCAAACGTGGGAATGATTTAGCATCTTTTTAGCACACATCATCTGGCGGGCTCCTTATGTTACAAGTCATCTATATATCACTACTGTGTATGGTCGGGCTAATAGGCTGTCGGACTATTGGACACTAACTGAATGGTGCATAACACTAAATAAGTAAAATAAACAAACAAACAAACAAACAGCTAAAACGTGGAAACAAGTTAGCTAAAACATGGGAATTAATTAGCTAAAACTTGCTAAATAATTCACTAAAGCGTGGGAATTAATTACATATTGTAGGAACGAAATATTAATTTGAGACCACAATTTAGTATCTCTTTTCACACGTCAGTTTTAAGTCATCCATGTGTCTCTACTGTGTATGGTCGGACTAATCGACTGTCGCTCTATTGGTTTTTCGGACCAGTGTGAGACCCTGTAGTGATGTGTATGAATTGATTAAAAACGTGGGAACGAATTAGCCAAAAAGTGGGAATGAAATAGTAATTTGAGGTATCTTTTGTTGCACACGAGATCAGGAGGACTCCCTAAGAACTACAGGAGAAATTATGTATTCCAATTTTAGGTTAAGTCCTAGATTAGATCTAAAATAATCCTGTTAAAGACCTGGTTCATTACAGTTATTGCATTATTAACCGGTCATTACATTATGGGCATATTACATTTAAAGGTGCACTTTGTAACTTTTTGTTGGGGGTCTGTCACCTGCTTGTTTCTATGGAGTGGTCATTGCTCTGTCTGGAATGTTTCACATTAAACAGTTCTACCTTACGTGTATTCAATTTGAAAAATTGTGACTGAGCGGGGTTGCCTCTCCATAGATCTGAATTGCAACTTGGTCTATTTAGTGTTCATGAACATAGAAAGGTTTAATGCCATACTGTGAAACATTCCAGAGCAATAACATCTCCATGGAGACAAGCTTTTGACACCATCCACCAAAAAAGTTGCACAGTGCACCTTTAAATTTGGGCAAAATTATTATGTTATTGGCCAGTATTTTATTATGAGTCATTATTATATTATCAGTTGCTATACACAAGTTGCTACAAAACAAATGCAAGTTGTAAATGTGGTTATAAGTTAAATTGTAACTGCAATAACATAATAGCCATTTAGTTATACAAAACAGACTTTATGAACGCAACGATGGAAATCATAATATGATGACTCCCCAACTGATACAAAAGTTTAGATATTGGGTTGTTAATTGTCGGCCTGTGTCCATAAAGCTATCTGAAAAGCAGTCTTAATAAAGAGGTTAGAAGCGCTTTGCTCCTCTGATCTGATACTATTAAAAAAGTGATCTATGAATAAAGTCAAGATAAAGAAGGCGTAAAAGAAAGCGAGATGGCTTAAAAGAACAAAACCCAGCATAATGAAAGAAATTTGCTCAGCTACACTTCACAGAGTGGACTGGGGAGAGACCCAGGGCATTCTGTGTGCGAAGTTATCAAGTCTGCCTTTTTATGTGATTTTATAATTTGCAAAACTCCAAAAATGGTTTGAATATTAAACAAATAATGGGAAAAACTTGTTTTATATACTGCCATGATGCTGACGGACGGAGACATGGCCATCTCTCTGCAGCTACAATCTCTCTGAACCTCAATAATGCAATCATGTGGACAAATATCTGTGGAAAAGGTAGAGTTTCTTGCTCACAAGCACAAAAGCAATCTGAAAAAACATAGCAGGAATTTATCATCCTTGGGCTCATAGGACACATTGGCTACGTGTTTCTTGCCTGGTATCAAAAGAAATATGGCTGCTTATGAGGAAAAAAGAAAGGGAAAAAATATCACTGGGGACTGAAAAACATCACTTATTTCTTCAGAATCAATGAGTGAAGTACTAACTCTTAATCTGAGGTGAGAGAATTTAGATTTTATTCAAACTGATAGATGACCAATGAGACGGAGGGAGTGGGGAGCAGACTCATATCTCTCTTAATAAAAACACACAGATATCATTCTGGACTCACCAGGCAAGTGTATTTTGCCCTATGCATGCATAACAGCAGCGTGTTTTTGAAACGCTTTATTAAGCCACCATTGAAAGTGAATTGGTCTGGGTCACACTGCCCGAGGATGCAAAACACATAGTTTGACTGGTTACTGGCCTGGACGTTTAAATGTTGGGCCGATCAACCATTGCTGGATTCCTGGTAATGCAAAGCACATTTTCAAACTAATCCATGTTTTTTATAATATATATATAATTGTGTCCTTCTTTTTTCAGTTTTGTGATCCAGATGACCTCGCTGAACACTTGAACAGGACTATAAAGATTCTCATTCAAACACACACTCTCATCTAAATACTGACTTCCTAGTGTCATTTATACAGCATTTTAAACATCACCAGCTGCCATTCTACAATACACATCCTGCACTTAGCCACCCTAATGCATCTGTTCAATTTCATTTCTCTCCAGCGACTAGGTCAGGAATCAGAGTACACTAGACCGTTTGCAAAAAAGTGCGTGAAGTGCGTGTTCGGGCACCAGCCGATCACTGAAGAGCCATACATTCTGTGTTGGCAACAATTCTCGAGATCAAGGATTTAAAGCAAACAAAGAGAATGTTCAGTGAATTTTATCAAGGGGAAAGACATTATTGCCCTTCTTACAGGATTTGGAAAAAGCTTAATATATCAGTTAGCCCCCATTACGTCACGAAAAAAGGAAAAAAAGTACTCGCCTACCATTGAGCGAACGAATTCTAATGCTGTGAGGTCAGACAGTTTCTGCGAAGTGAAACCGGCCGATGAATCAGTACCCTACACTACTACACAAAATGAAAATCACTGAATCGTTACAATGTACTCATTCAAATTCCACTTAAGTAATGCAGATTCCTTCAGATTAACCTGTCTCTCATGTGCAGCAGCTGTCTTTAACATGCGAATCGTGGATGGATTACTACTTACCCTGCCTGGAAACTAATAAAATATGTGATCTGTTACAAATGCCTCCATTACGGCCTGGCATCACCTTTATTCTTCATTTCCTAGGTGTCACTAAGTGGTTTTTAGGCCTGTGGGAGCCATCCAGAACCCTCATTAGAAACAGTGTTGTGACCCAGTCTTAAACATGTCATCTGCATGCGTCTCGGCGGCACCATGCATTAGCTAAAGAGCCCATTGATCGCTGTAGGCTTCCCACAGTCTGACAGAGCTGATGATTCCAGATGGACATTGACATCCACATCCTTCCCGGAGTTCAATGTCCTCCGCGTCAACACGCCAGTCAATAGTGCTTTCCATCGACAAGAACACAGGCGATGAAGAAGTGTTTTGATCACTGAGCAACATGATACTGATAAAAGACTCAAAGAACAAAAACAATAAATAGGTTTGGGTTTTCATTTATTTCGTCTCCTTCAAATATGTCTGAGTGGGGTCAGTAGCAAAATACAAACATGACATAACAAAAGACACAAGAAAAACATGTAGAACTGGCCGATATACTGTGTGTTAAGCAGTAAAGATAAAGGTAAAGGTGCATTATGTAACTTTAATTTATTTATTTAGAGTTTTGGGCAAGATGCTTCACTTACTTTTTGTGTATGAATCTGATGTATGTACGGTATTTAAATCAGTTCTGTGGTCATTGCTATTGGTACTTGCAGCAGTAATCCATATTTATGTAGCTGTTATTTACCAGTATTTGGGTATTGGAATTTAGTTGTATTGTAGTTGGGGTACATTTGCTATAGACGTGTACAAAGAAAGTGGACCTACTTTGTTTTCAAAAGCAGAAATCCCCCTGCATCACCACAACAGTCAATAGTGCTTTCTATCGATTGGTCTGGATGATGGGCAGGGCTGTTACTTGCCCAAGTCAAACGATACAGACAAGTCTAAATATTACAAAAGAATGGACTGGACCAAAGGCATGATATATTTACTAAGGTTGGTCATTCTTAAGCAGCCTGTAATGGAGCTCAGGTGAGTGTCACTGAGGGAGATGGAGATTGCAGACTGAATGTCATGATCGATGCTTAAAGCAGAGGAGTGTATCTGTGACAGGGACAGACACTCAGATCACTGGCAGAGACTCAATCAAGCAGACACTGGTTATTTTAGGGCTCATGTTGTGTCTGGATCTGTATGTAGGTGTCTTTTTACAAATAGGAGTAATCTAAATATTTAAAAATTTAATGTTATGGAGGTTAAAGGGTCAGTTGTACTTGATGAATGGACTTTAAAAACACAAAGGAGCTTCACAGAAAACATTGTGTGGATGTAGGCCACTAAGATACATGCATTTTTGAGCTCAGGTGAGGGAGATGGACCCAATATGCAAGTTTGCTGCTGACTTGCAATTACATTTTAGGTTTTATTCATTACGAAACCATTTGATTAAGCTAACCCATGCCCATACAACCCCTTATTTAGCCCCACCCACTTTTACATCTGACTGCCACTACACGTCTGCTTACCCTTTTCTGGATGGCTTTCACAAATCTGTAATCTGTATATGACTTATTTGCTGCCCAGATCTAGTCATGCTGGCGCCACCTAGTGCCTCCGCTCAATTTCATTTCTCTTCAGCAACTACGTCAGGAATCAGAATACACTAGACGGTTTGCAAGAACCCCCGAAGTGTGAGTCCGGGCACCAGCCAATCAGCGAAGAGCCATACATTCTTTGTTGGCAATGATTCCCGAGGTCGAGGATTTAAAGCTGAAACAAAGAGAATGTTTGGTGAATTTTATCAAGGGGAAAGACATTATTGCCCTTCTTCCTATGAGATTTGGGAAAAGCTTAATATACCAGTTAGCCCCATTAGCAGCGCATTATATAGGTCACAACCAAATAGCAGCGATTTGTTAAAAAAAATACCGTCGAGCAAATGAATTCTAATGCTGTGATGTCAGATGGTTTCCACAAAGTGAAAACTGGCGGATGAATCAGGCTAAATTAAAGGGTCAGTTGTACTTGGTATAAAATGTGAGCCCTGACCTGATCACAGCAAGTCTGGTGTATGGACTTAAAAAACACAAAGGAGCTTCACAGAAAACATTGTGTGGATGTAGGTCACTAAAATATATGCATTTATGAGCGCAGGTGAGGGAAATCGACCCAATACACAAGTTTACTGACTTGGAATTACAATTTAGGTTTTACTCATTACAAAACAATTAAATTAAACTGATCCATGCCAATATGACCCCTTATTTAGCCCCACCCACTTTTACATCTGCTACACTTACACTTATCCTTTTTCTCGGTGGCTTAAACAAATTTGTAATCTATATGACTTATTCGTTGTCCAGATCATACAGCTAGAATGATAACTTCTGGAATAAGATCAGTAAGATTATAACTATTTATGGTAGAGGTTTTGGTGGGATTTGCTTCAGAGAGTTTAACCTTATAGTTCTCATTCTAGTAAAGCATGCTAGGCTTTCATTTCCCACCAGACCTATTGCCTCCATGTCTACCACCTGTGTGCTTTCCAAGGGCACATGTCAGCCTGCCTCAGAACCTGCAACTTATACTGAGACGTGCCTCCCCTCAAATATATCTAAGTTCTGAGGTGCACCTATAAAATGAAAAAGCCAAAGGAGAGCACTGTGTCTCAGAGTACACACACTGCGGCTGATTGAGGGAGAATGCCACTGATGGAAAATGTGCAAACTGCTGAAGGAAGGTAGCAGGGGAGGAAGGGAGGAAGGCCTAGTAGATAAAATGGGGGAGATAAATATCCCATCAGCCCCGGGCATGGGATTTAATTTTCCTCTATGAGCATTTCTACTTCTGCTTGGGAAATTGATCATTTATATTCCCAGACCAGGTGGAAAAGTGGAAGAGTTGGTGCGCATGCGTGGGGCAGCTTGTGCGTGCCCAATTTGATGCTGTGTGTATGTGTGACTGGGAGAGAAGGGTGCATGAAAGCATAACTAACCACGCCGAGGCCAGAACAACATCTCTCAGCGGTGATACACTTGTTACTCAGTTAAATGATTCAGCAGTAACAGGATCAACAGAAAAACAAAACAATCCGACGCTGGATGTAGTGGCTGGGAGTGAGAGACAAGAGCTGATAAACACTCCCCCACTGGCTGTTTAGCTGCACAGTAACGCGCTCATATTAATCACTCCTATTGATTGATGGCGACTCTGGGCTTGACATTTCCATCATGCATCTTTTGATAAGGTACACGGGCCTGCTGCTTCCACTGCATGTTCTCACTTTATTGCTTTCCAGTTCTTGTCATTTTGTAAAATATAAAATGTATGTAATATTCAGTGTGCATGTTTACTCATGTGATTGTCAGTGTAGACCCAGGGCAAAAACATCATAATCTTTTTGTCCGGGCACAGTAACATAAGTACAACTTGACATAACACCAAAATATTCACAGATGGCAAAACATGGAAAGAGTTGTGCATATGCAGGTACAGGAACATGCTTCTGTTAAGTATGGAACTGGAACTAGTATCATTGTTATTACTGTCCCCGTCTTGGCATTTTCAGTACATGTGGCAGACTGTAGTTTAAGTGTAAATGTTGTTCTAATGCTGTCACAACACACTTTTGGAAAAGAAATCATTAAAGTAACCAATATATTTCTTTTTTTACTGTTCCCCAGCTGGTGGAATTCGTATCTTATAAGCCTTGTTGCCTTTTTAGAATGTGAATGCACATTGTGCAATCACCTTTTCATTCATCACTATAAACATCGATGCCACATTTACACTACCAGTCAAAGGTTTGGACTCTATGTTTACTACATTCTGCATTTGATATATATACAGAAGACATCAAATATATGAAGTAAGATGTGTGGAATTATGCAGCTTATTTAACTTTTTTCATTAGAAAATAATTCCATACAGCTTACTTCATGTATTTAATATAATCTGTATCTATATCAAATGTACAAACTGGTAAACATATATAAAAAAAAAAAAAAAAAAACATTGAATATTGAATGGGAGAGTGAGTCCAAACTTTTGACTGGCGTAGATGCTTTTCTCTTGATTCTATTACAAATAGCTCAGACATATAAGTTATTTAACACAAAAAGCAGTTTATTCAGAAGAAGATTAACAAACCAGAGAGAAAAGAAACAACACTGGTCTTGGTTTGAAGTAGAAATGTTTTTTAAATAACATAATTTGTCTATGCATCCTGTGATTTTCCAGTCAAGTGAGCACTGGGCTCAGGCTCCCACGAGAGTGGCTCCTGGAGAGCTGGCCTGATCAGATCACTATATTTAAATGAGACCTCCAGGGAATGAGACGCTTAAAGAAACTGAAACATTCAATGTGTTTCTCCAAACAAGGGAGACTCTAAAAGATCTTTCAGAAAGTGATACTCCTACTGGATAACGTGAACTTATGTCTCTAATCTTAGGAGGGTTCTTGGTACATTTTTGTCCTGTTATAACCCAACGTAACTGTCCAGCTTTGTGAGATACAACAGAAACGTATCCTGCAGATTTGGACTGGAAGCACTTTGACAACATTACACAGATATTTTGACAGACAAATCTGGCTATAATCATCTCCGCTGTGCCCAGGAGAAGCCAGCAGTGCCATTATAACTATCCACGCTCATCCAAAATGCTGTAATTAGCAGATACAAGTACAAGCAGAAAATGTCTGTTCTAATTAAGCATTCATTTCACGCCCAAATCTGCGAAAACTTCTGTAATGCATAAGTTTATGTTGCACATAAAGTCACTTGTTAAAATTGAGACAGAAGTTTGGCGAGTAACTTTGCTATGCTAATAAACTTGAATATGAATGAGACATAAATGTGCCTTGCAACTAAAAAGGGAAATTGTCTACCTCCAGTGTCTCTGTTTTATCCTAATTTAACTTGCATATAATAATCCTCTTGCTCTACATCCATTTAAGGGCCCATATTACGCTATTTTCTGATCCTTGTTATAATGTTGTTTCCCTATCAAAAAGATACCTGGAGTTCTTCTCTCAAACTGAAAACACTCTCTTCCACCTTGTGATTCCATGTGGCAATACAGGAAGTGCTCCACTATGTTTTTTAAAATCTATACATCTTCACTAGAATCTTTTGGATCGTTTCAACACTGGAAATGTACATATCTGATGAATAAAAGGTAAAAGGTAGTTGTTAACTTGAAAACTACTACTGCATGATGTCATAAGTTTGGAGATGGAGACAGACTAATAATAAAACAATTACTCAAACATGTGTGAATGAAACAAGACACAACTCTGGGTCTGTTTTTGATGAGCCAACAACAGTATAACATGGCTAAAAGCTCACAAGAATATATTTTGTGTAATATAGGACCTTTAAACTCAACTGTCTTTCAAGCAATTGATACTGTGCACATTTTTTAAAGAGAATACAACAAATAAAACCAATAGAGCAGATTCTTGGAAATAATCAAATAGGGGTATATACTAATACAGCACAATTTTAAGATTCAAGACACCAACCTTATCTTGAGGGAAAGAAAATGAAGCAACATGAACCACGCTGGCCTGACAAATAAGGCCAATAGTGATAATAAGAATTCCATATTAAAACAAAATAGTTTTATAGAGTGATGAAAAAGTAAATAAAGTCTCCAGTCATTAAAACAGCAACACCACTCCTAACAAAATGGAATAGACTTTCCATTTTAACATGGAACCTTATTGTCCTGCATTTTAGGCACCACTGGATTGAAAATTCTCATTTTATTTTACCCCTTACACACCATTGCTCTGTAGTTACACTCTGGGTTGTTTTTTTTTTTCAGAAACTGTGATACATGTAGGATTCACCAGGATTCCACTGCTGACTTTTATCATTACCTACCATAAAGTCAGAAGGCAATTGAGTCATTTATTTGATCAATATATAATGAACAACAAATAAAATAATCATTGTCACCGTCATCACTATAATTTCTAACTTTCTGACCAACTTTCTATCTTTTCTTGTTGAGGATCTGCACCCTGATGTGATTGCTTTGCCTGTACCGTCACATAGTATGCTATTAAACTGTCTTTTATGTATTCAATTATAGTTTGCTATCTTGGAAAAACATAGCCAAAGCAATTACATCTCCATGGAGACCAGAAAAGTTATGTAGTACACTGTTGTTAACAAGTACATTTATTATTACTATCAATTTTTACTTTCAGTTGCATAGAAACTACACCAGCAAACACATCATTGCTTTTCTATATACAGCGGAGGTCACCGAACTCAACATTACTAGATGAAATCTGTTAGAAATCGGTATTGCGGCTTCATGCATAAATAATTCCTGAAGCAACACATGATGGTGAAAGATGAAAAGATTCAGCGTTCCATTCTCTCTCCTGTCCAAGAAGATAAATATACCTATCTCAGAGCTTCCATTGGTCGTCAGGACAGCTTGAACACCCTGATCTGGATAAGTCTCACTTTTTCTGTGGCGACAACACTTAGTCCCAGGAGTGCGCAGAGGAACCAGGTTTGATGTGATAATTCTGACGCTCGTCTCCGCACTGTGCCATATGCCCGACCTCTCTGAGGGGAGGGAGGCAGCTGGCTCTCCTCACTGTTAATCAGCCTGATGGGGGGAATGGAGGCGGGGAGTGGAGAGGAGGGGGAGTAATGGATATGTTTACTCAAGTATAAAATTTGGAAGCATTTATATTGACTTTTAAAGGTCCTATATTACACAAAATTGACTCTTGTGAGGTTGTTTAACCCCTTCAAAAACCCAGGTTGTGTTTTGTTTCATTCACACGTGTTTGAGTAATGCTTTATTATCAGTCTGTCTACATCATCAAAGCTCAAAATGCTCTGTTCCATCTTGTGATGTCATGAAGTTGTAGTTAACAGCTATCCTTTTACCTTCAGTTCAATAGAGACAGGAAATTTCTGGGGTGAAATCATCCAAATAATCGTATCGTTTTCTATGTGAGAGACGGACTCAACCTAAATATGCAGGGTTTGTGCCAATGATGTTCATTTTGTCTTCTTATATACTTTAACTTCTTGGGTTCTTTTTAAAGACAATGCAATAAAGTGTATTTACCTTGTTGACATGTTTCGGCTGCTAGCTGCAACCCATCTTCAGAACTGTCACTGGTGTTGGTGGTGACGTGTCGTATATCAGCTGTTGTTACTTCCTGTAGGTGTGGTCAGCCTGATGGACCTGGCAGGTCGCTCAGACTGACCACACCTCCCATCGCCCGATGTTCTCTGGAGGAGGGTGTACCAGGTGTCCCAGGTCTGAGCGACCTGCCAGAAACATGTCAACTAGGTCAATACACTTTACTGCATTGTCTTTAAAAAGAACCCAAGAAGTTAATGTAGGGTTTGTGTGTTAAACATGTATGAATTAAACAAAATAAAGCTCCAGGTATGTTTTTGGTGAGGAAATAATAATTATAACATAGATCAGCAAATACCGTAATATGGTCCCCTGAAACCCATGGATATTCATACACATTTCTTCTGCCTTTGCACACTCCCTGTATGTCTGCTATAGGACAACATTGCATAGCACGCACACACATTCTACATTCTTTATAGTTTCTTGTTATGAAAAAAGCTGCCTCAGCACTCTCTTGTAACCTTGCACTTCCTCCTCTGGTGCCCCCTCTTCTCCCTTCATCTGTCCTCATCTCCTGCTTCTTTTCCCCCTCTCATCTGAAAGTGCTGAACATCCATTACCCCTGCAGTCCAAATTCTCCGACGGGCCCGTTGAGGTGGAATCTACACAGTGGATGAAATCTCTGGATTATCACAAGCTGCTTCTGTCTCCACGACTCAGACTGCTCAGGTGGATCCAGGTTAGGGCTTTGATCCCTGATTGATTGACCTGTTAAATTGAGTTCAGGCCAAGAAATGGGCCAGATGGAAGGAATGTCAACAGCAAAAAAGGCAACTCAAAAACTGGACTGAAACAAGACCCAGTTTGACAGCGCTCCAAATGAGTGGGATTTTGTTTAAAAATATAGCCTGGTTCTGGACCATGCATGTCCCTGATTGGGTCATTCACTTGTCAATCATGCCTATCTGAACTCAGGGAGACAAAACTGTTGCCTGAGACTTTTGACTCAGACACAGAGGAGACTGAGCAAAACTTTAATATCCCTCGGGATCAATAAAATCTCTCTCTCTCTAAGAATTATTCATGAACAGTATGCATAGCTACAGGTGGAGATGCTTTTGTTAATATAAAAATGTGAAGTGAAATATTGTATTCGTAGACATTTCAAACTGTTGGTGATCCAAGTTTTTAACATAGCATATTATAACATCACTAATTATAAGTCACTGCATTTCCAACTGTGAAATATGCTGTCGTATAGCTCTGCAGCACTTTAATGCACATTTAAAAGGCTTGCACTAAGATCCATTAGAAAGAAGTTTTATGCAGTGTTGCCTGATTCATCAGCTGGTTTCACTTTGTAGAAATTGTCTGATCTCACAGTGTTAGAATTTGTTTGCTCAATGGTAGACAGGTACTTTTTTTTCATTTAACCAGTCGCTGCTATTTGGTTGTGACGTATGTAATGCACCGCTAATGGGGCTAACTGGTATATTAAGCAAATCCTGTAGGAAGAAGGGCAATACCGTCTTCCCCCTTCATAAAATTCACTAAACATTCTCATTGTTCCGGCGTTAAATCCTCAATCTCGGGAATCATTGACAACACAGAATGTCTGGCTCTTCGCTGATTGGCTGGTGCCCAAACTCGCACTTCCAGGGTTCTTGCAAACAACCTAGTGTATTCCAATTCCTGACCTAGTCACTGGAGAGAAATGAAGTTGAGCAGAGGCACTAGGTGGCACCAGCCTGGCTTGTATTACGGTTTCTTATTTAGAATTTTGCTAAAACTTTTTTTTTTTTTTTCCTGGAAAATAAGAAGTTCTGTACAGTCATTATTTTGCAGAGCTAATGCAAGAAGATAAGGAGGTAGAGAAGTAATTTTCTATCAAAGGAAAACAATTATCTTACTATCTTTATTTTGTTTGCATGCTCTGAATAGCCTTTTGCATTCTCAGTGCAAGAAATACTCTGATGGGAAAAACAAGAGTTTGCGAAATGTTTATTTGAGATGTTGTGTTCCCTTTTTTAACAATGGGGGCATTTTGACCCAGCTAGTGCCTGAATCACTGTAGTAAAATAGGGCCTCACTAGATTTGATCTTTTGCAGCAAGAAAGTGTTTTTCACAAAGCTCCAAGGCTACAGAGTGGTAAGTGCAATACAAATGCAAGCTTGAAATCCCACCACTAGAATTCACTTTATAATGATCAACAGCTTATTTCTTTTCAAGGCAAATTTCACACATAATCCAAAGAATACGGTCAGTGGTTTGATCATGTTTTGTCAGAATCCCTGGCTACACAAGCTTGTAATTCCATCAAACACAAGTTTAATTTCAGTCAACACAAGACACAAACAAATCACTGCACACATTGATTAATAGAGGTATGAAGAGATTTATATCAACATGTATTTAAAGTGTGATGGAAAGGCATTTGATTTTTAAAACTTATGCTTTTCTGTTTTTTCCATCTTTAATTTGTACCCTTTTACATAAAAAGTCTGTTTTGGTAGAGTCTTTAGCTTAATTAAAAGAGGCATAATGTGCAAAATTGTGCTTTTAACCATGTATTTAGAGTGGTTTGTTGATGTTTGATTAATCTTTATTCTCATGTATTCAAGGCATAATTGCTTCAAGCTTCAAGCTGTATACACGGCACTACTTTTATTTTCTTAATTTGGCACAAATTTAAAAAATCGTCTTCTAATGCCTCATTGGACACTGCAATTTTCTAACCCAGATATCAGCATATTTGTTTCTTTTATTACGTTGTTTTATATGAATATTATGGTTTTAAATGTTCTTCTTTAAAGTCTAACTATGATACTGTCAAAAAGTTTCACAGTTGTAAATAGTGTAAAATAACACCTTCACAAACAATCCAAAAATATGCTGAACAAAAGGGCTTCGGAAAGAGGCGGTACTATGTGTTATACAGGAGTGTAAAATAAATAAATAAACACAAAATCATTTATAATAGCTATTACTGTATGCCTCTACTCCTTGACAATCCAGTGAATTGCATATTGATAAAAATGGACTAAATGGGAAAAAAGTTTACAAAAATTCCACATTAGCACACATTGATCTGTGAAGTCCCTCCTCCTGGTAATACATGACCAACATGTGGTGAGCGCTTGCATCAGTTTGTCATTTGTCACAGAGGTGCAGCGCTCTTGTTGAATGAATATCTCTCTACACACTCACACTCAGGTGCCCCCCGTGAATACATTTTATAACAACAGCTATGAAGCCACGTCCGTGCTATGAAGCCTTCCATGACAAAGCGCCACCAAGCCACAGCAATATTGGAACCTGGGAGGACTTAATTCGATTTCCACCAGCCCGATTACATTCAGCATCTCTCATTGTGTGTTAGGTATTGTTTAATTTGCAGCAGTGTGAACAGTAAATGGCTGGCTGTGTCTTGGCGTGTACAGCATAGAGCATCAAAGTGTGTGAGGATTGCATTAACAGACTAGACTGACAGATGCAGGACAGCAGGACAATGATTTTGGATGCAGTCCCGGGGCAGTGGTGAAAAGCTCCCATGTGTGGTCCTGTGTGAGAATATTTGCTTTGGGAAAATGTTTTTTTAAGAAGAGGACACATGGTCAGCCTGAGGGTATACAGTAGGGTAATAACAGTGGCTCTGCTCAGCTGTTGGTGTTGGCTCTAATATGGAAACACATGGAGCAAGACTTTATCAGGAATCCTGCTCAACTGATTCATATGAACCCATTAGTTACTTGTTGATCTGGCCACTGATGCAGTGTTTGTTGTTTTAATTTTTGATTTATTTGTTTTTTTATTCTCTGTCATTATGTTTACATATACACGCCAGGAAAACCAAATAAGTGGCCTAGTTCAATTTAAGCAGGATTTTCAAAATGCATGCAAATTATGATTGAGGTGTCATGATTCATTTCTTCCAAATCCCATAAGCACAACTAGAAGATTCTGTGTGTACACAGAGCTCCGCTGCATGTAACAGTACAGTCCAATCCTGCAAGGAGGGGCATTTAAGTGCATAGAGCAAGAAACATCCAGGAAAATATTAGACCTGTGCTTGAACAGCTACAGACCCTCCACTGTGAACTAGCTTGTGTTACTTTGGTTTTCAATAATAAAGTGCAAAACTGACAGGAAATGACCTGTGAGCAACCCAGTTCCTGGCATGTCTGAAATGTTCAACATAATGCCACTTGTCATGAGCTATCACTGATGTTTGCCAAAAGTGTATGTTACAATATATGTATGATAGCTGTTTTCATTAGCAATTTGAACCACTAAGTTTTATCACTATTGCTAAATTATGAGCCCTGAACCCCTCTTAGCCCTTTTGCTCCTATTCTGCTTTTATATACAATCTCCTCTCAAAGGAATACCATTTAATGATAGCTGCTTTATGCTTTATGTTTGACCAGACTATAAAACCACTGCACTGAAGTTATCACTTATTCACTCCAGCTAGCTACTTCTGCAGCCACAGGGGGCAGACTGACAAAGGCAAAGCTGCCACACTTATGTACACAAGTGTCTTGCCCAAGGAGACAACATCAGCCTTTGGTGTGAGTCACACTTGTAAAAAGATATGCTCTGCCACATAAAACTATGGTTGTCTGTCTTCACTTCAACACCCTCTACATCAGCAACAACATTTGTTATGATAAAATATTCCAAGAATGAAAAACACAACCTGCACCTGTGAATAAAAATGCTGTAAGCAACACACATAAATACAAATTAATATACTGAGCTTTATATATACCACTCAATCATCTCCCATGTATCACCTCCCTGAGTGTGGCCCCCTGCTGGTAGCACATGGGCGCAGAGGAGGCTCATTGTCAGGCACTCGGACACAGTTAGGATTCCTCTCAGGGAACCAGCTATGAAATATTAACCTTGTTTTCCATCCTAATTGGCTGAAGCTTCAGAAGAGGTGAGAGGTGAGCTGGAGAAAGCACTTTGAACACAGCCAGAAAGAAAATAGCGTCCGACATTCTGATCAGCTCTGAGGAGACGTCTGCCAGGACACAGGGTCACATTTTATCAAATTGACTTTTTCAACCGGTTCCAATATTCTCCATTCATTATGCTGGTGATAGGCAAGGTACCTGGATAAGGCATGCTGGTCGTGCTGAATCTGTGGTCACATTCATTATTTATCATCCTCCTATGTTTTATTTTTAGATGTGTTTTATGATGTCAGCCAATCACAACCATCCTTTAAGAAATATGCCCAAACCCTCATCTTGCTCATTGCCGCTACATCAGCAAAACCATCAGCCATCTCAATCCCTCTTCACCAGCTGAGTCTATAGGCCCCGTGGGAACGCAAAAATAACACATCCAGTTATAGCTTACAAAAAAGATTACAAAACACAGAGAGAATTTTGCAGAATCTACTCTGTGGTGATGATAGGCCTCTTCCAGACAGTTGTACAAATGTATTAATACACTTTAACCCCAAGACCCAACTAGCTCAGAACTATTAGTAGGTATCCAGCAGAGATTTACTGATATTTGGAGCCATTTGAACCATGCTCTAGAGTTTACATACTGCTGATGCTGGAAAGTGGAAACTCATGACGCAAAAGATCACTCAAGGCCTTATATCTAAATTTGAACAAATTTAATTTAAAAGCCAATCTGTGCCAAAGGCCTCTCTAACCCCTTCCCATCACTCACACATGCACACATATGCACATACACACATATAAACATACACACATACACACATATAAACATACACACATACACACATACGAACATACACACATACAAACATACACACATACACACATACGAACATACACACATACAAACATACACACATACACACACTACATTCACACAGACGTGTTTGGCCCCTAGTTTACCACTGTCACCTGCTGTACTACACCTGCATATTTTCACAGTTTCTAAGTCACAGTTGTGAAGTGTTTTAGGGGTTGAGAGCATTTTGTAATTTTGATGTCCTTTTATACACTGCCTATAGCTGGCTCAACAGTCACAGCAAACCCATCTGCTGAAATGCAGTCTCAGTGGGTCTACACAATTGGCAGAAATCTAATCCGCTCCAACGTAAACATTTGTCCCAAAGTTACTGAAAAGTACACAAGCTTCTTGCTTCTACAGCCTTTTTCTTGATAAATAACCTCTTGCCCTCCACAGTCAAGCATCCAGCCCTCTTCAAAGACACATAAAGTTTGCTGAGGGTGCACAGGGGTTTGCTAAAAGCATGTCTGTAGCCCGGGACTGTTTTTACCTCGTTTCTTTCTCATAGATTTCTCCTCGCTCTGAGTCAGTCTCACTTTGGTTGGCTGTATTGCTATCAGCAGCAGTCAGAAATGTTCCTGTTATTGATGCACACCAATGCACAGCCTCTGACAGGAGCAGACAGCATGAAAAGAGGAGCTGCTGAAATAAATACATATGTAATGAGGGAAAAGGAGCCCACCAAATGGCTTGCCAATTTGTGTTTGTCAAAGGCTGCGTGGCGCTTGCATTGACATATAGATCTATAATGGAGCCACTTCTTAAGTCATTTGGAAGGGTCCACACAGGTGCTCCACCTCCCAGGCACTGCAGGCAGTTGACTCTGGAGAGTGACTGGATTAGCGAGGTGCACAATTTTCATCATTACAGAAAATTGTTTTGTCCAATGGAGACTTGGGGTAATTCAGGCAGTCTTGACAAGAGAAAATAACCTGCCATTTCTGCCACCAGCCTGGCAAAGGTAAAAGATACACGCTGCCAAGTTTAGCCTCTCAGGTGCAATCACTTGACAGCGAAAAAGATAAGGTAGGGTTATTGACTTATCTTGGTGGATATAGGTTCGAGACAGCTTTGTTTTTATATACAGTGTGGCTTGTTGGATAAATTGAAGTATCCTAAGATCATGACATGAGGCTGGAATTCTAAAGCAGGACCCAGAAACATGAAACCTCAGGGCATTGTGATAGTCTAGTCCATTCCAGCCAGGTCCCATCTAGCCCAGTCCAGTCAAGTAAATTCATTCCAGCCTAGGCAAGTCCAGTTTGACTATGCCTCAGTTGAGGGAGTATTATACCTCTGATGCTAATATAGGAGGTGGAGGGAGCTTGAAGTGTAGGGCTGGCACAGCACAGAAATTCCCTCCTTTACTAACATTGTCATGAAAATGGTATAGATTGGAGTGTATATTTTTGCATACACCAGATGGCACGTGGTATTTCTGAATCTGTGAGCACATCTGAGATCCTGTCGTACAATTTGTGTGCATTGACCGCTCACTTAAACCAAATAGAGCTCCTCGTTTTTGTCATGCACCAAATATACTCACAGATTTTTCGCTGTAAGTTTCGTAAATGAGGGCCAATTTCTCTATCACTATTGAATACTGTATACTGTAGACTAAACCATTCTAGCTTTTTATAGGGTTTTTTGTTTTGTTTGTTTTAATCATCAAATAAGTAATAGTGCTCTAGCTATGTTGCAGCTCCACTTAAATCTGTCAATTAAAGCATATGGGAAGTTATTATCAACAACAAAGGTTTAATCAACATGAGTAAATTGCTCAAATCAAATTGAGCGAGTAATTGTGCCAGTATTACACAAAATTCGGACTGAAACTGTTCTATGTTCTAAGGTATTGGCCAGATCTTTTCATTTACCATACAAAGGCCATGGATCGATCCCAGTTTAACCAGTGTGAGCCACTTTAACCCAGTTATATCTGAAATACTCAGATCATGTGTTCAATACCTCTATTCATTATAAGCACATAACAGCTTTCTCACTTGTCCTCACAGATTTGATTAGCAAGATCTATTTTCACTCTTTGCTGCCAGCCTGGTTCAAGAGTGGTGAGTTAGATGCACTAGCAGAACATATTCTTTGAACATTATTTTCCAAGCTGCAAAAAGGCAGCAATGGAAACAAACCAGATGGAAACAAGAAGATCTGATGCGACTTTGCAAATCACTCGAGAGAAAAGTTGATGATTCAATGTGAGTGTTTGGAAATCACTATGAAATGAATGACTTCAGAGTTCATTTTGAACATATTTATGTAATAGCGACCTACCTTTTACAATATGCATACATAAAGCAGTGTTCTAACACTACAGGATAAGGTGAAGTGTCTGTTTTAGAGCTCACAGTGACTAAAGAGTTTTTAATGAGAGAAGTATTGATGCCTGAGAGATAATTGAGTTGTGGCTTATAAATTTAATTTGAAATACCTTCCAGGCAAAATGTCAATAGCAGTCTGACCTAAAAGGCCATATTTTTTAGGTCCTATTTATAGGGCATTCGGTGATAACAGTACTTCTTTATGTTATGGCCCCTCTCAAAATCAAAAGGTGACACTGAAAACAATGAGAAATAATAATTCCAAAGACCTTAACACATTTTTGCTTGAAAGATTTTGCATTTTACCATGTTTAGCACTGCATATACATGGATTCACTGAATCCATACTGCTAGTCAGATATGATGTGTAATAGCTTTATATCTGTACTGTATTGACCTCATTACTGTCCGTTTTACCATCACTGTGTGAAGACGTGAAATTGTAGTTTGTATTTTTGGAGTGCTTTTAAATAATTACAATTATTTATTAATTGTTTGTTTGGTTGTTTGTTTTTATCAAGGCTAAACCAAGTCCATCATCAACTGATATCAAAGCTCATTCCATTGTCCAAAGTGAAGGACCTGACTTACTTGAAGTCTTGAGACTATAGAAAACTGGATCTAGTGTGTATTGTTTTGTTTATATAATGACAGCTAAATAAAAAAGGATTCGTTCACTCAAACTGGCATCTTTTCTGAAAGTACTCAATTATGTGGAAACTGTTTAACATCAACAAGATTTATATTTGTACTCAGCTGTTCTCCTGACTCTGTCATTTTGAGAACAAACAAAAAGGACAGTAGGCTAGGTCAAAGCCACTCATCAATAATACAGCATCACTACCAATGTAAATACACAACTGCACCACAGCAGACTGAGGCAAAGTTAATTGTGCCCTTCACTCTTCCTGCATGGTTTGGTCCCAGGTATTTAAAAGAGTCTCTCAATAAACTTTTCTGTTATTATTTATTTAATTTTAAGGTTTTGGGTTTGTTTTCTTAAAGGTAGCACATTAGCTCCAAATCCCAAAATGCTCTATTTCACCTCATGATGTTATGAAGTACTAATTTTAGTTTAGTTTACAGCTTTTATCTTTTAGTTCAGTAGAAATAGGCAGACTGAACTCATTCATATGATTATTATATTATTTTATTTTTATAGAGGATTTGATATTATCAAATTCATAGCTGAATTTATTGTTTTTTTTTAACCAATATGTTTACAGTGTCAACCAACATTTTTGATATGAACCAAAACAGGCAATACATATTTTCTTGTATTTACCAGTAATACACAGAAACAATATTACTGAATAATATTACTGAATTTAAGTTTTTTCCCCTGCAGTGATTTAATTTTGAATGTTTTCCTCCAGCAAAATCATTAAATGCCTGTGTCTCCGCTGCAGTGTTTTGCAGATTCTGGTTTTGAAGCTTTGAGCATGTGGGAAGATGGCGGTGAGATAGCTCGCTTGTGTTGTGGATGGCTAAGATTCACAACAAACCGCTCTCACCTCCAACTCTAGCCCCGAGCACAGAGATATTTTGGGATTGCCATTTGAAGTTTCCCAGCCTCCCCTTACCGCAGCTGAAGATTCTCTCCAACACCTCCTAATGTACACCCAATAGTCAACATTCTGTTTACAACAAAAGAGTAGCATTAAAGGGCACAGATTACGCTTTTTATTGATTTCTGTTGTAATGTTGTTTCCTCATCAAAAACATACATGAATTTGTCTCTACTGAACAAAAGATAAAGCTGTCAACTTGAAAACTACCAACTGATGACATCACAAGATAGAACAGAACATTTTGAGCTTTGGAGATTACATTACTCAAACATGTGTGAATGAAACAAAACACAACTCCAGGTATGTTTTTGAGGAGGTAACAGCATTATAACATGGCTTAAACTCACGTTGTTAGTCACATGCAATTAGGAATCTAATTCTCCAAAACTGCTCTAGCTCTATGTCAAAAACAGCTTCTCTGAAAAATAAAAAACAGATATAAAAGGATTCTCATGAGGATGGAGCCAGAGCTGCTGTCTTTTTTATTAGCATTCTCAGAACTAGCACAATGTAATGTGTTTTTAGTGAATATGCGTTATCTTTGGACAGTAATAATCCTCGGAGATGAAGAGTTCTCATTAAACTGCCACAATAATCACCATTTGAACATTTAAACTTATTTAGAATGTGCACAACCAGACGGCACCAAATGAAAAACACTAGACTAAATAAGCAAAACAAACATATACTGTATGTCATTTTTACTCTCAACGGAAAGGGCTGTGATTGCCTTTTAACTACAAGGTGTTAAGGAGGGCTGATGTGGTGGAGATACAGATAGAAAAGGACATTTCTTAGATTTCAGGTGCTGTTAAACATTGACAAAATACAGTCAAGATTGTTTACCTATATATGACATCTATGTTCCCATCATTTTGTAAGGACTAAAACTGTTATTGGGAATCACAATGGAGCTCAGCTGTGACTTAAAACAACCACCTTATGGATATTAGTTATCATGTACCTCAGTACTAGTATAATCCTATATTATAGAAAAATATATAAATATACTCTATACATCTTGGGTAAAACTGAGACTTGTTAGACTATTATTATTATTATTATAAAACTATTTTTGTCTTCCATGAACTAGGGAGTATGTTGTTAACCTGCTAGTTGTCGTTAGCATTACTATGATGGGAAAACAACACCTTGACCTCTCAAAGTTGTGAAAAGTGCTCATAAACTCATCATGGTGAATAATTATTAAGTTAGTAATGCATTAGGTAAGTGAGGAATAACTTTGGGTCCCTGCAAACAAACAAAATGCACTAGTTCTGTTTTTCACCTTATATCACCTGTGTTTCACCTTAAAATGTTTGACAAATATTATTTCTAGATAGGGGGCTTTGTTTACTTGTTTTATATTTTATTGCTTCCTTTAGCCTTCATCAGAAGCATCACGTGATGGTGTTATGATGTGATTTACATGTTTTTTTCCAGACTGTAGGGGAAGCTATTACCGCTATTACTGCTTTGACCATCGAATGATGAGATGTTTATTTCCTGTTTTCCCAAACATGCTCCTGATCCTGTGTCAGTCATGACGTGGTGTTTGTTAAACATGGAGAAACTCTGCTCTCACTGCCTATTTTGGTCTTAGCTGTCAATATTCACAGCTGATAGAAAGTGCCTCTCACAAGTGGCACTCACACCCTCTGTACAAATGAGCTGACGGTGATGTTACCACAGCAACCAGCATCATGATCTCCGACTGACAACAGACATTTCTGGGCCAAAATCTCTCAAACTGCAAAGACCAAATAATCTGCAACCTGCTTGGCTCATTAATATCCCACAGTATGGCATTAAACTTTATATTTATGGACACAAGCAAGAGACAACAGAGGCAACCCTGCTTATAATAAGAAGGCATGCATTTTTGAGCAATAAAAAACAAATCAAAATATAAATGCTAGATAGATTTTAATGCCCTGCTGTGGAACATTCTAAGCAAAGCAATAACATCTCCATGGAGCGAAGGTAGTGGTGGACATCTATCAGAAAGTTACATTTCATTTACACCCCATATACATTTTATTTTCTCAGTTTTAATTTAATTTTTAAATTTTTATTTATTTATTTATTTTTTATTTGGTTCATGCACATAAGGTGCAAAATTGTTTCCAACAGTAAAAACATCTACGAAGTATGTAACGAAACAGGAAGTTCTTCGTTCCATTTCCATTACCATGTTGTTTTTGATCAATTTGAGACAATTTTTGACAATGAAGAAAATGTAAAATTATGATATATGGTTTAATAATACTGAATACCATATAAAAAGGACTTCTTTGAAAGCAGCACAGTACTCCAGCTACATGTGTAAGAAAATAGTATGAGCTGAGCTGTATAGTGATTTCTACAACCGTACCTGTATCATTATTCCCAGACGGACATTAACAGCATTTCAGCTCCATGTTTACCACCATAGACCTCACACAAGATCTGGGTCCACTCCCTTGGTAATGTGTACATAGGCTCTACAGTGCAGTGCCTTTTACCCTGACTTGTCATGTAATCCATCTTCTACAGCAGCACACAGAAAGGAAAGCAGGGAGAGACAGAGCACGAGGATAGATCTGGGACTAAACACTCTTCATTCACTGAACTGAGTATGCTGTGGACAGTGCTCACAGGACTAGTCTTTGTCCACTTTGCATGTCTGTCTATCTGTCCCCTCCATTCTCCTCATAGTCTAATAGCAGCCAGGGCCTCTATCAGGGGAACCAGAGCTCATCTATCCAGGCTGCCCAGCTACAGTAGCAGGGCAAGATATCCATTAAACCCCACGTGTAAACAGGGAGGCATACAGAATTGAATTTTAAAAGAAGATGATAAATGGGATGGGGTTGTTAGTAGTTGAAAAAACAAACAACTTCAATATGGCTTCAAAAAGTATAGCTAGCTCAACAGAGTCATAGAAAAAGTGCAAATGCTACAAGTGGGACAAAATGTGTGTGATGGTTCTGGAACAACTTGTACATGAAAGTCCTGGGACCTGTGTGGGATGGTACTGAGACATGTGTATGATGGTCCTGGGACATGATGGTCTTGGGAAATGTGTATGATGGTCCTTGGACATATGTGTGATGGTCCTGGGACATTTGTATGAAGGTCTTGGGACATGATGGTCTTGAGACATGATGGTCCTGGGACATATGTGTGATGGTCCTGGAAAATATGTATAATGGTCCTGCGACATGTGTGTGATGGTCCTGGGACATGATGGTCCTTGGACATGTGTGTGATGGTCCTGGGACATGTGTGTGATGGTCCTGGGACATGTGTGTGATGGTCCTGGGACATGATGGTCCTTGGACATGTGTGTGATGGTCCTGGGACATGATGGTCCTTGGACATGTGTGTGATGGTCCTGGGACATGTGTGTGATGGTCCTGGGACATGATGGTCCTGGGACATGTGTCGTCTGGTGCTGCGATATGTGTATAATGGTCCCGGGACATGATGATCCCGGGACATGTGTGTGATGGTCCAGGAACATCTGCATGATGGTACTGCGACATGTGCATGATGGTGCTGGGACATGTGTGTGATGATCCCGGGACATGTGTGTGATGGTTCTGCGACGTGTGTGATGGTCCTGCGACATGTGATGGTCCTGGGACATATGTGTGATGGTCCTGGGACATGTGTGTGATGGTCCTGGGACATGATGGTCCTGGGACATGTGTGTGATGGTCCTGGGATATATGTGTGATGGTCCTGGGACATGTGTGTGATGGTCCTGGGACATGATGGTCCTGGGACATGTGTGTGATGGTCCTGGGACCAGAGAGGTGTTTGAGAAGATGTTCCTGGGATAGAATATATGGAAGTCCTCATCACACATTTTTAGTTGATACAGTTGTACAAATTAAATGTATTAGATTGAGCAATTTATTTATTTATTTTTTTATTAATATCAATATTAAAATGAGAGATCCTACAGTCAAACAAAATAAGTTTTACTGATAAACAGAGACAGTCCATGTCTGCATCCAATATGTCACAAGTTCCTGTTCAAATTTCGGCCTAATACTGATAGTGATCGAGTATAATTAATTGTATTATCTTAAACAAACACACTGATTTTCTCCTCTCCACAAATCTTCTGAGCTCAGGCTGATAATGTTGCTAGGGCTATTCTCCAGAAGGGGAGAGCAACAGGCGCTTCAGCTGATACAAAGTCACAGTGCCCCCTACTGGATAACAGAGATATGACAACTCAATCACTTGAAATGTTTCCGACACAAAGCCACTGGGGGAGGGCACTTGTGCACACTGCCATAGGACAGAGCACAGCATCCCCTCAGAGTACAGGAAGAGCTTTTTTGTGTCATGTACTTGGCAATCCATGCAGAGCTCATGCACGCTCAATTTGGGTTGCCACGTTTGATGGAAAACAGCTTTACATGATAGGGGATGTGAATGTCTGCCACTGAGATGGGGGAATGCACAGTGGTGCATGCAGAGCATTTGTAGTGTGCTGGAAAAAGCCTCCTGAATACAGTGGGGAGGGGAAGTGTGGGGGTCAACCTGTGTGAACACAAATGCAAACATACAAACATGATTGGACATTTTTCAAATGAAGCCTGTGATGTGACAAAGCTATGCCATAAGAATTGAACATTAAAGATAAAAGAGAGGAAGAGACAAAAACATAAGTATGAGTATTGTTACTTCAAAAATAGTATTACTCAATAGTACAAAAGCACAAAGTAGTGATCCAAAGTTCTACTAACTATGAGTTTAAAAAAATATTTGGCAGTTTGGAAAAACTAATGAAGTACAAGTGTAAGCTTTACAGTACAAGTAAGTGTAAGCACTATAATAGACATGATCTCAGGTATACTGAGAAGTCAAAGCCAAATCAAAAGGCTTATGAATTCTCAAATTGTGTGATACAGCTCCCCACGATAACCCTGTAAGGGAACACCCAGCCCCCCTGCAGACCAAACTTATTTTGAGCACTTGTACCAGCAATCTGGCCTGTCAAGAAATCATATTTTTACCCCAGTTTTGGCACTTTTCATATTTGGTAAAAGTTGGCCAAAATTCTCTTCTCTGTCTACCACAAAAACAGAGGGACATTTCTGACAGGAGATCTTCACATACATATTGACATGAAGTCCTCATGTTCTGAATTATGAATAAGCTACTCAGACTGCTGACAGCTGCTGTGAATGCCTCCATTCTCTGATACACAGCTGGAGACACTGTCAGAAAAAACAAAACAAGACAAAAAACAACGCATTCAAATGGATGAGGCAACAGGTAAGGAAAAGGTCTGGTTGCATAAAGAAAACATAAGTAATACATAATACAATACAAGTAAATAATAATAAAGTGCTATTCCAAGCACCAAAGTCACTTTATAACTACATGCGTTAATTACTCAGTTCACTCTGTGTCATGCTGGTGGTAACTGCTTATGTAGCAATTAGACCATCTGCCAATCTACACCAGCAGCCTCTCCAACTGTCACTCACACACCACATTGAAATATAAATGTCTTGCCCAAGAACACAACATTAATATACATAGGGTGGATCTGGAATCAAACCACAGACTTGCACTCTAAATTCCCCCCACAATCCAGTCCCCATCCCACAGCAGGCCCTTGCTCCTCCCCTGGGCAGGCCCCTCTCAGGGCCTGTGTCAGGGCTTGTTCCTGGAGGCTGTGGAGACTTGTTGTGCTGGAGCGATGCACTTTGTGGAGCTACAGCAGCGGCAGCAGCAGATCGGGCATATGGTTGGACTGCGGAGAGCATATGTCCACAATACTCATGCTCGGCTTCCTTCCTCTGGCAGGGAAGGGCCAACATCCCCAGGCAGACATTTACTCTCAATCGCTCCCAACTCGGAGGGTTCTGCTGCAGTGTGAGTAGAAGCAGCGAGTTAACAATTTGTCTAGTTAAAATGCAGAGAGGATCCGCTGTCTGAGTCTGTACACAGTCAATGCCATGGAGTGAATCCATACTCCGTGGGGCATACTTTGCATTGTATTAAGCAACTAGATGGATTTTTCCCAGCTGAGTTAAAGTTCTGGAGTGTGTCCAGTTATATAAAGGCTCTTATGGCCCATCTGTTGGCTGACTTTATGAACTATGGATGGCTGTGCATCAGTGACATTTTTAGAGAGAGGGAATATGGGAAATTAACAGAATATTATATTCTTTAAACAATGCTGAACTGAACTAGGGATACATTTATGTTTTGTCAACACAGGGAGATAAACACAAATTTTCTTTTTCAAATCCTTACATGTTTCCTGTGACTAGTCATGGAAATAGTACTGAAAAGGTATAGTCAATAATAAAAGAACAGTTACAGTGCTGAAAATGTACTTAAAGGTCTTATATTAAACAAAATTAACTCTTGTGAGCTTTAAGCCATGTTATTTATATATTGTTAGCTTCTCAAAAACATACCCAAAGGTGTGTTTTGTTTCTTTGACATTTGTTTGAATAACCTTTTATTATTAGTGTGTTTACATCCCCAAAGCTCAAAATGCACTGTTCCACCTTGTGATGTCATCAAGGTAATAGATACCTTTTACCTTTAGTTCAATAGAGATTGGCAGTTCCACGACTGAAATGATCCAAATGATTCTAATGCAGATTTATGGAGTTTAAAAACATAGCGGAGCACCTCTTGTATTACCCACATCACAAGGTGGAAGGTGAAGTGCTTTCCAGTGCTTTGAGAGAAGACCATAGCCTAAATATGCAGGGTTTGAAAACACAACTCCAGATATGTTTTGATGAGGAAACATTATAACATAGATCAGAAAATAATGTAACACAGGCCCTTTAATTACAAGAACAGCCAAATTTGCACTTATGTAAAAGTATCAATTATGCATGAGAAATACTATGCAAAGTACTATTCCCCCCCTCTCTCTCATTCTATCCCTCTTTCTTCTCTCTTTATCTCTCTATGTCTCTCACTGGACATGCATGGACTCTATCACACCATCACACTTCTCATAATTACCACAAACCTCATACTACAATTGCTTTAACTAGTTGCCATTAACTTCATACTGTGACTGAACAAAGCTTTATCGTATTTATTTGTGTGTGAAGAGGAAGGGATTTTGGATTTGTTAAAAAAAAACGCCGACAGTGGGCCCTTGTGAGATTTTGAATAGAATGTAATTGATGTTTAAAGGCTCTCGCTGGCAAAGAACAAGAGCCAATGAATTTTAAAATAGAGGAAGACAATAGAACGGCATGACTTCAGATCTGATAGCACCAGCAACAGCGCAAAATGTGCTGAGCTAAAAAGCCATGTGACAATAGTGGTGTGACCTGCTGAGGAGGGAAATTCTATTATCTGCACTAAAATATCTGCACCAAAATAATGTGTGCTACCTGTTGTAATAATTTCTGTAGTAATTCATTCATTTAATTTGTTTATTTTATTTAATTCTGTAATTAAAATTGTAAAGCAATCTGGATTTTCCAATTTTATTATCTACAAGCTATAGTTAAACTTTATTTATTTATTTATTTTGCATTGTTTAGCATCAAAATGTATGAACACAAACTTTAACCTGTATTAAAAGAATGAGATGGTTTTGCAAAGATTTCAAATGAAAAAAAAAAAATAAAAAATTTAATCTGATTTTTAAAAATGCAAAACAAATAATGGCAAATGGACGGGTATTTATCGTTTATCAAGGAAAGTGGTAGCCCATTTATTTTCAGTCAACCATTCTGGAAAGAAGAGTTTGTGCTCCTAACTCACAAATGAAAAAACCCTAAAATTCACACACACACGCGCACACACATACAAAATATATAGGAATTCTGCCTAGACTTTGCCTATTTCCAAGTCCACAATTGTCATAATGAGATGTACTTCAGCTTTGAGACTGGAATTGTCAAGAATCAAGAAATTATCAATCTACTGTCTTTCCAGACACCAGCAATAACTAATCTTATATTTACTAAAACTAATGTTTTTGTAACTAATGTATCTGAAATCTGATTTTCCTCTGTGCCGAGATTGTTCCCCTTGTGATGAGAGTAGAGGGCAGCTTCACAAAGAGCCATTTGTTTGTACTCCAAATGTTCATACACAGATCCAGTTTGAATTGAGGGTCATTTTGGTCAAGCATTTTAGGAAACATAGGCCCTTTTGATAAGGGGTGAAACTTCAGATAGGGGCTAAAACAGGTTATGATTACAGTTTTGGTTAGGGTGTAGTAACTATAGTTAAATGGCCTATATTACACAACACTGACTTGTGCATGAGTTTCAAGTTAACAGTTAATTTTACCTTTGTTCAGTAGAGATTGACATTTCCAAAGCTGAAATTATCCAAATTATTCTTTTTAGTTTAAGTTTTAGTTTAAAAACGCAGTGGAGCATTTCTTGTATTACCACATGGCATCACAAAGAGGAACAGTGTGTTTTCTGTTTAAGAAAAAAACTAATAAATATGCAGAATATGTGAGTTAAATATGTGTGAATGAAACAAAACACAACTCTGGGTATGTTTGTGATGAGGAAACAACATAATAACATAAATCAAATCAAATAATAGTGCAATATGTGCCCTTTAAGGTTATAGGATAAGTCAAATGACTTTACGTCCATCTAATGTTCCCAAGAACCACAGAAACCCAATATGTGTGACTGATTGCTTTTTCTCCTTAGTAATAAACAATATAATTTCCTCTGGACTAAAAAAGGGGGTTTGTTCACGTCTGTGGCAGCCGTGCAGTGACCCGCTGAGGAGGAGCTGGTTGTGAGTCTTCACACAGTGGGTACACAAACAGATGGAGCACTGCGGGCAGGGACATGGAGACATGGCTTCGATAGGCTCTGCTCTCTTGAGGTCTGTGTGTGCAATGTAATTATGCAGGAGTAGAGAAGATAGGGAATGCCAGCCACGGAGCAACTCTACGGAGGGGCAAGCTGTGTGCAATGTGAGGAGGAGAAGGAGGCAGACAGAACAGCAGTGTTAGCTTTGAGACTTAGGTTCATGCAGGTAGAATTATTAGGCCAGAGAGCCAGAAGCTGGCAGAGGCCTATTAGTCTCACAAAGCGATGCAATGCTAAGAGTAGCTGAAAAGTGAACTGATGCTGAAGTGAGTTACCTGTAGTGACCAGGGACCCTCGCCATGACACAGGAATGTGCCAGAGCTTTCGGAAAATGTACTGTTTAATACAGTATGTTAAAAAAAAAAGGGTAGGTAGGGTAGGGGAACAATGCCAAAAAAAAATTGCATGAAGAATCATGAAATTTGACACAGAAGTAGATCATGGCAAGTTGAGTAAAAATATAACTACTCCAACACCGGCCGCTCCGCCAGGGGTCAGCCATATTGTTATTAAACTTTGCAAAGCATTTTCAGTTTTTTTTTTTTCAAACTTAAACATCCAAGAAAAATATACTGATTTGACAATAGCACAATGATAATAATAGCATGCACTTTTTATTGATCTCACTTCTTGAAGTTGCCAATGGCACCACCATTATCATTCCACTTATGTGATTTTGCATTTGGCTGCCAATCTCAACAGCAAATAAGTTTTACACATATTACAGAGCCGTTTTTAAGACACGTAGAGATGGTGCCTATGAATACTGAACATTTTACACCAATCACCCTTATTTAGAGATTTTTCTCTAATTCTCCATTGAAATGAGATTATTGTTTAAAGTGAACTGCTAACGCATATGGCGGTTAGTAGCAGTCAGAAGAAAAAGTGGGCAGGGTGGAATAGATAGACAGATAGAAAGAATGATTTTTTTTTAAAAAAAGAATAGAGGTGTAACAATAACAGAAATATTGTGATATTGTATCATCAAAGCTCTTACAATAATAATAACTCCTATAAACAACATTTCTATCTTAATTTTATGGAAAGTAACAGTAACATTTAAAGGAAAAATAGGAACTCATAAATGCTTTAGCATCTTCACAATATCACAGTAACTATTGTACCATTAAAAACATCATGACAAAATCATAGTGAGATTTGCAAATCGTCACATCCCTAATTAGTAGTATTTGACATTAAAAAAAAAGTGACACAAATACAACAAAAAATGAGACAAGTAAAATCGAACATGAGTCATATGTAACCCGCATTTGAGAGACTTTTATTGTTGCGGGTCAATTCCGCTTCACCCCGATCTCCCCCCACTTCCTTTAAGTTGCGGGGTCACCGTGTCACTTCCTCCTCCTCCGCTCCGCTGTTGCTGTGGCGTGGTCTGGGCGTCGGCAAACATCCATCCATCCATCCATTTTCGTCTGCTTATCCGGGGCCGGGTCGCAGGGGCAGCAGCCTAAGCAGGGACTCCCAGACTTCCCTCCCCCCAGACACGTCCTCCAGCTCCTCCGGGGGGACCCCGAGGCGTTCCCAGGCCAGCTGAGAGACATAGTCCCTCCAGCGTGTCCTGGGTCTTCCCTGGGGCCTCCTCCCGGTGGGACATGCCCGGAACACCTCCCGAGGGAGGCGCCCAGGAGGCATCCGGAACAGATGCCCGAGCCACCTCAACTGGCTCCTCTCGATGTGGAGGAGCAGCGGCTCTACTCCGAGCTGCTCCCGTGTGACTGAGCTCCTCACCCTATCTCTAAGGGAGCGCCCAGCCACCCTGCGGAGGAAACTCATTTCGGGCGCTTGTATTCGCGATCTCGTCCTTTTGGTCATTACCCAGAGCTCATGACCATAGATGAGAGTAGGAACGAAGACTGACCGGTAAATCGAGAGCTTCGCCTTTAGGCTCAGCTCCCTCTTCACCACAACGGTCCGATACAGCGACCGCATCACTGCCGAAGCTGCACCAATCCGCCTGTCAATCTCACGTTCCGTCCTCCCCTCACTCATGAACAAGACCCCGAGATACTTGAACTCCTCCACTTGAGGCAAAGACTCTCCACCCGGAGAGGGCAAGCCACCTTTTTCCGGTCGAGAACCATGGCCTCGGACTTAGAAGAGCTGATCTCCATCCCAGCCGCTTCACACTCGGCTGCAAACCGCCCCAGTGCACATTGCAGGTCCTGGCCTGATGAAGCCAACAGGACAACATCGTCTTCAAACAGCAGAGATGAAATCCTCTGGTCCCCAAACCGGACCCCCTCCGGCCCCTGACTGCGCCTAGAAATTCTGTCCATAAACACAATGAACAGAACCGGTGACAAAGGGCAGCCCTGGAGGAGTCCAACATGCACTGGGAACAGGTCTGACTTACTGCCGGCAATGCCGGACAGCCCTTAGCAAAGGGCCCCGAACCCCATATTCCCAGAGCACCCCCCACAGGACACCACGAGGGACACGGTCGAATGCCTTCTCCAGATCCACAAAGCACATGTGGACTGGTTGGGCAAACTCCCATGAACCCTCGAGCACCCGATGGAGAGTATAGAGCTGGTCCAGTGTTCCATTGTCCTCCCCCATGGCCTCCCTGAACTCCTCCCAGCTCCGAGTTTTTGCCTCCGCAACCGCACGGGCTGCAGCACGCTTGGCCCGTCGGTACCCATCAGCAGCCACATCGACAATAGAGGCCGAGAATGAAGCCCACTCGGACTCTATATCTCCAGCCTCCCCCAGAATCCGCCAGACGTTCCCAGCAGACCCTCACTACACGCTTGGGCCTGCCAGGTCTTTCCGGCTTCCTCCTCCACCAGCGAACCCAACTCACAACCAGGTGGTGATCAGTTGACAGCTCAGCCCCTCTCTTCACCCGAGTGTCCAAGACACACAGCCGGAGGTCAGATGACACAACTACAAAGTCGATCATCGACCTCCGGCCTAGGGCGTCCTGGTTCCACGTGCACTTATGGACACCCTTGTGCTCGAACATGGTGTTCGTTATGGACAAACTGTGACTAGCACAGAAGTCCAATAACAAAACACTGCTCGGGTTCAGATCAGGGAGGCCGTTCCTCCCAATCACCCCTCTCCAAGTGTCACTGTTGTTGCCCACGTGGGCGTTGAAGCCCCCCAGGAGAACAACGGAGTCCCCGGTCGGTGCACTGTCTAGTACCCCTCCCAAGGACTCCAAGAAGGCCGGGTACTCTGCACTGCTGTTCGGCCCGTAGGCCGACACCACAGTGAGAGACCTGTTCCCGACCCGAAGGCGCAGGGACGCGACCCTCTCGTTCACCGGGGTGAACTCCAACACACAGCGACTGAGCTGTGGGGCAATGAGCAGGCCCACACCAGCCCGCCGCCGCTCCCCGCGGCCAACGCCAGAGAAATGGAGAGTCCAGCCCCTCTCAAGGAGTTGGGTTCCAGAGCCCAAACTGTGTGTGGAGGTGAGGCCGACTATATCTAGTCGGTAACGCTCAACCTCCCGCACAAGCTCAGGCTCCTTCCCCCCAGCGAGGTGACATTCCATGTCCCCAGAGCTAGTCTCCATGTCCGGAGACTGCCCATCTAGAAAGCCTCATTAGATCGGGAATTAAGATGGTTCCTCTCACACCTAATATAGCACGGTCAAGGGTTCTGACATCAACTATGTTGAACTCTCCCCATACAAAACTGGGCCTGTTTCACCACCAGAGACTCTCTCAGCTCTCCCCTCACCCAAACCTCCCCCTACTCCACCTCCTCGGTCCTTACCTGGTCCCTCACCCAAACCTCCCTGTATTCCACCTCCTCGGCCTTCACCTGGTCCCTCACCTGGTCACTCACCCAAACTCTCCCCTGCTCGCCCTCCCCCGCCTTTCCCCAGAGCTGTTATCACCAAGAGCTAGGACACACAGGGCCTCTGCTGTCCCAGGACATACAGTCATGATAAAGGTATCAGGCTGGGACCCTGCGATGGAGCTATAGCTCCAGTTACAACACGTAGACGGATTAAAAGAAGGACAGTTAGACTGTCTAATCAAAGAAATTTAGTTCACATTCCCTGTAAGAAGATAACATCCAGTCCTACTGAAACTAATCAGAAACTTGCTGTGCTCAATGTCAGATCTTTATGTAACAAATCATTTCTAATTCATGATTTTATTTCTTCTTTTAATCTTGACTTTATGTTTTTAACTGAAACATGGCTTGACAAAAACACAGGTCATGCAGTGCTAGTGGAATCAACCCCTCCCAATTTCAAATTTGAATCTGAAACACGAGCAAATAAAAAGGGTGAAGGAGTGTGTGCATTTTTTAGAGATCATTTGGTTACACACAGGTTGTCATTTGGGGTGTTTTCATCATTTGAGTATGTTTCCTTCAAAATGGAGCTAAAACAATCACCGTCCAGACTCTACATACTCATATACAAACCTCCTCAGCACTGTCAAAGTTTTATTGATAATTTTACTGAGATGCTTTCAGTTGTATGCACAGACTTTGATGGTTTAGTCATTACAGGTGATTTTAAAGTACATGTGGATAATGTGTGTGACAAAAATGCCAAAGAGCTTAGTGTTGTCCTTGAAACTTTTGGACTGACTCAGCATGTCAGTGAGCCCACTCACAACAGAGGGCACACTCTGGACCTGCTCATTACAAAGGGTGTAAATATTTCAAATGTCAATGTGGTTGATGTTGCTCTGTCTGATCATTTCTGTGTCTTCTTTGACCTGTCTGTTATTCCCAAACCACCGGCTGCTCCTACAGTTGTTCGAAGAAGACATATACATGATAACACAGGTGCACTGTTCATGGAAATTATACATTTTGAAATTGCCTCATGTTCTAATGTTGATGATGTGTTGAACTCTGTGACTTTGAGTGTTTTGAATGTTCTGGATGCCATCGCCCCGATAAAGGTTAAAATGGTTAAAGATAGGCAAAAAGCTCCGTGGAGGAATGATGACTCAGTCAGAGCACAGAAAAGGGAGTGCCGGAAGGCTGGGCGGAAATGGCGCAAGTCAAACCTCCAGGTTCATTATGAGATTTACAGAGGAACAATGCATATGTACAACTACACTTTGAGTAAAACAAGAGAGAAGTATTTTTCGGACATTATTGGTAATTGCAGTAACAACTCTCGTGTCCTGTTTGCAACAGTGAACAGATTAACAAACCCTCCAGCTCAACTGCCACTAGAACTAATTTCCACATCTAAATGTAATGAGTTTGCAGTTTTCTTTAATGACAAAGTTCAGGGTATCAAAAATGCCATCAATTCCACAACACAAATAACAAGCATGCAGCCACAGAGACACTTAGAGCTGAATCACTTTGCACCTGTAACTGACAAAACTGTTTTAGAGATTGTTACCAGTCTGAGTTCATCTACTTGCTGCCTGGACATGTTACCCACTAGATTTCTAAAGTCCATCCTCAACAGTTTATTTTCACCACTCACTCACATAGTTAACATGTCACTTCAATCTGGAACATTCCCAAATGCGTTGAAAACTGCGGTCATTAAACCTCTCCTAAAGAAGAGCAGTCTTGATGCCACAGTACTGAACAATTTCCGACCCATCTCAAATCTGCCGTTTTTTGGCAAAGTCCTTGAAAAAGCTGTTTACCAACAGCTTACGAACTTTCTCCAAATGAACAACTCCTTTGATGTTTTCCAGTCAGGTTTTAGAGCCCACCACAGCACTGAGACTGCTCTTATCAAGGTGACAAATGACATCCGCCTGAACACTGATGCAGGCAAAGTCTCAGTCTTGATCCTGTTAGATCTGAGTGCTGCTTTTGACACTGTCGATCATGGGATCCTCTTACAGAGACTAGAGGACTGGGTGGGCATCTCTGGTACTGTACTAAACTGGTTCAAGTCCTATCTAGAAGACAGGAAGTATTTTGTTGAAATTGGAAACTGTGTCTAAGATCACATGGCCCTGACCTGTGGGGTGCCTCAGGGGTCAATCCTGGGCCCCCTGTTGTTCAATCTCTACATGCTGCCATTAGGCCAGTTAATAAGCAGCAATAACGTGTCCTACCACAATTATGCAGATGACACTCAGATCTACGTCTCTCTGGCAGCAGGAGACTATGGACCAGTGGACTCACTTGGTCATTGCATCCAACAGATCAGTGTGTGGATGCAAAACAACTTTCTCCAGCTAAACTCTGACAAGACTGAAGTCATAGTGTTTGGTCCACAGAAACAAAGGGACAGTGTCAGCAGTCACCTCCAGTCTCTTTCTCTAAAACCTTCAAATCAGGCAAGAAATCTAGGGGTAATAATGGACTCAGACTTGAACTTTAACAGCCACATCAAATCAATAACATCCGCAGCCTTTTACCATCTAAAAAACATAGCGAAAATCAAAGGTTTACTGTCTAAAGCAGCCTTGGAGAAACTTATCCATGTGTTTGTCTCCAGTAGGTTAGACTACTGTAATGGTCTGCTCACTGGTCTCTCCAAACGAGCTGTGAGACAGCTGCAGAACATCCAGAATGCTGCAGCTCGGGTCCTTACTCGAACTAGGAAGTACGAGCACATAAGTCCTGTGCTCAGGTCTCTGCACTGGCTTCCTGTGCCTCAGAGAATAGACTTTAAAGCAGCTCTGCTTGTGTACAAGTCTCTCCATGGCCGAGCACCAAAGTACATCTGTGACATGTTAGTGTCATATGAACCATCTCACACTCTGAGGACCTCAGGGACCGGCCTCCTGCTGGTGCCCAGAGTCAGGACTAAACAAGGGGAGTCAGCGTTTCAGGTTCATGCAGCTAAAACCTGGAACAGTCTTCCTGAACATGTGAGACAGACTCTTCTGTGACACTGTTTAAATCCAGGCTCAAAACATTTCTGTTTAACTGTGCATATAACTGAAAGGTTTTCATTCCGCACTCTTCTCTCCAATTTATGTCTCTGTTTTTTTTATTTTAATCTTCATGATTATTTATGTTTTGATTTGTTTTTATTATGATTTTAATGTATTTCTTATTCTGTAAAGCACTTTGAATTACTTTGTGTACGAATTGTGCTATACAAATAAACTTGCTTTGCCTTGCCTACACTTGTCGTACAGGGCTTCTGAACCGTTCTTCGTCTGACCTTGGGTGACCCTACCAGGGGCATGAAGCCCCCGACAACATAGCTCCCGGGATCATTCGGGCACTCAAACCCCTCCACCACGATAAGGTGACAGTTCAAGGAGGGGGTCGGCAAACAATTTCAATAAACTTTTAAACCACGAATCCTATAACATCCACAATTAGGTGAGTGTTTTGCCACATCATTAGAACACTGCCGATTTAATAATTATTTTCAACAATTTCGCTAAACTTCTTAATTCTGTAAAAATCGCTAATGCCACGTCTCCGATTCTCATAGAGCCTCCATATAGATTGTACAAACTGGGCCGTGTATGGAGAGGAGATCACAACGTGAAATTCAAAGGTACCTGATTTTCCTTTTGTACTAATAAGAAAGCTGAAATGAAGGTAAAAGATTGGTTAATGTGGTCGCTAACTTTGTTTTTCGCGACTTTGATTATTTTGTGCCGTTTTAGCACGGTTTCTAGTGTTCGCTAAAACTCCGGTGGAGTTCATTTATTATTGAATTGAGAGTAGCTACGCACTTTACTTGGAACAATGATATTGCGCAATATTGAGTTTATCGGCCTCTGCTTGGGCATTGTTAGATAACTTTTTGATTTAAGTGCACTTACTGAATTTATTTTACTTTGTCTTAATAATGATTAACTTACTTAACTGTGATAAACTTACTGAATTTCCTTTACTTACTGAATTTCCTTGATTTATTAACTAACTTAATTAATCATTAAATTTAATTTAATTTAACTTACTAAATGAAATTTTATGACTTATTTAATTGATATTGATTTTTTTTTCACTTATTGACATTGAATTCATTCATGAATTGAATATTAATTGTAATTAATTGTTGAAAATGTTAATCCTTATGGACTTTTTGAGTCATTAGTCAATGACTACATTTAATTTATTGTTAATGTGTATTCTGATTAATGAATTAATTGATATCTTGAATGTACTGATTAAGTGAACATGAATTGAATTGTTCACTTGTGCTTGTATGTTTATGCATACATTTAATTTATTTTTGGTTATTTAAGACCTGTTAATGTTTTATTTAAATTATATTCATTTGTTTTTTTGGCCTTTTTAGGTCAGGTTTTTTTTCAATGGACTGACTGAACTCCAGCTTCGCAGAAACTCAACTCAACTAGGAACTGAATGACGGCGAGCTTACCCAAAAACCTGAACTTAGATTAACCTGAATCAAAATACTAGATATCTGGATTGTTTTTATTTTTTTTATTTTGTTTTGTTATTCCTGTGCTTTGTAAAAATTTATTTTCAATATATTTCACCCAACTTCATATTCATGTCTTATGTCTCTTCATTCACACTCGGGCTCCTCAAAGAACATTCTTCTGATGCTGCTTTTGTGGCCGCAGTCTGCCCTTAGCCCTAACACATTTGCGTTACACATACTTTAGTCAACTCAAGCAAAATGTTGCTTCTTCTTAAGGCAAAAAACAACAGGGGAATAGATGAGATCGTGATAAGTAAAGAACATTTGAGTCCTTTTGAATGTGCTGCTATTGAAAGAGTATTTGATCTCCAATCCCACCTGTGTTTCCCGCCTCACCTCTCTACATCAGTGAACTCAATTAAACTTTGCTCTGACCCACTTCTACTACAGCGAGACGGAGGAAGAGCCAGACAAGAGCGTGTTCGGAGGGCCCTGTGGAATCCTCCTTCAAGCAACACAAATATAAAGGCAGAAAGTATCAGAAAAGGAAATCTTCTCTGATCTGTAACTATCTGATAGCAATTACTTCTTGCTAAATCAATAGTTTTACTTGGATCTGTAGGCTTAATATAGTACATAGTAATGGTCATATTAGCAAGATATTGTGGAAGTTTTATTGTATGGATAAATGTAACAGCAGAGGTAGCCATAGCAGAAGTACTCTATTTTGATCTGAGTACAAAGTTTATTAATGTTTATTTCCATCCCTTCTGTATCACAAGTATTAAATGTGATTAATTCACTTATTTTTTTAATGATCTACCCAAATTACTTTATATAAAGATGCACAATTAAACTTTTCTAGAGGAGGGTTTGCCCACTTGTCTCCATGGAGATGTTGTTATTACTTTTCCTGGTATGTTCCATCTAGACAATAAACTTGGCTAGAGTGTGCTTAATAGAAGAAAAACAGAAAGGTATTTTTACTCAAAAGGCAAAGCTCTAGATTTACTGATCAACGATCTACGTTCCTACTCTCACCTGTGATCATGAGCTTTGGATAATGACCGAAAGGGCAAGATTGTGGATACAAGCGGTCGAAATGAGTTTCCTCTGCAGGGTGGCTGGGTGATCCATTAGAGAGGGTGAAGAGCTCAGTTACACGGGAGGAGCTTGGAGTAGAGCCACTGCTCCTCCACGTCCAGGGCATGTCCCACTGGAAGGAGGCCGCAGGGAAGACCCAAAACACACTGGAGGGCCTATGTCTCTAATCTGGTGTGGGAACACCTTGGGGTGCCCCTGGAGGAGCTGGTGAAAGCGTCTGGGGTGAGGGAAGTCTGGGAGTCCCTGCTTAGACTGCTGCCCTTGCGACCCGGCCCTGGATAAAAGGAAGAAAATGGATGGATTGTTGGATGGTATTTTTACTGCTGAAAATACCTTGACTGTGAGTTGGCTTGCATCTCCACAAATGCGACTTGTAAGCTGTAGCCTATTGGGGTCATATGCTTTTCTCCATGGACAGGAAGTTTAATGCCACACTTCTAGTCATGGAAATAACATCTTCATGGAAACCAGATGAAAAGTTATGCAGTACACCTTTAACATCATTCCATTGTCCTGACACTTCCCTTTGTTTAAAATGAACAATATGCTATATAGCTCATCTAATATAGACATCTTATTTACGATTGGCCAATAGGTTGGAGTAAAATATTGCTACTTACGTCTCAATTAATTAATACTGCAACCTTTGAAGCTAGGGGCTAACAACATCTTACCAGATTAATTGTTTCTAATGAAAGCGCCTGCGTTCCTACTGATTTTAAAGTCATACAGTCCAGCAGTGGGACTTTTCCTCATACAACAACTTGGGGGCATCAAAGGAAATCTATTAGCCCATGAAGTGGTAATGATTTTAGGGACACAGCTCCATTAGAGGCTCTTTCTTTTTAAGTCACACACACACACATATAAGGCCTGTGGGTGTGGAGTCCTGCTTTGCTCCTTTCATAGTGGTAAAAACAAGAGCACTGGACCATAGGGAAATCCAGGCTGGCATTATCAGTGCTTCTTAACTATTCCAAACTGACATGAATGGCCATGCTGTACCATCCCAGCGGACCTTGTTAGCTCTATTTAATGGCAAAATGAGCCCGCTTCTAAGTCCTGCTCCAGCACCAGATCCTGCCTATGCTCTGGTACCAGCCTGTGAATATAAAGACTAAAGGAGAAAACAAGAGTGCATTTGTTAGATAATGAAGCTATGTCTTGGCGTGAATAGACAGATACATATTAATTACAGCAGAATAGTTAACAGTGGGGGTTGATGTAATATGTTGTGAGATCCAAGGCGTATAGAGATTTTCATCAGTTTTGTTTTGAGGTTTCTGTCGTGAAATGAAATATTTGTGAATTACAAAAGACAATGGTAAGTGACATGTACAGCCTAGATATACCTTTTTTTAAAATCATATTTAGTTAAACCTGATTATAGGGTTAAGTTGTGATAGTCACATTTTTTCAACAATGAAGTTAAAGGTGCGCCATGTAACTTATCTGCTGGTCCACCACCTGCTGCTTTGCTTTGCTTAGATTTTTCCACAGTATGGCATTAAACTTATCTATCTCCATGGAAACAAGCAGGTGACACTACCAGGCCAAGTTTGAATTAGGTCAAATCTTTGGAGATGCATGCCCAATGATAATAATGCAGTTTTTTGAAGTTTTTTAGTTGTAATTGAAAAGAAAATATTTTAAGCAATACTATGACATGCTAGGTAAAGCATCATGGAAACCAGCAGGTGGCAGATCCCCCCAGACTTGAGTCACTATTTTTAGGACTTGAGACTCGACTTGATAAAATGGACTAAGACTGGGGACGCAACTTGGACTTAAAGGTCAGTGACTTGGGGCTTGATTCAGACTGTGACTTGACAAGACTTGATGCTTCTCCTAAAAACATAAATATGTTTTTAGAAAATACTTTTCAAACTGGACCATGTCGCTTCCACTTGTCTGTTTGTTACTTTGTATGTACCTAAAGTACTGTGATATGGTATCCTCAAATGTCTTACAGGAATATACAGTAATATACAGTACAAAACAGTAAAACAGAGGGAACTACAAAGAACATGATCGTTAAATTTCATGACATAATAACTGTTATTAAGCACTTTAAAATCTGAATTCTTACTGTTCTGACCGTAATGATTCACACTAAGATCTTGACAAGACATTTAAAAAGGAAAAAATGTGCATTTCTTCAACTATATAAATACTCATATATAATATACCATGACTTTTTAAGTACAATTTAGTTTAAAATTCATATAAATTGCATAAATCTAAGCTATATTTGGTATTTTGGTTTAAAGACTTGAAATGACTTGAAGCTCAAGACAGACGACTTGGACTTGACTTGGACTTATGAGCCGGTGACTCTAGACTTGACTTGGACTTGCCTGTCTTTAACTTGGGATTTGACTTGGACTTGAGGTCAAAGAGCTGAGACTTACTTGAGATTGCAAAACAAAACTTGGGCCCAACTCTGCCAATTAAGATAATTATATTACACAATGCTTACATCACAACAAAGTTATAAGATGTTTAAGAAAATAATGAATGTCCCACTTTCAAAAACAGTTTGACAGAGTTACACAACCTTAAAATGTTTTTGTTTTGATTTTTTCTCATTTGACAAAAGAAAGCCCCCCAAATGCACCGGAAAGTACCATAACCACCAGCTGCTCTTGTGCATGTTTTTTGTCAAATTGCACATATTCTTTCAACAGTGGGGAGCATAAAGTTGCTGTACACATTTCTACCCATATCTAAAATCACCAGCATACTCTTAACCCTCTCATTGGTGAGGTATAGGATTAGAAGCACGGCAATGCCTGGAGCACAAGATGATTCGGAGCAGTGCGGTGATCACAGCTCAATAGGCAGCACTGAGGTCATTAAGAGCTCCTCTAAATGAGATGGGCCGAGCGTAACTGTGGCAACAGGCCTCACCAACAAGAAAACAAGAGACAAGCCAGTGCCCAGGAGTATCTGCGGAAAATGGTTTGTGCTGCTAATGGTGAGATTTGTATGATAGATCAGCACTTCAATGTAGTGTTCAAACTGTGATATGTTAATGGTACCAGCCTGTACATCAAACAGGGCAGCCAATACAAGGGTGAAAAAGTTTTTAGCAAAATCCGCCTTGCTTGTGTGAAAATGTCCACAGAGATGCATTAACTAAAACAATATTTAAAAAGTAAAGGAAAGAGCTGTGGAAAAACCTGGTAAACCTCTGGGTCACTACTGGTAAATACATGTGCCAAAGAACTGAACAAAGTGTAGTGTTTAGCAAACTAAAAGCTCAGATGATTTAATATTAGGCTAAGTAAAAGTTCTCGAAAATGTGATGGCACAATCCCAAACTCTATGGCGGTGATTGTAGTATCTTTTTTTAATTTAGTAGCAAGTAAAAAAAGCAAGAGAGATGAATAAGAAAAGTTTAAAATTTAAAGTTCAAAATTTTTAAACTTCAATTTGAAAGTTCTTCTGTAGTTTACTGTAAGAAAATACAAAAATTGAGAATTTTTGGGACATTCACAGCATGAAAAGGAAAGACTCACATTTGAATTCTTTGCTTCTTTTTGTTGTTTTTGTTTTGGAGATCTGACAGCGAATTTGCCTAAAAAAAAAAAAAATAAATATAATATATATATATATATATATATATATATATATATATATATATATATATATATATATATATATATATATATATATATATAATGTTATTTTTTTTTAACTTTAATAAATCAGACTTGCATTTTGAAAAACAGCCTTTGAAGTTACAATGTCCAATACAACTCTATGGAGGAAAGTTGATTAAATTAAGAGTGGACCATTTTGTTGTTTTCACATGAAAGCTTGTATGCTGATACCAAACTGACCAAAAAAGAAAACAAACTTTGAAAAAAAAAAAGTTTTGCCTGTAGTGTCGATTAAACCTAGCCTGATTCATCAGCCAGTTTCACTTTGTAGAAACCTTCTGACCTCACAGCATTAGAATTAGTTTGCTTCCTAACGGGGCTAACTGGTACATTAAGCTTTTCCCAAATCCCGTAGGAAAAAGGGCAATATCTTCCCCTTGATAAAATTCAGACATTCTCTTTGTTCCTGCTTTAAATCCTTGATCTTGGGAATCGTTGCCAACAGAAAATATATGGCTCTTCACTGATTGGCTGGTGCTCGGATTCACACTTCCGGGGTTCTTGCAAACCATCTAGTGTATTCCGATTCCTGACCTATTCTCTGGAAAGAAATGAAATTGAGCGACGGCACTAGGTAGCGCCAGCCTGGCTCCCTTAAAGCACCAACTACACCAGCTGTTCAAAAAGCTCATACATTTCTATGCATATGTAAACTGCAATGCCTTGGTGGATGGTGTATTGTTTATAATGTACTTTATGATGCCCAAAAGTACTTTCCTTTTCCCTTTAGTTTAGTCCACCCACTGACCTGCAGCATTGTTCCTGCAGTGTGGTCGAACTGTAGCCAATAGTCTCATCCCGAACACATTAGAATTCTATAGAAATCAGCATTGTACTGTACATGTGTGCGTCTGTGCATTAAGCCAGGGTCACTGAGGAGTAATGGGATTGCTCTCTCTGCTTTCTCTCTCCACACGTGGCTCAGACAGGCCTCCTAAATCATCCTCCACCTCAGAGAGAGAGCGAGAGAGACAGAGGAGAGGGCACCCATTTGCACCCTCTGGTACCACTGCACATGAGACAGCCCCCACCATCACCCAAAGCAACACACAAACTCAAATGCATGTTGGGTTTCCATGCTTGCTGGGAACATTACACTGACTTATTCATTTACTGGAGACTAACTTGTCTAACCTTAAAGGGCCCATATAACACTATTTTCTGATCTATGTTATAATGTATAATCGTCTGGAGTTGTGTTTCACTCACATATTTAACACACAAGTCTTGCATATTTAGGCCAAGCTCTTCTCTAAAAAAGAAAACACTCTTGTTCTATCTTGTGATGTCATGTGATAATACAGGAAGTGCTCTACTGTGTTTTTACTTTTACTACAATCATTTGGAATATATCAGATTTGGAATTTATAATCTCTGCTAAACAAAAAGGTAGCTGTTAACTTGAAAATTACCACTTCATGACATCACAAAGTGGAGCAACTGGAGTATGTTGAGCCTTTCAGGCACAGACAGACTACTAATGCAGGATTACAACAACATGTGTGAAAAAAATAAAACACAACTCAGAGTATGTTTTTGATGAAATAACAACATTCTAACTCGGCCAAAAGCTCATAGCAATTTTGTGTACATAAGACTGTTATCTAAATCCTAATCTGGAATAATACTACTCAGCATGAATATCCACAGAGAGACTGTGCACAGGCCCGACTGCGGATCCAAAAACATGACTTTTGTTCTTGGACGCCTTCATTCTTTCACACTCACTACAGTTTAAACAGATTCAACTGTGACTAAACCTTGGATCAGGACTGAACTAGAATAGAATTAAACTAAGTGTACCTCAAGAATTTCAAACAAGGACCAAACCAGGACACTACCAATTTCATAATTTATTCATCACCATGAAGTCAACCACTTGCACATGGCATCACAATTTAAACCAATCTTGTTCTGTTTTATATACTATATAAACTACAGCACTTGCATAATCTGTCAAACAACATAAGGATATTATTAACAAAATAAAAAGCGCTCACTAATCACTATGAATAATTAGGATGTTTGGAGTTAAGTTAAGTGAGGAATAACTCTGGACCATTGAAAACAATTATATTATAATTATAATGTTGTTTCATTATCACAAACATACCTGGAGTTGAGTTTGATTTCATTCACACATGTTTAACGCACAAAGCCTGCATATTTAGGCGGACTTCTTCTCTCAAACAGAAAACACTCTGTTCCACTTTGTGATGTCATGTAATGCTCAACAGTGTTTTTGAACTCTATACACCTTTTACTAGAAGCTTTTTAATCTCAGTCCTCAAATTGCCAATTTCTACTGAACAAAATGTATAATGTAATGTAATGATCCTAACTTGAAAACTACCTCTTCATGACATCACAAGGTGGAACAGAGCATTTTGAGCTTTGGAGATGTAGACAGCTCAACAGTGCAGCATTACTCGTGTGAATGAATCAAAACACAGCTCAGCTGTTTTTGAGGAGGTAACAACATTATAACATGACTTAAAGCTCACAAGAGTCCATTTTACATAATGGGACCTTTAAAATAAACTAGCTCTGTTTTTCACATTAAGACAGTAAAAATCAGTGCCTTCAATGGATGTATATGTTTTGTTTTGTTTTTTTCTTTTTTTCATTATCCCCTTTAGGCAGAGTAATACTTTGCCATTATCTTGGATCCAAACAAAAGCAACCCATTTGAGGCTGTGAATAATCAAATTGAAGAACAACATAAATATTTGTCTATTTGTAATCACATTTAGTTTTAGCTTTAGGGACTTCATAGACATTTAAAAGTTTTGTTTCATGCTGGACTTTCAGGTGCATTTTGGTGCAAATTTGGTGCAAGACTGTAAATAACTTTTAGCATCTTTTAATCAATGATGTTCCGACAAACAAGAATGTGTAACTAAAATGTGAACTCACTACCTCCTGTAAGCCTCCTCCTACATAATAATTCCTGTATGGATTGTTTTTTGCCTCTAGTGAGCACATGCAGTGTCTGCATTACCATGACAACAGCAAGATCTCTACGCTACTCTATCAAAAACTGTACCTATGTGTTTAGAATTAAATGAGTCAGTGGATCTCAGAATTATTCCAGGTCTAAACTAGGGTCTAAAAAAGGAATATAACGTGATTTCAAGGAGCTGTGAGATTTTTATTTGAAATTCCATTAACACGACCATTCTAATGTTGATTTATTCTTGATTATAAAAAAAACAAAAAAACATTGCTTTCATAATTTGGTGTTTTGATTCTTTGCAGAATGAGCATAAATTATTTTTAACACCTACATTCATGATGATTAATGACTGCTAATGCAGCAGCTCAGGGAGTGTATTCTGGAGGTTCTGAACTTTCACAAAGGCATGTTCTAACCCTATACTGAGAAAAACTTGTTTATGTCTTCTAAACGCTGCTTTAAGCACCGGTAACTCAAGTTCAATTGTGACTGTGTGTTTTTAAAAAGAGGGCAGGCTTTACACTGTTCCTTTAAGTAGTTCAAAACAAGGATTATAGCCCAAAGGAGAAAAACATGATCAAAATTAACCAAATAGACGTGCAGAGGAGCTTGTGTACTACCAGACGAAGCTTGCAAACCCACCATAGTTAAAAAAAAAACACTGACCTAAGGAAAAAAAAATATGTATGAAACAGTTTTGAGCTTTGTGTCTGCAGACAAACAAGTGATGGATCTAGCCTGATCTAAAGGATGGTGCAGTGGAGCAAAGCAGGAGTAAGTGTTGCAATAGAGATGTTAAGATTACTCAGTTACTTGATGGTAATGTTGTAATATATAATGTATATGAGACAACATGACCTAAGAAAGTTGTTTAGCCATTAAATTGCAACGTTTCTTTGCACAACAATTCTAACACTAAAATTTGTAATTGCAAAGTTATACAGATAACAGAGCTTGTATTTCCAGTGCTCTGTGGGAACTACTAGTCTGTCTTGATCCTTGTCACATTTCCCTGTGCCAGTGCTGCTCCACTGCTGCTACATGACTGACAGCAACAGGAAGTATTAGCATAATCCAGTTAGAGATGCTAAATTGTTTAATTATCAGTAAGGCAACTCCTATAGGCAGCATGTAGTAGGCCACAAAATTAATCTGACTTTTGAGATGTTTCTGCCAACATACTTTTTAGTGAAATCTGGAAAATTGCATAATAATAAACAAAACTAAATTGAGGAGGGGAAAAAAAGAAAAATATTAAAAGGCTGAGGGAATCTTCTGTATACTCACGCTGACATAAAGGATAACACTCTTAACACATTGGTCAAAATGTATTCTGTTTGCCTTAGTTTTCTTTGCTTCATTCAGCTTTGTTTTTTCTTCTTTCCTACTTTTTTTTTTTTTTCCCCAAGTGTCACTTGAGAGCCGATGAGCATCTAATACAGCAACACCTGATACTGAAGAGCCTGCTTTCATTATAATCTCTCAAGCCCTTTTTGCTAATTAGCTGCCATATTATTGTTGACAGTTTGAAGAATTAAAGATCTTACTTTTTTTTGCCATTTGAAGTTCTACTAAAAAGCTACTTGAGATTATCCTTAGGTGTAGAAGTTCATTCTGTCTTGTACTTTAAACTGAAATAAATAAATAAATAAATAATAATAATAAAAAAAAAAAAAAAAAAAAATGACCATAATATATTAATGTTTAATTTTTTCACAGTATATATATATATATATATATATATATATATATATATATATATATATATATTAAACATTAATATGTTATGGTCATTTTTTAAATTATTATATATATATATATGTAATTTATATATATATATATATATTATAAACCACAAACTCTATCTGAGCTTCATCATTTTGGGCACATTTTTCTATAGCGCTTTTCCACCTTCAAGGCACTCAAAGCGCTTTACAACAAGGAACCACTCACCCATTCACACACCAGTGTACACAGACACTGTGGGCAAGGTGGGTTAAGTGTCTTGCCCAAGGACACCACAGCAGCATTCATCTGTGGGAGCTGGAATCACACCAGCCAACCTGTGGGTCAGAGGATCTGACCGCTCAACCTGTGATGTTTATGTCAAGAGCTGGATTTGAACCGCCAACCTTCAGATCAGTGGGCGAATGCTCTACTAACTGAGCTACTGCCGCCCACAATATAATCTGCTCTACTTGACCCTGGTGTTTTGTCCATTAAGGAATTCCTAATCCTACTATGGAATTTGGCTCCAAATTCAGACCTACAACTGCTAGCCACGTGAGCTTCATTTGACTAGAGTTAACGCTATAATCACACTCCGCTTCTTTATACAATTTATGATTAAAACATATCTAAAACATCTCTCCATGGAGAATCTTTCTATGGAATCATCTAGGTGATGTCCAACTTCCAGAAAGTCACATACTGTAGCTTTAAAACAAAACTACCTCAAACAAAACTCTGCAGTCAATAGGATAATCAATTGTGACATGTTTTATTATGAGAAATATGCATCATTTTTACATTGTCCGTCACGCTGACGATAAAACATAAATAAAGCATTCTTACAAAATAAATCACTGACAAAACAATTCATTTTTACATATGATTTGTACATGAATCGTATATACACATTGCCCTTTTTACAGGATGATTTGGAATGTTTTATGTACCTCTTTCTATGGTACAAAAACATTTCCGTCTTTTCTTCGCAGCGGTAAAAAAAAAAAAAAATCTAATGTCTTCCCTCCTTGGAGAAGATGGGTTCTGCTTTAGTGCATTTTATGGTCCTGATTTAAGGCTATGAGGAGATGGACACACTCATCTCACAGACAGAGCTATCATGGTGGGGGAGGGAGTCCATTCTATTGGTGATTGTCGCGTACATAGACATCCCCCAGAGCCCTTACATATTGGACTGATTTCAACTGAATAACCAATTACAACTGTGACAACTTATTTGTTTCACACAGTCAATTACAAATGCAGTGTGGGAGAAATGTCACAGAGCACAGGGCCCACGCTCATCACATTATCTGCAAAGCGGCAATGACCTGCTGAGAAAAATATGACAATTTCTCACAGCGGGAATTACATATTTAAAAAGAACAAATTAAATTGTTTCAGACTTTTAGGGAAGTTGAGTTTTAGTAGATGCAGTGCCACATATTGGCCACAAGGAGACATTGTTTTAGAAAATGAATTTGACTTGTTTCTTTGACAGGATTACAGCAATACCCATAAACAGAAGACATGGAGCAACTAATTGGCTGGCCTTGTAAGCCTCTTAGAAGACACCACTGTAATAAACCAGCCAAGACCAGAAGAACAATTCTTCACAAAGACAGCAAGTTAACAAACTGCACTTACAAAAAGAACAGAGAAGAGGTTTAGTGTCAGGCTGCTCTGTAGTCCACTGTTGCCTCTGTGATACTGAGCCTGCTTTGTGTATGCCGCCCGACCAGCAGGCGGAAAGTGGCTTCAAACGTAACTTGTACATTTTAGTCATACTCTTCACCATTCAAGTGTTTTGTATATTGTATGTATATTTCGGAGTATATTGTGAATTTTGGAATATTGGTAATACTCTAGAATTACAATTGGAACAACACATCATCAGTAGGGTAAAAATAACCTGTCTCACGACGGTCTAAACCCATCTTAATTCATGTTCCACTCCTACAAGGTTTATGGTAAATGTATAAGTAATCATTTGTACGGTGGGGGTACATCCAGTAAAGTGGAGCTGGATAATACATATACATAAGACATTCAGACTTCTCCCAGTAAGATCAATACATTTGTTTATGTTAAAAACTTGCAACATGCAAGTTATTCTTAAATGTTGCTAAACGAAAAGAATGAAAATTTTCAACCATAACCACATTTATACATTACATTCTATTCCAATTAAAATTTAAATTAAAAGGGCCAAAGTGTTCAGCAACACTGACTGCTTTACAGTGTGAATTCAGTTGCACCTACAGAGCAGATCTTAACAGGGGCATTTCATATTAACAGTTAATATACCGTTTCATCTCCTCTAACTTTGGTTTTATCTTTAATTAACACTGTTTGATGAAATGTTCACTGTGCATGTACAGACTCTATTACCACAAATCAAAGATGGAGGTTGCAAACAACAGTTGAACTTTTAAAAGACTGAGACAGCATTAGTATGCGACCTGCGGCGTTACATGCAATTAAAAACTGAAGCAAAGCCCCGACTCAGATGAAAGATGACGGCCACATAAAAGCCCTCTGACAGGCAGATAAAGTGCGGATCAGGCTAATACTCATCCAAGGCTCCACAACACGCTCAAGGATCTGAATGGAGCCATTAGACACCCAGAGATATGTCTCAGTCCTTTCATTGCTGTTGAGTCTGAAAAATAGACATGCACATCTGTAGAGCTTCAGTCCACTATGATATATCCATAATTCAAACATTAAATACTCGTCAAGAAGCATGAGTGATGATTTAAAGTTGTTAGGAAAGGTTTCTAAATGGAACGCTTCTATTCAGCTTACAAATCAGATTCAATTAGATGACAAAAGCCGATTTTCTGAAAGCAAAGGAGTAATAGGATAAAAAATGTAATAAAAACAGATAAAACAGATTTGCAAAGCACAGGATTTATCTGGGGTTTCAGTCATAGCCTTGTAACTTAATCTTTGAAAAATGAGGAGGTTTTTAAAGGTGAATGACTTAATTCGTAAACAAATACCTAACGATTGTAAGTAAGGTTTTACCAAACATCAAAGTGCATTTATATTGATATCACATGGTGGGCAGGATTTCATGTAGTCACTATGGAGAAATTTTGACCATTCTGCATCCTGAAAAATCATTGAAAATAAACTTCCACTGACTAAAATAGAGACAGGGGGGTGGAGGAGAGGACCAAAGATGGTTATTTTGGATAAACAATATTCTCATAGAATACAATAAAGTATAGTTTGTTCTTTGCATTGCATTGTGCTGCAATTTCACTCCTAATGTCGTAAATGTTTCTCATTCCACCTGTCCACCTGAAGGCGCTCATATGCTCTAGCTTTAAGGTCTTTAGCAAAAGAAAATCTCTCCATCCAGAGGCCCCTCTTGCAGGTGCTGACCGTCTGTAAAAAAGAAACAGTTCTACGTGACACATATGACATGACATATTTACACCATCACACTTGATATTCATTAAACAGTGGACTAACTTAAGTGGTTGGTTTTATCTTAACTCATTAAGTTGTTTAATGATGTAAAAACTGCATCAAAGCATTATATAAACTGTTAATACAATCATATTTGTTAAATTGTTTGTTGAATTATTCTGGAATCAAAATGAGAAGCCGTTTCGATTCCTTGGTAACAGTAAAGATCACCTGCTGATGGAGTCCCCTTGCTCTTCTTCTTCTTCTTGTCCTTGTCCTTGCCTTCTTTGCCCTTGTTCTTGGTCAGCTGCAGCAGACTTCTGGAAAGCTGGTTGTTAGCGTCACTGTTTTTACAACTTGAGTTTGAAGAGGAGGTGAACGGGTTGAGTCCTTTCCCCTTAGACTTGCTCTGCCTCTGAGGCTGCTGGCGAGGCACAGAGCTGAAATCCAGGGGGTCCAGCTCCAAAGACTGAGAGCTGCCAAGGAGCTGCGATTCATCTGAAGTTGTAGAGGGAGTTCTCTGGAATGACACAGTGGAATTACACAGATGCTAGCTACATCTGCTCTGTATAAATTAACGTGTGAGTTAATTTCTGAATAAGAGTCAAAAGGGACTGGGACCCTTCCTCTAAAGATGCATTCAAACTTGTCCTGATTGTGTCCAGCCCAGTTTAGTTCTGATCTAGCTCAGGTATTAGTATCAGTTTTTTTTCAGTTTTGATGTGCCGTGTGTACAAGTGAGAACACCTCCTGAAGCTACAGAAGCACAGTTTACAAGTTGAAATTTCTGCTTTTTATTCTTGACTTTAAGAGCTCTGTGACTGAAGCACCAACAGAGCACATGTAAACAGGACCACAGCTGTAGTGCTCTGTGTAGTGCTTGTGCTAACCTCCGCGAGGCGCAGCTCGTCCATCCTGTGGAGCTGTCTCTGCACTGCCTCCCTGTCTCTCTCTAGTTTCCTTTGGGCATCTCGCAGTCTCTCCAGGTCCCTCTGGTACTCCTCTTTTCTGTTCTGCAGCTCCTGCTTCTCCTGCTCCAGCTTATTGTGCTGCTGTAGGATCTCCTCCTCCTTCAAGAATCAGTCCATATAAAATCTAGTTATTTCAATGCCCAGTGATCACAGCCTAGTACCTCATCGTTTATACATTATGTTTATTATTGATGGTCAGCTTGTTTACCTGTACATGCATGAGGGCCTCCCTGTCAGAGAGATGCTGCTCCCTCTGCTCCCATTCCCTCTCCTTCCTCCTCTTCTCGTCTGCGTGAGCAGCCTGTTGTCTCTGCAGGGAAGCCAGCTCCTGTCTCTGCTTCTCCAGGCTACGCTGCTTCTCCTGCTCGATCAGAGAGCTGGGTCTGGAGGAGGGCCGAGACAGAGACAGAGAGGAGGACGAGCGCTCACTCAGGGCCTGCCGCTGGTCCTCTATGAAACTGTCCTGTTGCACCACCACTGCCTGTCACACACATTTATATTTATACATTTACCTTCACACAGTATGTTCAATTTACAAAATAGAGTCGACCTTTAAATATAACGTCTTGTAAGCTACTGTTTATACCTGTAGGGAGCTAAGCAGGAGATGTAGATTGGAGACACTACGGAGAACCTGCTGTCAAAAAGAAGAAGACAGTGAGCATATTTGAAGTAGACTGTTTACTTTTGACAATAATTTTGTAGAACTGCTATTAAAGAAAACACCAGCACTGAAAATAACAATGTTTTTCTCAAATATAAGTTATTTTTAACAGATCGGTATGTTGTTCAGTAACCACAAATGTTAGATTAAGGTGGATATTAAGATCTGGAAACGAGCCCACAAGACAGTATATTGAAGACAAAGACATATCAGAATTACCTCACTGTTCCTTTTCAGCATGAGCAGAAGGTTAGCATTTCCTCCCTGCACACAAACACATAGATAGACATTAATGCATCGTGTATCTGTGTTTGCAAAAAATGTAATTATACTGTATGGTAAATTGTATTGTATTTATATAATATTCCCAATGCTGCCATAGAATTGTTATATCAATAATAATAAACACGGCTTAGAGCAAGAGGAATATTAAAGCATTATATTTTTCTCATACAGGAACCTTAACCTATGACTTTTAGACTAAATGCATTCTAAACTTTACATGCTTTATTGTTTCGTATGATAAAAAATAACATAACCTCAATTAAATTTAACACACTAAAACATTATTTAATCTCTGAGTTATTTAATCTCTGAGTTATTAGCCCTTTTGGTTGTGGCTTATTTCCCTATGTTAGCTGCATTCTTCCTATATATTTTCAAAAGTGATAATAGAAGAGCTAAATTCCAATTCAGGAGGACTATAGCGGGTGCAACTACAGGGAAGCCATTTTTCTATTGAATTTTACTACTGATGGTTGCTATTAGCGACAGGGCCTGGCAGGAAGTGTCAAGAGGCTAATTCACTAGAGGCAGAGAAGCAGCTAAATTCATTCTATTGTCAACGTTTGAGAACAAATGACCCAGCCTCCCTCTAGGTCTGTTTTTATTTTTATTTTTTAACGTTCTGGCTTTGAATCATGCTTCATTGATGCAGGAACAGTATGGCATTGCTTGAGGGACCATTCTCCAGATCTTTAGCCAGGATTTGGGTGTGGAGCACTAAGTTGAAGAATGACCCTTTGTGAATGTGATCAGGGAAATTGGAGCACCCAGCGGAACCCACCCAGGCAGTTTCACACAAAAATCCCCTGAATGCACAATGGCTATCACTAGAAATCAATGCAGGAGCTTTGAGGTGAACCGCTTTGTCACTTTGCCAGATGGGTATGAGGATGAGGTAGTTTAGGATGAGTAATAATTGCCAGCATAAATACTAACCTTCTTGAGAACACTGTCAGATTCCGTCCTGCGAAGATCTCCTGCTGTCTCCAGGTTTTCATCTTTGTCTCCACCTGATAGTGATAAACAAGAAAAAAAAAGTTTATAATTTTATTTGTTCAACTGAATTCTGGACATTAAAGAATAAAACAAAATTGGGGTATTGATTCACAATACTATATTTTTTACAGTAAAGTTATGCAGTTTTAATGCACAATGTTGTGTTACATATGTTCCTATATGCTGAATACTGGGTAGAACAATGATTGGCAGCTGTCATGACACTGTTCTAATAGGAAACTAGTTCAGACATGATGCCCAAAGCCTAGTTCCCCCAGGAAGCATCAGCTCTTCTCTTGTTGTAAATGCTAAACAGACAATACTATAATACTGTAATACTATACAGAACTATAAAGTGCACGTTTGATTTATCCAGTGGAGTTGGTGCTCTTCCGTTGTTGTTTTTTTTTTTTTTTTTTTTGCGTGGGAGATTTAAGCACAGGAAAGCAGAACCAAAATGTAACTTCGCAATGAATACAAGAATGCAGAGAACTCACTCTTACTGCTGAGCATCTGATGACTGTCAAAGCCTCCAAAGGTCTCGGCACGGCGGGGCAAGCACACTGGCCCCACTCCTCCTCCCTCCTGGATACTGGCCATGGCCCCTCCCAGACTGCCGTTCACCAGAGTCTGTAATGTCTCCACTGCCACACACACATGCACAGGTCACTAAATGAATTAAACAGGCTAACTGTGTTACAGCTCAGTCCAGCGCTCATGAATCCTCCCAGGCACCTCTGCCTTCAGTCTTCCATGGGATCCTGTTGCCAAGCAACCAGTGAAAAGACTTTATTTTACTAAATGTTTTAAAAACTCAGTAATGTAAATATGCACATGTTGTAGGCAAAAGAGACCATGATGACATTTTGATTAAAACAAAAGCTGGCCAGTCAGGTGAATCTGAAGTCAATAAGAAATAGAATTACTTCTGCCAATTCCCATAAAGTAAGAACAATTACTGCTGCAGGCTGTGGATGCTGCAGTGGAAACTGCAATGCACACTATGTCTACAACTTGTTTTTGTCAAATATAATCAGGAAAAAATTACAAAAATTATTTCTAGTGTTAAAACGTGTGGTGTCGGGGTAGCAATATATTTTGTCAGTATACAAAAGACAAAAGGGCTTGGGGGCTAGATAAATTTACCTTCCTGAAGTGCATCCTTCATGATGGCTGTCCCCCGGGGTGGCTCCTGGCTGCTGTCTGACCTGAAGAAAGGCCCCACCTGCCGACTGCTCTCTTCTGCAGAGCTCAGACCCTCCCACATGCCCCTGAAGAGGCGCACCTTCTGCTCCAGCAGAGACAAGATCTCTGTGTCCTTCTGCCTCAGCAGATCTGAGAAGAACAGTTATATGGAACATCAGTGAATAAAAACAACATTTTTACATCAAAAAACAAGGTGGATGGTTTCAGACCTCTCATCTCACGAGCTTTGGTTTCCAATTGTCTCTTGTCATCTTCTGTCTCACTAGGAATTCCTTCATCTTCATCTTTGTCCCTGGATGAAAAACAGACTTTTTACAGAGCCATGTAACATTTTACTGAATGCATTGCTTTAAGAACCCAAGACTTATGTTTAAAGGTGAACATATAAACAAAGTTTATGCAAGGACAGACAGAGAGGTAGCAGACTTCTGTTTTGTTTACGCCTTCCTCCAGCCTGCCCATAGCTTGATCTCAATTTTGTTTTGTCAGAAGTCAGAGACAAACACGAGGTGCACCCCTAAATCTGTCTCCTCCCCGCTGGCTGCAGAGGAATAATCCCCTGCTTATAGAGCGCTGCCCTTGAAGCCAATCCAGCATCAGACTGTCCCTGAGTACATCCTATCCCCAGGTACAGAAGTGCTAATCCTCCTGACAGCACAGTGCTCAGTCACAGCTTACCGTATATTACGATCTACAAACCAGGAAAGGGCCAAACTCCTGGGTTACAACCCAGCTAACTAACCTAGATACAATTACGAATCTGGAAAGAGTTGATCTATCAAGAGTATAGGAAAGAGTTGATCTATCAAGAGTATAGGATAAACTGGTCAAGAAATAATATTTGACGTAGGACACCATAAGAAGAAGGCAATACTTAATCAACAACAGAACACAGGATATATCCAAAACTAGGCTAGGTGATATGACAAATACAGTTTTTTTTCTCATATGATGAATCGCGGTTTTTAAATTCAAAATATATGTATTATAATAAACAAAAAAAAAAAGTCTTTCAATACGAATTTCCTAAAAATAAACTCTCTCTCCTGCTCTCTTTCTTTAGGTTTGATTATTGTACAGCCTGACAGACCAACAAACTATTCACCATACAATTAATTTATATAAAGTTGTTACTTACATGGACTGCATAGCCTCCTGTATCTTCTGCATCCAGCTGTTGCGTTCATCTTTGGAGCTGGCCAGCACCTCCATCATCTCTGGCTTCTCGATGCCTGCTGTGATGAGGAAGAGGCCGCGCTCTTCGTTGGCCACCTCCCTGACAATCAGCTTCTGGAGGGAGATGACTGTGGAGCGCTGATCCTACAGAGGGAGACTTTGTTACAGGCGACAGGCAGGATACAGTGGGGACAATGAAAAAAAAAAAGAAAAAGAAAACCAGATGATAGGAGGAGGGCCAAGGGAGACAGGGGAGGAGTGAATACAAGAAGGGCAGATTGCTCACACTTGGAAAAGCAAAGCAAGGAATAGGATATCTGTGTGTTTGTTTTTCTTTTCTCAAATTAGTGTTAAGATTATGTAGCATATGAACTTGTCAAAGAGGGCTTCAAATTGAAACAATGTGAATAGAGGTTTCTCAAAAACAGCACTAGATTAGACTAGAAATAGTAACTGTGAACTGTTCTGTAAACTGAATGTTAACAAAGTGATGGTATTAAAGTATAATATTTGAACAACCAATGTTGAAAAATTATCTGAAATCTAGTTTAGTAAAAGCTAACTGTATGAATCAGTTTGTATTTCACTTATGGAAACATTGCATGCAAAGAAAATGAAAAACTTATTATAAATCACATCAACAGGATATGCTCAAGGCCAGAGCAGCTTTATTGGGTGCAGGTAGCACCAAGTGTGCTAATGCTAACAGCACAATCAGTGGGATAGGAAAACATGACACCATCACTACTGGCATTACTTCAAATGTATCTCTTAGAATAGAGAGGGCAGGGAGTGAAGGGGAAATGAAAGACAGCATTTGCTATAAGAGGAGAGAAGTGCTATACCAGCATGGCAAAAACATATTTCTGGTCCTTTTCGTGTAGGAAGACGAAGACATCAGATAAAAGTAAGGCATGGACTTCTGGGGGAAAAAAGAACACAAATTGTAATAAAATATTTACAGCTGAGGTTTGCTTAAGTACAGTAGTGTACTAACCTTTCAGTCTCCCCTGACTGTTTTTGAGCTGTAGTGGTCCATCGTGAATCAGCCTCCTCCTCAGGAGATCCTCTCTAGCAAAGATCTGCCCGCTCTTCATCATCATGATGGACTTTGTGTCCATGCGGCTGTGGAAGTCTTTGAGCCGCTGCCTCTTTTCGTGCTCGTTCACCTTTTCATCCACAGCGGCAATCACCTCTTTCACCAACCGAAGAGCTTCAGTCAGATCTTCAAAGTCCTCACTGCCCTCTGACAAAACATATAAAAATAATAATATTGTATTAATAATATTGTATTTGTATTTACACTGTTTTTAAAATTGTGTGTTACATATTGGCAATATTTGAAATTGATGAAAGAGACATATTCGGTCAATAGAACATTTCATTTTAATAACGTAAAATGTTAAAATGTTAATGAAAAACTATGCACCTTAAAGGTATTTTAACAATATTATAATATATTTGGATAACACATTCTTTCTTGTTTTTATTAATGGCACCATGATATTTTTGTTCACCTTCAGAGCTTTGACTTATGTTTCTGTCATCAAAATCAAACTGTACAAAAGGTTTCTTGATTCATTTTCCATCTCTGACATTTCCTCAATGTTCCAAGTTGTTTAAATTCTTTTAGGAAGAATCAAATATGGCTTCAGATTAAGCAACCACATTTAAGCATTTCAGAGTAGCACAGTTAGAGAGGTGTTTATGCAGAGCAGGTGGTGCAAAGAGATTCCAATGTGGTTTTAATTTGCCTGCATTTCCATTTTGTAGAGACCACCCCCTAAGAGTATTTTTAAAAGCTTTAATTACACACATGCTGCCATAAAATCAGACAGCTTTCTACGACAGATCAACACAAAACCAAAATACTTGCAAATAATCAGATGATGTTAAAATAGTTTTGAGTGCTTTGATAATCCCTCCCTTGTTAGATCCCAAATGAGCAGCTAGACGCCACTGTTAAAAAGAAGACTTAATGTAATGGTGTTTTCCCATTCACATACTGAATGCAAGCAATTTATCATCTGTTCTCTGCTGCTTGTTTAACCAGAACAAAAGTTTAAGACGGTTTCTTTCTGTAGTTATCTTTTGGCCCAGGAAATGCATTCTATATTATGGCCAGATGGAGTATGCATATATTCTTCCCCATAGACTAATCTTACTCCCATAGCTGTTGTGCCACCGTGTTCCTAACCACTAGAACATTATTTTTTGCAGTGATTGTGCCCGGTTATTTCTTCTTGAGTTGGCAGGCGAGTGTCTTCTTAAAACACCTTTGAGATTAAGTCTAGAGCTCCCCAGTCCCACATACAACTACTGTAAACAGGCTTTGGGGAGGGATTAGAGAGACCGCACTTGAGATGACAAGAAGTGCTTCAAATCAGATATAAAACTCTGTGAAAAATCAGCTTTTCCAGGTACATTTGATTTATTACGTAACAAGCAGCAATCCATTAATCCAATATATCCCTCTCCACAAGTAAACACACACAACAGTGTATTGAATTTTTCAGTTATTTACTGAAATACATCTACAGAAGTATATAATAAATGTGGTTACGCATCAGGAGGGATTTTTGGGGCAGATATCTTTAAGTTTTAATCATTTATACTGTTCTCATTTTGTCTTATTTCTTTCTCTGGGCTGGGAGTGTAATTAATCCACCCACTGTGAAAGAAGTTAACTAATAAGAAATGGATGTTGTTTTTCATTACAAAACAAACTTCACGATGTAGAGGAATTGATTGTTAGAAATGTAGGACACATTCAGGCCCACTGTGGAACATTTATTACAATGGCAATTACACAGAAAATGTTGGAAATGTAGTAAGTTGTTGTTTGAGATTCACTTTTTGAAACTTGAGTGTCTCTATATGATATAAATACAAAGCCAGCTGGAACACTCCAATGCACTGCTCACCTTTAGTGTGCTGCAACAACCTCTGGACGAGAACGGGGTACTTTGTTATCCTCTGGGTCACTAGCAAGATGCATTCTGGGATACCAAGCCTCCGCACTATGCTGCTACTCATCTTTTTCTGGAAGAAATAATGAGTAGTTACAGCACAACAACAGTAAGAACAACAGAGTTCATTTAAACTTAAAACTACTTTATTGTGTCAACAAATTCAATATTGTGTTATACGTTTGCCTCCATACCCATAATATCTGTATACAGTAATTTAACACTAATATGAATTTATATTGAATAAGAAAAAAATGAAGACTGTAAATTATTTGTTCTTACTTTGATAAAGGTCTTGAAACGTTTGTCTTTTGTCAGAAGATCTTTGTAGAAATTGACGGCTTCGTTGTGACAGCTGCAAAATTTTCCATAGACCCTTTTCATGCTCTCACCATTGGGCCCTGAGAACTAAACCGGGACATATTGTACATTTACAAACAATGCAGGTAACGATTATTATTATGTCTCATTCACACACTTTCAAATACACACCATTTAGAAAACCATGTGCATACACACCAGAGGCCAAGTGTCAGAGGAAAATGTTCAACTTGGAACAAAATAATTGTCAAATAAAATTTTACATTCAGCAGCTGCATTATAATAATTCATTGCACAAATAATACTATAGAAAAGAGGTCCAGAAATGTATCAGTGAAAAAATGGCATTTGCATACTAAGTTACTGTGTTTGGCATATAGCCCCATGACATTAAGGAATGGGTTTAAAAGCAGAGCACAAATATCTCTACGAGGACAATAAACTGCACCTTAACCTTAAGTTCCATTTTAAAAGTAATTTTGTTGGATAAGACACATTTAGCAAGTAGCAAAAATTTTAATTGCCTGTTACTACCCCAGACTTATTGTGGTACAAAAATGACAAGAAGTCCTCCACCAGAACAAAGAAAAGACAGTTGTATCTAAAATTTAACGGATGATAAGTCAATATCAGTCAGTATCAACAGGCCTAATCATGCTTCAGAATCATGGATCAAAATCATAAACAGGGCATTTTACACACCTAAATATGAGTTTAAATCTAAATCAAACCCAGACGAAAACAGACTTAGGAGTGATTTGCATACCTGACTAAGTACGATGTCTCCTATACTGTGGATAATGACTGCTCCGTCTGTAGACCCTCCCTCCTGCTGACAGCCCCTCTTCCTCTCCAGTAGCCGTAGCAGGTATTGTGTGTGTAAGTCCAATAGTTCATCTAGAGCAGGGAACAGTCTGTCCAGTGTGTGAGCCTCCAGCTGGACCTCCTTCTGCAGGCCTTTACTGTACACTTCGGACAGAATGCGCAGTGTGCGAATGTGGTGCATTTCTGTCTGCATCAGCTCTGCAAGTCGAAAAAGCAACGTTTGAACACAGAATTAGTTGAGAGTTACAGCATAAAAGTTAGAGAAGCTGAGGCACAAAATGAAAATTGCAAATGGTAAAATGTAAGTATGTAAGTCAAAACAAACAAAAGTCTTAAAATTGTTTAACTCATAGGATAAATTCTAGACTGCCCTATGTATGTACCATAAATAATGTCTTGTCGTTTGACCAGATCTTTGCCAAGTTGTTGTAGAAAGTGCTGGTCCACTCCTAAACTCCATGAGTCAGCCTCCAGCTCTTTGGCATCAGCCTCAAACTCGCCCATCAGCTGCCCATCCATCATCTCTGTGCCTGTACGTAACATTACATCACAGCAGAGGGGATAGAGAGGCAGTTCAAGCTTAGTTTCAAAATCAGACTCAAATTAATCAAAGTAGATTTTCTTTTCATTATGTGAAGTGTGTTGGAGAGCTGACCTTCATCTGTGAGCGACTCCATGGACTCTGTGACTTGGTTGGTTCTGTTCAGAGAGTCAGTGGACTGAGAGAGGTAGCGCAGGGTCCGTATAGGCATTTCATCAAACACAGGACTGTACAGAAAGAGATAAGTGACAATATAAAATACCCCTGAAGACTTACTTGTATATGAAGGCCAACACAAGACTTACCCAGCAATATTGCTTATGGAAAGACTTTTAGAGAGGTTGTTTCCATGAAACATAAGGGCTGTTTGTCTCCGAGATGGGATCATCAGGGAGGAATGGTCTTCAGGTGACAAGATGGCTGACCACGGACGTTCCCTTGTAGCACCAGCTAGACCAGAAACACAATAAATAAAATATCTTTTTTTTTTTTAAATCTACTAAACTACCTTTAACAGAATGTGTAATTTACATATTTCATTAGGGTATCATTAAAAAATAAAAAGTATCTATCTTCAAAGTATCTACTATTAGATTTCAAATGAATTACAATACTGCCATGGTACTTACTTTTGTTTCTCATGGTGACTGTAGGAAATGAGCTTGAGTCTGGTAATGTTAACTGCTGTTTGGGTAACTAAGCAGGAAAAACAAACACAGATGTACAAGTGAACAGATAAAAAATATATAAATAAATAAAATAATTACAATGGTTGGTTATGATAACTGTGAGCGATACCTTCATTTTCACCTTGGAACAGACTGGGAGGCTGTCTCGGCAGCCTTTGTGGACGGAAGCATTACAGTCTGGAAAGAAAAGCAAGAGAAAGAGTGAGTGAGTTTTTGGAGATTGCCGTGGGGGTGTTAGGTCTGACTCAAAACTCTGGCTAGTTTTCTTTGCCAGTCAGGAAGCTCCACCAGCCCGCTAATGAAAGCCAGACCCAGGCATGGTATGTGATGCAATCGAGGAGTAACACTGTTGCTGGACACACAGGCCAGAGGGTGACATAAACACTCGAGTGCATGGGAAAGTTTCAATCAAACAAACATCCCCATGGCTCTTGGGGGAGTATAAGTTATCATAGAGGATCTCCATAACGAAATTCACTCAATTCCCTGCATGAAAACTGTCCTCAAGTGTTTATTGTACTAAATTTTGTGTTCAAAGTTTAAGATTAGCTTGCGTAGGCCTACATGTAACTTTTTAGTTGGGGAATTTTTTAGTTCAAAAATACCTAGGAACCAGGCATTCTGACTGTGATTTGCCTCTCCACAGATCTGACCTATAACTTGGTCTGGTTTGGTCTCCAAGAAGATAGAAAAGGCTTAATACAATATGCACCATGCACATTTAAATAGGCTATATGGTATGAACATAATCACAAAGTAATATGTATAGGGTATTTATTTAGTTCAACTTTAGACAGGTTATGAATAAAATATATCTGCAAAGTGAATGTCAGACGGTGTTCACCATGCAAAGCAGGTAGAGCTATTCTTCCGATTGACCAGACATTGGCAGATTGTTATAGCTGCAGAACAACTGAGATCCATTACAGAGCGGGTTTCTCCTTTTGAGGCTGTTTTTGGTGTTGCGCCAAATGCTTGTGCAATAAACTACATCCTCTTTATGGGTACGGCTGCTACTTCAGTGGAAAACAATGTGAATTTGTTCAAAAGTCTGAGAGGAGCAGACAGAGGTGACCCTTTAGTCGGCTACACTACTTCTCACCTCAAGATGTAGCATTAAATCATTCTGCTTACAACAGAACCACACTCAAATACACGTCACATCACTTAGGTCTGGTACACTATGTTTATTGTATACTTTTAAGCAACATTTGAGTCATTTAAATACCTTTGTATTTGGGAATTTTACAGTTCAGTATATTTATTGTTAAATAAAACTATAAACATGTTTTATTTCTAATGACCCTTGGTTAGACAAAATTGTATATTGTAAGATCTCTATTAAATCCACATTGTTATGTATTGTAAGATAATGATGCGGTGACTATGCACACATTCATATAAGAATCAAATGGCTCTTGTGGAGTTTATGTGTTCCAAATTAAGATTAATTTCCTTTTTATGAAAGAATCCCAGCACATAATGGGCTTTAGTTAGTATTTAGCCACAGGAGATCACTCCAGTAGGTCACACAATTATATAATACACAAAACAAAGAAAATGCACAATGTCAAATAAGGATGAGACCCAACAACTTACAAGCACAGAGGTAAGCCTCTTTACTGGTAAACGTCTTATTGCACTGGGAGCACTGGCTGGACTGGGACAAGCACACAGAGCTGAACACATGACCGTTTGTGGACTTCTTGTCCTTTTCCTTGCCTTCCTTCTCCTTCTTCTCCCGCTCCTTTTCCTGCACAACCAAAATATAATAAAGGACAAATTACAGCCATTATTTACACAATACACAATATACACTGTAGAATAAATGTTTTAATATGTTCTGCATGGGTGGCTAGAAACTTTGGAGACCAAAGATATTCTAAGTCCCAATTTGAATCCAGCAGAGCAGCATTATTACACTGATCTGCCACACAGCATGGGGTGTGCATATTAAGTGATGCATTATTTATGCTGACAACAAATTGGCTCATTAAAAGACCATTTCAGATGCTTATTTTGCGACAGTATTTACTGCTTTGTCTTTTGATGTCATACATAGCCTGCTAAATACATAAAAAGTTGAGGTAATGGGTGCAGTATAAAGTCAAAACGAATACAATTGCGGGCACAGTAATAGGCCATAAGCAGTTATTGTTTTTTTTTTTTTTTTTTTTTTTTTAACATTCATTCATTTTTTACATCAGTTGGAGTCATTGTTTTTTCTAACCAGGCCTAATTAAGCAGAGAAAGATCTATATAATCTATTTTTCTATTGGAGACTCGAAGTCTGGAAATACAATTTTAACCTTTTCATCAAGGCTGTCCTTCTGTAGCATCGCCAAAAACTGACAAAGATCTTCAGATGTTGGCCATATCTATAGTCTGTCCTTACTCACAATCCCATAAAGTAATGCTGAAAAGAACAGAGCCTTTGTATTCTCTTTGACATCACAGCGTCTCCACCCGAACCCAAATGAAATGGAAAAATGGAGTTTCCAGTCTAGTTTTAATGACCAACTTTGAGCCTCTTGGTTTGAGCTAGCCACAAAAGCTCTGACATACTAGAGCTTATTTTGTTCAGTCACTTAACATAACTTCAGGCTGACTACACCACAGAAACATTACAACACTAAGCAGTCATTTTCACTTCCTACAACAACAATGTGTCAGAGCAGGGCCAAAAAGACATCAAATTTGCATGCTTTCCTTAAAATCACACTCTTTAGCACATTGCACTTTCCTTTTGTGATTAAGATAAAAATACACACTTTTCTGAACACTTGTGTAGTTTACTTCCAACTTCTGGCATTCGCATTAACATGTCCCAGCACTGGCAGGTTAATCTTGTGTGACAATCAAAAGTTAATCTACAAGACATACCGCCGAAGCATGCTTTAATACACCCTGACTACCTTGGAAAAAGAAATCAGCTCAAGAGGGAACTGCAGTCACTTTGAATCCAATACTGTGACAGGGTCCTTTAGCAGACTGGGAACAGACTATTCTCTTCTACCTACCTCCAGCCAACCCTTCCATCTGAGAGAAAAGCCATGGCTCCCTGTGAATCTCCTGTATAGCATCCCTGGCAGCAGAGACCGAGAGGCTGCCACTACCGCTGCTCAGGCCCCATCTGGGAAGCTACAACGAGGAAGTGACTGGCTTGCTTCAAGAACTGTTTCTGCTATTTATGTCTTAAGTCGGACATAGGCAATGTGACAAAACGTTGCAACAATCCAATTTTAAGACTATGGTCGCAATGGTAGCATACTTGGGGTACAGTATGACAATTATACAGTTGCAGAATACAAACTAAGCAACTTGTCCTGTTATAACAATTTTTTATGGTGTAATCTTGAAAATCACCTACAACATCTTTCAACCTTTTATAAACTGGTTCTAAATAGCCTTTTTTACATTTATTTAACTTTCTTTTCTTTTTTTTTTTTTACAATTAAAAAAGCATTAAAAGGTGCTCTTTCTGTAGTAGTATCTCTTTGGAAACATTGTGCCGTGTATAGTTCTCACTTCTGAATACAGCTTATTAACTTGGAGCTAGTCTGCAATATTGCAATAAGACTACAAATCCAGTGACTCCTTATTAAAGTTGCAGTGTGTAACTTTACTGACAGAGGATCCATCATCAGCTTGTATCCATAGAAATATTGCTTTGCCAAGAATGTAAGAATGTTAGAAATGTTACAAAAAATATCGAGCACCACTACATCATATTTCTAGTGATAGTGCCACTACACTTTGAGAACTATTAAATAAAACGCTGAAAATATCAATGTGACTATATGAGCGTATGGAGTAAACTTGTCAAATGGCTCTGTGATATCAGGGACAGTCCCAAGTTGGTGCCCCGCTCCAGCCTCCAGGCCTCTGTCCCTTAAAGCTGTGCCCGAGGTCAGAGAAGAGATTACAACAACCACAGACACAAACTTTATCATTGTGTCAACTTCCTGCTCAACCACTGGTATTTCTTTAGGGGAAGCCAAACTCTTTGCAACACTTTTTGACAATTAAAGTAACAGATTTAAATTGAAAAATTTGTATTTTCAATTATATTTTGACATGTTATAACTAAATAGTGCATTATTTGTAAGGTAACACTTAAGTTTAGGGACCACACAGTATTCATAGCAAACTAATAGTAAAAGGCAACATCGCTGTGAATAATTAGAATGCTAGGATTGCATAAGATTAAATGAGGAATATTTTGACCACTACAAACCATTTAAAATTCACTAGTTCTGCTTTTTTCAACTTTAAGTACAAATCTGGCACAATATATTTAAAGTAGTGTTCATTAACATTTACATTACATTATTACATTTGTGGGTTTTACATACATATACTATACTCTTAATGAGCAGTATTACCATAACTGAATAGCAACTAACTAGTATACAAATTCCTCCTTAGTTAGCAACTAATATGTAATCCTTAAAATGACAGTGCATATGTGTATATTGCTAGATTTGTACAGACCAGAGAAGATTTTGATTTAAACCAAGTCAACTGGGAATAAAGAATGGAGGAAGTTAATGTGAACATTGAACATTGAGTGAAACATGTAGCACTTGCTGCCATTTCTGTTTCAGGGGAGCTGATTTGAAGCCAAACCGAAGAAGACACATTGCAGTTCCCAGAGATTGTACTTAAATATGAAGCCAGTATGACATCAATGTTTGAAATGGAAAATCTAATATGGCGATGAAAACAACAAACAAGAGAAAGAAATACTGTTCATGCCGTACCCTGGTCTTTTTGTACATTTTGCTTTTGAGGTAGCTGAAGGTCCGGCCGACTTTTGTCAAATTCTTTTCTTCCATATCAGTGCGGAGAGGGCCAGGCTCCTCCTCAGATATACTGCAAAACACACCATTCATTCTTTCTATTTGACACTATTTACAGCACAATGAGATTTTATTTTCAGGAAAAGAAATAAGGATGTTGAACTGACCTGTAGGCTAGTGATCCTGCAGTGCACGAAAACGGCCGCATGCCTGGAGAAAAATATGAACAGATGATGTAAAACAGATATTCAATATGGCTGCAGACAAAATAGCATTGGATTATTAAGCAAATGTGGGCAATGATACAGACTTATGGCACAAAATAACTACTAGTTTCTTGAGCACAGCATTTAATTATTTTTGGGAAACCACTTTGGAAGAGAGAGATAAAATAGACGCCAAAGTCGGGATTCAGTAGCTTCTGCTAAACAGATTCCCAAGATATGCCAACATTTTGTTGAAATGTTGATTAACAATTAAATGTGAAGTACAGTAAACGTAAAATTGAAATATTCTTGATGTGATGTCCATATTATGTCTGTCTGTTATGCAAAAATAAGTTAATATCAAGCCTTTGATATGTTATTAATTTGTTCCAAACTGTTATAAAAAACATCTTATGGTAATTCCAGCAAAACTGAGAACAACACAATACGTTTAAGAGCTTGTTGTTGTTAACAGCAACAGAGTCAAGGACACAGTGAAAACTATTAAAAATATCTCACAGATAGGAAGAGAAAGGGGAAAAAGTGGAAATTCTATGAGTACATCTATCTCTTGAGATGATAGTAGCATTTCCATTCTCATGCACTACAATACTTTTCTCATTGTGATTTTATGTAAACCCAAGATAAAAGAAAAAGGTGAGAGTAGGTTCAAGGGCTAGTCAATGTAGAATATATATGGTTGTTTATAACCACAAAGAAGTGTGGTGTTAAAGAGTAAGTATTATGCTTTCTTGTGGCTTTGTGTTTCTTTTAAACATACTTTGTTTTGCACCTTGGGATTAGTGTTTCACAAGTTATGATGTTTGCATTTAGGAAACACACTATAAACTTTTGTTCCCAATTTCACATTTAGGCATTGGCGCTCCCTCTGCTGTCAGCAATGGGAATAAACGATGCAAAAATAAACAAATAAAGCCATTAGGCAATATTACTATTACACTAATAGAGCCATGTGTTTATTAGGAACACAATTTGATCACATTACAAGTGAGGGTTTATATTCCAAATGCATACAGGAAAAGTATGGATTTTTACCCTTGATGTAACAATCTGGGCAAAAGGTGAACAATATTTCTGAATGCTCAGAGAAGATGACTTTGGACTAAGAAATTAATGAAACAAGCGGAGATGAAGCAAACTGCAACTCTAGATCTGTATTTAATGTGGGGACAACAATATTATATTAAGGAGCTAAAAAGTCAATTTTGCATAGCAGATGTCCTTTAAAAAAGTAAAAAAAAAACACACACATTGAGATTGGAGACTCAGGGATCATTGATAGATACACTTACTATAAGGGAACTTCTGGGTGGGAGACATGCAATAATATGAAACTGGGTCAAGGATTGGGGTTATCTAGTCTAGCATCAGGCATGAATATCCAAAAACTGGAAAAGGTGGGGTCTAACAGCTTGTTGTAACTCCTACATGGAGTTAATACTTACTGGTGCCATGTTCATCATCACTAGATGAAGATTCCATATAAATAAGCTGAGATTTTGTGAGGATGGGGGAAAGACTAAAAGAGAAAGAGATCCGCCTCTTACGTCTCTGGCGCCCCACTGCTGGCAGCAACAGCAAGGAGACAACAACACAAATCTTTCAGTACAACACTAAGTTTACTGTTTTCAAAGAGGTGAGGGAAATAAGGGAGATTTGAAGGAAAAACAAAATCATAAAACTGTTATTTTTGCTAGTTCTGTAGTGTGTAATTAATTGGAGCAACGTGACGTAGATTAGACCATTTGAGTTTGTTTGAATGTACACCTACCATCAATGTCTCGGTTGCTGATGGCAAGCATTGATACAGATTTGGTGAGTGGCAGGGTCATGGGAGGACAGCTGTTACGCATGGGCAGATACCGTTGTGACTTCTGCAAGACAAGAGACAAGGTGAAGTCAAGAGACACACATTCAATTGAAAACACTCAAGACACTCGATTACAGACTGTGACAGACAGAAAGTGCACTTCACAATAGTGTTATATCAGGTCATACAATGGTTATGCCCAAAGCCCAATGTTTTTGTTTACAAATTGTTCTCAGATTATGCAATACCTCTTGTTGACAAGGCTGGAGTGTTTATAAAAGAGAAGAGTGCTAGTACGTGATTTAATGCACCTAAATTACCTTTTTGTCCAGTCTACGGAGCTGCACCCTCTCCTCTGGCTCCTCAGTCAGTGACATAAGCGATCCTCGTTCATCGCTGTCATTATTATGGGTACCTGAAGGTTCCAGGATCTGTGGGCTCTGCCTGGAAGAACCTCTCAGTTCCCCCTGCACTCCACTCAGCCCCTCCAGGCTGTAGCTGTTTAACAAACGGAACACACAGTGACCTAGTGGTTAAGAGATGGCACAGGGACGCTGGGAGCTCACACTGTTTGTCACCTCTTTCAGGGTAGTAGCAGATCCACACTCCACCACATACCTGTTGGCATGCACACACACACACACACACACACACACACACAGACACACACACACACAGAGAGCTGGCCCTGTGCACTGTTTAGCCAGCTGAGTTATCACTGGGCTCTGCTGCAGATTTACAGCTGGAGCAGCAGCAAATGACTTCCAACATCAGCATCAGCATAGAGCTCTACACTTGTGATTTACAAACCCAATTACATCGATCTATGACTGGGAATAAGAGGCCTTAAAAAATCCAATACAATGATTATGGAGAGGAAAACTACAGCTACATTTCAGAATGAGCTATGCTACGTGACTGTGGCCCCTCCGCTCCCGGACAGCACGGGTGATAGTTAAAGCTGTAGCCGTATATCTTTCCTATCTTCAGCCCTTGGCTTTGTATGGCACTCTATTATCCAGCAAATCATCAGTCCAATACATTCCAGCATCAGTAACCCAGGCTCCTCTAAGAGAACGGTGAGGTGGTGATTATCACTGACCCATCCTCAGGGCTAAGAATGTGATGGCTATATCTGTCAGGTGGGCCTTACCTGTTATTACATTTTATTCTAGCCCGAGGGTCCACAGCAAAGAAACATGAATAACAGCAACAGCTGCCACAGCTCTTTGCTGCTGACTGACTGCATTGCAAGAGATTTGCACACACATAATCATGCAAATCAAGCAGCATGTAAATATCCCCTATTGAAAGTAGGCCATGTGCTTGGAGCAAGGCAAAACACAATCACACAAACACACTGTACCTGAGGGGACTAACTAATTTCACAGTGCCACCACAGGGGCCATCGGGAGGGCAGCCTCTCATACTAACACAGTGAGCAGGGGTGTGACAAGTGAAGATGGAGCAGAGCCCAGGGTGAGGCAGAGGCAGGAGAACAAACATCACTGTTATGTTAGAGTGGTGTGATTCTGCTAATCAGTGCCCTGTTTGGGTTACTATAATATTTATTACTAAGGTTTACTGAAAATAAACTTGAACAGTTAACTCAGAAAGGAAACCTTTATTTTTAGGACAGTAGAGAGATTTGTCTACTAACCCAACAGCTGACAAGACATTTCACCTCTATTTGTACACTATACAACACAAAGAAATGGACACAGATTATGAACACCTCCTGTAAAATGTGGTCTTCTGCTGACCAGACCTATGCAAAGCATTTCAGATGATGAATGAGAAAGAGACAGGAAGTGGGTCACTTGCGAGTAAGGAAATGAATCATTATTTAATGTTAATGACTGGACTTTAACTTTCCAGTGGGTGGGATATGCACTCTAATATACATTAGAATCTGTGCCTTTGGGATGAATGACATAGCAATGTGATAAAGGGTCTATAGTTCAGCAATTTGACAGTGCATTAAAAAGTGATACTGAATATTGTATACTGTATTCAATTGTATTTACCGCAGATCACTAATGATTAGCTTCTTTAACTTTCTCAAGTGCTATACGTTCTCTGGAAACAAAAGCTAGTAGCAAATAAAAAAACCTCTCACCTCTCAAAAACCTGGTTAAAATGGCCAAATAAAGAACTGGTAAGTAGCGCGTGTGTGTAAACAGATGACATGTGTGCTGAACTCATGTATGTATGTGCTCATCTGTGGCTGCACAGCTCCCTCTGAGACCAAACAAATGGTGACAGCTGTTCACTACTGGAGAATAAATATGAACACACACACAGGGAGTGACATCAACATGCTCCAGTACTGTACACATTAAAGCAGCTGACATCTGCCAAATAACCCCTGACATACTATAGCTAATGCTACTGTTTCTTCACATTAGATAGATCAACAGGTATTTGTGCACTCACCTGCGGTTCATCTCCACGCCTCCAGTGTAGTTTTTGCCAGGGCCCCAGCTGTGACGGCGCAGAGGTGAGATGGAGCGACGGCTGTTTCGTAACAGACAGGAGCGCCGTGGCACCTCTGTCACCCTGTCTTTGGCTTCTTCTTCAGCCTCTCCTGCAATGCTGTCAGAGGTGTTGGGCCCAGCTTTTAGCCTCTCCTCTGGGCTCCAGTGGCAGTGGCCCAGGCCCTGGCTCCCCTCAGGGCTGGAGCTGGACGGCCCGATACTGGCAGTGTCGTCTGTGGAGGAGCACGAGACTGACACCTCACTGGCACTGTCCCCTCCAGTCACAGCTTCATCGCTCTGTGGGCATTCAAAGATCAGTTATAAATATGCCATTGAGTAAATTAGAGCTCTCAATATAGTGTAAGGGGGAATTTGTAAGCCCAAGGTAATATGTCATTAGGAGTTATTTTATTGCCTGGTCATGTGGGAAAATACCCCTGCATGTGCTTTGAAAGTAGTTCATTTAAAGCCAATTTGTAGGTGAGACATTTAACTGACTCTATTGTGCTAGCAGCTGCAGTGAGCGCTGCAGATAGAGCTGCTTCTGTTTGAGGATGTGAATGAAAGATTGGCTTCATACTGCATTGAGCACTTCCTGTGGGAGACCCAAAGCTGGGTTCATGTGTGTGAGCAGAGCACATGAGCTGAGGACTACACAACGTGGACTGTGACTGGATAGGAGAAATGTACAGTATATAGTTGCATTTTAGGTAGCATTACAAATATTAGTCAGTATAATTAGTGATATGTGATCATTCATGCATTCACATGCACCCTGTATTGCATATAGTGCATGTACAATACATGAACTACAAGGACCCTTGTTTACAGGAGCAGGAAGTGAAACATACACTTGCCTAGCAGCTGTCTGCAGCCGCTGGCTTAAAAATTACGCTTTGTAAAAGCCATTTGAGCCTCAGGGTGCAGATAAATAAAACACCGGGTTTGACTGACAAAATTGTGATTGCATATACAGTACATAATCCCAAAAGACAGGCTGCAAAACTAGTTTCTCGCTTCAGAATGTAGATTTATGGATGGCAGCCAGAAAAGTATTGGAATAAGTTGGAAAATTAGTCTTTGGGCTGCGTCTTGTATTGACTGAACTGCTGTATTATTTATTCTTAGAAACATTCACCTTCTTCCACATTTTCCCATTAGCACTAAAAGATGATTATAAGTTTGTAGTTGGTTGTGGGGCTAACACGGGAGTATACAGATTGACCAAAACTCTTTACTTTCACTTGGGGTCAAAAACATGTATGTACAATCATCTGACCTTTCTGAGGACGCCGTCATATCCAGACTCTGCAGTGATGAAGCTCTCTAAATCGCTGCCAGAGTCTCTGTGATTTGTGGACGGGCAGCTCGTAGCACTGTGGGTTGGTAGCACAAAAGTCTGGGGAGATTCTGAAAGACAGAACAATACACAACAGTGCTGATAAAAAAAATAAAAATAAAATAAAGTAATACAAAATACCCTACCATAGTATATAGGATTCAGTTTCTGTGTAAACACAGGGCTTTCTGTTTAGACTAAGAACTTGTGAGAACAGACATGTGAGAAGGTGTGAAAGCCTCGCAGATCAATAGAGGACTGTCCTGGCCAAAGCTGTTTGTGCTGGGTGGCAAGGGTAAACAATGGCTGCTTGTGTGTTTTTGCATGTACCGTTATGCACCATGGGGCCAATTAGAGGTGACATTTCTTACAGCATTTCCTTTGACTTGGATTTCCAAACTTAACATTCAGATGCTCAATTACCCACAAGTGACTCCAAGCATTTTTGATTCATACCCAGTATATTGTTTATTTGCAGTCACATGTTATTGCCTGTGTATGTAGAATAAAAAGTAAATGGTGCAATAAAAAAATAAAAAATAAAGCAAAAATGCAACAGGGTATTGCAGTCTTTTCTTTCCTATTGTGGCAAAGGCATGTGCAAAAATAATTGCTAGATCAGCTATACTATTTTCAGGGATTATCATGCTACAGGTTTTCTTCGATGTTATCATGTATTCTAATGTTACATCGTACAATAATGCACTTGAAAAATTGCATTGTGGCAGGCTTATGTAATCTTTGCATTCTAGTTAAATCTAAAATGGCATTCTACATTCCAGTGTACTGATAACATTCCAGGGCCAGGCTAAACAGCGGGTCTGGACTCTGATGAAGTACAGGGGTCTTAAACCCTGTGCCAAGAATAACTGTGACATCATTTACCAAGGTTGTTATTATGCATCTTTTCTGGTATCTATTTTAGCCAAAAAGAGGAAGTCAGTGTTTTTCCCCCAAGACTGTTCTCAGCAATTATGTCAACAAGAGGAAATGTTTTGTGGGTGTGCATGCTGTCTATGTCTGGCCATCCAAAATTATGCTATAAGAAAAATGGTGGTTCTATAGACTTATCAAACCTAAAGGTGAACTATGTAACTTTATTGGTGGAGGATGTGCCATGAAAATATTGCTTTGTCTGACATATTTCGCAATATGACACATATGATGTGATTTTACTGCTAAAAAAATACATGTGCCTCTGCCATCCTTTTTTCTATTTTACAAGAATCTAAGCCCTCCGGTTTGATGAGCACCTATATGCGTAAGTTTTTTGATCCAGTAGAGAGCTCCAATTTTGTTATTTTTACACTAATTATTATTGACTTAATGCAGACGCCTGTTTATCCTGTATCTGTTGCTTAAATGGTAGTCAAATGGTGGTCAAAGGTAGTCCTCATTTACCTTATGCATTCTGACCATAAGAATTATTCAACTTGATGAGTTTAGGCATATAACTTGCAGAAATCAGAGCAGAGCTTTGCTGTGACAGTAAAGCTAACAACAACTAACATGTTAACACACACTTCCTGATAATCAGACAAATTAGATGCAGACAGCACACAGCTAACTTACTGTATCTTTTACTTACTGATTTTACCTGCTGCTTAAACAATATATCTATACTGGGACAAGACAAATTTTGTTCAAACACAGGGAGAAAAATCAGACACAAGCCCTTTCATGCTGGGCAAAGTAATAACATCGTCATGGACACAAAAATGTTGCAGACCCTCCACCCAAAAACTGACATAGCGCACCTTTAATCAGACCTAAAGCTCCTGTCAGCTGCTTTAGGAGTATTCAGGGAGTGGCAAGTCAATTGGCTATAGCTTGTTCCCAACACAACACATGAGCAAACAGGCTTGTAGCACTGGAGTGTCTGGCAGGCAGCTATTGACCACTCACACAAGCCTTAGAAGTGCATACTGATGGTTGTTTGGAGTGGCAGGGCATGACTTCTAACTCCAAGAGGTCAAATGGAACATGGTTTAGAGGAAGTGACTACAAGTGACACAGCGTTTACACGGACATGCAACAGAAACGCACACTTCAAAACCATCTTTATATGAGAATAAACCATTTCGTCTTTTATCTTTGCACAGGAGTCCATATTTTGATTATAACTTTAATTACACTTTCACTAACCTTAAAGAAGTATAAAACTCAAAAATATCTTTATGTGAGACTTAAAGGCCCTGTACTCGATTTTTCCTATATATTTGAGTGAAATATGTCAGCTGCGTGATGTCTATATTTAATTCCAAGTGTTAAAGGAAATGTGTCTTGTTGTTGTTAAAGGAACTGTGTGTTGTTATTGTTAGATTTGTGTGACAGCAAACTTCACTCTGGCTTCTGAAAGTTGTGAAAAGCACCTTTAAACTCTTTGTGGTGAGTACTTAAAAGGCTTGGAATGGATAAGGTAAGTGAGGAATAACTTTGAACCACTCCAAGCCTTTTCAAAATTGTTGCATGTACTTACACTGTAAAAAAAAAAAAGTAATTCCCCTAAAATATAAATAATTATGGCCAAAATTAATACCGTGGAAAACAAAATAAGCTGAAAACAAAACATTGCATTATAACCATTATTGCACATACTTACACTCCAAAGGCAGTACAGGCGCCTATTGGATGTGAAAGACAGGCTTAAGATCGGTGACAGATCTGAGAGGTCCCGCCCCCTCACACCTGTTGCCCAAAACTAGCGAGAGCCTGTGAGCTTTGACAGCTGTCTCCCAGTATCTCCTTAAAACAGAGCCACACATACACATATACTATACCCATGCGGAGAGAGAGCAGTAACAGCTGTAAAGTCTTGATGAGTCAGTGGGTGTCTGCCTGCCTCTGTGGCCTGAATATGAATCAGCTTATATTTAAATTGACTCCTCTGTTAACTATAGGTGCCACATTTATATAAGGTTAAGTCAGAAAGACAGCATGGGATATGTGTTAATATTCATTATGCCATTTTCATTTCTTTCTTGGCTTGCTAATTTTTCTCATTAGAGGTTGCCACAGCAAACCATGTAAAGATTTGTTACTTTTTGGCTGAAATCCTCTGCTGCCATAACCAGCCACATGTTGTAAATGGAGTGGTCAATGTGGGTGTCTGGGATGGTTTGAACTGGTTACCCTCTGGCTGGGGACCAAACCCTATCCAGGAATATCCAGATTTATAGCAAAACAATGGTAAAAATGTAGGTCCCTGTGTGTGGACTTGTTTAGGGATCTACATGTGATGAATGAACATGAATGAGAATATTATACATGGAAGTTGAGATAAGGTATTGAGATGATTTTCTGACTACGCATTCACAACAATGGGCTAGGATGGCTGACGAAGGGCATCTGAAGTTTTGAATTATTATTACTGATTCATTTCTCCCTTAATATGCAAATCAATCCACACTTACAAGAAAGAGGTTTAGACAACTATTCTAGAAAGGAAACAGTGTACATAACCATCGACCAAAGTGACCAAATTCATTGCTTTCTTTCTTTCTAACTTTTAATTAGATCAACAAACCCTTAATTGCTAATCGATGTGGTCATCTGTAACCTTACTCTTGAAAATGAGCTCTTTATATTGTTTCACTGAAAGAGGAACTTTAGACTAGTGGAAGTTATAACAAGTCTGGTTCTGCAAATAGCATGTTTTATGGAACCGTGTGTCCTTCATGTTTCTTAAAGATCCTATGTCTAATTTTCCTCTCATGTAGTTGAGCAAAATTTATAAGATATATAATCTAAGCTCTTGAGGTGAAATTATATCAGCTGCGTGCCGTCTGTGTTACATTCACCAATAATAAGTAAGTGTGCATTAGCATGCTAGTAGTAGCTTTACCACGACAGGAAAACTCTGCACTGGTCTCTTGAGTGTTGTGCTTCTAAACTCATGAGGTAAAGTGAGGAATAACTTTGGACCACAGTACTCTGTTTAAAATAAAATAGTTCTGTTTTTCACTTTTTCAAGACAGTAAAAATCAGGTACAGTGCCTTTAACATAGCCCACTGGGAGAACTATGGCCAGGAACCAGGAAAAATGTGCTGTAAGATGTATAGGACAGCCAAAACGTACACTGAAGATATAATCCACACAAATCTGAGGTGTGAACAATGAATGAGCCACAAGATAAATTGCCAGTTGGGCTGTGTGTTCCCCCAATGGTGTTCACTGCATCTTCCAGTACACTGCCAGTGGAGATAAGTCGCCACTTGCGGCCACCTTTAGTGTTCTCTTTAAGTGCAGATCTTATCACCACTCACTCTCAACAGCTTGTATATTTTTCCTAAGTACAAGACATATTTGGGTGCTTTATTGCCACTTCTGGCTCCTTGTCTGCGCATTCACTGGCAGAGGAATTTGTAGTCATTTGCATAAGTTTGTCTTATCACATTCAGTATTTTTTAAAGGCAAAGATTTCTTATGCAGTGATTGGGGATCACAGCCCTTTGGGCCACTTCAAGCAATGATGAGTGAACTTGGTTGCATCTTACTGCAAAAACAAAATATTATTCTGTCAACAAGAGAAAAGTTTTAGCATCTTTTTAGGTGAAGATACATTGCAAAATGGATAATATCACTATGGTTGTAGGCAAAATTATAATATTGAATATATTGTCTATAATTAAAACATAAAAAATGACCTAAGAGAGAGGGAAAGTGTAATCTCCCAAACAATGGTACAAAGTAAAATTTCTGCCTTGGTTAATGTATGGCTCATTCATGTTTTATGCTAGGCGTGAACTACAACCATGACCTGACACTTAGCACATTTCTGATGCATAGATAAAATATTGTCTGACTATTGAGATAATGCAGGTAAATATTAAGATACTATTTTTTAACAAAACCTCACACTTCTATATTTTTTCCAAATTGATATGCAAGTCACAGCATTCTTGAAGGCTGACGGTCTACTGAGGCAACTTCATAAGAGCGAAGACAAAATGATGACCTCACGCATCCAGAAATGGAAGTGAATGCTTTCCAGTGACTAAATAGATGTAATTTCCACCTCTGCTGACATGTCTATGTTTTCAAACTGTATCATTTTGCCTCGGCACACCCTGAGAGTCTCCTCCTATATAAATAAGGGTTAGCTGCATGAGCAGAGCTAAACAAGGCATGACAAATGTAACATTACAGGCAGCAGCGTAAACCAGAGGCATGAATGTCACCGTAAATTAAACTGACACTTTTCAAGGAAGCATTGACTCTTTTCAAAGGAACCACAAACCTCCCGCAGCGATCTACCTTCAGCTTGATAGACAGACACTAATGAAGGAAGTATCATGGAGTCTCAATTTGACACTGAACTGAAGGAACTATGGCCGGGTTCAAGACTACTGACTCTTACAGAGGCCTAGCATACACACTTTAGATTGTGCACACACAAATTTGACTTTCCCATCACTGGCACATCACTTCAATATTAGCCAAAGACAATATAAGTCTTCCCTTACATCTGGTTTAACTTGTATGCATTTTTTATTACATTATGCATTCATCATTATACATTTATGCTTCCATTAACTGAAAACAAGCCATAATAATACTCAGAAAGCTCAGTACAAGGCTGTATCATTTATAACAAAATGCTATACCATAAAATGAAACTGACACACACATTTCCGCAATAATGCATTTTGTTTGGTCTAAAATCAATATGTATAAAGAAAGCACACAAAATAGTGACACAAAACAGTTTCACTCCCAAAAGAATTAACAGCAAAACAGCAAATGTTTATTTACACTAGCTTTAAAAGGGAAGGAATAATATCCAGATATAGACTATAAACTACAAACGCTAGTAGCAAAACAAATGACTCTACATGGTTAAACACACAAACTTGAATAACGGTCTTACTTATAAACTGAAAAATCCCCCTCCTCCAACCTCAGACTCAAAGGAAACCACTTAATACTATCTAAAACAATATTCCTCAGTCTGAGTTTTATCAACAACAGCAGCAGCATTATGTAAGTTATGATAAAAAGTGACTCCCAAGTTTAAACCAGGCCACCTTAATGCATTACTTCATAGTTCCCAGTATCAATGTGCAATAATGATGATTCAAAGTCTTATTAGTCTTACCTGACTGCAGAGCGTTGCATGGCCCACAAGTCGCCTCTCTGTCTCGGTGGATCTACACAAGAAACAGGAAGACAGTGAATCAGCCTTTGCAAACATGTGATCGTCACCCACAAAGAAATTATGATGCCGCCGGAGTGTGGCTGTAAGGAAGTGCTACTCACATCACAGGATGGGAGGTAACAATAACACCGCTCCTAACAGCAGGCAGTGAGGTCAGTTTATATGTGTTTTCTCCTAGTCTATTCTCTTCAAGATAAAAACTGTAGTCAAATCGCACTGTAGGGCTGTCAGAGGATTTGCGGTTGGTGGTAAAAACACACAACACTGGTGCACTGCTTCCTCTGTGGTCGGTGAGCTGATACAACGGCATGTGTGTTAAAGAGAGAGGGTGGTTTAAGCTAGCAGAAGCCACAGGCAGCCCCTCTTAGCACGCACAGGCAAAGCAGCTACAGTTGGGCTTCACTCATGCAGTGTTGAGTGGCAGCGTTGAATGTGGGTATGTCAGCCTAGGAGAAAGCTCATAGTGTTTTTATGAGCTCCAGCAGAGGAGTCAGGATAAAGATGATGAGATCTGACTCCAAATGTGGTGCTTCGGAAAACCACAACTTTGAATATATTTATGTGGTGTTGTACTAGCTGCATACAGGTGAGTGTGGTTAAGAGGTGGGCGTGATTCTGTTGTTTTGTGCATTAAAGGATGAGGTGTACACTCTATGTTGTTGTTTCTGAGTGTCCATGTGACTACACTGAGATATAATAAAAAAATAGTGGGGTAGATATGTTCCTGCCTGCTTAGTACTGATGCAAATTTACAAATTTAAAGATGTTTTAGAAAAAAGAAACATTTGGTAACATTTGACCCCTTACTGTCATTTATGCTGTATGTATATAGATCAGAGATGGGAGATATATTAAACATTTAATAATATCACAATGGATTTATCACTTTCTATGGAATGTTCCCCAGTGTTACATTAAACAAATATATCTTTATGGAGACAAGAAGAGAAGTTACATAATGCCTCTTTAAAAAAAAGTTTAATACTTCAGATAAGGTCTTAAAGTGCTATGTATGCACTTTTGTGATTCATTTCACACTTATCACTTATTGAACCTATACTTGAACCTCAACCAAGTTATACCTTTTCATTTCTGATGGATAGTCATAATATCTGAATATTGTCACTGGGAAAATCAAAAATATGTAATTTTAGAGATTATAATCCAGAACTGTAATTTGTTTTGAAAATACTAGGTTCTGACACAATAACTATATAACTTCTATATGCATGTATACTATACACTAACTATTGTTGAAATCATTTATTGTGAAGCTCTAATGTGGAAGAAATCATAATTTGATTAGATTTAAAAACTCCACAATACTCCTATGTATCCCCCTCATTTTGATGTAAATTGTATGGTGATGCACAAATGAAGGAATGAAACGCAGAAGCCACCACCTTCTACCAACACCTCTCAGCGACCGAGCTGCATGTCTTTGGACACTTTATACCCTGTTTCCAGCTCTCCTGCCTCACAAGCTACAAAATGAAATCCCCCACACACTAAGTGCACACACTGGCTTTTCCACAGCTGCATTCGGATATCAAACAGGGCCCACTGAGGAGTACAAACATGCTGACGAGGAGAGATTAGACGGTCACAGAGGACGCCAGCGCACACAAACACACACTCGCTCCAATTCAGGCTCGGTACAGAACTGAGGCGATGCCAGTGATTGTAACAAATTACAAAAAGCAACTTGGGGCAATCTTAGAAGAGAGCAGTGACAGCAGAACACCAGATAGACAAAATAGTGCTGACTGCAAAACACCTACACTACACAGGAAAGAGCCTAGGCTAATTTATTATTTAGTGACAGTTGTAATTAAGTAACTGGAACTGTAGTATCTGGTAATATAAACGTAAATATGAGTATGATTGTTTATGATATTTGTTATTACCTACAAATGAAACTCCACAAAAAAATAAGTTTAAGTGAGATCAAGAGCAGGTCCCCAATAGGTTTAAAGAAGTATTTAAGTATGGCAGTTCAGTTTCAGCTCTGTGCATTTTTGTAGTATCAGGGGAATCTACTGTACCCAGTAAAAACACATCTGGTTAAAAAATAAGGATTAGAGATGGTATGGGTAACAAAGCACGGCTTGAGACTTTCTTTTATTTCTGTTCAAAAAGTTGTGGCAGCTGAGGGGAGATATGTTAGTGGCCAGGTGTTTCCTAAATTACAATGATAAATGTCAATGCGATACTGTCTAGAAATAGTCTAGATCTATGTTACTTTAGTAAAGAGGTCAACAGGTTCAACACTATCCAAAAACAGAGTATATTTACAATGTAACTCTAAGTATGTATTTAAGAATCACTCTAAGAAAATATTCCTTTAAAAAGAGAGAAAAAAAAAACATTTAAAAAAGTAATTTAACAATTAAAAGACTATAGCATTCAAGCACAAATCCCAGTAATTAGAAATTTAGGTTTAAAGGTGCGCTTATTTTTTGGATAATTAATGCCATAATGGGGAACATTTCGGGCAAAGTAACAACATGTTCCAGGAAACAAACACATGCCATACCCTCAACTAGAAAAGTTACATATAAAAGTTTAACACACTGCTTAACCTTTGAAAACATACGCTGAAACCAAATAATCCATATATTTGTATAGTTTCATTATACTAGGTTCATCATAATGAAACAATTATTAGGAAGTGTTATGTTTTAAGGTTATGAAAATCAGACACAAAGGAAAAATTGTAAAGAATAGCATTTGTAAAACATTTCTCTGCAGCTTGAAGGGTTCAGTGCCTCATTAGCAGCTATATAATAAAGCCTGTGCCACTGTTGCAGTGTACTTCCTAAATAGTGAGCTTTGGGGGTTAGGTTGGCTATTTTAGGCATTGCAGGGACCTCATTTTACTGTAGTATCCTTTAAATTGACATGCTTGCTCACAGTGTGTGCCCTTGTGATGGTGCATTTGGTGAATTGGGCCAGAGGAGACGCTGGGATGTGAAATAGTGGCTGCAATGAAGTCATTTGGCACCGTGCCTGTTTCCATCTGAATCCAGAGGAAACCGTTAGCCTAGCTCAGCCGGTTCCCACCATCCGCCAGCATCAGATCACTCACCCCATCTCTCTCCCTCTCATCCGCTCTCGTCTCCCACACTCATCCTCACTACTGCACCCACGGGAGAGCGCGAGGCACTGACATCAGGGGCAAGTTTAGCAAGTGACAATGTACCAAGGAAAGGTCGCCCGCACACTGTTTTTATTCAAGGTGTCATAACAAGCATTATCTCCATGGCAGGATTCATCTGCTTCTACAATATCCCCAAAATGAATACATACTGACAGGGTATGTATTTATTTAAAGGAACACATTGCAACTTTTCTGGTGGAGGACCTGATTGTTTGCATGCATATTATTGCTTTAAACTTATCTATCTCCATGGAGACAAGCACAGGCCAAATCTGGGAAGAGGTGAATCTGCACTGCTTATAAGAACACATGTTTTTCAAGGTATTTTAGCAATAAATATCTGCAATTGAATAAATGCAACTTAGATTGAGTTAACAACACATGGTGAACATTTTCAGACAAAATAATAACATGATGGCGGATCCTCCACTTAAAAGATACAAATGTAATGTAATTCTTTTTAGTTACAAATGTGTCTTGTGTCAAATGTTAGTTTGTTTTTATGAGTTTTAAATTCAAAACAACATAAAGAAAGAAAGGAATTGAAAGGAAATTGTTAAGAATCTACTGCATATATCACCATTGATGACAAAATTAGCTCTCCAATAGAAGAAGACACTTAAGGAGTTACACCATTACTGTCACTTCTACCTGTAAAAATCCCCAGAGGCAGAGAGGAAGGTCTATATGTAGTGAAGCTAAATGGCATTTAAGCTTTAAATAGTCCAGCATTGGGGCATAATAATGGTCTCATTTATATTAAGTCCAAGGAGTTCTTGGTTCTAACTTTGACTAATGTTAAAGGCACTGTACCAGATTTTTACTGTCTTAAAAACTTGAAAAAGAGAACTAATCTAATTTAAATGGTTTGCAGTGGTTTGAGCTTCGTACTTATTCACAGGGGTGAGTTTATGAGTTCAGAGCAGATTTGTACTGTCACAATAAAGCTAACAACACTACTAACAACTAGCATGCTAACACACACTTCCTGATTATAAGACAATAAATTATATCAAATTAGATGCAAACAGCATGCGGCTGACTTTTTTCTTCTCTTTTCTTTTTTCTTTTTTTTTTTTTTTTTTTTACCTCAAGAGCTACTTATAGCACATATCTGTGCTTGGACAAGACTTTTGTACAAATACATGAAAAAACTGGTACCGTCCCTTTAATTATATGCATAATTTTTTATAGTAACTGTAATCTTTTTATTGTCAGTAAAAACACCAGGAATAACTAGTGTTAATGTTATTGTACAGACTTCATGGAAGCTAAATGTGTCATTGTCACAAACATATTGGTGCACTCTGACACCAGAAACTACACCTCCTCACCAAAATAATCAGCACTGTGTTTGTAGGGCCACTCTAAACACAAGCATGCAATTATCTCCCAGGGTGCACCGCTGCAAGACCTGTCACTATAACACAAGATGCAAGATTGTTCAAACATTTCTGACACTACTTTGAATGCCAAATGCTTTATGACAGAGAAGGAAAATGAAATATTTCTTAAGGTATTTTTCAACAACTTTCCTGGAGCATGTTTCTGATTACTTTTCTCCCTCAATTTGTCTTTCAAGTCAAACACTATGATTTTAAGACTCTCATAGCAGTCATTACAGAAGTTGGCAGAACACAGCTAGAAAACCACGCTGAAGTTACTTTTACGCCCTACCTTTATCAAAACCACGTCTACAGCTCTCTCCCCCTTGGCACACAGACTGTATCTCCTCTTGTGTCGCTCATACATTGTCCCCAGATGAATGAAAAGTGTTAAATCCAGTAAAAAGAGTGGTGAATGGAGAGATGGAGAGAGCTTGTGTGCTATAGGCTTCACATCTGGCCATAGAAGTCGCCTTGAAGCATATTCCTGCCCACTCTCCTCCTCTCTGCTCCGTCCCCTCCGCCCTCGTGCCGTCCCTCTCCTCCCCCTGTCGCCTCACAACTTCTCTGACTCAAGCTTTTCCTCAGCCTCACACTTTTCCCTCTCTCCGAGTGAGCCTGTCAACAGGAGTAGCCAGCTAACAGCATCATAGAATGTTGTTAGTTCATTGTTATCAGCCGATAGAATGATCTCATCTAACAATGTCAAATAACTTTCTTTCAGTGACAAAACTTCCTGTATGCAAATGACAGCAAACACAAGGCAGTAGGGTCAAACACAGCTCTAGTTCTAACCTAGGCACTGATGCTTACAGATAGCACAGTGATGTGAATACCAATGAAAGGAAATGGTAGTCACGTAAGCCAACTTTAGAAGCTCATTTCTTCGATTCTAACGGCTGATAAAAAGTGAGAGAAACACACACACACAAAAAAAACATTGTCAATTTAAAAGTGGCAAGGTTTTAACTGAAACATCTAAATAACAAAACCAAATTAAAATGATGTGTGCACAAACAAATGAGGCCAGACATTATAGGATTTTTTATTTTTTTTTTTACCAGGATGCACTCTCTCAACATATATGTTTTTGGAAACAACAGAAATCTGCACCTAAAGATGTTTCCTTATTTCATTATCATTTTGAACAATTTTATACAGCTTTTGTTGATAGCTAAGCCTAGTTTATTTAAGTTTTAACAACAAAAAAATAAGAATAAGAATTTTTATGTATTTTAGTGAGATTGTGGGTACTCAAATAGCAAATAAAATATCCATAGTTGTACGTAAAATGAAGAAATATAAACTTGGCTCTATCAATTTTTCAAATATGTCCCAAATATGTGTAACTGCAGCGATTTTTACACTTTTAATACCTTATTTTAACATTACATGAGAAAACTTCTGTTTTTTATGCAAGTACACAAAATTCTATGTTTACATCTTATGCTCGTACAACCAAATCCAAACAGAATGAGACACTTCTATTAAATCAAAATTTGCGAAACAATTAATGCAGTAAATTAAATTAACTTCCCCAACCTTCTACTCAAAAGAAGGTTTAAAATGTGCTTATCCTTCTGAATTGTGCAATAAAACTTAATTGAATACAGTTTACTAATTATAGTGCATTGATTAATAATTACAATTGGCTTTCGACAACCATGCAAATGCTGCATTTATCATCAGGATGGGTTAAAATTGCCAGCCCGTTGTATAAATTACAGGAAATTTCAAGGGATCAAATGGCTGGTCATTAAATTCTCCATCTGGTCTAGTGAGAATGCTTAAGTGGGCAGCTGAGACTACAGTGCCCTCTGCTGGCGACCCCAGTCTTCTGCATCTGTGTATGTCCTATGGCAGTCCAACATCTGGCATTCAGAACAAGCCACTGACTCAGACCACAACCCAGGAATAAGCATCACCACTGCACTCTCTGGCTGCTCAGGAATCTGTCAGTCAGCAACATTTCAGACTAATGCATGCACACACCGTGGACCAAATGAGCTACGGACCCTCAATACTCAATACAATACAAAACACATTCTAACATTTGCATCTACAAACTTTGATAGTTAAGTGGCAGATGTTTTGAGCAAAAATCTACATACACAGAGCAAAACACAACAAATACATTTAGAACTTACCAGTGAAGTATTCTCTACAGCAGCGTCATTGCCTTCGTCGTCTGCTACATTATCCTCCACATCTGAATAGCACATAGCACAATGCAATAAGTGTATTGTAAGATAAATAAATGCAAACAATTGTATCATAAGTGTACGTAAAGGGAATATCTTCCTGTACTGTTGCACTGAAAAGCTTTCAGTTGTAACATTTGTGTTCCCTGCAGTGTGGTTTGTTTGTAATAATGTTTACGATCCACTGTAATGGTTTCCAAACTTTTCAGGCCATGACACTTCCAATAACCAACAGACAAAATTGCGACCCCCACTGCGAAGTGAAAGTAACAAAATACGTAGAGTATTTATGTTGTTTATTTGAATACTTAATTTCACTGAATTATGCTGTTTTCAGTTAAACAATGAAATAAATACAGTGTCTTCAAAAGATATCTTGAAAATATCTTGTGACTCCGTGCTCACTGCCTCACAAGGGGGGGTTCTGATCCTTTGGCTTGCAAAAATATATCTCTGCAAGCAAGCAAGCAAACAACTATATGAAGTATCCCAGCATGAATTTGTTGTAGCTGCTGATGGTTTACTGTATATTGCTCACATGAAAATGCATGAACTTTGTTAAAGTCCTTTTACAAAGACAGCTCTGTCAAACTGTGTGTTTGCTTTTGAAATCACAGCCTTCCACTTTTGGATTGTGTCATATGGTCTTGAACGTGACTAGTAGAATGTGTATGCATGGTACACATATATTGTACAACCTGTAGTAACGTATTGTAATGCACTACATGCTCTACACAAAATTATGTTCTGCAAATTACCTTTACAACTTCAACAGCTTTAATAACATAACACCACACATAAACTGGCATACAATATTTCTGTAATGTTGTAGCTTATACATATTTACCGTCCTTTATTAGCTGCTGCTGCTGTATTTTGCTTTTGGAGCAATCTAATTTCCCTATTGTGTGACAAATTGAGCTTTTCTTTTCCTATTTTTAAAAGCAGCAACATCTGTGAGTAAAATATTGTGAGTTATATTATGTTCAGCTTTGTGAATTGTGGAGTTGTTGCCATTAATCTTGCATGACAGACTTAATTTGATTTACTATATTTGTTCATGTATTAGACTTTGATAAACGCACTACCCTGTGATGTATGTAAACATATGAGACAAAAACAAACATAAAGAAGAACTGAAATAAATCAGTGCTTTCCCACCTTGTGTCGGGCTGTCCTGTAATTCTGAAGCACCATCCACACAGTCTAGAGAGTGGGTCAATAATCCCTCTTCCCTATCAGGTACACTGGTCACGCTGCTGTTTAACTGGGCTGAAAAAGTTCTGGTTGAAATGTCATCCAGACCATCAGAAGGCATGGATAATATAGTGGTATTCCCTGAATGTGGTAATTCCTCATTTGTCATATTTGTATCTTTGATTTCATATGCAGTAGTTTCACAGTTTTGCAAAGCTTTAATGTCACAATTAGATACTGCAAGAGTTGGAGCTAGAGAGACATGTTCAACTTCTGATGTTGAATTGTCTGTAAACACATTTTTGTCTGAGCTGTTAAATGCATTTTGGCTATCATCAGCTTTTATTGCTGATGAAACCCAGTTCTCAGCCTGTGGCTCCTCTAGCAACTCCTCTGTGGAAGGGTTGGGGGACAGTTCGCCTTCTTTGGCCTCAACAATCAAAGGCTTCATTGTGTGAGAACTGGGTGACAGTTGATGTCCAGGCCCAGTTCCAGTCTGGCTGCAGTCCGGCACTGTCCGAGTATTGACAATGGCAGACTCTGAAGGCAGCTCTACACCCACTGTGAGTGAATCTATGTCACAAGACTTCTCAGCAAGTCGCTCTTCAGTCCTGAGTCCTTGTCCCTCAGTGCGAGCTTGGTCCGTTGGATGAAAAATGTCAGTTGTTGAGCTTCCCACTGACTGAAAACTGGCATCATCGTCACTAGATGTAACATGGATCATCTCCAGCTCCACATGAGCATGTGGTGTCACTCCAGTGTTAGGCACAATTTGACATGGTCCCAAAAAGATATCAGTCTGAAAATCAGAGACAGATGTTTCTTCCAGGTGGTTTAGTTCCTCTGTAGGCACATCAGTGCTTTGAATTACATGCACAATTTCAGCAGAAGTATCCTCTGTGCACTGAACATATTCTTCACCAGTTGAAATCCCGGTACAATTCCCAGAATGACAACCTGTTTCTGGAGTCAAGCCCCACTGCTGCTCCAGAGCATAATCCCTACCAGCTGTTTCCTGGTTTTGTTCCAGGCTGTTTGTGTGGGGTGGAGGTTCCCCCTCATGGAGGCCCTCTATCAGGAGAGGTGGAAAAGCACTATCACACACTGCGATTACATCATTGCAGTCTGTCAGTGGTGGGCTTTGGTCCTCCGAGGCACAGCTAAAGTCAGTTAACTCTTTGGTGTCTTCTTTCTCCTCTTCTCTTACATTGGGCTCACCCGTGTCTTCTTCCTCTTTGTCCTTTAATTCACAGTCAGATGTATCAGACATATCAGAACATTCAGTAGAAGGGGATAGGCCCATTGGAGAGGCAGTTGTGGCTTCACTGGATGTTATTAGTTCAGCAAGCTCGGTCTCCTCTGTACCATGTGTTCTGTCTCTACTGTGCTCAGCTTCCTGCTCAGATCTCTCTCTCCTCTCCGTGGCCTCCTGTCCTTCCTGGATCCCAGTGTTTCTCGTATCAGTGTCTTCTCCCTGTTTACCACAGGCTGCTGGAGGCACGGTTCCCACACACACTGTCTCCTCATGTGTTCCACTCCTATCACACAGACTTTGAGTGGAGGAGGCTGGCCACTGCCTTCCCTCTTCCTCTGCTCTCTGGTAATCACTCCCAGCATTTGCAGCACGGCACACCCAGTTCAGTGAGGGGCTAAGGCCAGGTTCCTCAGGTTTTTCTACCTCTGGGGTCCCCCCACACAAGCTCCAGTCTCTTTCTGAATTCCCATTCTCATCATGTCCACAGTCAGCAATGCTCTGGCTGCTTCCCGCGGAACAGTTTTCATTCCCACTCCCTTGTTTTCTTTTATCCAGGCACTCTGGTGCTGTGGCAGTGTGTAGTCGCTCCACTGAGGTTATCTCAGTCTCTATATCCTCACAGCATTCGGCAGCCGTGTGCAGAGAGTCAAACTGCAGCTCTAGTGTAGAAACTCCCTACAGGAGAGAGGAAGGGAGGATGAAAAACATTAGCTTCCTTATCAATTACTGGCTTACTGATTACATAAGGTGTTCCACTGGTTGTACAAACTATCAAGGTTAAAAAGGGAGGGCAGAGAAAAGACAAACAATGTTCAGCAGGAGCTTCTGGGTGAAGCCAACATGGGCAGAGATAGCGTGCCAAAGGGCAGGGTGGCATGACTCACCTTGGCATGAAGATGACATATCAAGTGCAGCAGCTGTTCTACGCTTCTCTGAATGCTTGGAGGGTCGCGGCCTGGTACGATGCTCAGGGTAAGAGTGTGGGTGCTCAGGCGAGGGAGGTGGCAAACTAACTGGGCGTCTGTAGAGACCAGCTGTACAGTCTCAGTCTGGTTGCACGTCTCTATGTCCTTCTCAGCCCTGTAGTGAAACAAACACTTAGATCACTTAGAAACAGCTCTGGTGTGATTGGCCAACACTCCACAGTACTGCATAAAAAACTGACTTTAACAGTGACGTGATCCCAACTCCCCCCTTTCCCCTCAGCCCACACTACACAATAATGTGTCTCTGTACTTGCATTGCTGTGTCCGTGAACACAGTGGTTGAGTGTTTTCATGAAACATGCGGCACCATTCTTATCAAAAGTGGTCATTTAAATATACAAAAAACAAATGTGAACAGATAGCTTTCTCCCTCTCATGCTTTAGAAGGTGAAAGTTTGTCTTTTGAGCCCATGCAGACAGCTCAGTGCACTTTAGACACCTCCCAGGCAGGCGAATCTGTTTGCGTAATCTTGGGTGTATGCTTTAGTTTAGCTTCAAGGTCTGGCAGCTGAGGTCACTAGCTGAGCTTCAAATGACTTCATCTTCGATGAAAGTATTGTAATTACCAATACATAACAAGTAACTTCAGCATACACAAGACATACTTGCTTTAGTGCATCATAATCCATTTTGAGAATCTCACAAAAGCTATTTGGATTTTGGTGTCTAAAAAGCAGCCAATGTAACAATTACATAATTTCAAAAGTATACAGTACTGCAAATTCTGTATATATGTGGATTATGGATTTTGATTTGAGACTTCTTTTCCACAAACCTGATCAAATATGTAGCATGGGGGTCCTTATATTATGCCTAGGCTATCATCAAACATTCAGTAAAAGTGCAATCAAAAATCCAAAGCTCTATTGTGAATCATGCTTGTTTATCATTATAAGACAAGCAGACAATATACTTTAACCATAAAATATTATTTGGCCACTCTTTATTATAATATAAATTATAATGGTACAAACTTCCACTCACCTAATAAGGAGCTCTTGAAGGCAGTCATGGCCTTTCAAGGCTGCAATGGCTGAAGGAGTGTATCCTTGTCTGTTGGTCAGTCGCAAAGCTTCTTTTGCTCCAGGCTGTTGTAGCAGAAACTGAGTCACTTGAAATAGACCTCGACGGGCCGAAAAGTGCAGCAAAGTCTCCTGAGGGTCCAAGTCTGAACAAGACACAAATGTAGATCATCAATTATTGTCATTTTTTCTATGTGTCCATGGCTTTTTGGTTACCCCACAAAGGATTTATAAAGCGATCTATTCACTTAGAAAATTGAGGGCAGAAAGAACAGAATTACATCTCTTTAAGTCAAAACAGTCCCATTAGCTCGACCAATCAGATAAGAGCCATGGTATCTTAAGTTAAATTAACACAATATTTCAGGTAGTTGTGGTTTGTTAATACACGGGTGTCATGTCAAATTGCCTTTTAGAAAGATCTACGGCAAGATGCAATAGTAAAACTATCAAAGTAATGACCACAAGCATAATGATGCATGCTGTGAAATCAACCCCATTTCATTTTAGCCAAGGTAAGCAACACCAGCCATTTTAATTAAAGTCCATTATCAGGCACGTTTATCAGAGGAACTCCTAATGATACCATAAAACACTCCACTCTACCAATGACACACTGGAATGGACAATAATGGACAACCACTGTAAAACATGCAACATCTTCTTTTGCCACTGCGCATAGATAAATTATAATAAAATAAAGTGTTTTTGTTTAGTTTTTTAATGCACAATTTCCTATTGATATAGCAACAATACGTTTGTTATTATTGTAAAATGTGAAAGCAACATAAATTTAACATGTCTGTAACTTGCACAGGAATGTATTATTTGTGAGTAGAGACAAGCTGACTTAATCATTTTCACAGTTCTTAGGATTACTTAGTTTCAACATTTACAATATGTTACAAGTGGTACAAATAAAATGTTTATATTTGTATTTGTCTTTGTTGCCCAAAATAAAATGTGAAAACTGTCATAAATATAGTATTTAATGTATACAATTTTGGAAGTATGGGTTAAATCCAATAATGCTGCTATTCAAAAGTATTTTTAATGATCCTAATTATCACATTTAATAGTAAAACTGCATAATCCCAACATCATATTGTGCCTACACTCATTGGTCACATAGTCTGCAGAATGGCCACTCACATCCCCAGCATGAGGAATGAGATAGATAAACCACTGTCACCTGCACCTATAGTCTGATGCGATCGCTCTTCTGACATGTTTGATGAATGGCGAGCCGAGCCACCCTCCTCTTTCTTCCCTGCAGTTTCGCAGCAGCTGAATGTCTTGTATTGAAGTGGTGACATATTGTGAAGCACTGCCTATTAGAGCACACATCACTCACCGCAGTGGGAAGCAGCCCTCCGCATCAGCTACATGACAGCTGAGTTCAATGCAAAAGAGTCTGCGGGTGTCCATCTACGCTGGACGATTTTTCACAACAATAACAAGTGGGTCATATGTTATCGTCTTGGAGCTGTTTACAGATAATCTGACTTGATAGGTTTCATTACATCTTTGTACCTTTTCTGCCAGGAGCTGATTTGAGACTGTTTTGGCAGCTTTATCAAAATATAACTTGGATTTCTGTCAGGTCTAACTACAAGCTATTATCTATGTCAGAAAGTAAAGCATCTTTTCAGTAATTGCCAAAACAATAGCTCCAGGTAAAGGCAACACTCCACAGCTGCCAATTTATATTACTAGTGGTTTTGATATTGCCTGGTTCGCTTTGAGAGCTAGAAAACCACACGTTACAAACAGTTCAGTGCCTGTCTCACCTGTGCTGTTGGACAGTTTGCTGCCCAGTAAGCTCCATCCTGGGGGCAGTATTAGGTGGTGCAGAGCCAAAGCGAGGCTGTCATCCAAGCGTTCACACTCCCTCAGAGGAATGTGACACTCGTCCAGCAACAGCGCCCCCTCCAGGCCATCAGTCCGCCCTGCAGTGCTCACCTGTTCACAAACAACTGCTAAGTACTGTTTGTAGGGATAGAGTGTTATGGATGGAAGATAAAAGTGAACACGAATGCAAATGATAGTGTTATGTGATTTTCTAAACAATATTCTGAAAAAAAAAATTTACAGGTCAAAAAGGAACTACTGCTGCATTTGTCTGAATAATTATTTAATTTGCAGATCTTGATTTGACTTGATATTTCTCACTTGCTGCAATATTATATATATATATATATATATTTTTTATTTTTTTTCAGGTAAAATAGCCATTGTTGTATAAAATAATAGGAAAAAATACTGATATTCTGTATGGATGGTAAAATGTAACCTACCAGAAACTGGGCCATGTCAAAGGCCAAGTCCTGGACAAAACAGAAGCGGTGCTCGGCCAGAGGAGTCACATGACCAACCCAGTCCTCTGATGCTGGACTGATGGAGCACAGCGTGACAAGCACAGCCTCACAGCAGTCATGAGCTAGAGACAAGACAACAGGCACAAATGAGACTGAGAAAACTGAAGGTTTCGAAGAATAGTATGAAAAATACAGAGAAGCACAATTATAGTCTTCGTGTACAAAAGGTCTGCAGCTCAAACAATACTGGCTTATCTTTCAGTTTTTCACAATGATCAAAGAGTCCTCATTCAACAGGCTAGTATGATACGTAGTATGAAGAGAAATCAAATCATGCAGACTGGGTAACCATATCTCATAAACTTATATACACAGTTGTGGTCAGAATTGTTGGTACTCCTCTGGCAATGAAAGAAAAATCATCAATTTTCACTGAAATAACTTGAAATTAATAAAAGCAATAATAAATAAAAATAGCCAATGAAAGTCAGACATTGCTTTTGAATTGTTGTTCAACAGAATTAAAAAACTAATAATAATAATAATCAAATTGACCTGGACAAAAATGATGGTACCCCTAGAAAAGATTGCAAGTAATTGGACAATAGGGACTGTGTGTCCTCTAATCTGCATCAGAGGTGTCTTCAAACTTGTCCTCAGTCAGTCTGCCTGTTTAAGGGGGGACATGTGTCATTGTGCTGTTTGGAGACAACACTGAACATGGACTAGAGAAAGAGAAGAAGAGAACTGAGTCAGGAGACTAGAAAGAAAATGATAGACAAGCAGGTTAAAGATAAAGGCCATAAGGTCGTCTCCAAGCAGCTTGATGTTCCTGTGATTACAGTTACACATGTTCTTCAGAAGTTTAAGGTCCACAGGACTGTAGCCAACCTCCCTGGATGTGGCTGCAAGAGAAAAATTTATAACAAACTGAAGAGATGGATCATACGAATGGTAACCAAAGAGCCCAGAATAACCACCAAACAAATTAAATATGAACTTGAAGGGCAAGGTAGACCAGTGTCAGATTGCACCATCCATCACTGTTTGAGCCAAAGTGGATTTCATGTGAGGACACCACTGCTGAGAGAAAATCATTAAAAAATAGACTGGAATTTGCCACAATGCATATTAACAAACCATAAAGCTTCTGGGAGAATGTCATTTGGACAGATGAGGCAAAACTGAAGCTCTTTGGCAAGACACATCAGCTCTATATTCACAGACACAAAAATGAAGCAGACCAAGAAAAGAACACTGTCCCTACTGTGAAGCATGGAGGAGGCTTGGTTATGTTCTGGGGCTGTTTTGCTGCATCTGGCACAAAGCGTCTTGAATCTGTGCAAGGTACAACGAAATCTCAAAACTATCAGTGTATTTTGGAACAAAATGTGTTTCCTAGTGTCAGAAAGCTTGGTCTCAGTCATAGGCCATAGGACTTCCAACAGGATAATGACCCAAAATACAGCTAAAAACACCCAAGAATGGCTACGAACAAAACATTGGTTTATTCTGGAGTGGTCTTCAATGAGCCCAGATCTCAATCCTATTGAACATTTGTGAAATGAGCTGAAACATGTTGTTTGGAGAAGGCATCCTTCAAACCTGAGACAACTAGAACAGTTTGCTCATGTGGAGTGGGTCAAAATACCAGTTGACCAAAGCAGAAGTCTCATTGACAGTTACAGAAATTGTTTGATTGCAGAGTTTGTCTCAAAAGGTTGTGCAACAAAATATTAAGTTGAGGGTACCATCATTTTTGTCCAGGCCAGTTTCATTATTTAGTTTTTTCTAATAATTCTGTTGAACCACAGGTGAAAATCAATGTTTGATTTTCATTGAGCAATTTTCAGTAATTTTTTATTTATTATTGTTTTTATCGGTTTCAAGTTATTTCAGTGATGATTGTCGATGTTTTTTCTTTCATTGCCAGAGGGGTACCAACAATTTTGTCCATGACTGTATATATATATATATATATAACAGACAATCAACACACATTACATTCCATTAAATATATTAGCTGTACTAATGTTCTGTATAGGAGCCTCAGGACAGTCAGACTACTAATGTAGTGTCTCTGCAGAGATTTTCTCAACTGTCAAGGGAGTTTTATGCTGCGACCTTCTTGTCGGTCACTAGCCCAGCTCTTTGGAGCTCTGTTCTGATGGAAAAATCAGTGAAGCAAAGCTAATCTGTAAGTATAGTTACATCTACTCACAGCCCCTTCACACAGCTGAGGCAACAGGAGCTTTTGGAAAGTAGAGTTGAAAACTATTTTTCAATGTGGCATGTTTACCAAATTAAAAGACAGCTGATATCTTTTTACCTTATGGCGAACTAGCCCAAAAATTACAAATAGTGTTGTTCCTGCAAATACCCGTAATTAGAGTGAGGAATTACTCCCTATTTAAATTAAATGTCTTAATGCAATGTGCATTTCTACGCACAGGTGCTTTTCATTCAAATCGCACAATTGCCACGTTTACATGAGAGCTTTAATTCCTAATAAAAATAATTAAATTCTGAATAAAAATTATTTCCCCTGTTAAAAGACCATGTAAACACTTAATTTATAATGAAAATTATTATTTAACTAATTAAACTTAATTCTGAAGTAAGTGGGGTGGCTTATTCCGATTTTAAAGCCGAAATAATTTAGTCCTCGATCATGTAAACGTTGATTCTTCTTAAAAATAATTCTGGTGGTTCAGTGCATGCTCATTGGGTTGTCCTGGGTTGACGCGATCTGGATGATCCACCAGTCTTTCCTTTGGACTTTCATCCACTGCTCTTTGGATTTGCGAGCGGGATACAGGACTGGGCTGAGGTAGAGCAGACGTTGATTCAATTTGTCTTCTTCCTTCTCCAACACTCTTCCCTTCTCCTCCTCAGCTGACACACGTAAAGTGTGATGATAGAATTCTCAAGCTAGTTCTTAATTATCATCAGAACAAGTGCAAAAAAAAGTTTGGATCATGTTTGTGTGATTTAACATGTTTTCCATGTAAACCTCAATTCGGAATTATTATTTCCATGTATACTCGAAGAAGAAGAATATTTTAATTCCGAACTATTTAATATAGAATAATTAAAATTCAGAATTTAAAAACATCATGTAAACGTGGCCAATGTGAAGATGTGAAAATAAGTCAAAAGTGATGCAGAGATGTACAAAGGATCCATACCAGGACATAGGGCCTGTAGGGTGTCATGGCCGCTCCGGTGGGTGCTGGTCAGGTGCCTCTTTGTACTTCCACTGAAGAGCAGGAAGAACTTGTGCTTCTCCTCTGCCACAGCCAGCTCCTCATCAGTGAGCTGCACTGTGATAACACACCGGCCCTGCAGAGGACGCAAGATTAGAGAGTCAAAAACACTGCACAATGCAGAACAGACTTTCACCACATAGTTGTTCTATGTGTTTTTAAACCTAAAATTAAGTTATTTAAACAAGGTAGTGGGCAGAAATCAGCCCATGACTATAGTCCGGCATGTTTACATAAATGTATCACATGTATGTTCATTAGCATGCACTGCCCCAACCAAATACAATTAAAAAAAAGAACAATACAAATACAATACACTACAATACAATACAAACAATACAATACGAAGAGCATAACATGTAATCTAGCATCCCATTAAATTTGACAATAACTAACCTTAACCTAGCACTGCTCTGTCTATCTTGTTTTACACCAATAATCGTTATTATGCTAATGATTTAGTCGAATTACAGTGTTAAATCACATTATCAACAAATTAATTGGGATATAGCAGACAGTAGAGCGAGGGAACACATTTTCTACAGTTCGAGCATACACGGCCACATGAAAATAAGCAAAACAACTCAATTAACAGCCATAATTTAGTTTCTACCATTCATCAGTGTATGTGGACATTGCAGGTCAACCACTGAGCTGATAAATGTTGGGCTTTTAGTGAACGGTTGCTCACTACATTATCAAGCTATAATTGGACTTTCTTTAAGACCAAGGAAAGTGTCTTTAAAATCTATTCAAAACAAATCATTTCCAGGATATCTGAATAAAGTCATGTATCACAATGTATTTTGTTTATATTTAAATTTCCAACTTTTCTGGTGGAGGGTCCGCTACCTACTCATATCCATGGAGATGCCATTGCTTTGTCTGGAACGTTCAATGCTTTGTCATTAAACATATCCATCTAGCATTTATTCATGTTGTTTTTATTGCTCAAAAATACAGTACATCAATAAGTATGAATAAGGGCAATTCTTCACAGATCTGAACTGTAATGTAGCGTAGTGCTGTAACCTGCTTGTCCCCCTCATGGTTTCATCTATGCTGTGTAACATTCTAGACAAAGCAATAACATTTCCATGGTGATAAGCAGGTAGCGGACACCCAACCAGAAATGCTGCACAGTGCATCTTTAATAAATCTGCGCTGATATAACAGAAAAAACAAGCATAAGCAGTTCTAACATCAAGTAATGTCATTTCAGGACAAGATAGACAATGTGAAATATGAAATGAATTGGATGCTTTCCTTCGGGGGCAGAATGAAAGCGTATAATAGAGCACTTGATCCCACAGAATCAGAAGTGCTGAGATCTTTCCAGCTGTCCTATCAGCACTGACAGGGCTGTGGCGTGAGCGCTAACAGGCACAGGTCAAAGGTGCTTCCTCCTTTCTCTTATAAAGTGCTACCCTGCAGACCTCGCTCCGGAGGGGCTGACAACAGCGAGGCTAACCAACAGCCTTGAGACCATCTAGTCACTGTTAGGCTCCCCCACTACTGCTGAGTAATAGGAAAGGGGGGAGAAGTGTTCAAAGGCAACTGCATGCATAACCCAGAGGCGGCAGGAAGGAGTCATAGCCTGCAGTTATCATCTGTGAGCCAGGGCTGGATCCAGAGTGCAGGAAGCAGCAGGTTTTGCTATGCACGGAGGGTCTCGACTTTAACAGGCACAGCGCAGGCACCGGCATAAATGAGTTGTACTAGATGGGTGCGAGCCAGCAGGCATGACATTCTCTCCATTAAAAACTCATCTCTTATCCACAGCCCAGATTGGAAATTAGGGTCTAGTTGCTATGGCGCAGATTGCTACCTCGGTGGATTTGTGAGGCTGCACTTCAGGTGGAAATGAAAACGTATTAAGGCGAGGTAACGTGCACATCCTGAACACAAACAGAAAAGAGAGGCATTTTTTTCACAAGGGGTTTGTCATGACTGAGTGACAGTCCCAGTTCACAAATGTAGAAAGAGAGCATGCTACTGGAAACTAAACATTACATTCTGGTTCTGTTTTTTGCCCTGCATTTGATCAGAATAAGATCTTTCTTTTCATAGGGAAAAACTTAAGTTAAAAAGAATATGAATAAAAATAAGATTAGCTTAAATACAAAATGTCCAATGCCAGTAAGTGAAAATAGTTCTTAGTAGAACTGATTTTGAAAATGCATGCCTTTTGTGACCTCATGTGATACTGCTGCCCTTAAAAAACTTTTGCACCCTTGATTCTTTTTTCCTGAACATGTGACTAATAGATTTGAGCCTATCTGTGTTCCCACATGAGGTAAACATGCTCAAAACAAATGTAGCTTTTACTGACAACAACTATGATGCTGATTTACACATTGGGCATGATGTCCCCTGCTTTTGGTGCTTTGGTTCTCAAACCAGAAAGCAGGATGACCCTCACAGGATAAGTTGGGTTGCAGTTTCAATGTTGAATTTCAGTTGGTTTAACGCTAAAAGCACGCTCCCTATTCTGAATCCTCACCACCTAAACCCCAGCAGCCAATCATTAATCACTACTAGTGAAGTGAAGCTTCTGAGTGAATTCTACAGGTTCAGAGCTTTCATGTGAGACGTAGCCTTTCCATATACTGAGAAAAACTATTTATCAGCAATGTAAGGTACTGGCAACCCAGGTTCAGCAGTGATTGTAATAACTTTTTAAAGCTGTGAGAGCACAGGCTACATAAGGTTCCTTTAAGGGTTGTACAAAGGAGAATAACTAAAGGCCTATTAAGAGGCGGGTGCCTGGCTTGATTCAGAATGTAGTGGGTTCAAGGACAGCATGGCATGTACACAAATGGATGTCTTTAGCTTCATGGCTGCGCTCTTGGCCAGTAATAAGTACTTAATAGGGACCTGCTGGGGCATTGACCTGCTAATCATGGAGCTTCAACAGGGAACAGGCAGCTTTTTAGTGGCTTCAAAAGAACAGCTGGGTGTTTTGAAAGTCCACTCCCTCTTTAAATATGTAAAATTGCCTATTGATTCTTTTTTGTGTTGACTACCTTTGTAGACTAATTTTGCGAATCACTGATATTAAATATATGATGCAGTAGTTATGTCTCTGTTTAGCATAAGGTATAAGACTAATAACAGTACACATAACCTGACAGGTGGCTAATAAAGTCATCATTGAAATTGGCATTTGTGAAATATTTATTTAAATCCACAAGTTAAGACATCATGTGAAGGCTGATGTTATATATCTATGCACATTCCAGAGTGGATCATGTAATTACATGTCACACTGAAAGGCAATGCACACTGAATGGCAAGAATGTAAATAGTATGTTTGTTCTCTTTGCATCAGCAGCTCTGTAGAAAACAACAACAATCCTTTGCCCAACGAACCAGAAGGCATCTCAAGAAATTGGTTGGAGCTGTATTTAAAACTGACATAAACATATCATTATCTAAACTTGCAGCACATCACATCAACATAAAATGTTTGTGAAAGTGTAGCAGACTACCCATTTTGGAGGTATTGCACATTCAGAGCAATGATTTACTCCTTAAAGGTCCTGTATCTGATTTTTTCCATATTCTGTATGTGAGCACTTGCTCAGTACAAATATTATATAAGGGGCTCTTAAGGTCAAAATAAGTTTCTTGTGTGCTGTCTGCAAATAGTTTTCTTGTTTGTTAATCAGGAAGTGTGTGGTTAGCATGCTAGCTGATGTTAGCTGGTCAAAACTCTGCTCTGGCCTCTCAAACTCATTACAGTAAATAAATAGGATATTCATAATGCAATAAGGTAAGTGAGGAATAATTTTAGACCACTGCAAATTGTTTAAAATTAACAGTTCTATTTTTCATGTTTTTAAGATAGTAGAAATCAGAATTAGAAATAAAACAATGCTTTTATGATTCATTATGAGATAGAACATAAGAGTGTCATTGTGACTTACTTTGGACACATGAAAATGCATGCTCTGCCCAATAAAGCCTATATGGTAAAATATATGTATACAGAGAAGAATTAGTAAACAACATCTTGATATGTCAAAAGACAGATTAAACTGTCCTATCAGTCACTCTCTGCTAACTCAGTCCATGCCCTCTCCTTCCTATTGTTGTGCATATATTTCAGTCTTCATAAAATAATTACTCCATTAATACAAATATTGATTGACTGAACAACTACAAGACTACAGCCCCACAAACATGTATCCACACACAATCTGAAAGTCTACTGCCATCTTTTGTAGTAAGCAAGAGCCCCAATACGCTAAAGCTGAAACATAGTGATAAGTGACCCAAATTTGAAGTCTAATGGGGCTTGACTGGGCCTGGTTGCACTGTGCAGTTTGGGTGTAAATCACTGATAAAGTTGTCTAGGTCTGGTGTGTGATGCAGGTTGTACACACTTACATTGACCTTTCTTCTCTTCCACTAAGAAAGCAATGAATCATCAATGTACAGAAACTCAGTAAGGGAAAGCTCTCATTAGGGGTGTGCAAGAATATCAAAAACAATATATTGTGATACTAAATGTGGTGAAACAGTATCATTATTGTGGGTTGCTGTATGGATATAGCGCCAAGAGTATTTTTTGGTATCTTTAAGAAATTCTTTGTGACTCCACAACAATTTTGTTGCTTATTCAGTGGAAGGAAACTTGTGTATGCAACACATTGTATATTTAATTTTAACTTTGACAAAGGAGATATTGTAGCTAAAATGTGTTTGGTTCTTAAAAAACATATATCATGTGCAATATATCAATTATCGCACATATTGCCGTATCGTGATAATATCGTATTGTGAGCCATTTGCGGTGTTTCATATCGAAGCTATGAAATTGATATATAAAAATATTTTAAATATCTAAAAATATTTAGGATTTATGACACCAGGGAATGATGGCATAAAAAACAAGCCCCACCCCCTATCAGTCATCACTCTTCGAGACCTTTAACTTGACCCATACCACTGAAAATAAGATTTAAACAATGAATGGAACTTGAGATTTCAGACTGCTGAGATGACCTCTGCAACATGGTTCATCGAAATTCTGTATGAAATGGTCAGCAGTTCAGCAACCAAATAGGGCCTATGCAACATGCTGTACCTGTTCCACCTGAACCAACTGACCTGGCTCCTGCAGTAGACCACCCAGGTGCCCTGCTGTGGAGATCTGGTCTAAGCTGTGTGTGGTGGCTACATGACACTGACTTTTTTTTCATCCCTTGTTTTTTTCTGGTTTTATTCTTCATATCAGAGTGATTTGGTAACTCCTTTACTCATTCCTATTGCAACAAGCCACAGAAGAAATTAAATAGTTACTGACAAAATTTCAAATCATAATTTAAAGGGCCCATATTATTACATATTACTAGCTGTTCTAATGTTGTTTCCTCATCAAAAATATATCTGGAGTTGGGTTTTGTTTCATTCACACCTATTTAATACGCAAACCCTGCATATTTACACTGAATTCTTCCCTCAAACAGAGAACAATCTGTTCTACCTTATGATGCCAGGTGGCAATACAGGAAGTGCTCCACTGTGTTTTTAAACTCCATACTTCTTCACTAGAATCATTTTAATTATTTCAGCCCTAGGATTTCCCATCTCTGTTGAATTACATGAAAAAGGAGGTTTTAACTTAAAAACTACTGCTTCATGACATCAGAAGGAGGAACAGAGGAGAAGTGGGCAGTCTAATAATAAAGGGTCTGTCAAACATGTGTAAATGAAACAAAACACAACTTCAGGTATGTTTTTGAGGAGATAACAACATTATAAGCTCACAAGAGTCTGTTTTGTGCAATATAGGAGCTTTAAGGATCAAGTGGAAGCGGTATGTGATACAGTAAGAGTTTGCTAACATCCCAACCACCATAATTTACCTAATATAATTTTATAATACTTACATATAGTGGAGCTTGTTGTGGACTGAGTTTCATGTCCCTGGACACTGTAAAAACAGAAAAACACGATTCAAAATAGAGCAATACAAATAGGGCCAGCCAGTATGTATGTATTTATTTAGCTTTTTTTTTAATTCATTTGGTCAAATGAATGACAGAATGAAAACAATTAAAAAAACATCACTCCTGTAAGGGTCTATAATTTAATATTACACCAACCACAGTCTATATAATGATAAAATATATAGTGCAGGAATATTATAACAGCATAAGATTGCATCCCCAGCCCAGTGCAGTGCATTGGCTATAGCATCAGCAGAACATAGTTGTCGACAAGGTGACAGTTAAGCTTTGCCCTGGCAGCCTTCCCAGCACTCTCTGGGAGGTTAACAGTGCACGAGAAAGCTATAGGCAGAGCAAACACTACAAGGCGCATGGGGAAAAGTGAGAAAACTACCAATTATGTCCATACATGTGCACTCACTGCCCTTCCTATGGACTGCACAAGTTACAAACCATGTAAAATTGACCAAATCTTTAACCAAAAAATATACAACCTCTGCTTCATAGGCTTATGCCAGCTAGATCTTTTAGCAGGATTTAGCAGCTCATGTTCACATTTGATTCCTTTACTCGCAGTCTGAGACCCAGTCCTCAAAGCCCTTTTCTGGGCACAAGGTCAGAGGCAGCAGGTGTGTAATTACATCCAAACAAACCTATTACAGCCTCCAGACTCCAGGACAAATGGGATGGAAACCTTTGTGTTCAAATTTGAAGAGACATTGACCTGTTTATATTTATCATTGAATACACAGAATGCTGGGGTATGAAAAAAAGTATTCTGCTGAGTTATTTGGGAAGACAATTTTCTTTTGTTGACCGTTCCATGGCTCCAATATGAGTCCTTGCAGCTATTGGTCAACAGTGCATTAATCACATGTAGCCAACAGCGGGGAAGGCAGCGACCAAAGGGCACAACCTAATGAGTGGAGCAGAGAACACCACGAAAGTCGGTGTTGGACTCGACAAAGCACCAGAGCGAGGAAAGGCCAATTCACTTTCAGCGGCCCCAATCCAAACATTTCTTCAGTTTTGGGCTAAATAAATAGGCAGGAGCTAGAATTAGGCGGATCAGGTAAGGGGATAATCAGTAGCTCTAATAATACTCTAGAGTCTAATCCTCTTGCTTCTGCTGTGGGCCCACAACCAGCTTCATCACTGTGTGCACTGATGGGACTGGCACAAGGTCCAGAAGAGGTTTGAATGGATATTATTATAACATTAGGATTTAAAATGGGGACTTGCATCTTGGACCAAAAACATTAAAATATCTGTAAGACATTGTCTAACTGGTCGGGCCTTTGCATCACCACATTAGATTAGAATTACAATTATATTATCTTACAAAGTAAGATAAGATTAGTGGCCAGAAAAATTTGTGATTAAACTTATTCCAAATTACAGAAAGATACTAGAGAACACTTCATTAGTGGTTCCTTAGAATTAAATGTAATTAAGTTTGTTTGTTTTTTCCAATATAATACTGGAGATGAGATACTATGAACAGAGACTGTTCACTACAGATCAAAGGTCACAAAATACCAAAACCAAGAAGGGATTGCAAAAGTGTGTGGGACAGAGCAGTTTTGTCCTTAGCACAGATGGGTTGTTTTCACCCAAATTACACAATAACATTACTCATAAGAGGTTGTGATGTGATGTAACTCTAAAAAGAAACTCTAATTATTATTCTAAAGGTGGACCTGTCACAAAACAACTAATTATACAATTTCTGCATCTGCATTACTGCCTCTTCTATAATTAAATTACCTACAGTCACCTTTAGTAGTAAGTTCATGGGCCCAAACACACAGTTTGATCCTTTTGATAGACATATCTTCCAATCATTATATGTAAATGTGTTGGCTCAATGGTATTTCATTTATACAGTCCATTGTTTATTTGCAACATAACAACAATGTGATGCTCTGGAACTTAACTGCAAGTATTTACCCTAATTATCATAAATGTGTGTTATTTAAAACCCAGTGCAGAGTTCCTAATAGACAGATTTTGTGAAATAACATCTTGTAGCTAACTACTGCCTCCCGACACCTGCTTATGGAGATTACACAACCCATTAACTCCATCTAAAACTCTAGGGGACAGCCGGCCTCAGCCAAGCTCCTTAGAGTCCGTATTACGATAAAAACTGCCTTTGAACTTTTAAAGGGGATTTTTTTTCTCTTCCTTGCTGCAGAAAAGATACAAAGAAGCAGGGCACGGGCCACACTTAAGTGCTGGACCATCACCAATGTGCCAATAAATCAAGAGATAAAAGCTGCTCAGTGGTGGGATAGGGTGCGGATATGCAGAGTTAGGCTTGTGAATGGACCTATTATGGTTTCACCCAGGTCCCGGGGCTATCAAAAGAGACTATATCAGCCATGTGACGGCAGCGTGAATGGAGGGATGAACAGGATTAGCTTCACAACTCATTAATCTGGCTGTCTTGTACTCACTTCACACTCATCGGGTGAGGGTTTCCCAATATAAGCATTTAGCAGTTGTACTACGATTCCTCTCCTGGGCCTGGGACTCTTTTCAATAGAAGACGTAAAAACAGATTAATCCATCTATGGCTAACCTGCTGCCAATAAAGATTACCATAATAGCCTGACTGTGCAATGGGGTATTTGCACAGCATGTTATTGAGATGGTCTGATTTGTACACACTTAATGTGTGTGCAAGAGGGTTAAGAAACATTAAGGTAGTTATGACACCATCACCATGAGAAGATGATAGGAGGAGTTGATGTTCACATAATTGCACAAAACCAAATAGTCAGATGCTGCTTGGACTATACAAAATTTGCCTGGGATCCAGAATACCTGCTTCTCCAATACTTAACAAAGATGTGAGTTTGATCATTAGTTACAGAGTTCAGATAGCCGTGATTGACAGGAGAATTAGCGAATAAGGGGCACACATGCTCCTTCTGTATCAAAACAAATATGGTCACTTACAAAGACAAAAGAAAGAAAAAATCAGAGGACTGGAAACTTTGGGTGTGTCTGTAGAATCAATTAGTAAAGCACTAAACTGTCAGTCTGAGATGAGAGAAATGAGATTTTGTTCAAAATGATAGATGACCAATAAGCTCCTTAGTTTAACATGCATCAGTAAACACAATGATCTGATCCTTATGACAATGTTACTTGGGTGTAATCATCATAATCGGTCAGCCTCTGTTATGCTCGCAGTGAGTGGCAGATGAATTTAACCAATTACATTCAAGTGTGACTTTTCAGAGGAAGAACTTTAGGTAAACACAATATAAAGATACCAAGCATTGCCAGCCACTACCTAAGAGACACTAAATCAGCAAAGCAAATGTTTGTTGTTGTCTCTTTTATTTCACTAGAGAGAGTTTGAAAGCTGTAGCTTACGATATGTTTATGAGCAATCATGGGAAAACGTTACAAGTAAGAAACAGATGAAACCTGTGGAGCAGTGGGTGAGTACATCAAACACAGACTGCAAATCATGGTGCGGAGGAAGGAGGTTTTATGACTCACCAACTCAAAGTAAGTAAGTTTGTTTTTGTTTGTTTTTTTTACTTTAACTTGAGCTTTACCTGGGTCTAATTTAGTAAAACTCATATTCACTGGCCTTTTCAGATCCAACCACTAATCAACATTAAGAAAATGGTCGATGGTTAGTTGCAGCCATACTCTATTAAGCTGTGTACAGCTCAATACAATATTAAAAAAATAAAAATTAAAAAATTAAAAAAAAATATGGCATATGAGCAAAGTGCACGTTTGCATAGCTCTGGGAAGAACTCTTCAAATATTTCTCAGAGTTAACATGGCATGATAGTATAAAATGCTAAGTAGAATTGTGAGTCTATGGCACTCACACTATCTGCTTTGTTATTACCACTCCTTTAGATTTCCTGCAACACCACCTGAGTCCTATTCAAAGGCCACATCTTGTCAAACTCCTAAAATGAATGGAGGTCAGGGTTTTGCTATTGCTCAGTGACATAAAGGTCCAGCTATTACCTAGTCAAAGTCTAAATGTGGAATGGCAAACAAACTGTGACTGTGAGACATTTCAAATCTGGTAGCATCTGACCTGTTGCCTTTTACCAAAATGTACGTGCCCATTACAGCATAGTACTGTCATTTGAGTCATTTACAAGGCCATTATCACAGCGCACTTTGGTGAATAGCTTTCTACTAATCTTATCAAGAAACTGGCATCTGCATAGGAAATAAAGTTCAGACTGGCTATATTTAACAAGGGACTATCATTGTGCAAGTGTTTTACATTCCAACAGATTTCATAAGGTCATATTCAAGACAAAAAGAGTAAATAAACATCTCAACATAAAAAGTAAAGACTTTGAGATCACTGCTTAAAAGCTGCAACAAATAATTTATCCTATTTAACTTTTTATGTGATGCAATTTGAGGAACTGTTTAAGTGGTTACACATTAAACAAAAATTTTCAATTTTGGACATGAGTTTCTCAAGCCTGCTTCCTTATACAGATCACTGAAAGGATAGCTGATATAATTCAGACTGCAGAGGTGTCACCCAACACCAAACCAGAGCCTAACAAAAGAAACTGTTCTAGGGGGTGGTGCAGAAACTGTGTATCTCACCTCTGCACACAATGAGACAATATGGCAAAAACCCATGTTACATTTTCTATTTACTTATTTGAGTTTACTTAACCCATCATCTTAAAAGTGGTCACCAGTGGATTCTCTGTTATCTGGATAAGCTATAGTTAGAAGGAATGATTGTTCACCACAACAGCTCAATGAGCAGACCATGCAGGTTTTATATTTAGTGACTTTATATTTCCTCATACATCACGAGCGTAATTCCAGACTTCAGATCAAAACTGGGTCATAAGGCTAAATCAGTGCAAAATGAATAGAATGAAGACTAAACATACACATTCAACACATATGTTTGTTTTCTACTACATTTTAAATTGAAGGCAATACTCTGATAATGCTTGCCCTGTAAATGTCACATGGCAATTTGCCAAATTGCCCTCTTGCTATCATCCATAATTTTATATCGCATACAAATAAAACTCATATAAAATGGTGGGAAATGGGAATGAGATTGATTTTTTTCTGGGAAGTGGATGGTTTCTGGTTGTTATATTATTAATAATAATATAACAATATAATAGTAAAACTCCAATAAAATCAGTTACTGTTGCTGCTGGTATCACTCCATGAGGCTCAATATGGTTTGATGTTTAACCCAGACATTTGTTTAACCCCATTCAGTGTAAACCTCCATCCCCATTCCTCAGTGACCACTAGTTACTAAGCAAAGTCTACAGCATGCAGTTCACCCCCAGCTGAACATCCCAGAGAGAGCAAAGTACATGCGGGCTCTAGCGTTCCCTTTTGCAGTTTATCATCCTCTTCTCCAAGTCACTGCTAAATTAGTCAGGGCTAGCTACAAAACCACGTCACCACAGTAACTCGGACACAGCATGTTGACAACCATTTAGATAGTCACGGCTGTTTGATTTAATCAGACCTTGCTATTGTCTCTACAGGCAGATATGAGGCCCTAGTGGTGACACGAGCTCACCCCCTCACACAAAAGCCTCTTCTGTGCAGCAGCACTGGCCGACAACAGCAGGCCGGGGGATGAAAGCTCTGCTCAGTGTTTGGTGACAGTTATTACCCTCTCCACTGAAACCAAATACCTGTGCGCCCAGATAGCATTATCTTATTGCGGGGCACACAAGCAGGGGCCCAGCCTATAATCAGTGCTGCAGCCTTGATCAGTGCTCCGCCCCAGCTCTGATGCCCACGTCTACTCTATTTCCATAGCACCAAAACATGGAACATGGAGCCTCTTTATGGATGTTTTTTTTTTTTTTTTTTTTTTTTTTTTTGTCTTAGTTATGTAACGACCAAAATAGCAACTTTTTAGTTTTTAGTTTTAGTTCAGTTGAACTTTTTAGCAAAACCCAATTTTTTCATGCATTTAAGCAAACTTTGTCTTGCTCCAATGTAGATATTCTGTATAAGCAGCTCTTAATCAAAATAGTTCTGCTGTGTGTGACTGCATCTAATGATAAAGTGTTTTATTGTCCCATCTTCATCAGGAAGTGTGTTAGTTGTTGTTGGCTTTAATGTGAGGGCAAAACTATGCTCTGGTGAATGAAAGTTGTGAAAAGTGGATTATAAACTCATTGTGGTGAATAATTAGGAAGTCTAGAATGCATAAGTTAAGTGAGAAGCAACCATTTAAAATGATATAGTTCTGTTTTTTTTAAGACAGTAAATCTTTAATGTGACCCCAATTCAATTCCTATGCAAAAATGGCCAGACATGAGTGTTACATTGGGGTAAATATAACTGTCTTAACAGGAAAAAATATTACACTGCAAACACTTCATATATGGCTCCAACCTTGCTCTACAACTGAACTGCAAAATCAGCAGGACACTATTCACTTTAAGACAAAAGTCTGAAAGATAACAGCAGTAAAAGTGATGTGGAGCTCACCTTATACTCAGCACACTGCCAAGACAAGAAAATCAATAAGAAACTTCATTGGCATGTTTCCACAGTAACTCGCTGGACCATATGATTTAGAAAAAAAAAACATCATTTAAATGAAGACTAAAGCAAAGCTAGTCTTCTAGAGAAGCCCATAAGAAAAAGAGTGAAAGGATTTGAGGTTAACACTTGCAGTAATATTGTGCTGCAATGGCAGTGTTCATAGTTCAGTTACATAAAATACTGTATTCCAGTTTCTTATGGCTTTCAGTGTCAAACTGTCAGTATAGGTATTGAATGTTTCATTTACCACACTCAAAGAAAGAATGCCAGTTAGTAAGTCACTGAAGTTAAGTCATGTCAAGCAAGTCAATAAGAAACTCTAAATTAGCCATAAAAATGCATGACACTCTATCTGTTTCCCTGTATTGATGACCTCTGTGGGGCCCTTAACTTTTTAAAGAATTACTCACAAGGTGACATAGTTTTGTTTCTATGGTGATTTCTCTTTAATTTATCCACACTGTCAGCACTCGGGGAAGTACAATTGTTGCAACGTCTACTAAAAGGGGAAATAAAAATAAAGCTAACAGTAGCAGTAGGCAGATCATGATATGTAGGTCATCACAGATAAACAGTTTGGCTTTTCAACCCAGCTCCATTTGAATGTAATTTTAACTGTGGATTCACATGGGCCCACAGGTTGTTATTAAAACCATGGAGCTTATCAGTAAGGCAGACATTGCAACACATTGCAGGTGCATCAGTCAGACTTTGCCCTGGGAGTTATCCAAAAGACAAACAGCAAAATAAAAAAAAATAAATAACAACAAAGAAATGCACACTAAACTATCGATCTTGATGTAGTGTTTATACTTTCCCAAAAAACACTTGATTTGAGTTTGTGCTAGTAAGGCTCACATGAAAGCGACAGGAGGAAGCTTACCCGCAGTGAGTTGGCAGGCGGCGGCTGGGTGCAGAATGCTTCAGGTGCACATTAAGTTCATTTTGAGCGCATCAGAAAAGGCAGGTGTGTTTACATAGGCAGGTATCCTAAGCAGCGGGCATGTGAGCGCTCAGTACACTGATTACACTCAGCTAAATATGGCCCTGTGCTAACACACACAGCAGACAGATCAAAGGCTGATGTCAGAAAATGGGCGGAGCTTAGGGCCACACATCAGGTGGCTCCTGTATCTCTTTCTTATTCAAAATACACTTTTGGCTCTAGCTTTAATGCCATATTAGAATTTTGTCACACTGCACAGGTAAGCATACCTATGTCATCACAATATCAGCAAATTCAAAATTTTTATCACAAGCTATTCTGTAACTATAATAGCAACAATAAAACTGCTGTGAACACTTGTATAAATGCACTGACATAGTAAATGGTTAAAACTACTATGTCTTAGGTATTACTATATTATTCTAGTACAGCTATTTCCTATTCACAGTGACAAATAAAATACTGATAATGATAACTATTGATAACTACTGAACACTGACTCTTTGGACTGTTCCAAGCAGAAATTCCTCTGAGCTTGTAATGACATTATACAATTTTTACAAAATTTTGTTATCTGCCTGAGATCAAAATAAACACATTTGGCTTGACAGAATAAAACTAAATATCTAATTCTAACAATGATTATACAACACAATATTACTCATACTAACTGAAAAATGCTTGTGACAATTCTGTTTCTCATCCCTATAAGTGTAACTCCTTCAGCCATAGAGCATAGAAACACCAGTAAGTTTTCGAAAGTCATGTTTTCATTACAACTGGCAAAGCTAACATAAAGCGTGTCCTCAACAACCCAGAAGTTATAAGACACCACAAACCACACAATGCAACAGCTATGGCCTGTTTTGGAACAACTAGTGCATTTGCTCTTTGGCGTGCTGTGGGGATTCCAGTGATTCCTAGCTTAACAAAAACTAACTCTCGGTTTTATGGAAGATAACAGCAGGGAATGTGGTATCATCCAGGAACATATAAAAAACTATAAACAGCAAAACACCAAGATGTGCTACCTGTAAGTTATCCTCTAATGCTGCCATTCTACAGTAGATACAGAGTAATTACAAGGTTGACAGTGCGTGCATCCTCGATCATCATTAAATTACGGGGTTTGTGAAGTTGAGAAATTGACTGGGCTGAGCTTGGAGCCAGCGGAATCCTCGTGGTAATTTACAGGCACTCCAAAAGGGGGACCAATCCTCTTTCATTTGTCTCTTGTACTGGAACTAAATACATATTTCTAGCTCGAACTGGCACACAAGGAAGTCTCAGCTGGAAGAGACACAGCAGCGCTCTAATAAGCTTTTGTTTAGTGGGAGCCCCTACTGATAGTCTCCGGAATAAAAAAAAACTGTGTTGTGGCAGGATGTTTACTAGTGTAAGTCTGTTTGCAGTCCCAAAACTCCATATGAGTACAATATAATTTATTCTAAGTAGGGCTGGGTGATACAGACAGAGTATTTTTTTAGGAGTGTTAACAATATTAGTCCAAACCGTGAAAAAATGTCTTTATGTCTTTTAGTTGAAGTTTAAAAATGTAAAACAACTGTACAATTTCCTCCAAAAGTACATAGATTAATTGGTGTTTTTTTTTTTTTTTTTTTTTTTTTAAATCAGTGCTTTTTGAAGCTATTTTTACTAAACAATAAACTCAATGTTCAAATTTTGCATATGTTCAAAACTCACAAATGAATTCAATAATCTGCCTGCTTCTAACTCTAAGTTATCCTTCTACATTAGTAAGTATTGAGCTTTTACATTTTTTGCAACGGTGCTTTTGTTTTTTTCAGAACAGATCAGTATTTTCTCATCTTTAACCTCTGCACTTGAAATGTAAACTTCCTTGCACAGTTCAGACACTGAAGGTGAAGTCAGAGTTCATACTACCAGTACATAAAAGTTAAACATTATCAAACTAAGAAATTGAATAAAACACACCTATGTTGTCTCATAGGCGTATGCACAATCTGACTTCTACCCTGCTTTTCTTATACAGGCCATTAAAGCAGACCTATTATGCAAAATTTACTTTTCAAAGCTTTTAACCAAACACCATTTACTCACCCAAAGTTGTATTTGGAGTGATTCGTGCATGTTTAAGCAATATTTAATAACTGATTTTCAAGATGACATTTTGCCAATCAACCCCCGTTTTGACCACCACCAGCATACACCCTCTGCTCTGTATTCTGTTCTCCAGTTGTATTTTCTTAATCTGTGACACGCATAGGATTCTTCAGCATAGTATAGTCATTTTGGTACAAGTGAAAAAAAAAACTGTGGCTCACTAGCATGATGTGCAGCTATTCATAGGATTTGGCAATGACGTTACAGATCTTTGTTGTCATGACATTTATGGCCACATCAGATCCCATCGGATACCACAGTTTTCGACGCGTTTTTTTTATTAAGTAATTTTAGATCAATATTGTGATTTAAAATGTCCAACTTATAACATAATGATCCATGGATGTCATAGATTATAACTATATAACAGACACAAGCACAATAAGTTTTCTTTAATACCTAAAGTCACATCTTCCTTATTAGTCATTCACTGCTGACCTAAGGAACTCATTACTGATGCTCACACAAATAAACTGTGCAAGTTTAACAAGCCAAAATCTTTACGCTGAGAAGCGGCAAGGTGATTGGTTACCTGACGTCAGGCCTGCCGGATATGTGCCCGTGACAAAAGCAGTTTGGGGGCAGACAATCACAGGGGTCAAGACATTATTGTGAAGGCTGTGATTTCAACCGTGTCGAGTATTTGTCATCCACCTGCCCCAACAACAGATAAAGGCCATTTCTTTGACGGGAAACCAATAAAACATGGTTCAAATCCTTAAATCCTTTCAGCTCATCCGACACAGTGGCACTTGAGTTTTTGTCAAGGTTTTCGCAAGTTATTGGTCAGGAAAACCCAAGCCCTTTTAAACTAAATGTGAAAGAGTTAGCAAAAAATTATTTATAATTTAAGATTTAACTTATGAAAAAGTAATTAGTGACAAAAAGAGTAAAATATTACTTTAAAAAGCACCAGGTGGTGGGCATGTCACCAGTATGACTCCATGGAGATAGACCGATTCTGTGAATCATTCCAAGGGGAGACATACCTCACAGTAATGGTGCATGTTTTTTCAAAGTTTCATAGTGATGCTTAATTAAAAAAAAAAACAAAAAAAAAACCACTAACATTATTTCTTCATTACAGCCTATTTTTTGTCCATCATCTCACATGGTGGGGATTTAGGTTAAATAACACAGATAGGACTATGATGCACCAATTGGCCTAATAGAAATGTAACATGATCGTAACTTTTGTTTGATTGTTGAACATTGAAATCTAAGACCTGAAATTAAGACACATGTTTCCCAAAAGATACAGGGTGTGTTAAAGCAGGAAACCAGTAAGTAGTAGTGTTTACTGCAAGTCTCTGCCCATTTAAAAGTTCAAATGGGTGATGTCAAGCGAGTGTAAATGAATTAGTGGGCTACTGTTTAAAGCCTACATGTGAGCAGACCCTCCCACTCATGTAAATGAAGCATGTGGTGAGGTCAGCTGATGCTACTGAGCACTGCTCTATCTGGTCCTCATGTGTCCCAATGAATAGGCCAATATTAATATTAATATAGGGAGGTGTCAATGTACACATGAACTTTTTTTTAATTAAAAATAAAACTTTTTGGTGTTAAATCCACAGTAACTTACTTAGGCCTATTAAGTAAACCATCACGTCACATCAGTGCATTGGCCTTTTTAGTCCTGTTTTTACCAAATCATTGCAGAGCTCACGATAACGTACTTTGCCATTTGTATTCTTCTTCCTCTGAATGATACACAGTGGATCAGGCTACAATCGAGTCTCTTTTGTATCCTGTTACATTTCTATCACACCACATTGTCCTCCCTCGCTCTCGCTGTGTTCACAGAAACATGAGAAGCTCCCACACGGCCAATGACTTCAATGAGGATGTCATGGCTACCAAGCAACACGTAAAACAGCCTGAATGCGCTATTACACAACTTTTTGGTTCAAGTTACTTTTATAGTTGCACGTAAACGCCCTTTCAGTCCAACTATAATGTTAATATAGGCCCCTGTAGTGTGAAAGATCCTGTCCTTACCTCAAGCGGCGACAGATGACGCTCAGCATGAAGTAGCGGCTTTTGGGCACATAATAATAATCCTCCCAATGAATGGGATTCGGTTATCTTCGCAGTTCTTGTACAAAGTTCCGCAGTGTTGGTTGCGCGTAATGTGTGGCCGCCAGTGCGCTTTTCTGTTCCGTCCCAGAGCTATGCCCGCAGAGACGCAGAGAGTGGCTGCACTTTCTTACAGTTGTTAGTGTTTCCCAGGACAACTCAGTGTGGGCGGAGCGTGCAAGAGGGCTATTATGAGCCCCATTTACATTTGGCTTCTGTAAAGAGTTCAGTATCATGCTTCCGGGGGAACTTTTCTGTTATAAATTATTTAAAAAAGAAAATAAAAAAAGTTCCAGTGAGCAGTGTGGATGTTCATGGCTGTAGAGAATTCTTGAATGTATCCTGTAATTACAGAAAGCTTATTTTTTCTAATAGGGCAATAGACTATACTAGGGGCGTACGTGTATATTATGAGCATTTTCCTTACATGTTCCTTCAACTTCTCATTAAGTTGATAGTGGCTACAGGTTCTCACTGTAGTTTTGATCATAGACCGCATGATCCCCTGCTTAGCTTATTTGAAAGAAAAAAAAAAAAAAAAAAAACAGCTGCCCTCAACTGCTCTCTGGTGGTTCAACTGGACATTGCATCTTAGACCAACCACTACAGTATTTAGCTGTGTGAAATATGAAGTTACTAATGGGAGAACAACTTTGAAAATAAAGTTTTCAAAAGAAATAAATAATTTTGTAATAAACACATTATGAAAGTAAAAAGGTAAATATATCCTGCATGTGTATAGGTGTAATAAAACCTTGCTGCAAAGAATACATAGGTATTTAACTTTTTAAAAATATAACAAAGTTAGAGAACACTACACATAAACATTTCTCTTAAAACCCATGTACTGTGTAGTCCTTTGTAGTTTTCATTTTGTAGTCCTTTGAAAAGTGTTGCTGTGAGCTTTTGAGTTCACATTTACAGATAAAATCAGTGCAACCAACAGGCGGATGGCCCCGGGGGGTTTGAGGCAGGGCTGTGGACAGGCTAGACACAAAGTAGTAATAACTGTTCACATCCATGCAACACAAAACCCTCTTTCTTTGCCCATTTGCTCTACAAATTGACAGCGGGTACAGGCAGACAGTTCTATCAAGGGTAATATTTCTGAAGGTTACATTTAAAGCCACCATTATAGCTTGTGTTTGTCTCACTCCTCTCTTTCTGAGCACAACACAATCCCTGTTATGGTTTTAGCTGTGACAAAAGCATTATGGATGAATTACAATACAGTGTGCAGCCTTTCTCTAAATAAATGCCTCTTGCTCAAATGGGAAAAACACAATAAATATCCAGAATTCTCTAAAGAAATGCCTTTATCTACAGTAAGCACACTATCGAGGTTTACATTAAGCCTGATAAATAAGGCTATGAAGCAAAAAATAGAATTGTAAGTAAAAATTTCTCCACTTGAGGATGGTGCAAAGCATCGTTAATCTCACAAATGATCTTTAGAGCAAACAAAAAACAGCTGCTGGAGATTTAGAAAAGAAAAGGAAGTATGGACAAAATGTCTGTGATTAAAAAAAGCAAATCAATCTTGGCTGGATTTTTGAACGAGCCTGCAGTCTGTAAAGCTGTAGGTGGAACAAACATATGTTATATACAGCAAACTTTGTAAGTGTTCTTAAGGCTCCCTCATGCATAGACTCCTACCAACAACGCACCAGGTATTGGGTTACTATTGCAGTATGTGAAAATGTAGCAGAGAATGGTTGCTTAGGGGGCCCAGCAGGCAACATGGCCTTCTCTCCACCTCTTCAAACATCTGAGCCATGAGCTTTGTCTATCTATCCACCTGTAAACCAGCCCTGGGTTAGATAAATGGCAGGTGGTATAGAAAAGAGTCCCCATTGAGTGCCATGCTGAGCTGCACTTAGACACATTATTATTGCAGTCTGGACAAGAAGTAGGAGAAGGAGGAGTAGAGGGGTGGTGTGTGGAGAATGTGCAAGCAGGCGCGAGTTGCTGACTGCCAGAACATAGGCGAGACAGGGAAACAAGCATGACACAAAGAAGGACATAGCTGCCTTTGTGCTGTCCTAAAAGGAGGTTTTGTTAAGCTGGAGGACTTGCAGGATGGAAGTGGATGGAAGAGATAGCGCTAGAGAAGAAAAAAGAGGTCCAGCCAGAGTAAACACTTGGACAGGGAGACAAAAACACACAAGTTTGTAGAGAAGGGAGCAGGAGGCGTATCATTGGGCTGAAGTGGATCGGAGTAGTGCATACAATTTGTCCCATGATTCAGTGAAAAGAGCCTTAGTCCAACTATCAACAGTTCATCTAGGTTTTGAACGTTCTGTACAGCTTACTTTTTTCAATCAGAGCTGGAGATTTCAGCCTGAAATAAAGAATATAAAAAGTCAAAAATCTAATTCTGGCATATACTGACATATTAATGGGTTAATTAATCAGAAAATGCAGCACCATTTAGTTACCGTATCAATTAGTAATTCAAAACTAAATATTATGTCTTTGAAGAGTCCTCAAAATATTATCTATTTATATATAGGAAGCTGAAACCCATGAATATTGATTCAGTGCTTTTATATTTCACTTCCTACAGCCAAACTGTCTCCAACCCTCTTAAAATAACCCATGTATTTTCACTGTGGCACCTGTTACTATGAGGAGTATTGTGTTGTTTATTTCAATAATCATCAAACTATATGGCCTAGACGTCCAGTCTGAGACGTATTCACAAGTGATTTTCTGTCAGGTGTAAAATGACTATTTTCTGCACTACTTCATCCTTCTATAGATTTCTCTTGACAGCTACACATCCTTTTGATTACAGAGTGGAGCCTCAGTTTGTAACGTGGATCATATTTTTCATGCAATAAGCCTATATACAAAGCATTATGGCAACCATGCATCACAATAATTGGGTGGTCATAAGATAACAAATGTGTGTGTGTGTGTATATACACAGAATTTTATATAAAGGACTAGCATAATATGTATAAATAGTGTAATTAACAGGCTAGTAATTCACATATCCTGTGTGTCCACTAGGTGTCCTCATGTGTGGTTCTTCCTCTCTGTAAGTTCAGGTGATCCCATCAGTTAGGATTACTGTCTGTGTAGAATGCAAATCACTGCCAAGAAATCAATGTTTTTTGTGTGTTTTTGCCAATAGGTTGTATTCAACTATTTGCATATTTAATTGTGATTTGATCCAATATCACAAGGAGCGATACTAACAAAGAAGTTAGTTCTAGTGATCAATTTTTTGTCAGAATTCACTAACAAGTTGTGTACACATTCCAAAATTTGATTATCGTAATTGACAGAGGCCTAAAGCATGCTATGAGAGATTCACTTTAAGTCCTTTCAACTGACAACAAGCACGTCTTTGGGGTTGAATAACGATGCCACTTTCTGAAGCTACTATAAATAATTTCACTTTTGTGTGTTTGTACTGAGAAGACTTTATACTAGTTTTTGTTTCCTGAAGAGCAGTTAAAGACATATTTACCCTTAAACAGCAACTGGTACCATTTAAGTCTCTATCTGAATTTGAAGTGACAGACATAGTAAAATGTTGTAATGTCATATGAGCGCAACATATTGTTTGTATTTTCACACATGCCGTTTCCCGTGCCATCAGACAGCACATCAGGTGATTTAGCCTGCACTGTTTTGTTCAATCAGATGACAACATTTGGGAAGGTTGGACCAGGGCTGTCTCCTACACACTTTCTCACTCCACCTCCATTCAGTAAAGCTCTGTAGATTAACTCCCTCAGATCTCCTATCTGTAATTACGAGCAAACAGGAGCAGCCCAGGCACAGAGGCAGTATAAAGAGAAGTGAGGAGAGGCTCTACTGGGAAATAAACAGAGAGCTGCTATTGTTGTTGCCGGCTCAGCATTTCTGATTTCATCTCACTGAGGAGGCCTATGTAAAGATATTACAACAGTGGCTCTAACTTGTAATCTAATTATATTGTATATCCTTGGAATAAGATGAAATAAAATGAAAATTAAATTAACTTTATAGTCAGATTGCATTGCTCGAGCTTTGGTTGAAATAACAAATGGATTACATTTTTTACCTGCAGTATTTATAATGGAAGTATTTTTTCATCATCTTCAGATTTTCTTAACTGTCAAAGTAAGAATTTATACACTGAAAATTTAACAAAACTATAAGCAGTAACTAATGTAGTGGGGCTTTGTTGTGTTCTCCCTTGTTTACTTACATCACTCACATATAGGATCAGGGAAGACAAATTCAGGTAAAACCCCAAATAAACACAAGCTCCAATCAGAAAACACTGGAGATCATTAGATATAAAGGAGGAAATCATATACATTTTACCAGAGTTGTAATGTATGTCAGAGTATACTTTGCTATATTTTACGTGTTTACTTGACTCAGGGATAAAGAGTTACTGTTTCAGAGTAGTTTAAGGCTGTTTGAAGTCAGATAAGTAGAAACAGTGGGTCTATCACTTTTTCTTGAATAGTCCCCTAGCAGCCGTTCATTTTCTGGGTTGCATGATATGTCTGTGTGCAGCCGCCTGTGCCTCTCCTCCTGGGACAGGGCTCCACACACCATTAGCTGTAATCCTGCTACGTGAACCAAAGGCTGAAGCTTTGAGACATGCCCCAGAATGGTGTATTAGCACGCAAACATTTCATCTCCCTCTGAGGACAGCTCCTCATCAAAGCAAAGCAGTCTTTGTGACACTGCCATCTTTTTAAAGGGGCTCCAATGATAGGGCATCATTTCTGGATTATTTTATTGCAAACCATTCTGAACGTCATGATGACATAATAATGAGGAAGAGTTTTGATTGGTGGACAGCACTGAACGCTGTGCCTGGAAGCATGGGGGAAGAAGCTGCTGGGCGGGGCTTAAAGAGAGGTTAAATGCAGACTGGTGAAGACACAGAGCAAGGGGGCTAAATTTAGCCAATGGCTCTGCTGGGGTGGAGCTAATCCTCTTTGCACTGAATTATCTGGCATTGGGATTAGAGAGCTTTGCCTCTATGCAAGACATCTACTCTCAATAATGATGTCCCATAGCGGGATGTACCACGTCCTGGGGTAAAACGGGTGGAGAACTCGGTAGACTGACATGACACTGGCGATGAATGGAAAATGTTATTTCCTAATCCTATAGAGTGGAATATATTTTCTTTCAAAGAAAGAGTAAAAAGTTATGATCTAATATGATAAAATATCTTTAATGTTATTAAATTATATTTTTATTACAACTATTTACAAATGTGACTCTTCTATTTCTACTACAATTACAACTACTTCAGCTATTTTAAGTAAATACATGTTTATAAATCATACTTTCAAATGACATTGGTCTTTAAGTAGCATTCCTTAGTAAAGATGTCACCCTTTGGACTGATATACTTACTGTAGCATGCAGAGTATAATTATACAGTTGTGTAAATGTGTGTCAGTGATCCTACATTTAATGCAGCAGTGAGTGCTGTGCTTTGAGAGATGTCCATCCCACAAGAGCCTTATACTGTGTATATAAAGCACAGAAATGATATGTGTGGTGGGAGTGCTATATGATTACCATCTCCAGCTGAAGGTGCCACTCAGACACATCCATAATCACATCTGCTCTCCTCCACACCCACAAATGTGCCAATTTAGTTCAAGTCAAGAGAACACTTTTACACTCATTTTAGAACTTCAAGTTGGCTTCGGATGCTACTGTAGCTGTTCAATGAGATTGTCAAGGGCATTAAAATAAGAGTTTCATTGATTTGCAGTTAATAATGAATGTATCAGACCACTGGCCTGATATTAAATCTCAGATAAAGTTGGTTATTGGTTGATAAAACTATGTTGATTATTCATTCTTGGCTAAAGATAATAAAAACATAAAAAGCTACAGTAGCCTATAGAGTTTACACACAAGTATTAACAGTGGTAAGGCCACAGCCAACAACACTGGTATGGATATAGAATATAATACTGTGAATTCTCTCAACAATGAGTTGTAACCAAATACAGTACAAGTCTCATTGACAACAAGCATCCATGTAACCTGAAAAAAACTTTTAAAAAAATAAATAAAAAATAGGGCTGCAGTCTTCTATTGTGACCTTTGACCTTATGTTGAGGGCAGTGAAGTTTTGGTTTTCATTCCTCATCAGAGGTATTAAAGTGTGTAGTAGACTGGGCCGTACCAATAGATGTGCAGTGTGGGGGTTGGATCTGGGGAGTTTCCTGTTGGGATGAGCATACTGAGCCTATGAGGGAGGGGTGGTGGTGTGGGGGGGGATCGTGAGGTTGGATCCTAATCCCCCAGCCTTGGCTACTGCCCGGCCTTGGGATAAACTGACATGTAGACTACTCCTGCTCGGACTTCAGCTATTTTAACATACTTTTTTTTGTGCAAAGGGAATGCCAAGTCTGGTAAGGAATCTTGTTAATTTGAAATTTAATCAACATTGTGCATTTGATCTGATATTTTGCTAGGAACACGAAGTGACAAACTATTTCCAATTGTTTAATTTTTGCTATGTCAACAATTACATAGATCCTGTTTCAGCAATGTAATAGCCCATTAATCATAATAGAAGTCTATTTCAGCCAACTGAAGCTTTCAGATTCAGTCAACAGGTTTCTGTGTACTATGTCAAAATATTTTACAATCATTCACTGTTATGTGTGATGTGAGCAAAAAATTCTTCGACATTTCAATTTTTGTGACAGTTTTCTGTTAGTTTAGTTTTAGTAATCGATTCATTTACAAAGAAGGCCAACATAATTACTTATTAAAGTATGTAACTTTCTAATAAACCCTTGAAAGGTTTAGTAAACAGAACTCTATTCCAGAAAACACACAGGTTTGTCCTTTGACCTCTTTAGGCCATAAACGAGCTCAGGTTAAAATGACCTTATTGCTTTGACAGCTGTGGTGAAATACAACCTACACTAACCTGTACAATGGAACATACAGATATTTGATATCTTTTTAAGGCTGCAATGGAATTTCAATTATTAATGCTTAGAATAATACATCCTTTATAAATGAATGTTTGAGATTTAACCGAACCTTATTACCATCTTTTGTCAGCCTAAGCTAAAGCCTTATTTCTGATTTTGTTCTGCATCTACGTTTTGAATGGATGTACTTGAAAAACATGTTTAAAACTTCAGTTAATCCAAGAAGACCTGAAAAATACAAAACTGTAACAACACTCTGCAATTTATGTCCAAAAATGTACATTTAAAAATTCATTGAATCCAAATGAAGTATACTTCCAAAAGGTCATTTACTCCAGGCAGTATACTGTGTTTGCATATTTAGCAGCTCTTTTCTGTGTGCTATTAACATAACAATAGCACAACACACAGCCTCTATAGTTTGTGCCAAACTGAGATAGCTGGTAAAGACAACAGTCAAACTAATGAATGGTCTTAATGCTAAAAGGTCACTAGATGAAATTGAAATGGCTTTTTTGTAGGCTAAATTACTTTGCCGCTTCTAGTTAGACCTCTGACATGCATTGATTTTTTTGAGATTCAAAGTGAGCAGTTTGACTTTTGAACACATGCATTGATGATGTATACTATAAAGACTAAGCCTGATTTGATGTTTGAACTTTCCTAATGGATGCATTCATTTATAAAAAGAAATGATGAGGCACATGGGGGGTGCGATGCGTCTACTATTATGTAAGCAGCAGCTGCATTAGTATAACTGCTGGATCAGAAAATGACCTTAACACAACCTCTGTTCACTAAATACATATCTCCTTAATAGCTGACCTTAATAACAGCGACAAGCACAGAACAAGATATATACAAATATCAATAATGTTGCAAAAAATATAATATGCCAGAAAAGTTCCAAAAATGTATGCACTATGAAGTGATGTAATTTCCTTCCATAATCCTTAGGGCCACCTCCATGACTTTCATCATCCAACAATAGCATAAGGCAACAAGGACAAAATGAAAAATAAATAAATAAATCTGACGTTCTAATCTGGATTAAAATATTGGACATTCAGGTTACAAACAAGAATAACACATGCGACAACAAAGAAAAAAGTGCTTTTTAGATTTTCTTTTTTTTTCTATCAAATCAAATCCAACCACTGTGTCTGTTAGAGTACAAAATCCTGAAGCTTTGGTTGTTATAAGAGTGGATTTAATATGAAAGAAAGGCATATATTCATTTCAGGTTCAAAAACTTACATAAATTGGAAAACCTAGTCCAGTATTATTATTTAAAAAGATGTGCAGATTGAATTTTTTAAAATCACTGGAGATTCTGAATGAGGAAGCTATTCACTATGTAACAGATCAAAATGGCGCCAGTGCATGTGAGTGTGGAGACAACAAGATTATCTGTGTGTAAGGACACAGGCTGAAAGCAAGACTAGGAAGTTCTATCTGTTCTTATTTTTAAATGACATACTCAGATTAGAGGTTTTCAAAAATATCTCACTGCAAAACCTGGCCAAATTAGGTTTTGGAAGAGTTACAGGAAGGCTATCCACAATAACGAAACCTAGATATATTAGAGCATAAAAATTTTGGACTTTTCTGAAAAAATATTTCCTAAAAAAGTGACAATAATTAAGAGTGCATATACAATGTACAAGTATTTTGGAAGGGTCCATATTCTCCTGACAAATGTAACAAACAATGCTAATATTATGGTAATAGGCTAACACAATAGGACTTGCTACAAAGTATAGTTCAAAATGTCTTCATTTAGCTGTGATTGTTTAGCCAATGGTCAAGAGTTCTCCATCTGTGTTTTGCTAATATAAACTTACAAGAACCCATAGGGGAATGTAGAGTGTGACACCATTTAGCAGGTTACAACATGTCCCACAGGTATCTGTCGCATGGCAATCTGTACATTCCACTCTGCAGTTCTGCCAACAAATAAACTCATCTTTATTGTATTACAGGTACAGCATGCATCTCGCTGCCTGTCAAGGAAGGTAGGACAGTCCATAGGCCTGTAATTGCTGCCCTGCACTAAATTCAAACTTCTTGGGGACGATTATGCCATTATAGCTGACAACTTTCTTCAGTAAACTGCAAGTCACTGCTCCCCTGAGAACTGCCTTGAACTATGGAAGACCCATATCAAAACAACGTCAACCAGCAATACACAGAGAGTGGAGGGGGAGAATACACCTATACACAACAAGAAGGTGGTGGCAGCGGCCCGGATGGCTACCCCTACCAGACGGACTACCCACCTCAAGAGGAGGATGCAAGGAGTGATGCCACGGAGGGTGCAGACGAGGATGACCAGATGTACGAGGGAGAGTACCAGGGCATCCCACACCCTGATGAGATCAAGGAGGCCAGGAGGGCAGCCAGGATAGAGGCCCGGAGGAAAGCCCGTCTGGCAGCTCAGCAGGAGGAGGTGGAGGAGGAGAACCTGCCAGAACAGTATGAGAGCATCATGGAGGATTGTGGACACGGGCGCTTCCAGTGGATGCTGTTTGTTGTCCTGGGACTAGCTCTGATGGCAGATGGGGTGGATGGCTTTGTGGTGGGCTTCGTCATGCCAAGTGCTGAGAAGGACATGTGTATATCCAACGCTGACAAAGGACTGCTAGGTAAGTGGAGATAAAAACAATACATAATTTGTATTTGATTTGTTTTAGTTTTGACATACAAGGGAAAAATTAAATTAAATTAAGAATACACGAAATAATAAAAAATTAATACACATTTTTTGGTTTACCTTTGTGGTTCACCTCGTGCAGCACAAATTTGAATCTGCCTTAGGTTATTATCATCTGCTTCACTCTGTTGACTGTGTCTTGCTTGCTTTCACTGTATCTGTCAATGAAAAGAGAGAATATTCCGTTTTTTTATTACTAAAAATGTACTTGACCTACTTTAACATACATTGACACAGCGAGCGGGCCCACCTTTCAGTATCTGACTTGTAACCTTGCCTGGTGATGCTTGTCTCCATAGAGATAAGATAAAGCTTTAATACCATACTGTGAAACATTCCAAGCAAAGCAATGTCATCTCCATGGAGACAAGCAAGATGGACCCTGTACAAGAAACGTGAACCCTGAAATGTATGCCCTCTAGTTTATGTGGGACCCTGCAGGCTTATAGATTGAAATTGTTCATTGCAGTCCAAACATGATCATATCCAAATTCTAATATTACTAACCAAAAAACTTACTAGGCTTGCAAATGGCATTCATCTGTTGAAGAGCAGAAATTTTTACGGACAGGAGGAACTCATCAGTAAAATGATTCGCTACTGTGCTTGGCTGGGGCAGAATTGGCTTGTGATGGTGCAAGGTTTCAGACCACTGCCTCTGGCCAATGGGATCAATTAGCAACAAAGTGTTACTAAGTTTGAGCCAATACACTCTGTGATTGTATAATTTCACTTTTGTTTTAAGATTTAGTAGGCCATTAAATAAAACTAATGAGTAAATGGCATACAAATCTTTAAAAAAAAACAAAAAAAACGCAGCCCTGATCAACATTCCTTTTTGATCACAATGCAAAGATATAAGATAGATTTTCTGCCATACTGTGGAAAAGCAATAAAATTTCCATAGCATAAGGACAAAGGTAAACTCTCCATCTGAAAAGTTGCACAGTGTACCTTTAAGAGATAAATGTAGCTTCTTTTGATAGTTGACATGTTGCTTGGTTAAATCCTCCTTTCAGAAAGTATAATGAAGGTATATGTCTTATCTTAGTCTTAGAATATAATTTTATTGCACATCCTTAAAATGTAAAATCTTTAAAAGATATTTCAGTAGTTATTATACTACATTAACACCAAGACTGTACATGACATATCCACCACTACTTCCTAAATTTCACTTCGGAACCAAGGCACTAAAAATATCAGCAAAATATGTATGCTGCATAGATTTCACTTAAAGGGAAATGTACCTTGAAATGCCTGGTTTTCACTCTACGAATGCCCATTACAATTCAGTATTACTATCTCCCCCATGTAGTTTCATGTGTGCAGCAGCAGGAGATGAGGCGGATTGTGCATCATTATTTCATCTTAACAACAGGCCCGTGGGACAAGGGCGTTGCCAGGGATTGATGAAGAAGCCAGTGGTGATTGCATTCAGCGTGTGTTACCAGGGCTAATGTGCAGCATGTTGCAGCCGTCAGGGAGCTCCGGCAGCCCGCAGAGCTCAGTGCAGGGCTGTCAGATACGCTCGAGGCCTCTGACAGGTTGTGGGAGCAGGGGGGAGGAAGGCCCCAGTGAAAATGAAATCGGCGTCTGTTTGCGTGGAGCCTCTGATCAGTGGCGGAGAATATGAAGTAGATGTAGAGAATGATCCTTTTCCATTCACATTCATGCATTGTTCACCACATTGGCCTGTTAAGGAATATATATGATGCTCAAGGTTACTCACAATGTTGGGCACTACTTCTCAACCTCTAGTAAAAAGAGAAAGTATTATAAAGAGATTGTTTTGTTGAAATTGAAGAGAACTTGTTTCACTAATGTTCACGAAATGACCCATTTAGCTGTGGCTAAAGATTTAGTTTGCCAATGAAGCTCCAGTAATTACCCTTGATTAAGAACATCTTCACATTGTTTCTGTGCATTTTAAAGTATTCTGTGTAATTTTAAACATTCATACAAATATCTTTGTAACCTTTAAAATAACAACATTCTAGCAACACAAAAGTTGACTAAGATAGGGCATCTGGTACGCGCTGATTGACCAGATTGGGTTTATACTATAAACTCAATATGCTATAAAACCCAATGCCAAATGAATATGCAAATCAGGATGATTTGTTGTGGTGAACCCCTGGTGGGACATAGAATTATATTTCACACAATCAGAAAGCTATTGTTTGCGGTTTTATGTAGGTAATGTAGCCTGTAGCTAAAAACTCTCCTCTCTCCTCCTGTCTTTTCTGTGCCCAAGGACACTTGTGTAATCACAACTGCATTTTGCTGCAGGGCTTGATTCTAGGCCTCTACCATGTTTCCAATTGCAAGGCCACTCTGTCAACCTGTCAATGTGCGTACAATACAATATCTACGGAATACGCATATAGCCCTGAGCAACCACTATGAAGTGACACATGGGCCTGAACGTCCCTGTGCTGCTGCTGTTGAATGGGTCAGAGAGGTACAGCTTGCCGTGTGTGTCACCATCAGCGCAGCCCTTAGACCGTCTGGTAATCCACAGGGAAGGTGCACTGCACACTATGGCTCCACGTGCTGTTAAGCTGCTTAGCCTCACCGTAATTAGGGCTGTGTGTAGTAAAAACAGGCAGGAGGCTGGAGGTATGGGTGGTCAGGGGTGGACAACACACAGATTTGGATAGATTCCCTGCATAAAAGGCACAAACTCAAATCTATTTTCAGGATTATCTTGTTGCACATGCTTATATGAGTGTAGGAAAAAGAAGAGGGTCATAATTAAATACAATCAAATGCAAAACATAAGGGTTCTTAAATGGTTAATAATAATAATATTTCCCCCTTAAAATTAAAATTTAAATCTACTCTCTGTTTTTTTTTTTTTTTTCAAAATTATCTTACTTATACAAGCACACTGTTCACATGCAGGTCCATACAAGAGTAAATGGAGCCATCTTGTGGAGAAAAATGTCAACCCAGTAAGAAATGATAAAAACCCTTTGTGTACAGGTCTCCTGGTTTATGTGGCCATGATGGTCGGAGCACTTGTGTGGGGAGGTCTATGTGACAAAATGGGAAGGAGAAAGTGTCTGATCTACGTTCTGTCCATCGACTTGGTCTTCTCCTTCCTCTCATGTTTCGCTCAGGGCTATGGCTTCTTCCTCTTCTTCAGGTTTTGCTCAGGTTTTGGGTAAGATACCAGCATCTTACATTACATTGCATATCCTAAGTTCAAAGGTCAATTCTCTGATATCTGAAAAGGAAGACTATGCAGAGTAAGGAATTACCAAAAAATAAATACTAAAAGGATGGTTAACAGTGGTAAAAAAAAATACAATATTATTAACATAAAACTTATATGTTTTTTTTTAAGTATTTAATTTAACATAGAAAGAGCAACCTACAAACTATAATCAGATATGTTGAGTCTGACCTTTTTAGAAACAAAAATGCCATTGATTGTACATATATGTACAATGCATTTGAAAACTTCAACATATGTAAACTGTAAAATATTGTTACTCCTGCAGCATTGGAGGCTCCATTCCCATTGTGTACACCTACTTCACTGAGTTCCTTCAGATGGACAAGCGTGGAGAACATCTGAGCTGGCTCTGCATGTTCTGGATGCTGGGCGGCTTGTATGCTTCATTCACTGCTTGGGGCATCATCCCTCACTATGGTAATGCACAGACTGTAAGCTCCACCAAAGGGTGCATGTGTAATATTCTGTTGTAGTGTAGTGGTAGTGACTACTGTTGTTTTATGAATGTTTGAGTTAGGCCAAATGTAAATAGATTTTACTTGAAACAGGTTGGGGATTTGCCATCGGCTCAGAGTTCCAGATGCATAGTTGGCGCTTGTTCATCCTGGTGTGTCTGTTCCCTGCTCTGGCTGCTCTCGTCGGAGTGGTCTTCATGCCAGAGAGCCCCCGGTTCCTCCTGGAGGTCAGAAACACACATCACATGTGAATTCTTAAACAGTGCATAAACACAGCACACCATTTTATATAATAATATCCAGTTGATTTGGTTAAACCTGTTGAGTCATCAGCCTCCTCAGTGTCACCCCACTGCTGTGTAAAGTAGCAGGGAGCTGTTAAGGCTCTACCAGAACACCACCCACCCATGTTTCACATTGTCAAGGCTGTAACCACATGTGGTATTGTGTTTGCCTGTTATAACAGAGAGTTACGCCACATCTATATCACTTACTCAATAAATATCATACCCATAACTGAAAAGAAGTCTATTTGGGTTCATGTTCACCATATAAATATGTAATAATAATAATGCTACATGTGTGCAGAATGCTCGGCATGATGAGGCATGGATGATTCTGCGTCAAGTTCACGACACTAACTGGAAAGCGAAGGGAGAGCCTGAGCGAGTCTTCACTGTGAGTTATTGTACCTGCTTTGAACTCAAACATGCTTCGTACAAAATAACAACACATCTGCAGCTGTGTTATAACAATATTGATGATAAGTAACAATCCTAGAGTGCAAAAGGGAGCATAGAAGTCTAAATGTTAGTCTATGTTTTTGATAGATGCTGCATAGCCCACAGTGGACACTTTGACTTATCAAAGCAGAGAGGCCCAGTGTGCCACTATTAGCACTAATGATAGCACTGGTCATTCAGCTGTGCCATGGCACACACAACAGGTATTTTTCACAGCAGGCGTTTTGACATGTTGCAGTCGGCAAAATTAATCATATGAATTACTGCCTTCTATTCAGGTCTGCTCTGATACTATTACACCCGCAAGCTCACTGCTATGATGAGCTGTGGGAGTGCAGTGACCAAGGATAGTGCTTTCATGTGTATGCTGTAGTTTTTCTACTGAATAATTCATAGATGAAACAATTCCAAAAATTACAAATTTAAAGATGCCTACATCTTGCAACTATTAGTGTTGTAGAAATAATTCAAGTAGCTAGGAGACTCTGAATGTCTGCAACAAACTGAGGAATTTCTTCTCTATTCAAGTCTGTCTGTGCTACAAAGAAGTATTCCATTGTTGGAAGTATTTTAAGAACTGATGTGATAGCACAATAATAATAGCACAATTATCCTATCATTCAAAAATGAAAGGGACAACAAACTTATGTGACTATTTTTTTAATAGTAAAATAATTGTAATGTTATGTGTTTTGTGGAGTGAAACTGTTGACCGTTTATTTAAGCTTCCTATTTCCTCACAGTAACAAGTATATATCTACCCAAGAGGAAATTTTAAGTACCAGCCAGAAAATGTAAAAACATGTTATGTTAAGTAAATAAAGTACTTTTCCATTTAAAGGTGACTAACATCAAGACTCCTCAGACTCAGGAGGATGAGTTCATTGAGATTCAGAGTGACACAGGGACAGCCTTCCAACGCTGGTCTGTGCGGCACATGACCATGCTACAGCAGGTTTGGATCAGCACACATGCATAATATTGATGTTACTGAAACCTTTTCATACAGAACTTTTTTTTTCTTGGTTAGGTGATGGCAAACATCATGTCTCTGTCTGCCCCTGAGCTCAGACTGCAGGGCCTCTTCTTGGTCATCGTGTGGTTCTGTTTGGCTTTCAGGTATCTATCAATCTGTTTGATAACTCCATTTGACTTGTGTGTTTGACAATGTGTGTTTTGTGTAAAGCTACCATGGCCTTGGTGTGTGGTTCCCTGATATGATCAAATACATGCAGTATGAGGAGTACGAGTCCAAAGTGAAGGTCTTTCACAGAGAGCGAGTAGAACGTTTCCACTTCAACTTCTCTTTAGTTAATCAACTGCACCGGGAAGGGGAGTACATTCATGACAAGTACGTTTGAAGAGAAATATTATGTTGCATTTTTAAAATACTTATAATTGTCTTTATTATTTAGGTTTGCAAACATTGAAATTAAATCTGTGAAGTTTGAGGACTCTCTGTTTGAGAACTGCTACTTCGAGGACATCAAGTCAACAAACACTTTCTTTGAAAATTGCACCATTAAAAACACAGTGTTCTACAACACAGGTATTACATCATAGAAATCTGATGAGGCTTTAAATGTACTTCCAATGCACTGATTCCAGCCCAGTTTCCTGAAATGCCATATTGCTTTTCAACAAGTCTTTTTGTCTTGTTTTCAGACCTATGGCAGGAGAAATTTAAAGACTGTCGAATGGAGAACACAACTTTTCTCCATCCAAAGAAAGGCTGTCATCTCAACTTTCAGGAGGAGAATGACATTGTCATCTATTTGGTCAGCTTCCTGGGAAGCTTAGCGGTGTTGCCTGGCAACATCATATCAGCCCTGTTCATGGACAAGATAGGACGGATTCGAATAATAGGTGAGAGGAGCCTAGGGGAAGGTTAACAATAACATCTGTACAATGCTATCAGCTCATACTCCATGTGTTTGTGTGTAGGTGGTTCTATGCTGGCATCTTCAGCCTGCACCTTCCTTCTGCTGCTCAGCTTCAGTCAGGGTGCTGTAATATGTTGGCAGTGTCTGTTCTATGGAGCCAGTGTAGCAGCATGGAATGGACTAGAGGTCATTTCTGTAGAGCTGTACCCCTCTGCAAAAAGGTACTCTTCTGTTTGCGTTAAAGCTATTACAATATAAACAGAACACTAGGTGTACAATGACGTTACCGTTGTTTTGTTTTGTTTTTCCAGAGGAACAGCTTTTGGTATCCTGAATGGTATCTGTAAGTTTGCAGCCATCGTAGCCAGCTTCATCTTTGCAGCATTCATCGGTGTCACCAAGATCATTCCCATCTTCATGGCCTTCTCTGCTCTTGTCTGTGGTGGTCTGCTGGCTCTGAAACTGCCTGAAACCAGGGAGAAAATCCTCTCTTAGAATACTCATGAAAAGCCAACTGGTGCAGTGTCTAGGTCCAAAACACTATACTCTACTATATGTAGTAGGAGAGTATTGAAGGTATAAGAAAGATATATTTTTGAATTTGTCAAAGCCTGTCTGGTTGCCTACATGGACCTGTGGATGCTTTCTGTTCTGCCATGAGCTCCTCAGGCTGACTTTCTTTTGCTCCCCAAACTTACTGTATATAACATGGTGTTAGTCTGTCCCATACACTAGTTTTTGTTGCTATGTGAATGAGAAATTGGAAACAATGTCTGTGCATAAAGGTCGTGTAGTCCTTGCTGAACCAGGATGGGCTTGTAATCCTGCCTTGGACTTCACATTGTGTTTGACAATCTCAAGGCCTCATCTTTGCCATGACATAATGTGACAAACATATATTTTTCTAAAATAATTAATTAGATGTTTTGATATGATTCTCTTTTTGTTGTTTGGTTAAATCTTAAACTGTTTGAGGAAGATAATATTTGGCCATGATTGCGTAAGGAGTGTATGGTTGTACGCCTGTTTTAAGTACTGTATGGTAATCATAGAAATGTGCTTGTACTGTATACTAGCTGTTTTTCAATATTAACTTGAACTCAGATGAGGTCTTCCTATTTTTGAAAACTAAAACAACAGTACACATCTGCAAATGTCTTTGGAAAATAAAAGTCCCTACATGTAACTGTTTACAAAATTATGAATTTTGTCATACATTAGAATATTGAATTAGTGGGAATAGTATTGCACTGTGCATTTGCAACACATGTGTAGAATAATTCATATTTTGTTTTGTTTTTGTGTTGTCATAATGAATAAATGTAACTGTGTTTCGTTAGAACAGTTTTCATTCCATGCTGCTGTTCCCTTTCTCTTCAGAAAAGTACTAAAAGAGTAGTATTTTACTTACTAGTATGTGTGTGCATGTTACATGACTGTACCCATGCTGGAGCACAGAGCTGGAGGGGAGCTGGGAGCTTGTAAAAACATGGCAGCACACAAGTGTGAGCAAGTGCTGCTGGTACAGAGAGGATGTGTTTACTCTGAGCAGAGGTGTGAGAGAGCACTGCTGACTGAGGCACTATTTGCACACTGGTGCCACTAGAGGGCACTACATGTATTAACTGTCTGTATGTACAGCAATAACTTAACTGGATTCCTCGAATAATATTGTTATTTATTGCTGATCCAGAAGGCCTGTTTGTTGCAGTTTGTTGCTGCAGTAGAAATTAAAACATTCCACTTTTCAGTGTGGTAAGAGGAGCTGGAGGAAGGTCCTCTGGTGAAAGTCCTCTATGTTTTCTCAGACAGCTTCTAGAAAAATACTTAGCTTTAGTTGGCAACTATTAGAATGCAAATGTGAATGAATTATTTGATCTCTAACATGAATATGAACTCAATTACTAATATGAATATGGTCCAATCTATCAGTCATTGAAAACAAAATGCAAAACTATAATTACACTACTTCACAGCTACAACTAAAAACAAATCTATAAATTAGTTCTTCCTATTTTTATATGCAAATATTATCTCTGTCATGTCATTTCCCTACAATTAGATACAATTTACAGTCCACCCTTGGCTGACCCCTGCACTCAGCTACTTCACACCAGAGGTGCAGAATGTATTCCCTCCACTGACACCTCCCGACCCCCCCTACCCTGACCACACTCATAAACACACTCCCATGCATGCTGTATCATCAGCCTTAATATGCTCTTATATATACTGCATAAGAGTTTTACAGTATTATTTTTATGTATGTATCTCATACTGTATATTACATGCAAATATTTCTTCAAAAGAGTTGATCCTTTAAACCTTTGTAATTAATTTTCATGGTCATAATAACATCTCTACTGTAGAATGATGCAGGATTAACCATTTGAATTTGTTGTATGCTAGTATATCAAATAAAAAACTTTATCTTTACTGAAATTTGAAATTACTTGGAGCAGTTAAGAGTAAGTGTGGTCTCATGAAGACCTCTGCAGAACAGGATATATAGTCTGCAATACTAAATGGTTATGTATTTATCTCTTCCTCTAGTCTAGAGCGACACTCGTACAGAGTTGCTGTAGCAGAAGCAGAGTTTTCCTGCAAACATGAAATGCCTCTGGCCATATCTCGAACGAAGTGCACCTAGTGAAGGGGTCATGATAAGGTGGGTGCACAGACAGGTGGCAGGCAGCCCGGCTACACAGCCTACTGTGGGTGGGCGTCCACCCAGAGGTGCCAAACACCAAGCTGGGCTCCCACAGCCTCACCTCATCAGGATGAGCGTCCTGCACAGAGTTCAGTCCCAGTTCACCGTGCCCCCAGAGTGACACAAGTCCACCTACAGCTCCTTTCTACTTCATATAGGAGTAACCCATTTAAAAAAATAATGTCATTAATAGAAAACATATTGAAAAAACTACATTAATCTAATGATACGGATACTCTATTATTGTTATTATTATTATTATTATTATTATTAGTAGTAGTAGTAGTAGTAGTAGTAGTAGTAGTAGTAGTAGTAGTAGTAGTAGTAGTAGTAGTAGTAGTAGTAGTTTTTATTTTATTTATTTTTGCAGCAGCAGCAGTGGTAGGGGACATTATTTGTTCTGTTGGTGTAGCAAATAAGCATATAAATAACTGCTAATTAAATCTTTTTAGCCAAGCAATAGTGCCTGTACAAACGCTTTTGAAGGCATTTGTAGAGAACATGTAAACGCTTTTGAGGGCATTTATAGAGAACAAGTGAGCCTCAACACAGTGTCACTCTAAATATTGAACTGTAAGGCTAATACCATCATCATACCTGTGTTTTGACAATTGCATTAACTGCAACAGTGTGGTGTATATGATCGTACTGATAAATAATTGTTATGGCTATATCAAAAACCAGTGGGAGTGGAAAACAAAGAATCAGAGTATAGATCAGACAGCAGAGTATCGTCCTGATCCCTGTTTCTCACAGCTGACGTGTGAAGTGACGCCTTCAGACTTATCAGTTCTCATCAGCGTAAAACCATCTCACCTCTGCATTAAAGCCATAAGACAACTCCATGGCTCATTAGGTCTCAGTACATTTCATCTGAGTAGTTTAGGATATGAAACTATCTATCCAACAGTAACAAAACCCAGATAGGCAAGACATCTCTTAACACTATCTTTATCTGCTCATAAAACATCCTCTATTTGGCAGATCAGGAGAAGAGAAGAGATGGGCAACATGCAGGTTCAAGGTTGTACTAAGGTGTGGGTTACCAAGCACAATGTGTGCTTTAAATAATACAAATAAAAATAAATAAATAAATATATCAATTAATAAAAAAATAAAAAAAACGTTTTAATTGCATCGTATATATGTTCTGACAACAAAAATATGTTATATTTGCCCAAAAATGCGAGCTGCTTTCTGCATCTCATACTTGAGAATGGTTTTGTAAAAATGCATAAAATAATAAAAAACAATGATAACTCAAGAACACCTAAACCTTAGGAATTCAAAGAACACACATTGAAGTCACTGTCAATAAACACTCCAGAATCAACTACAATGATGTTTTGTTGTCCCCCTTTATTTCCAACGCGGGAAAGTGTTTCACTTTTTTAAAAGTGAAGCCAAAAGTCCCTCCTGTCAGACATAAGCTACTTTTGTGCAGCCATGTGCAAAACACATCTACATCGCTGAACGGACAGAATCCCAAAAAGCAAAATCTGTTTATTGTTTGGAGCAGGGGTCAAAATTCACACTTGGGCTGCTGCAGCTGAACTTTCCCAGACAGGAGGAGCAGAGAGGGCAGGGGCTCTGACAGAGTGCTGCACAGTGTGTGTGAGGGCCTGCCTGGGACACTGATGGTTTGGGAGAATCTGCAGAGGTGTCAGTTCACACCTCTGTGGCCTGGCCTGGACTTATATACCAGCAGTGCAGCTCAGAGCAGCATACATACTCTTCCAGTCTCTCTACACAAACCCCTGAGCTCTTTGCAACATGGATACCTCCTCAGTTTTGGACTACAGCCTGCAATACCAGTGGTGTTCCGACTCGGATATGTCTAGTCTTTCTTCTCCATCTCTCTCCCCTGTGTCATCGATGGACTCCAGCCTATCGCCTGCTTACCGGCAGCTACCACAGCCATCCACCACAGCCTCCGACACAGGATACTCCCAGAAATCTAAAACCGGACGCAAAGTAGGCCGAGCCAGGACAACCAGGATCCGCTCTAAGCAAAGGGAGAGCGCCAGTGAGAAGGAAAAGCTGAGAATGAGAGACTTAACCAAAGCGCTTCATCATCTAAGGTCATTCTTACCACCTTCAGTAGCCCCTGCTGGACAGACTCTGACCAAGATCGAGACCCTCCGCCTGACAATTCGCTACATCTCTTACCTGTCTGCTCAACTGGGTTTGAGTGAAGAGGTGCTTTTTCAGAGAAGGGAGCAAGGAGACATGTCTGCTCATGGTACAACCTCACCAGATCTTCTCAGCTACTTTCAGCCTAGACCAATCAGAACACAAGACAGTCAGAGTCTCAACCTGAACCAAAACTTCAGCCAGAACTTCTACTCACCACAGCCTGCAATGGTGCATTCTGGGAGCTGTAGTTTTGGAATAGATCAGTACAGCAGAGGATACAGTGAAGTTCCACAGAGGGAACTCAAAAGGGACAGTGTTCTTCAGTCAACTCCAGCAGCACAGTCATCCTATCAGGTATGTTGATTTTCAGCTCTAAGCATAATACAATAACAAAATTGTAATATTTTATTTTAGCACCATGCCATCTTAAGTATGACTATTAATAAGTTTCCTTGCACCTTTGTTTCTAGATGTATGACAGTGGATTCCACCTCCCATTGGTTCCCAGAGATTATTACGCCTGAAACCTTCAGGACTGTCATGCAACAGCAGCCTACTTTTCAACTCAAACTGCCTCACTGTGAAAGGACTAATTTATTTGTTTAATATATATGCTATTTTACTTTATATTTATTCTTGTTCATCTTTTTTGTAAATATTAAAAATGTGACAACTATTTTTATATGTCGTTACACCACTATTTATAATAAAAATATAAAAACGTTAACTTTTAAAGATTTTTGTGTACATGTAAAGAAAATGAGCTGTTAAAAATCGTCTGTCTTGGCAACTTAGATCAATGACAGAAACATGACTGTAGAGACAATTTGGACTCTAGTGCCCTCTCCTGGTTATGGGTGGCACTAAGAAACTAAGAAGCAAATAAAAACTTCACCGGTAGGGTATTATGTACAAATGAGGGAGTATAAGATTTTCACTTTATTAAACATTATATCCTGGTCAGTGCTAAAAGAAAATCTGTTCATGGCTAGAAATCTTAGAGTTACTAAGAGCTAGTCTATACTTACCTGATACTTAATAGCAAACAATAAACACGTTAGCTGCATGTTGGCCTATTCCAACTTCTTGTTCTGTCATAAAGGGGGGGGGGGGGAGTATTTAGGGCGAGGCTACAGAGAGCATTTACTGTCTTCTGGGGTCAGGTTTGCCATTTCCAGTCATTGTGATGAGCATCTATGATTAGGCTGATCAGGCGTCTAAGGCTACAACACGTGCTTGAGGTTTTTGTTTTTTTGTTTTAGCCCTGATAGCCTAGTAACATTTAAAGGGCCCACATTATGCATTTTTCATCCATGTTAATATAATAATGTTGTTTCCTCATCACAAAGTTATGTTTTGTTTCATTCATACATGTTAACCCACAAAACCTGCATATTTAAGATGATCTCTTCTCCCAATGAGAAACTCCATCTATTGGTCATCTGCTATTGGGTAATACAGGAAGTGCGCCATTGTGCTTTTAAATTGCATAAACCTTAGTCATTTGGACAAGACATAATTTCCAGTACAGTCCACAATTAAGTGCAGTACAGTTCACAATGAAGGCCATATCATTATCATTTGACTTTATTTAATGTTTTCACTGTCATTGTAGCACTGCTATTTGGAACTAAAGCTTAGGAAATGTAACTCGCAGCACTTTTTTGTCCAATCCAAATGTTATTACATTATTAAACACATTCTCACAATTTAATTTTTCTCTTATGTAAACAATCCTTTGGTAATTTTGTCTCGTGAGAGACACATGATCTAATGTCAACCCTGAAATTGGCAATCTCTGTTGAACAAAAGGTAAATTGAGTTGTTAACTTGAAAACTACCACTACATGACATCACAAGGTGGAACAGAGCATTTTGAGCTTTGGAGATGTAGACAGATAAATAAACAAGGAGTACTCCAGGTATGTTTTTGAGGAGGTAACACCAGTCTAACATGACTAAAAACTCAATTTTGTGTTATGTAGGACCTTTAAATTCTAAAATACAGGCACTTTGCTGGCAACATATAGCAATGCCTGGTGTTTTTAGGCAAAGAAGAAATTAGGTATTTTAATATTGCTAAATAAAATGGTCATTAATTGATCTATATAATAATCTTCACACCCCTAGCAGCAAAAGTGTGATAGATTTGAAGATGTGGAATATCCCACAAAGGAATAATATAACCTGTCCACTGCAGGCTACTTTCAGTTTACCTCACTATAACAAATATTTATTTACCTTATATCCCTTAATGACTAGAATCAGGCAAGAGTAAAAAATGATTTAAAATGTATTAAGTGGTACAGCAGTGGTGGATTGTGAATAATAATAACAAAAACATTTTTACATTTTTTGCCATGCCCAAACTAATGCCTATGTCCCACCAACCCTCAATGCACTTAAGGCTGCATTGCTGTACCTGTACCCTTGCTTATGCTCTTCTCACCACCTGTACTTTATTACTATGGGCAGTTTTGGTTGCACACAGTTCCTCACAATATTCTTTTAAACATCCAAATTATGCTGGTCTTTTAAAAATCACATAACCTAAAAAAGTCTGCTTTGTAACCTAAGATTATGATATCACAAAACAAGAAAACCAGTAAATCTCCATTATTTACAAGATAGATAATATAGATTATCTATATTACAGTGCTGTTAATTATTTCTTGAGCTACAGATTTTTCAATGTCAAAATATGAACACCAAAAACCCAATTATTGCTTTATAATCTAGTTGCAATTTGTAAAAGTTATCGGTTACCTGCTATTTAAAAGTCATGATATAGCAGCTCAGGTTTAATCCCCTTCACCGTATGCCCACATTATTTGGGATACCTTTGATAATGAGCCTCAGCAAACAGAGAAAGGTCCTTGGCACCACTAAGTCTAGACTCCTATACCAATCTTTCTCACCCCCCCCTTCTCTCACCGAGGGCCCTAATTACCTGCCTTCAGCCAGCCGAGAATCTTTTAATATTTATAGGGAATGATTTACATATCAGCCCAAGGAATTAGCCCAGAGTGTTTAGTTTGCCACATATATGCGGTTTATTTGAAATGCAAGCAGAAAGCCTAACACACAGCCTAATATACTCACTTAGGCCTTTCATCAAAGCCAGGCTAATACACTGAGGGCTGGAGGATGAAAAGGTGGCACTGCTGTGCTGATGATTCACTCATTACATGTGAGTAAACACCGTCAGGCCTAATGTGGATTAAGGGAAGGATATCCTCTCTCATTAAGCTTCAAGTGGAATGTAAAAAGTGACAGCTGCATGGGCTCTAAGAGGAGTGTAAAGAAAAACAATTAGCAGCTAACAGCACATCATTGGACATGAAAGAGCCAGGAAGCATCAATCCTAAATGAAAATTAACATCAGGGTTGTAGTCAGTTTATTGCTTTTTGTGTATTGCTATTATGTAGAAAGTCAATGTCACATGATCACCAATCCTCATAAGTATTTGTAATATAACTCTGATACTTTACAAAAGCATTTCTAACATCATCAGTTTCCCGTGACACTGATTTTCTTGGGTTGCCTTCTTCAGTTTTCTTTGTTATGATGGTGGTCATGTCTCTAAAATGCTTAATTGTTGAGTTTCTGCTCTGTGGAAGTTGTGCATGTATTATAATATATATATATATATATATAGAGAGAGAGAGAGAGAGAGAGAGAGAGAGAGAGAGAGAGAGAGAGAGAGAGAGAGAGAGAGAGAGAGAGAGAGAGAGAGAGAGAGAGAGAGAGAGAGAGAGAGAGAGAGAGAGGTGGTGTTCGGAACACATGTAAAATAGGAAAGATTTGTATTCTCAATGATTCAATGATACGTCCCTGCATGAAGTTGCATTAGACTGAAAAAACATAAATTTGAAGGAGCATTATCGTGTTGTGTATAGTTAATTGTCTCCTATATATATAGTACTATAGTGTATCGACTATGCTTATCAATCTGAGCCCACAAATATCGAGATCGCTAGGTCAGTTCTCTGTCACACACTTTATAAGTCTGTTTCAAACGTGAGCCCAGCTTTTTGTATGTGGCATTATACACTTACACAATGCATTCATTCCAGCTCGAGAACGTGTACTATAAAACATTCGGCAGAAAGAAGTAAGTGATTCAGATTTAATTTGAGAATTTTAAATGTGGAAAATGATCTTAGTCAAATCCCCTATAGTCACCCAAATGTTTTTTTGTAATTACAGAGCATGTTATTGTTGCATACTGGAGATGACTGGGGTTTGCGCGGGGTGATTGACACGTCCTGGTCCATAGCTGGCACCTCAGCCTCAGCACAGGAGCCAAATGTAACACAGCGCTTTGTGGGAATAATGCGCTCAACTCACCTCCACGGACAGCACATTAACTTTTACTAGAATCCCATAGCCAGATACAGTTAAGATTATCTGTACATTTAGATACAACAAAACATAATAGATTTACAATAAAATGCCATCATTAGTAAATAAATAGTGGTAAATAAAATATAAACCTAAACTAACTTATAAACTACAGCTTGGCTAATAGATTTCAATATAAAGCTGGAATGCTTGTAGAATTTTAATATATGGAAAATAATTCTATATTCTGTTCTTGTTCCCAGGTCTGAGAGCTGTTGTCTAAACAGGATGAGGTGCAAAGTCCTGACACCTCCCAGCTGCCTGGCACACTTCTGTGGCCTGACTTCAAGTGCACAAGGGTGTCACTAATGAGAGATTAGAGGATCATTACAAGATTCACCAATACTTTGTTAATTATATTTTGCACATAGCCTCTGTCACTTGAGCAACATTTTATGGATCATCATACAGAAATACATATCTGACCCTATCATGAAGTCCAGCATGTATTATGGCACTGTCGTTGTTCCTGGATTGTGGTCTTGTGGAGTGAACAGGTCACACCTTGTCCAGGTCCTGTCCCATTTCCCATGGGACCCCCTGTCCGTGGTGTCAGCCCTGGTCCCAGACCCTCTCAGGAGCAGGGGCAGCTGCCTGGAGGTGACATTTCACACCTCCCACCACATATAAGGCCTGAACAGACAGTTTCTCCTCACTCTATTCTGCCTGCCCTACAAGCATCTCTGTGACAGCTCAAAGAAGAATCTACAGGTTGACTACAGCAACCATGGACATGTCGTACTGTTCTCCACAGCAGCCTCAGGAGGATGCCAGCTCCTTCCTCTTCGACTGCGATGCCCTGCTGGATAAGTCTTGTGATCCTTTGGCCTTTGATCCCTCCTCAGACCCTGGCTATTTCAGTGCCTGTAGTAGCCTGTCTCCTACATCCTCTGTGGACTCCTTCTGCTTCTCTCCAAACTTGCTCCAAGTCAAAGCCGAGCCAGAGCCACTGGACTGTTTCTTCTTCAGCAGTGAACGCCAGCAGATGGCCACTACCACCAAGATCCTAGCCAAGCCTGCTTCCACCACCTCTGCCACTAAGAAGTCCAGGTCCAGGTATCCAGGGAAGAAGAGGGAAACAGCCAGCAAGAGGGAGAAGCTGAGGATGAGGGATCTGACCAAAGCCCTGCACCACCTCAGGTCTTACCTCCCAGCATCTGTGGCTCCAGAGGGACAAACTCTGACCAAGATCGAGACCCTGCGCTTCACAATCCGCTACATCTCCCACCTGTCTGCTCAGCTGGGCCTCACCGAGGAGGTCCTGGAGAAGAGGTCTTCAGGTCCTATGGAGCCAGGCCTGTTCACTTACAGCTCACTGCAGGAAACCCCTTGCAGCAGCAGTCTGCAGCCGGCTGGACCCAGCACCTACACTACTCCTGTGACGGTCCCCGCTGGACTTTCTTACACCCCCCAGCAGTACTGGATGCCTTAACAGCAGTACCCAGACATGGGCTTCAATGGACACTGCTAAGATTACTGCAAACAATGCATATTTTCATTGTATCAATGAGCCATAAGAAGAATATTTTTAAGACAAATTCTTTCTACTTATTTGTTATCTTTGTGCTTTATACAAAATGTTATTTATTCACTTTTATACATCATTAAACATATTTAAATTTGAAAAGCAATCTTTTTCTCTCCACTTATTCCATGATTATGGTTTGTCCATTATTACAACTTCTTCAAACTTCTTCAGAATCAGAATTATAATTTTTTTTATTTGGAAGGTAAAAATATAATTTATGAACAGGTGCCCAATTGCACTTCCTTAGACAAACAGAGCAGCTGATGCCAGCAGCCAGCAGTGAGGTGCTAAACAGTCAACACATCCTCTCTAAAGTATTTAGAGAAAGACCCCCATGAAGACCTGTCAGCTTCTCTATCTTGAGTAAACAAAACTGTGCTTAAGACCTCCAGAGGACTGCCATGATAAGCCACTACAGGACTCAAAGTTTTATGTAATGAGGAATTACAGCTTTGATCTTGGAAAAGGCTAATTGTATTATTATCTAGCACTCTAAGCCAGGTTGATTTTGTGTTAGAAAATAATAAGTGCTAAAGAGAGTCATTCTGTGCTGTCTTATTATGCCACTGTAGTGTCAACATAAACAATCCTGTGATCCCGGCTTACTTTGATATGCTGAACTTCAGTTGAATAACATTTGAATGAGAATTAACTAAAGACAGGCAGCGATACATATGGAGGTAGTATATGCCTTATCGATTAGTCAGTAAAATAAGAAGTTATCTTTCAACAATATATAATATATATAACATATATAACTATAACTATATATATATATATATGTGTGTGTGTGTGTATATATATTTATATGTGTGTGTGTGTGATATATATATATATATATATATATATGTGTGTGTGTGTGTGTATATTATATTTATATGTGTGTGTGTGTGTGTGTGTGTATATATATATATATATATATATATATATATATATATATATATATATATATATATATATATATATATATATATATATATATATATATGTGTGTGTGTGTGTGTATGTGTATATGTATATATATACACTATACATTATATTATGTATAACAATATTATTTTTTACAGTGCTGAGGTTTCCCCAATGAACCAATCATACACTTTCTTTTTGTTTAAAGTCACCCAGTTCATGTTAGCCTTGGTCCTCTCCAGGGCCTGCTCCAGAGCTGCTGTGGCTGAACCCAGCTGTCCAGAATGCTCCTCTTTGAACTGGAGCAGCTGTAGATAAAGGCCACAAATTATTGAAGAGGACCCTACAGTGGCATTTGGTATCAGTAGAAAACATTAGTGACATTACCTGTTTGTATTCAAACTCTGACGAAAACCGTTCAGTTACACCACTGATTAGTCTTCCAAATGACATTGCACCTCCATAACTAAAACAACAATGAGGTCATTTTAAGAAATGTTTTCAAATTTATTCTACAGCCTATATGCTTATATTGGAATAAATGCACATGTTTAAATCAAACAATACATTATGGAACCTCACTTGTTATATAAGTAATTCCATTTTGCTCTGATAAAGTCCCAAGCCAAAGGCTGACCAATGGGATTACGGGCAATATAAACTATAGTGAAGGTAGCATCTTGCTTCCGTATCATCTTTGGGTCCAGACTATATTCTAGATATCTACAAAATACAAAAAATATGATTTCTCGAGAACAGTTAAATTAACATTCCTTTTACTGACATGATATACATACCTGTTGAGTAGCCAGGGCTGTTCAGTGCAGGACAGAGCATACATAAGTTTATCAGCTTCTGAGGCAACAGTAGCATTTTTATACATGTCCCATGCAAAGTTCCATTCATCCACTCCTCCTGCTTGGATGGCACTGCAGTACACTGTGGATCGCAGGTTGGCAATAATTCTAAAAAAAAATTAAAAGAATGGTATGATAGACCTGCCAATAAAAATTAAAAAAGAAATAAAAAAGCAAGCTTGTGGCAACATACGGGTTGTTAGTGGAGTTCTGCATCCACTGTTTGAACCAATGAGTGACCAGCTCCTGGCAGCCTGCCACTCCTGTGCCACAGGCCATGGAGATAGCATTTACCTGATTGTATCTGCAAGTAAGATATGGAGTTACAGGCAACTAGTGCATCCACATTCAGCCTTTACAAAACTTACTGGTCAGTGTGTTTTTTAGGAATCTGTGTCCAGTTTGATGTGATCATCTCAAAGTAGTTAAATAAAGGAGTTGACTTCTTCTTTATGTATGCCTAAGATTAAACATACAAATATTAATGTTATTTATTATTATTACACAATGAGAAACCTGAAAACCACAATTAATTGCTCACCTGCATTGGGCCATAGACCTCACTGCGATCAAACATAAGATAAAAATAGTTTAGATTACGTCTAGCAGTCTGCCAGGGCATGTACTCCACCTCCTTATCCAAGAATGCAGTTGTCCTCAGAGCTAGTGTTGTGTCTATAATCTTTGCTCTAAAACAGTCATTTTATTTAGTTAGTTCAGTGGCAATGTGCTACTAAAATACATTACTGTCTCATTACCTTGCAAGATTAAAAGCATCATCTATAACCTGTGCCCTGTTTATAACTGGAATGGCCTGATATAAAACATGGACAATTATTTCTTGAAGGTATTTTAAATCAGTTCAAGTTTTGTTTGGCTATTTTACCTCAGGGTTAGTGGATAGCTTGGTGAGAAGGCGCTCCCAGTTTTCACTGTCATAGTTCACTCTATAGAAGCCCTTCATGTTGATATTGGCCACCAACCACTCGCCAGGAGCAGTTTTGATTTCAGTGTTGGTAGCTGTGCAAATAACAATAATGACACAATCAAACTTTATACATTCACTTAATATTTTGATTCTGTGATGAATTAGTAATATACCATGAGGTTTATCTTTTCTGTGATCTGCATAGAGGTTTGGAAACTGAATCTTGCAGTGGTAATTAGAGTGATCAGGTGATTAAGTAACTAGGTATATTTACTAGCACGAGCTTAATAGAACTGTAATTCTCTGAGTCACCATACTTTTGAAGTAATTGAAAAAATTAATAACTACTCTTGAGTAAAAGTTCTGATTACTCTTCCTACAGTTTTAAATTATCAGTGCATTACACTTGCACTGCTTTTTGATTTGTTTCAATGTTAGTTTTATCTTTCTAACCATATTTTGTGCATTGTTTAAAAGCACATTGTGTAATTTTTCTGGGGAAGGGTCTGTCAAATATATTTATTCATGGAGATGTTATTGCTTTGTCTGGAATGTTTCCCAGTATTGTATTAAACTTTCCTATCTCCACAGAGACCAAAGCAGACCAAGTTACACATCAGATCTGTCGAGAAGCAGCCTACAATGCAATGTCAGACACCAGTCTTTCTAGGTATTTTTGATTTTTTTCTTGTGTAGTGTCCCCAAAATACTTTTTTAACATTAACTGAGTAGTTTTGTGGACCACTTGATATGTGGTATTATTTTCAAGTAAATGTACTTTTACTTAAGAACAATTTTACCCACATCTATCCATCCATCTATCCATCTTATTTCATTCAACAAATTCAATGTATTGACATAACTCACCATCTTTTTTAGTGAGCCAGTACTGCTTCTCTTCTGCACCATTTTTAATCCATGTCACTGGAACAATCCATTCATATCTTCACCACCATGGATTTTCACCATCCAGTGATGCACAAAATGAGGTTAGCTTAGTGATAAATAATTTGATGTGGTATTTAAAAAAATTAAATAAAATCTTACTGAAATGGTGAGGGCCTGTCCACTGGAGTGTCTGGATCTAATAGGAAGTGATTCTGCATAATTTGTCCAGTTTGGGTATTGATAGTGACCAGAGGGAAACCCATCTGAAGAATCCACCTGTTCATTATTTGTTCAATGGAGTCAGGCAATGAGATGCCTGAAGAAAATACAGCCTGAGAAAAAAGTTAGTTTTTTTTTAAACAAATGCCCATTTATCATGCCGTAATTATATTGTATATCAACTAAAATTACACCACAATGCCATTTACCATCTGTAGGTGTTCCCAGAGGTCTTGGTAGACAGTGTTTTTGTATTTGAACGTGTCTAAGTATGTCTGCAAGAAATAAAATGGTTTGAAATGAATTGATGATATCTAGAAGCACAACTCATCTTATCTTACTTACATGAAGGCCTTTAGTAAAAACCTCCTCTGTGATAAAGAAAGAAAGCATTCGGAGGACTGCAGCCCCCTGGGAATAAAAAAAAAAAAAGGAAAAAAAAAAAAAACAGAAGTTTTTATGTTAAAGGAGGGTGTGTAGATCTCATTACAGAGACACTTAAAATTTGACTTTACCTTGCTGTATGTGATGGCATCAAAAAGTTCATTGATCTGCTCTGGCCTCAGGATTTCATCTTCCCTGGATGAGAGAGGGTGGGAGGAGGCCAGAGCATCTACTCCCATCACACCTACAATCTCATTAAGGACTATCAGATCTTTCTACAAAGTTTGATACAAAAAAAATAAAAAAAAAAAATATAATAATAATAATTATAATTATAATAAATAATAATAATAATAATGATAATAATAATGATAATAATAATAATAATAATAATAATAATAATAATAATAATAATAATAATAATAATAATAAAATTGTTCAAACCAGAGCTCACCATATTCCAATCTGGTTCAGCAAAATTGGCACCAAGGTAAGAGACATAAGTAGCAAAGCCCTCGTTTAGCCAGAGGTCATTCCACCATTTTGTGGTCACCAGGTTTCCAAACCACTAGATACAGATCAATGTTGTCATAAATTATAATTATATAAGCTACAAGGTGAACTGTTGACTTGTTAACACTGCTACTGTACCATGTGAGCCAGCTCATGTGCTATGACCGTGGCCACCCACTCTTTGTCTCCATTAGATGAGACACCAGGGTTGTACAGAAGGGCAGTCTCCCTGTAGGTGATGAGGCCCCAGTTCTCCATAGCTCCCGCCCCAAAGTCTGGCAGAGCAATCTGATCTGCAACCAATGACTAAACGTAAACCTTTTCATAGATGCAACCACTACAAAAGGGCAACAACTTTTTAATTTTAGTATCTAAAAAACCTCAATGTTGTTGAGAATCGGATTTATGACATGATGAGAAGGTCCATTGCATACCTGATTTATTCAAAGGATAGGAGATGTTGTAGTAATTTTCGAAAAAGGACAAGATAGGGCCAGTTATATTCAAGGCATACTCTCCTTGTCCCTCGGCGATGGCCTTTTGACGAGCCCAGATTCTGATCTGCATAAAGCAATAGGACAGGTCATCTTACTGTGCAAACAACGTCCAGCAGAGGGCAGCATTGTACCATGTTGTCCTGTTTTAGTTTGCAAAATAAAGCCAAGTTGAATAGATCCACGGCTGCAGTAGTGTGCATATAAGGAGGCTTTGTATGCATTGAAATGCAGTAGCCTACATAGTTTCGTCGTAAGCCCAAATAAATTTTATTAGTTTTTAAGGTAAGTAACCATTTGTTGTGTGTTGTGTTAAATTGTGATTTGGCTCTGTTCAGTGAAGTATTACATTGACAAACTCTCAGTGCAAAAAATAAAATAAAATAAAATAAATAAAAACAAAAAAGTTACCAAAACGCCAGTATCCATGTTCCCAATGTAAGTAAATTCGCACACCACAAACGCCAGTAGATAAGATGACATAACCTCCGTGGCCATGAAGCTGGTTCTTATAAGATTGTGTCCGTCTACTGTGACATTGACTGGGTCTGTGTGACAAGAAAAAAGATTATGACCTATGGCAGTATAGCAATGATTCATGCATACACACATTATCCAGTAGTGGAATGTAACAAAGTAAAAGTAGTGACATACCGTAGGCCTACTTAAGTATACATTAGGTATCTATACTTTTCTTAGGTAGATTTTTAAGTGGATACTTTTTACTTCACTACATTTGAGAGACGGTGTCTATACTTTCTTCTCCACAACATTTTAACTTTTACTCTTTAAGTACATTGTTATTGGTCCTTAAACACTTTTACTTAGGTAGGTATTTTTCATGTGGTACTTTTGCTCCAGTATCTTTTACATAAATAACAAAATCGACATCCACTCCTCTTCTTCCACCACTGTACATTACTAACTAAGGTGAATGATAGTTTCTCCACTGTGAGAGCAATAAACTTATATCTTATCTTAAGTGTGAACTTGCCATAGCTTAGAGAGTTGGATAGAGCCACAGTCCCATGAGGATGCAGAAGGGTCATGTAGAAGACAGCCTTCATTGCCGGTTCATCAAAACAGGGAAAGGCTTTCCTGGCATCGGTTGGCTGCATTTGTGTTGTGGCCAAGACTCTAAAAACATCAAAACATTTTAAAGCTGTGTAACCTTTCTGGTGGAGCATCTGCTTGTCTCCATGGAGGTGCTATTACTTTGCATGAAATCTTTCATTGTACACATTATTTGTCTCCATGGAAACAAAGAGGTCAAGTTACTAGTCAGTTCATTGGAGAGGGGACCCTGCACACATAAACGCATGTTAGCGGTAGGCTTATTTTGAGCTATAAAACATGTTATTGACATGTACAATAGAGAAGATTAATTCCATACTTTGGAACATTCCAGGCAAAGCAAAACATCTCTATGGAGCCAAACAGTTGACAAGGAAGATGCATCTCCCACAGTCACATATTGTACTTTTTATTTTAGCGCTGTTGTAATTTGCATATAATAACTACCTTAATTGTGTCCCTTTTTGATAAGTAAGTGAATCAATCAACAAATAAAGGCAGAGATATCTTAACACCTAGCCATCCTCACTTTTTGATGCCATCCTCATAGTATTCGCTTCTGTAGAATCCTCCCAGGTCATCAGCCAGCTCTCCTACAAACTCAGTAAACAGCTCATATGTGTTGCCAGGTTGAAGATTTCCATGCAGCTGTATCACCAGATACTGAGTGGGAACCTCCAGCCATGTCGTCTTTATCTTTGGTGCCTCTGCTCCATTGAGTCCTGTCAACTTGGCATGGAAGTTGTCAAAAGTGGTCAGATTGAGTTTGTTCGAATGAATTAAGATCAGATCCGTAGCCTTCACACATTTAAACAAGACCGTTGAATTCCCTGAAAAGATGAAAAAGTCACCCACAACTGGTTCTAGTCTGGGCCAAAGAGTTACATGGTAGGTGATAGGAACCAGTGAGTCCGGGAGTCTGTATTGTTGCCATGGCTCCTTTGGGCCTGGGGGGGCTGTGGACAGAGTTGTTGTAGTGATGCTGGGGTCGACGGTTGGTAGGACTTCATTCTTGGACTTCTCTTGAGAGTACACAACAGACAGAGCTATGATTGTGGCAGTGGCAGCAATAGCCACAAAGACACAAGTCCCTGCCACCGCCTTGCTGATGAAGAATCCTTTTGCCATGTCTGAAAGAAATACCAAGATGAATTTACCTATTTATGGGAACAAGATTATAGTTTTGTTAATGTTTGACTTTCTGGTGAAAAAAAAGAGATAGCTGAAAGTCCAACAGGAACAAAATTGTAAAAAGTGGTGATAAGACCTCTGCCTATCCTGTGAACTTAATACTTACATTGCTTAACAAAGGCCCCTTGAGAGCCTATCTCAAAGTGCACCAGAGCATATGGAATATTAAAGGTCGTATATTACACAAAATTGACTCTTGTGAGCTTTAAGTCATGTTATAATGCCGTCACCTCATCAAAAACATGTGGAGTTATGTTTTGTTGCATTCACACCCTTTATTATTAGTCTGTCTTCATCTTCAAAGCTCAAAAACCTCTGTTCCACCTTGTGATGTCATCTAGAGGTATATTTACAGCTACACTTTACCCTTAATTCAATAGAGACTGGCAATTCCAAATATCCAGATGGTTTTAGTGAAAGTGCATAGATTTTAAAAACAGAGTGGAGCACTTCCTGTATTATTACAATACACCACAAAGTGGAACAGTTTTTTTCCAGGTATGTTTTTGGTGAGGAAACAACATTATAACACAGATCAGACAATAGCGTACTATGGACCTTTTAAGATGAACATTCCATACTAGAAGAGAAACATATAATAATGTAGGGAGTACATTTATACACTCAAGTCATGCGGGAGGCAATGATTTAAGATTTGTAAATTTTCTACAGATCAGCTGATTTCATCAAGAGATTTATGATGTAAAGGGTATCTGTTTATGGCCTCTGTCTATCTCACGAGTAAGATTAAAAAAAACTGTTGTCAATTTGTGCTTCCATAATCTGATTCAAAAGTTAATATTTTCTTTTTTGGTCAAATTGTAGCCTACATCGTGGGATTCATTACATGCTACATGTGCAAGAAATATACAGCACTGTATACAGATTTGTAACTACTTAAAAAGATGTGCATTTAAACCTTATTATCTCAACTGACTGATGCCACTTTGTGAGTAAACACTGGGGAAATAGAACAGAATTTGCAATGAAGGTTGATTCAAATGTAGGTACAAATTATTATATATTTTCTTCCCTTTTAAAATGTTAATAAAAATAAACTTTATCTAAATTATTGCACCTGACTCAGCAAAGACCCATTAAGTAAACAAAGGACCTAAACAGTGACCCAAGTTATTCAGAGCTTTTATGACCATTGTGGTTATCTTGAACCACCTGACAACATAACAAACGTGAAAGCTTGCCCTTTGTCCTTTTTGGGCCTATGGACAGTGATGATTTGATCACACAAAAAAATCAAAATTTTGACATTCAAAACAGTAATTTTGAATACATCTGAACATGATAATCCCATTCTTGAAGAATTCTTGAAACATATGACAAAAAATAAAGTAAATTTCTGTAAAATGTTTACACAAAACAGACTAGTAGAAATATAGTACATGGTATATACAGTTTTACTGTACAATATAAGGTCACTTGTACTAAATTGTCAATATGACTTTTTGTCTGTAAAGAATGTCTCTGCCTTCAAAGTACAATGCAACAAAATGTTCCATAATAATATTGTGACATTTACATAGTTACACAAGCAGAATATGAACACACAATAAAACACGGCCTGCATTAAGTTTACTTCCATGAGATAAACAAGGTGAAAAAACAGGAATATTTGCTTCACCTTTGTTTATTACACACTGACACACTGTCCAATTGCTATAGAGCTGTAAAGTCTAATCATAACCTGTATCTCACAGTAAATAGTGTCTAAATGTCTTCATGCTGATTCATCAGTAAACCACTGAAGCACTTGAGCTTTGTTCTCTGCCACCCATTTAATGTTGGTGGTGGTCTTCTCTAAGGCCTGCTCCATGGCCAGTGTGGCTGATCCAAATCCGATATCTTGGTTGTCTGCTTTGAACTTCTTAAGCTGCAAAACAAAAGTACACTGTGAAAGAGATCTGAATATTTCTCTAAGCAAAACCTTTTCTGTTTTGTACCTCTTCCAATTCAAATTCTGTGGAGAATCTTCTTGTGATTCCATTAATGAGTCCAGCAAAGGAAAATGATCCTCTTCCGTACCTAATACACAAAGACACAACAGTTTTATTTGTCAAATTCATTCATGCGTTATTTGGTAGTCAGCTTATGCTGTAGTATCTGCTGGATTTTGAAAGCAAAAAATAATGAAAGAACTCACTGCTCAAAAATATATCGCCATCTGGCTCTGACAAAATCCCATGCAAGAGGCATTCCCACAATGTTTCTGGCAATGTACTGAATGGTAGCAGTAGCATCCTGCTTTCGGATTTTGGACGGGTCGAGCGCATACTCCAGATATCTATAATTTTTATTGCATTTTATATAATAAAAAAGTGTGTAAAACATGTTTATTAGCTGTGAATCATTTACCACAGATATCAGCATTACCTGTTCAGAAGCCAAGGGACCTGAGTACATGCCATGGCCTCCCTGAGTCTGGATGCTTCAGATGCTACAGTTGCATTTTTGAACATTGTCCAAGCAAAGTCCCACTCTTCATGTCCACCAAAGGCTATAGCATAGCAATAAACAGTGCTTTTAAGGTTGGGGTGGATCCTGAGAGAGATGAAGTCACATGATGAACATGTGGACATGCAGGCCAAACCAGTTCATTTTCACCTTTTATGTGATTCCAGATGACATGTCGTGACCTCTGTGTGCTCTCTGAATACTCACGGGTTGTGTGCAGGATTTTCCATCCATTGTTTAAACCAGTTTTTGGTGAGTTCTCTGCAGCCTTCTACACCCATCTTGCATCCCATTCCAATGGCATTGATTTGATGGTACCTAAGAAAGAAAGTGAATACAGATTTTAAATTTATTATATTGAAATAATTTGTTTGTTTGTTTTTAACCTCATCTCAGGTAAAAGACTCCTTACTGGTCAGCATGTCTTGCTGGTACTTTGGTCCAGTTTTCAGTCAGAACTTTAAAGTGCTCATACAGCGGCTGGATTTGTTTCTTCAAATAACTCTAACATAAAATATTCATTAGAAGTGATTTCAGAGCCTTCTTTTATTATTTATATACAAATTGCATAATTACAGAGTGCTTACCTTTAAGGCTCCATAGACCTCAGTGCGATCGAACATAAGGATATAGTAGTTTAAGTTTCTGAGTGCTGACTCCCAGGGGATGTAGCTTGTCTCCTTTGACAGATACTTTGTAGTCTTTAAGGCCAGTGTGGTATTAATGATCTTGGCTCTGTGAAAATAAGTGTCCATGTTGATTATTATGCCAGAGATAATGATTATAGTAATTAATAAATAACAAAACTATTAATCATTCAACAAATTATTAATTTCATGATTTTTCTTTTTACCTTGCAAGGTTGAAAGCATCATCTATGATTTGGGCTCTGTTCATTACTGACAATACCTGAAATAAAAGAATCAAGTTCATAATACAAAGTGCTGAATTAACTCAATACAGTTTAACAACAACAGACTTAAAAAGAACTACCTGATGGTTGGAACTGAGCAAGGCGAGGAGACGATCCCAGTTTTCCTGATCATAGTTCACTCTGAAGTAACCTGATACATTGGTGTTTGCCAGCACCCAATCGTTCCCAGACACCCTCATGTGGTTGTTACTGTCTGAAATACACAAGTAGAGATCACAAATGAAAATAAGCAAAATATATAATTCATTGTCAACTTGACTTTTTTCAAATGTATGTTATACTGAACCTGTCTGATGAAGTAGCCAGAACTGCTGTTGATCTATACCAGATTTCATCCATTTAATAGGGACATACCATATGTAGCTAAATATTACAAAAATAAGATTAATGGAAATAATCATAATAAGCATGTGTACAGGAAGCAATCCATTTAATGTAAGGTTAAAATCAAATGTGTGAAACATTTCAGACATATGGCATTATTATAATCGAGATTTTATTTTTAGGTTTTTATGTAATGTTTGATTTTGTGAGTATTTGTTAAAACATTTGCAACCTAATCTCATAGCATTTTTACAATACTCCCATTCACTGACTTGTTGTTGTGTGTAGCATTAAGCATTTTCCAGTGCACTATTTGCTCTAAGAGCAACTTATATTTCAGTGTACTTTTATGTACTGTGTAAATGCTTGAAGATTGATTTCATTATTTCATTTACATGAGGCTTACAAGAAAAGATAAAAGTGATTCTTACTTAAACTGTGATGGTCGGTCCACGACTGAATCTGCATCTAAGAGAAAGTGTTTTTGGGTAATTCTTCCAGTTCGAGTGTCAATAGTGACCACAGGAAAGCCCATCTGTAAAGTCCAGCGGTTCATGATCTCATGAACAGTATATGGGATGTCCAGACCAGGAGTGCGGTCAACAGCCTGCAAACAACAATCGTGTAATGTGTACACATTATACAGAGGAATGATTGTAGCCTAATTTGTTCTTGTTTTAAAATATGATGTAAATATATGCATGTGAATATTCTCCAGTTAATTTTTTATATTATACTGCATGTGAACAACCTTTGCTGATAGTGTTAACACTCCCACACTCTGTGAAATGTAATGCATTTTGTGATTGTTTAAATAAATCTAATCAGAAAATAATTACATGATGAGTGCCATTGCTCTGCTGTGGTGCACTTGACACTCGGTCAAGTGCACCACAGCAAAGCAATGCTTGCCACATGACATGAGCAAACACTATATTTGTTTATACAGTCCCTGACAAAAGTCCTGTCACGTATCCATTTTGTAGAAACAAAAGCTTATAACCTGACTTTAAATTAATCGATTGGTTTTAGAAATGTCTCATATGAAAGCTAAAACCCTCCCAGACTATGCTCAATATACTAAAATAAATTTGCTTCACTGAAGAAAGACTGATCATTTAATGAACACAGAAAGGTCAGATTTTGGCAAGTTAAAAGTTTTGTCGCCTACAGAAAATTGAACAAATAATTTACTTCAAATACAAAAATATGTTGCATAACGTCAGTGAATTAAGTAGTGGTGCTGTGAGATCCATATTTAATATCTTGTATGACTTCCAGGAGCTTGAAGAACTGCATCCATGCGGTTCGACAATGATTCATACAATTTGTTAATGAAGTCATCAGGAATAGCAAAGAAAGCGTCTTACATGCCTCCTAGAGTTCATCAGAATTCTTTGGTTTTGCCTTCCATGCTTCCTCTTTCATTCTACCCCAGACATGTTCAATGATGTTCATGTCTGGTGACTGGGCTGGCCAGTCCTGGAGCACCTTGACCTTCTTCGCCTTGAGAAACTTTGATGTAGAGATAGAAGTATGCGATGGAGCACCATCCTGCTGCAAAATTTGACACCTTTTATGGTTGGGAATGTAAGAGGAGCTAATACTTCTTGATATTTTAGGTTATTGATATTGTCTTCCACCCTGCAAATGTCTCGCACACCCCCATACTGGATGTAACCCCAGACCATGATTTTTCCGCCACCAAACTTAACTGTTTTCTGGGTGAATCTTGGATCCATGTAGTCTCCAGTAGGTCTCCTGCAATATTTGCGGTGGCTGTGATGTAATTCAACCGAGGATTCATCTGAGAAATCCACCTCCTGCCACTTTTCCAGTGTCCATCCTTTTAGCAGGCTGTGGGCCTTGGCAAATGCCACACGTTTTTTTAATTTCCTTTTGTTTAGTGCTGGTTTCTGTGCACTGATTCGACCATGGAGGCCATTTCGAGACAGAATTCTACAAACTGTTGTGGTTGACACAGGGACTTGAGGTGACCAGGCCTGGTGGAGTCTGCTGCAGTGGAAAAGGGGCTGGCCTTGGATTTTCGAATCAACAAACGGTCCTCCCGAGCAGTTGTCTTGCGGGGTCTGCCGGACCTGGGCTTGTCAAAAACATCTCCAGTCATTTCATATCTTTTTCTTATTCTTTGTACTTGACGCTGAGACACATTGAAGGTGTCAGCCACCTCAGCAGTGGATCTGGTCTTCAGCCTCTTGATAATTAACGCTTTGGTCTCAGGATGGATCTTAGGCATGTTGTCAGAGGTCAAGTTGCAGTTGATGTGAAGGTCTGGTGTGCTGGGGTTCTTTTTATACACACCCACTAATTGACTGATCAGTAACTGATCACAGATGAGGCTGTAATCTAGGATTGGATGCATCATATGACAAGGCGACAAGACGTTTGTCTTGCCAAAATCTGACCTTTCTGTGTTCATTAAATGATCAATCTTTCTTCAGTGAAGCAAATTTATTTTAGTATATTGAGCATAATTTGGGAGGGTTTTAGCTTTCATATGAGACATTTCTAAAACCAATCGATTAATTTAAAGTCAGGTTATAAGCTTTTGTTTCTACAAAATGGATAAGCGACAGGACTTTTGTCAGGGACTGTAGAGTTGAGTAGTCCTTGAGTAATCCTTCACTTCTTTATTCAGAATTAAGTTTTAAAATAAAAACCAACCTGTTGGAGGTGGTCCCAGAGGTCTGTGTAAACTGTGTTTTCAAAAGCAAAAGTATTGAGGTAGGACTGTGAAGACAACAGAGACACAGTTGTGGATTTAGTGTCTATGATTACGGCTAGAGGAAAAAGATGATTTATATCAACTTTGACTCGTCATGACCACAGTCACTGTCATGCTCTAACATAAACAAGATTTCACAGAAAAGTGAATAGGGTATACTCACGCTTAGTCCTTTGGCAAACACAGGCTCACTGAGAAATTCAGACAGCATTCTGAGCACGACTGCTCCCTGAAAACAAACCACAAGAGTTTGAGTGGTTCAATACAGTCAAAGAAAGAGCATAAACTCATTGTCCCAATGGTGCCGTGTGGGTAAGGAATATAGAGCAGATTTGTCAAAGGAATGCTAAACAATAATAACACCAAAATGGTACAAATGCAATAATGTGCCTCTTGAAAATAAAATGTTTAAAGAGTTTAGACTGATTGCAGTTTCCTCTTTTTCAGAGGTATTGTTATTTACCCTGTTTACTACATCGGCTCCTCAGTGAACAAAAACAGAGTTTGACAATGATAATGGGTAGAATCAGATAGCATGAAACATAAACAATATGTGAATCATGGCACATTGGGAAGCATACTATTTGCAAGATAATAATATTACAAAAGAGGAAATCTAAAAAGAGCACCTTGCTGTAGGAGATGGTGCTAAACATTTCACTGATTTGCGCTGGTGTACTGACTTCATCTTCAGTACAGGACAGTGGGTGTGAAGAGGCCAGGGCATCTACTCCAAATACGCGATGCATGTCATACAGGATGATATGATCTTTCTGCAAACAAGAACACACATTGCATTTGTACGTGTAACCAAATGTTATCTGTGATTATTAGGTCTTCCTAAATGTCTTACAATATTCCATGTGGGTTGAACGTAGTCTGCTCCCAAGTACTCCACATATGATGCAAAACCCTCATTCAGCCACAAGTCATTCCACCAGCGCACTGTCACCAGATTGCCAAACCACTAAAAACATTCAAATGATGAAGAGTTTAATTTTTGCCAGAACAATTGTCAGCTATGAAAATGAACAAAATACTCCCTTTGTCTTTATCGCTCATGCAATAATACAATGTTCAGTGCCTGAATTTCCCAGATGACTATATGTCATTGTTTTTGAAGAAACGGGTGATAGATTTATGATTCAGAAAAAAATGTGTTTTGCAGAAGTCCCAATCGTGATTCACTCCTTTTTTAGCAATAACATGAAGAAACAAAATTACTTGTAATGAGGTACAATGTTGCTCACCATATGCGCGAGTTCATGGGCAATGACAGATACAATTCTCTCCTTGTTCCCTGTTGAGGATAGGACGGGGTCATAGAGTAAAGCTGTCTCTCGGTATGTTACTAAACCCCAATTTTCCATTGCGCCAGCATTGAAATCAGGCAAAGCTATTTGATCTGTAAGACAGAACAGTCACAAAATAATGCATGATAAGTTCACATTTTAGTAACAGATTATCTACATGTTCTAATACATTAATCAAGATACAAATAATTATGATTACATTCAGTGTAATTTAAATATCTGCGAGATATCTGTTAAGTGCACCATCAAATTACAGATAAAATAACTTTCAAATATTTCAAATACACTATCTTGTATTGTAACATAACATATAACTGAGCAAAGGACAGATCTTTGTCATACCTGACTTTGAAAGTGGATACGTTGCATTATAATAACGCTCATAAAATTCAAGTATGGGGCCTGTAACATTCAGAGCGTAGTCTCCTTGTCTGTCGTCAATAGCTTTTCGCCGGGCCCAGATACGGATCTAAAACAAAGCTATATTTCATTTAACAACCCATAATGATCCAGATTTTTACCTATGAACAAATCATTCTCACCAAAACATCTCTCTGGGTTGAGTGAATGTCAGCAAAGTCACAGACAATGAAGGCCAAGAGATAAGTGGACATTCTGGCTGTTGGCTCAAATTTAGTTACTAGACCAGAATGGGTGTTCACAGTGTCTGTAAAATTAATAATATCACTAAACAACTACAAGACCCTGTAAGTAATGACATGATGTTTGTATTGTTTGTATTGATAAAAAACTGACCAATTTCTCTGCCATTGGAAAGAGCAATAGTGCCATGACTGTGAATAATGGTGACATTAAACACAGCTTTCATGGCTGGTTCATCAAAACATGGAAACGCTTTCCTGGCATAAGTGGCTTGCATTTGAGATGTTGCAATAATCCTGCAACATCAAATGAACATGAAAACATCAAAGTGTATTAACCATTAGAGCATTTTAAAAATGTGTTGTCTCTCCTAGCAATAAAGTAAAAGAATACAATTTACCACAATTTACAATTTACCACAAATTTTAAATTTACCACATCATTTGCCATTACATCATGCTTTATTTTGATCAGACCTGAACATTTAGACATAACATATGGTTCTCGAATACTTACTTCTTTACACCATTCTCATTGTATTCACTTCTGTAGAAGCCTTCCAAGTCATCTGCCAGCTCACCCTGAAATTCAGTGTGAAGAACATATGTATTCCCCTCTGTTAGGGTGCTTCGAAGCTGCAAAACCAAATAGTGTGTTTTTGATACAAGCCATGACTTCTCTATTGCTGGTGCAGAGTGGTGCTCAGCAGTTAGCACAGCCAAATGCCCATCAAAACTAGTAAGATTAAGTTTGTTGCAGTGAATGATGACAAGGTCTGTTTCTTTCACACATTTGAAAACCACATAGGAAAGTCCAGTGAAAATGTAAAGGCCATCTTCATTAGGCTCCAGCCTCGGCCATAAAGTCAGATTGTAAGAGAGTGGGAGCAGAGAGTCTGGAAGTCTGTAACGATACCATGGCTCCTTTGGGGTCGAGGGGGTTGTGGGTGATGTAGGCATACCGCCACTGTCCGTTTGTCCATCTCCAGAGTCACCCCAATTCTTTGCTCTTTCCTTGTCATATGCAACAGATAATGCAATGATTGTAATTAGAGCACATACAGCCATAAAGAGCAGCCCCAGTGCTACATTTTTACTGATGTAGAAAACTTTTCCCATAGCTGCTTTAGAGCCGGACCAAAGTACTCTCAGAACGTTGTCCCCTTGTACAGCAGATGTCTTCCCTCCTCAGTTAATAGCTGAAGAATTAACATGGCAGAAAAACATCACCTAAGGACAAACAAGCAGGTTTTTACTAATTCAAGTGACCTTTAGGATACTGAAAGTCAAAGTTTAATCTTAAAAAATGCAAGTCCAAAGATATTTATATTTGAATTAATATAGAGTAGTATCCTATTTAATTACATAATTGTTAATAATTAATATTCTAACTGTACTCTTTGACACAGCACTAATTAAGCACACATGAAAAGAAAGGTATGTGGTTTAACATATATTCAGGATTAAGATAGAATTAGTTATAGCATAAAATATTGGGAAATGTTGTTAAATACATTAGAGGTTTTCAGGACTAATTGCTGGATTATGGCACTATAAATGGCACAAAGCACTTTTTAGTCTTACCAGATTTACATTCTCTTCATAAAATGTATTAGTAAGTAATGGAACTGATTTCATTCACAATCCAACAGAAACTCAAGACTAATGACTCTTTGAGATGTCATACTGAATAATCATTAGAAAAGCAATGCCATGCAGTCAAATCGTTGTCATGCCATAAACCATCACTGCTCCAACCCCCAATAATGCTTGAGGTGAAATGCTGGAGCAGGGTCTAATTAAGGTCTTAGGCAAATTGCAGAGTACCAGAGGAGGAAAGAGGACTCCACACGGATCATCTCACCCAAGAGAGAAGCAAGTCCAAAAACAACTCTTACAACATGCACTGTAATGAAATGAAAGTGAAGTAACGATCTGACAACCTTCCAATGAAAACTTGGCATTATGGTTCAAATAGAGTTAATATTAAGCTGCAGATAAATATCCGTAGCCTATTGCTCGTTGTCAGTTGTGATCACAACATTCTATAGGTCAGTAATATTTAATACAGTAGTGGGGAAGATAAAATTAATATAGTTAAAATGCAGATTTTTGTTGTATCAAGATCAAAGAGATGATCATACTTATTGGTTGATTGTATGAATTATTGCATGAATATATATTGTACTTTATTGAAATGTACCCCATTTATGACATCATCCTATCCAGAGACTGATTAGCCCTAACCCTAATTAGCAGTTTTGCTATAAACTAGCACAAACATATTACCTCTTTGTGTATTTCAGTGTTTTTTTTGTGCATTGTCACTGATAAATAAACAAATACACTAAAAATATACAGTCTATGGAGATGACACAATCCCTACTAACCATATAAATTGCTGACAGTGAGGCAGTAACTTATGACTGGTGCAGGTGTTTCCTCCAAACCGTTATTGTGGGAAGACTGCTCTCTACAATTCTTTGAGTCACAGGTTTTATTGTCTAGTAATCGACCTGAGTCTCAAATGAGTATCTTTTTAATATTTTTTCTGAGTTCATGCCATAAGACACAGGGTTGTCTAACAACAATCCTGTTGTAAAAGACCAGATGTTGCACTGTTAATCATTCATACAAGCTTGCGAGTTGAGCCATATTTTTGCATGCTGACTGTAAAAGATTTTTTTTCAGTTATTATTGTCATTTTGAAGTTATACATTTAAACTTCAGGTTCTTCTCATAAAAGATCTCAATAAAAAGATAATCAAATACATCTGAAGTCAACTAACTGAATCCAAATCGCAACCACAATTATTAAACCACAACTGCCTCTGCAAATAAGAAAATATCTTTTATTTTTTATAGAAAAAAAAATTTGTTGTACCTGGAATTTAGACTTCTGTAAAGATCTTCTGAAATTCATGGAAATACTATATCAGTTCATATTTCAGTCTTTAATTTTAACGCTCCCAAAGTTTACAATGTGCAGAATCCTATTTTTTATTTTATTTATTTATTTTTATCCAATCGCAATCAAAACAAAGGTCAACAAATTGCAGTTTGATTCTTTTCCAAAACTGTGCAGCCCTGAAGTCAACTATCCAGGAATTCTTATCCTGTGTCCAATCTGGCCAGGAAATAAAGCATCCTGTGTCATGTCCGTATCCATGCACAATGCATACTCATGGATCTGTGCTTTTGTCAAGGTAAAGAGCACTGAAACAGGCAACACTTTCATTGTGCCAGCAGAGGGGGAGATTATCTTGCGAGTGGGAATGTTTATCTTGGGGGCCTAAACGCACATATTTTCATGGACTAAATAATGACAACAATAGAGTCATGTGACGCTTACTTGTTTGTGCTGTTTTTTTAAGAGACCCCATTTGAATAGTCTATGTGCCTAATCTAAACCTGTCAGCTCACATGTAATAGTGAAACAGTTAAGAGTTAAATTCACATCTGGAAATAACTACCACCAGAAAACTGCCACTTAGTGCCAAATATTTCCTGAAAAAGCATTGTTTTAGTGAGACGGACCCACTGGGGAGTAATAAATATAACTTTATTTAAGGATAGACAATTTTTGCACTAAAGGCATCTGAAACCCTGACCCACATGATCTATAGAGTAGATAGGCATTTAATCAGTCCTTCCACTAGCTGTTAGCTTGCACCTTGTTCAGTCCACAACTGTCCCGCTTAAAGTCTAACTGAAGCCAGCTCGTATGATTGAATAGAACATGTATTTCCTGAAGTAGCTCTTCATTTTATCATCACACCATTTCAACTTCATATTTGCTCTTACTAGCAGATCATTTCTAACAAAGAAAACTGGATAAAAATGTAACAAAGAGTAAAAATATATATATATAGTTTTAGCTTGCAGAGTTTGCAAAAATGTAACAGAAGAGCAGTACATACCAAAGCAACTGAAGCCAGACAACCAAGTGCAGGCTGTGGAGCAAGTCTGCCTGGGAATGAAGTCAAAGCTGATGTAAAACCCAGTCCGCATCTGTGAGGACGGAGGAGGAGGGAGGTGGTGAGAGCTACCACAGCTTTTTCCTGGGGATCAAGGGTGGGAACTGAATTTCCCAAAACCTTCCCTACATTTGTGGGGGGGAAAAAAAGCTGAGGAATGCAATAGTATATAAACAAAGGCAGCATTTTGGGAAACCATTCTCATACCTGAGGACTTGATGACAGAGACATTGGATCTAACGTCCTGTCCAGAGAGAAATAAACTACCCAATGCAAAAATGTGAACTTTATTTAACTGGACTGAAAGTGGTTTAGACACTATGATACATTTCTGATAACTTAATATAATTTACATTATAAACATCCACTGAAAATGATTTAAACACATGACCAATGGAACATTTCTATTATTATATTTGTTTTAGCACATACGTTTGGCTACATCCATGAAACATTTAGAGAAATTATTTTACAAATCACCCACATGTAACAAAAAGAACTGTAATCTGAGTTAAAAAAAAAAAAATCAGAGAAATTACATATTAAATGGAACACTCAAACTTCCAAACAAGTAGCAACTTTTTTGAAACTTTATATCAGAACATAAAATTGTGTATTAAGTCAGCATCATTTACTCTACTATAGGGAAATGTTTCATTAAATAAAAGCAACATACAAATATACATTACATTAGAACCAGTCTTAAACCTCTGCCATCCCATTATTGTGCAACTGTGTCAAATCAAGTATTCAGTTCATTGTACAAACTAAAAATCCACCATCATCTTCTGTGCACATCAGTATATAAATTGAAGAAACATGTTCTGTAGTTCGTAAGTCCATATTCCAGTTATTTGGAAACATATCCAACAGATCTATATTCAGAAAGGGGAGAGGCTGGGAACCTTAATATTAATGTCTCCAATGTTAATGTTGCGAGGAATCTCCGGCAGGTTCATATTTTTCACAGCTGAGACAGCTCGAGCCGGGGCTGCCGACAGACCTCCCTGAAAAAAGAACAAAAAAAAAAAAAAATCATGCATGAAAGGGGAGAGGCCTGTTCCAAATGCCATTTGAATACCCATCAAAATTCAATTAGTTCAAACAGATGTTAGGTAGGTGAAGCTCTTTTGTGTACATTCAATTTTAAATTATGCAAAATTGACTCTTGTGAGCTTTAAGCCATGTAATAATGTTGATACATTCACACATTTGAGTAACCCTTGATTATTAGTGTCGACATCTCCAAAGCTCAAAACACTCTGTTCCACCTTGTGATGTCATGAAGCGGGAGTTTTCAAGTTAACAGCTACCTTTTAACTTTAGTTCAGTAGAGACTGACAATTCCAGGGCTGAAATCATTCTAATTATTCTAGTGAAGGTTCGTGTGAGTTTTAAAACATAGTGGAGTACTTCCTGTATTACCACAGCACATCACAGAGTGGAACAACATGTTTTCTGTCTGAGAGAAGAATTCAGCCTAAATATACAGGGTTTGTGTGTTCAACATGTGTGAATGAAACACAACACAACTCTAGGTGTATTTGTGGTAAGGAAACATTATAACACAGACCAGAAAAGCTTAATATAATGTCTTTAAATACATTCATTTGCTTCATTTCCTCAATACAAATTAACTTTAAAAAAAAGGGTCAAAGTTAATATAAAATAAACGGTAGTTAATATCAACCTCTGATTTTTCCATACGGTTCTGCACCTCCACCTGAGCTACTATCTCATTCATGTTGGTTTCGAGCACCATGCCTCCCATTACCACCTCCTGCAATATGTAATGAACCTACAACAACAAAAAATAACAAGATAAAACATTTTTAAAAACATTGGTGAGACTGAGTTTTTAGAAGCAAGTGCCCCTTTGTAGCAGGTTAGGAAGAGTTACAGTGTCTAATGCCAGGTCTCTGGAATGCAGTTCATTAGGGAACAGTTTTAATTTACATCTGAAGGCAGACAGTAACCCTTCCCGTCTTCTGAACAAAGACATTTTTATATGTTTTCCACAAACTTAACTTGATCTATGTCAAGAACTAGAATTTTATTTATTACTTGTACCAGGTTCTGACAAAAATATTTATAAATAAAAAATAATAAGTAGAAAGATAAAAAAATATATATATCTATCTATATATATATATATATATATATATATATTATATATATTTGACTGCAACACCATCTAAACAGACCACCAACAATGCTACATGGTGGTTAACCAATACTCATAGGCCGTCTATGCCAAAATATTCCAATCTTGGGAACATTCCTGAGGCCAAACCCCACTGCACCACATGACATCAATTTCCTGCTGGGAAAATTCAATAAAGATGGTTGAAGACGTATCTGATTAGTTTTCCGAAACACTTGTAAGTGTTGAGAAAAAGAGAAAGGAGCAAGTCAGTACAATTCTCAAAAACTCAAATTAGTGAAATCATATAATGACTTTTTAAAAATGAGTACTGTTGCAATATAGACTACTCTTTCAAGAGTAAACTGTAATTACATAGAGCAAAAAGGTGGATAAGAAGTGATAAGATGTTTCAAATTGATTCAAAGTTCATTCAGCATTACTGCTGATACTATTAGCTCACCTTGTCCATATGAAATATGAGGTCTAGCTCACACACATTTTCAAAGCACTTGTCCAGTGTCTCCACAAAGACCTGAAATAAAAATGAATGCATAAATATATGTCATTAAAGATGACATGTTATGCAATTCTGGGGTATTTAGCATTAGAGATATTTGATCTTGTATGGTGTCTGGTTGAGTGGGCTTTTGTGTTTGAATAAGTTTTTTTCTCCTGCTATTTATATACTATAGGACACAATTGCAAATTAAGTTATACATATCACAGGGCATTTCTCTTAACAAATAAATGCACTGCAACAATAACTGAAATTCAAGTGCACAATACTATTCTTACTTAAAAACCAGTAGTAAAAAACACTACTAAACTGCTAAACACACTAAAATTTGTAAATAAAAATAATATTATGTTAAATTATATGCTTCCTTTTTAGAAAAAAGACTGTAAAGAAAAGTAATAAACCTGTATAAGGTCCAAAATGCCAAGTTCACTCTCAGATGAGTCCACACAGAAAACAAAGTACAGTGTGGCATAATGACGGTAAATCAGCTTGTAGTCCGATCCGCCGATTAGACTGAAAAAATAAAGTTAACACATGAATTGTTGCTGACAACAAGGGTTTATAGAAAATTGTGTAGTGGTGGCATGATCAATGGCACCATCTAATGGTTTATGCCGATATTACAGCTAGAAAGCAGGTTTATATTGGTTTTATTTAAGAGTATTATGGCATCGTTGCATTGGCAGTTTTACTGAGAAAATAAGTAAGTAGTCAAATGTATCATACGCTACATTTATTAACCCACCTGCCTCCCTCTAGGAAGTTGCAAACGTTGTCGTCTCTCTTCGACACTAAATGAAAGGTTTCCCGAATGATCTGCTGTTGCATGTCCTCGGCCTGCAAACACAAGTATAATAGAAAATATGTAAAATGAAACACTTAGGCGTGTTTAATAGCCTCTATCCAATGTATCCTCTATCCTATCTATCAGTTGCAAACAATAAATTGATAGACATAAGTGTTAACTGTTATGTAAATAAATTGTAGCAACTTTACAACAAAGCACCATAAAGCAACGCCATCGTGTTCAATAAAATTATTTCAACGTCAGCACAGTTCACAGCACATAAAAGCCGCAATCAGCATAAAAAATGTCAAGAACAAATGACTTATTTATTTTTTAGCACGGAAAGATAACGTTAAGCTTAGCATATTTTACTTACAAAATACTGATAAAAACGAATGAGGCGAGGCTTGCCATGGTTGTTGAATATTAAGATTGCTTTAATCATTTTGTTTAAAAAAAAAAAAGAGAGAGATTTTATATGTTGTTCGAGATTCAAATAGATTTTAAAATAATGACATTAGCCAGTAGCTTTTTGGCTTCGAAGTGCCCGGATGTCAACATCTATATCCGGTTTTTGTCTCCACATTTTTCGCTCGAGCTGAAACATTGAACTAAATACTTAATTCCGGTCCGATTGGTAGTCTCTTTAATAAATCGTGCTCTTTTATCTGACTATACTGTCATTGTTGAGTCCTAAATAATAATTGTGTAATATACTATAGCTTACTACTTGTTTTAACTGTAGAAGTTACATCAGTAATGAGTTTCATATTGTACGTTTGGATAGAGGTAATGTTAGATCTATTCTGCCAACACAATTTATGCGTTAGTCCCATAGACCGTATATGGTTAGTCATCTGTACTCTGCGTTGTCGTCGTCCTTGATTAGGCCGATGATTTTAGAGTTGTCAGAGAACTTCTGCAGGACACCGCTATGCACGCTGTGCCTGAAATCTGCAGAGAGAAGAGGAAGGGCATGAGGACGGTCCCCTGGGGAGCCTCTGCAGGTCAAGAGGTCAGACACACGGTCCCAGGCTGGGGCTAGTTTGTGGGGTAGTTTAGAATTCACTCTTCCTGGTCACAGTCCACACAAGCCCTCTCCAGCTTCTCCCTCAGAGGCAGGTATAGTGTTGAAGGTGCTGGAGAACTCAAAGCAAAGTAAGAATTCTCACAGTACTGATGGGTGTCTCTAGTGTGTCCTCTGTTGTTGACCACTACTGTGTTTTATGAATAAATTATATTGTAACAACAAAAATAAATACATCTCAAGATAGTTGTGGATTTCTTTCCTTTCTTTGGTATTTCAGCCACAGCAACTGCTCCATTTGACATTTGGCACAATAAATTAAACTTGCATGTAGCCTACTGCCTTACTTTCTTCTCGTGGTAACCCTAAATATTTCAACACTTAATGTATTTCAATCTAGTAATAACTTTACAGCGGTCCAAGCCAGTCTTTATGGACTGTCACCATTGTACATTCTATAAAACAAAATTTTAAAAATCTATTGTTGTGTTGGAGTAGGTCGCGGTGACAAGGTGTAGCTTATTATCAAGCTAAATGTATTCTTGTTTCCTAGGGTCTTCAATTAGAAAAAAAAGAAAAAGTACACTGCAACATGTGTAGCCTATATGATGGCATTTATTTAATTCAGTACACATGCCTGCAAGGTAAGCTGCCATTAGGGATGTCCATCCATCCATTTTCTTCCGCTTATCCGGGGCCGGGTCGCGGGGGCAGCAGTCTAAGCAGGGACCCCCAGACTTCCTTCACCCCAGACACGTCCTCCAGCTCCTCCGGAGGGACCCCGAGGCGTTCCCAGGCCAGCCGAGAGACATAGTCCCTCCAGCGCGTCCTGAGTCTTCCCTGGGGCCTCCTCCCGGTGGGACATGCCCAGAACACCTCCCTAGGGAGGCGCCCAGGAGGCATCTGGAATAGATGCCAGAGCCACCTGAACTGGCTCCTCTCGATGTGGAGGAGCAGTGGCTCTACTCCGAGCTCCTCCCATGTGACTGAGCTCCTCACCCTATCTCGAAGGGAGCACCCAGCCACCCTGCAGAGGAAGCTCATTTCGAGCGCTTGTATCTGCAATCTTGTCCTTTCGGTCATTACCCAGAGCTCATGGCCATAGGTGAGAGTAGGAACGAAGATTGACCGGTAAATCAAGAGTTTCACCTTTCGACTCAATTCCCTCTTCACCACAACGGTCCGATACAGCGACCGCATCACTGCAGATGCTGCACTGATCAGCCTGTCAATCTCACACTCTGTCCTCCCCTCACTTGTGAACAAGACCCCGAGATACTTGAAGTCCCCCACTTGAGGCAGGGACTCTCCACCTGGAGAGGGCAAGCCACCTTTTTCCGGTTGAGAACCATGGCCTCGGACTTGGAAGAGCTGATTCTCATCCCAGCCACTTCACACTTGGCTGCAAACCGCTCCAATGCACATTGCAGGTCCAGGTTTGATGAAGCTAACAGGACAACATCATCTGCGAACAGCAAATGATGTCGAACCTCGGATTCAGGAGGAGCAGTGTGGTTTTCCATTAGGGATGTGATATCCAGATCTCTCGATATGACACTTCTACAATGTATTTTATGGTACGATATTTATTGTGATATTTTGTAGAGGCTAATATATGAATATGCTACATTTTCCTTTTAAAATAACCTTTGTTATAATCCAAATGATTAAGATTTAAAAGTGTTTATAACAGTTATTTTTTTGTGTAATCGGCACTGAAATGGGACAAAGGATTATGGTCTATGTAGGTCCCTCAGCTTTTTAGCTATATTGTTGTACTATAACTATTCATTTAAGTGAAGAGACTTGTAATTCGATATATTGTGATGGTCCACGATATTATTGTGAGACGTTTGATGATTCAACATCACGATATTTCAGTTATTGTTACATCCCTAGTTGACATTATCCCTTAATGGACAATAATACAACAAAATGCTCATAAAGAATCTGTGTATTCAACAAAATTTGCATTTTGTGAATGTTTTTTGGCAACACCCTTTATCAAAGGAAATCCCAAAACTGCTGCTGAGCTTCCATGTAACTTAAAAAACTTGTAAAATTGAGTATATAACAGATAATACATTTTAGGCAATTATGTAGGCTTGCCAGACTTTCAATATGGTCAGTGGAACATGACACCAATACTTCCCTAATTGTTATATTATTTTATGTTTCTATATATAAATACAAAAAATACCAGTTCTTTGGCAAACTCTCTAACTTCTCCTTCCTGCTGTTGTCTTATATAAATACTTATATTCTAAATAAAATGATTAATAAAATTAAATAAATAAATCTACTTTGATCAACTAAGACACTATCAACCAATTAATCAACTAAGGGCCTACAAGCCTAAAGACCAGGGACCACAGAACAAAGGCCAGGTGAGGGGAGTCAAAACAAGATTTATATCTGTCATCTCTTGGTAAAAGAAGAATCAAATAAACTAAACAGATAGTAGCTAACAGACAAGAGTATACCTTATTAAGTCAGTGGGACTTGATGGAATAGTACAGAGGGTTTTGAAGGACTGACCTGACTGAGCCTGTAAATTAAATCTTCAACTGGAGTCTCCGCACAGGGTAGGTTCCTGCATTATGTTGTTGCCCAAGGTAGGAAGGCCAGCAGAGGTCAAGTATTACAGATTAGTGGCTCTTACATCTGTGATTATGAACACCATGAGAGGCCACAGCTGCTGTAGGCACTTGATCTCTTACAATTTGCCTGTCAGAAGAACAAGGGTGTGAAGGATGCAGTCCTGCACATGTTTCATCCACTTGTTTCTTGATGGTACAGTAGGGTATGTCAGAGTTTGTCAGTGCTTTTTGGATTTCTCAAGAGCATTCAATACCATACAGCCTCAGATTTTGAGAGAAAGGCAGGAGAAGTTGAGAGTGGACCCTGTTTCATTGCATGGCAACTACCTGACTGAATAGCCACAGTATGCAAGACTTAGAAATGTTTTTGATACAAAATATCTAAGACCAAGGAGATGACTGTGGACTATGACATGAACAGATCACAGCACATGCATATCTGCTGAGTGGTGATCACCACATACAAGTATATGGTTGTCTATCTGACCCACAAATTGGACTGGTCAGTGCATGCTAAGGCAGCATTTAAAAAAGACAAATGAGACTTCTTTCTCTTTGGATCTTGCTAATGCGGCTGGATGCCTCCTCACAGGAACGAGACGCCAGGAGCACATCACCCCTGTGCTGTCCTCCCTCCCTCCTGGTTTTTAAATGTCTTCATGATCTGGCACCTTCTTCATTTATGTGAATTACTTACTTTGTACACTCCAGGCATAACACTCAGGTCATCAAACCAGCTACTTCTTGACTGCCCAAGGGCCAGACTCAAAGCAAGGTGAGATAAAGCCTTTGCTTTAGCGGGTCCTAAACTGTGGAACGCCCTCCCACTCCTGTTGCACATCAGAGCTGCTACTTCCTTGGAGAGGGCTGAAAATGCACTTTTTTTTGCACTGGCTTTTAAGTTGATTTTTTAAAATGTTATCGGTGTTCTTATCCTTGTTTTACTGTGTGTACTTTTTCTATTTTACTGTTTTGTGTTTACTGTTGTGTGTACTTTTGCCTGTTTTACTGTTTTATTCTTATACTGCATTTTTATCTGTTTCAGCACTTATGGAGCAGTACAGTCTGCTTTTAAATGTGCTACATAAATAAGCCTTGACCTTGCTAATGTGTACCTTTCCTTTTACTGTTAGTAACTTATAATTAGTTAAAGTGAGAAACTAGTAAACAGAATGTGAATAAATGATTTACCTGCCTGTAGTGTCATGTTATTTCAGAGTAACAATCTCAGATAGATCCAGATTTTTAGTACAATGGTTTTCCATAAAGCACAGCCTCAACAGTGAAAAGAAACATTAATAATAATGAATCCCTTTCCTGAACATGTCATTTTAGAGATGAAATGCAGCAGATAAAGTTTTACAAAATCAAATAAGATCAGCACTGACTTATAATTGCTGTAAGGATATTGCATATATTATTAACTCTATGAGTGAAAAGTAATGGGCATTTTTTCACTAATGGATTTTGAAGCATATACATTCAAATGATTTCTTTTGCTGTGTAGTGGGTACACAGATATTTTGTAGGACAGAGAATAGAGTAGATGATAGCATTTAAGATGCAACTGTGCATACAGCAGAAATCTCAATATTTCAAATAATTGAGAATTACTGAGAGAATTTAATATCCTTAAAATTCAGGTTTTGATAGTATTACATAGCATTTTATTGTTCATTATTTTAGTTACATGTTGTCTTTCTCTGATCAGGGGAGTGCAGTATACTTCAGATTATTATAGTTTCATACCTTGACAGTTTCAGCTGCACTCACACACACCTTCAATTGTCACATGATGTTGCTGTGACATGACTGATCAAATGATTTAAACAGGCTTTGGTGCTGTGGACGTTTGTTCATAGGAATCTAAAGCGTAATCAATACAGAAGACCTAATCAGACTATTAAATTGCAGTGTTGGTGCCTATGCAGCAGCAACTCAAACAATTGCCCTGTGTGAGTCTGAACCCTTATAGACCACCATGGATTGTTACATCACACCAAAGGAACATTAGCACTGCCTTGTTACAATATAGGTAGGTAATGTGCCAGAAGACTTAACATACATCATGATTTTCTTATCACAATTTAGATTTTTAATATATATATTTTTTTAATTACAGTTCATGTGAGATCCAATTGGTTTAAACCTAAAATGACCCTCTCTGATCTGAATCTTCACTAAAGCTTAGCTCCTGCATCCAAACATTAGTCAGTGCTAGCACACAAGGCATGGCCTGCTCATATACTGAAAGTGAGAAAAATATGTATGTGTCCTCTATATGCAAATTAAGCCATTGACATCCCAGGTTCAGTTGTGATAGTACCTTAAACTTAATTTATAACCTGATTGCCTTAGAAATCTCTGTATTCTCAGCTCTGACATGTTTCCTGTTCATATCACTGGTGGTCATTTTCCCTCATTACAGATGCCACCCAGGCCGCTGTCTGCATATCATCTATTATTTCCCCAACCAAATTCCCTTCCTCCTGCATGAGCATACTGGAAAACAAACAGGCACTCATTAGCATGTGTGACCCGTTGGTGGTAAACAGGCTTATTTCCACATGAGTGCAATGTAAGAATGGATTGCACCAGGACAGTCGATGTAGGTGGGCTTTGCCGGCTGCCTTCATGGGGACTTTAGGGACTTAACAAATGCAAGTGGACATGCACAACATTTTCTGGCACAGGCGGGTCATGTTGATACAGCTAGCACTTGTTAGTGGGTGACTCAGTGTACTTGGTCTCCTGGGTGGCCTCAGATATTCATTTTTAATATGCATTTTCCTTTTACTGCTAATTGGTAGATTGTGACGAATGTGGAAGCTTTCTGCCAGAGCTGAGGTAATGTGTTGAGTTCAAAAAAGGCTTCTGTGCTCAGTTCTGTGAAGTGATGAAAGCAGTCTGTAATTACAGGCATAATCAAAACTGTCAGGGGACTATTCTGTTGAGGTTTTGTTTACTGTCTGCTTCCGTTACTGCATCACCAGTAACTGGCTCACATCATTCACTGTCTGGCCCTGGGACGTGAGCACATCTTCTATTGTAGGCTGATATTTGCCATTTTATTATAATTTAACAATAAGTCATGTCTGGAGGCAATAATATATAGTTACAGCCTACCGTAAGGTCACATGTTTATATAGGCCTATTTACAAAAATGTAATGAATAACACTAGGCTACTCGAAAACAGTAATTGCAGACCCACAAGATTTCTGTATCTGCTATTCTGCTTATTCATTTTCCCTCAAGATGGCAGCAAGTGCCTTTTGGAATGTGGGTCTGACTCCACAGGGTTAGACCTCCAGAGTTGTTTTTTTCTTTTAAAATTAAATATTAGGTCTATATGAATATAAACTGGTTTATATAATTGTGCTTACTATGTGCAACTGAAACGCAGTAATCAGCATCATCCTAAATTCAAATGGCTTTTTTTATTCCGTAAACAAAAAGAAAACTGGAGCGAATGCTACATTTAGGGCCGTTCATGGACAAGCGCTATGGACTGTGTATTTAGATCCACCAAGGTAATAATGCGTTTTATATATACTCTCTCTTTTCAAAGCAACAAAACAACCCTGATCCTGAATCAGCATCCTGGATTTCCCTAACACCAAGTCGTAAACGGAGTCGCCACTGAAGCGACGCCAAGCGCAGCGTGTGATGTCTCACTCTGCCCACTTCTGTAACGTTAAGCTACGACTCGGACCTTGCGAGTTATACGCAATTTGTCCCCCCATCATTCTTTAATATCCCTAGTATTATTTTATCTCAAACTCAATAATAAATAACTCCACCAACAGCGTGAAAAAACAGCATGAGAATGACACCCACTTTTAGATTGGCTGTAGCAGAGAGGATCTCCGCGTACGCCGCCGTGTTTACAGCGAACACGACAGACTGCAGACTGACCGAGGGGACTGTGCGTGTACCTGAGCTGTTCATCTGTCTAACAACCAGATCTACTCGACTACTTATCCACGGAGCACATTTGCTATCGTACGGAGATGGTATAAGATGAAGCGATGCTTTCTAATGTATTAACCATCGCGGTTATGAAGGTGAATTACAGCAGTCACTACAACAGCGCGGTGTGCTTGTGCAGGATGAGCGGCTGAGGAGGAGGAGGACAAGGAGGCTGCGGTTTCAAACTGTTCATCCCGAATATTTTTGAACAAACCATAGCAATTCTCTGACAAAGAAACGGACTACGTCTTTAGTATGGTACTGTACGCTCCGAATAGCGTCTTAGATCACATTTTGCTGGACACGAGCAGTTTTCTGCTTCACGAGAATCCTCCAAGAACGGCTCATTGAACGCTTTTTCCTCCAGAAATGGACTCTGAAGATGCGGATTACAGAGGAATCTCCGCCGCTAATTTAGTCTCATAGATTTGACCACAGACATCAGCGTGGTTCCTCTTTTGATGGGAATAAACGAACAATGAATGCATATGACTAAGAAAGCGGATTAAATCAGTGATTTTTGGAGCGCCACTGGACTCCCATCACAAAACGTGAACGAGCTATCCCGCTAGCCTGTTTGTGGTAGCTATTAGCTCTATTAGCCGGCTAACAGCTAAATGGTGCTGCTTGGAGATTAAAAAGCTTGCGAGTGAGTGGGGGTTGGATCCATCCCCATTTGGTCCGCTCAGTACATTTGTTTGATATATTTTGCAGGCTTTATGTCACCAGGAATGAAGTCTCGGGTGGAAAGGAGCCGCTTGACCTTGTTTTGGGGTCTGATGCTGGGTCTGTCGTCCTGCCTCTGGCCCGCCACCGCAGAGAGTAAGTCAGTCATGCTGCTCCACACTACTACTCCTCACGGGAACACATGGGAAATACGGGCAAACAATCAGAGCCACGCCACACACTCCCACTAATTTGCTCTGACTAAATATGCACTGGTACTTGGTTTAAAACCCAGTTATTGTTCTGATTTAATTACAGATTTCAACATATAATTTTTAATAGAGAAAAACGTGTAATCCTAGGGAAAGGCTCAGTAATTTGTGTATTATGCATTTTATTCTTTTTAAATGTTCTATTGTTTTGTAATTCTTTTTTTTTTTGTTAGTACATTTTTTACGTATAGACTAGAACACTTGTGAAAATAAGTAAATTGTAGTATTGCACACTGTATCTTTCCTTATAATCATTTAATAAGGTAGGGCCTATATTATCTCTTATATCTTGTGGTATGATCCTATTAATTTTATTCTTAATTTACTATTTTAAAATTACAATTTGAAGTTCATATGGCCTTCTCGATTGTCCCCATTCATTAGGATATGTTGGAGAGTAAGGGGGGGTTTGAACCAGGGTCTGGGTATTAAAATAGAACAGCCAGAAGTACATTTGCAAGCAAAACAGACCAAGTTCTGTTGATTGGAAAGAGTGAGGAGCTTGTGAACTGAATGTTATGGGGTTTACTGTTCGCCCTAGTGGTTACACGTAAAACCTGCGCGCAGCAGCAGAGAGGTTCACCCTGGGAAGCCCTGCATTTATTCTAACTCTGGTGTGGAGCTGTCTAAAGCTTCCTTGTGTGGCTCAGCCCTGAGCATTCCTGCTGGTTTACTCTGTCATTTGGGACAAGAAGGCAGCAGCAAGTATGGATTCAACCAGGCTGCTCCAGAAACATGTACTAAACAAGTCAAGCAACCAATTTCTTAATTTTTAGTTAAAGGGTAGAAGCTTTCCCACCTTGTTCTCTCAGGTGGTATGAAAGTATGAAGTATGAAAAGGGTTCTCCCTCAAGCAAGTTGTAGGGATGTTCCAGTATCATATTTGTGTGAAGAAACATCACAATTTAAAGATTATTCACAATTAATGACACCATGACCAAACAACAACAGTGACATGCTTGTTTCCCTTTCAGTCAGAGTCTAATAGATTACCATTCCTCTGTATTATGCGACCAGCTTTATGAAATCAAACTTCATGTACGTAATAATTAAGTATAATATGACATAAAAAGACTGACAAAAAACAATTCTCAAGATTCCTCTATTTTATTTACAGTTATATTGTAAGCTCTATGATCACAATACTCAATTTACTTGAATAATCTTGACATTCCTAGTGAGTAGTAAACAGACTTCAGTCTAGTGGAGTAAGATGAAGCTCAAACTCAAGTATTTCCGCTGATCAGCTGTGGACAGTGCGGTTGTTGCTGCCAGGTGAGAAAAGGTTATCACAAGTATATAATGTGATCTGGAGCTTCATCAAAGCTACAGAGATAGGCTTGTGTACTCAGCTGTTTCAAATGTATCAATGTGGAGAAAGCGGAGGGGGTTATTGGGCTGTTGCCATCTGCTCTGCAAAAGATATAAATAATTTTACTTAAAAAATGTATATTATTTATTTATCTTATTATTACTGTGGTTAGCTTCCATGAAATGCTGGCTTTTCTGTGAGGCCAATGGGGGTGAAGCGTTCACTCAGTGGTGATGTAACACTACAGAGCAGTGTGTCTCTTTACAAGCCTTGCTGTTAGAATTGTATTAACAGGTATTCAGCACACCATAGGCTGCTGACAGTGTGCACTGACAAGTAGATTACAGAGAAAGACATAACCATCATACCTGCACTTTCTGTATTAAATCACTGAAGCACTTAACTGTTTCACCAAAGGAGTGCCGCAGTTAAATGTCTTTTCAATTTAGTTCAGATTACTTCATTTTAAACTTTTATTGTTTCTTTTTTCTTGCAGTAGTAGTTTATCATAAGAAACCACATCAGTGTTCATCCAGATGATTTCTTTATACAAATAAGTATTATTTAGAGTGCCAATCAGTATTTGATAAGATATAAGCATTACCTTGGAAGAAGAGCCCTGTTATGGATAATCAAATTTACCATACTTGACTCAAGTTCAAGTTTATTGTCATGCACCTCAACTTCTTAAAAGATGACATTTTACCCCTGTTAAGTACAACACCATCCCCTGCATTTAAGTCTAAAGAGAAAGCATCTGTGTCCCCATTTCTGTGTTCATAGTTAAAGTTTATAGGGCAGGATTAGAGCTATAGTGGTGGGACAACCTGCTAGCCGACTGGTGTGAGTTTTCCATGAGTCACTACCCTGTACCTTTTGAAGTCTAAATCCTCCTAACAGTCATGTGTGATAATGGCCTCCATGTTTCTGTGGGCGCTCTTGAGACTTTTAGCTAAGTATTGTTTGGAGCCAGACACAGGTGGGAGGAAATGTAGAAATGCAAACATTTCACCTATCACACCCGCCATCGTGCTTTTTCAACACAATTTGATGCGGGCTCTGATTGGTCAGGTGTCTCATGCCTGTATTCAAAATGACACCTGAAACCTCGTCATGTTTTTCCTTGCCTAGTTATGTAGTTACTTTGGCAATGTATGGACATGTTTTAGTTCTTTCTGAAAGAACCACTTCTACTACTTTGACTTTGTGAATAAGCCAATAAAAGGTGACAACAAAGAAACACGCTATGTGGAGACAAAATGAACAGAAAAGCCACATTAACCCCACACCAAATCATGTTATTGACCTTGAATAGATTCTGACTCTAGTGTGCACCTTGTCACATTCTTTTGTGTTGGCATTGAAAATGAGAATGAAAGAGCAAACATTTTCTGCTGTGTTATATCAACAATGTCATAGGTCAAAAATGTAACTGTAAATATTTTCTAAATGTTTGAGATTGAAGTCTGCTTGTCTTTTATTCATTCATGTCATTGCGCCTACACAATTTTTGAACTCTATAGAACAAAGTTTTGATTGAAAAGATTTACAGAAAAAAAAATAAGTTTGTTTTTTGTCTCTTTTGCAGTATGTGGCCCAAGCATTGACATTGGAAATGATATCAGTGAATTCAGTCGTCTTGAAAATTGTACCGTTGTGGAGGGATACCTGCAGATTCTTCTAATAGGAGACAAAAGTAACAGCACAAACCAGGAAGTCTTCCACACACTTAGTTTCCCCAAGCTCACCATGATCACAGACTACCTGCTCCTTTTCCGTGTGTCTGGCCTGGACAGCCTCAGCACCCTCTTCCCTAACCTCTCTGTCATCCGCGGCCGCACTCTCTTCTACAATTATGCCCTGGTCATCTTTGAAATGACCACTCTGAAGGATATCGGCCTCTTCAACTTGAGAAACATCACACGTGGAGCCATCCGGATTGAGAAGAACCCTGAGCTCTGTTACCTGGACTCTATCGACTGGTCCCTCATCATGGATGCAGAGTTCAACAATTATATTGCAGGAAACAAACAGGCGAAGGAATGCAGTGATATTTGTCCTGGCATCATGGAAAACCAACCTCAGTGCAAAAAGACCATCTTCAATGACAACTACAACTACCGCTGCTGGAATTCAAATCACTGCCAGAAAGGTAAGTGTGCCCAAATGCGATAGCTCATCAAAGATTTGAATTGCAAATACAGAGCAAAGCCTCCGGCGTATTGTCTGGATGTGCTTGCTTATTGTTCTGTCCCTTTGTGACAGGGAAAGGGGGTTAGAACGTAGCTTTTATACCTTAAAAAATAAAATAAAATACTTGTGTCACCGCTTAGGTAATATTGGAGTTTTTAAATCCAACAGGTACATAAGATATTACAACGTTTAGGGAATGGGTTGGGCATATTTTTCTTATGTGTTGATAATTAACTTAATTTGAAAGAAATCGTTAAACAGAAAATGATCAAATCTTGATTATTTTGTCATTGGCACTATAATAATTTTGTGACTCAGTTTCCTACCTTTCCAAGGTATATTTGGAAATATAATAAATAATATTACTGAAAATGTTGGACTTTTTCAAATTATTTTTTGACAATTTCTACCCTTACAGAGGTCAACTGGGTAAAAAAATGCATATTAACATAAACAAAACTAAACTATAGAATACTGACCATTCTACTTAGGAGATGCAAGATTGTCTAGTGCAGCCTGTTGTTTTGTAGTAAAGCCTCCAGTATAGCGCCTAGGTTTTTGTTGTATTGTTTTCACCTGCTTAATTAGGTCCTTTACTCTTTATGTCACTTAATTAAAGCTGAGCGAGATGAGATGCTGGCCTGTTTACTACTATGCTGTTTGGGATGTCTTGTGTTGGGGATGTGAATTTTAGATCATGTCTTTTGGCTGACTGCTTGTGCACTGTGCAAGTCTGGCTGAATGGTTTCCCTGGTGACTGGCGCCTTGCTGCAGATTCAGCATGTTGATGTTTTTAGTCTTGTGACACGGAGCAGTCGCAGCACACGCAAAGCTCTGCGCTGCATGAAAGATGTTCACACAGACACACACACTAGAAGACATGCTAATCATAGACAGCAGTATAGCCTTGCAGTAACAGTAAACAAGAGACATTACAGAGATGTAAATATGTCTGGCATTGGTATACAGTGTCCTTCTCTTCCAGTAAGATGGTTGCTTGTAGTAAAAATAATAGAGTGAGTGGAGAAGTGAATAATCCCCATGGACACAGGTGGAAAGGGTGGTGTAGCAATTACCAGTCTTATCAGTAATGAAAACGCAGTTCAAAATAAAGTCACTAATAAAGTCTGACATTTAAGCTGTGCAGAACATTGCCTTGTTGGTTCCCCATAAATGTAACACTTGTGGTCATGTTATTACAACCCTAGAAGATCTTAGAGAAATTCATATCTACATATTTAACCTTACTACTAGCAATAACTAGATGTTTTTACATTCCATTACAAATGCTAAATGCTAAAATGTGCTTGCAAATGTCTTGGTTGAGGTTCAAGTATTGCAAACATTTAAACTTATGGTAAAATGAACCTCAAAAGAAATATATCTTCATATTCTTGTTTGAAAAATTGCTCTGCCAGTTAATTTTATTTGTAACCAGCTCTGTTAGTTTTAAATTCTATTTACAACTGCACTGGGCTTCTCAAAAATGCTGATTATGGCTATAATTTTGCATATTGAAAAGAGCTTATGTTTTGGTTTTGGTAATCTGATAGATAACATATCACCCACCTCAACACAAAGCAAGTGTTTTGTTCTGTAAAATAGACCAGTTTTCAAAACACTCAGTGCAGTCAGCTTTACAATAATCTTCTATACCACTATCAAGTAGCTACTTCTAATTAACTTGTTTATTGAGTGAAAACTCTGTCATCAGTCAGCACAAGTTCATATGAAACTTTTACAGGTCAGACATTACGAAGCTGCAACAACCCTCCCAAGCCTTTCATAAATGTTTGGCTCTCACAGTATCAAATGACATGCATAACTACCTCTATGCCTGCCAATTCCACTCTTGAGTTGGCTATGGTATATTTTCTGAAGCACAGAGGTCCTTTAAAACTAGGAATAGATTTCAAAATTATTTTTAAACAAGCAACTTTAAAAGCTTTTGCATGTACTACTTTTACCACTGCTCTGACAGGTGCAACTACAGCAAAAACGAGGCCGAGTTGTACTATAACCCATAATGGCTTGCTAGTGCACAAAGAAAATACAACTTTTCAGTAGCTTATTTCAAACAGTTTTTTTTGTATCAACAACATTATCACCCATATTAATGTGCACTATAGACTCTCTCAATCAGTTTGCTTACATTTGTTATATATAGCATAGCTATACTCTTCTCATAATTCTCTCTTCATGTATTTTTGCTATAATGCCAGAAAACTAAAAATACCAGACATTCAAATCTGAGTCAGTGAAATATAAGCTGTTGGCGAGGTTCTGGGGCAGTGTGTCTGATAGGGGAAATTGGTGATGCTTTGAATCAGAACTGATCTGTTAACAACAGAAGCACTTTTTCACTGCACACACTGCGATTTCTAGGTTTTTCTGTCCTGGAAAACCTGGACATCTGATTGCTGACAGTAGTGTGTTTCAGGAAAATTTCTCTGCAACCAAAAAAAAATATTATTTAAAAAAATTGTTCATATGACTTGAGGTAATTGTATGTTGTTTTTGTGTTAAAATGTGACTGGTGGCACGGAGTTCCATCATCATAATGCTATTAGTCTATTATGGTGAATGACTGACTGCCCTGTATCAAGCTTCAGAAATCTTATCTGGAATCTTTTGTTTACATGTGAGCCTTGCTCACAGGCTTTATGTTGTGTTCCCATTAGAGCCAACCTGTTCTAGGGAGCAAAATGTACATGTCATTCACCAGCATTACACATGGAAATATGCTTGTTTTCACTGAAATGCTTCCTCTGTAACTCCATTCATAAAAATGACTGAATTTTCAGTAAACATGTATTTTTACGTTGCAGGTACTTTCTGTTTACCCCCTTATTTTTCTTTGGAATCAGCAGTAAGTGTTTTGTTTCGTTCATAGCTTCTCGGCTCTTACTGAAGAGCCATGTTTGTGCATGCTGGGAAGCAAACAAACCGTCTCACCCCAGTTCACTCTCCAACTCTCAAACCCACATACGCTCACAAACTCTGCAGCATGGGGCAAGTTTTTTTCCACTGTTTTGTATGGTCTGAGAAGATGAAAGCACATCATTAAGTATAAAGTAGGTCTCTTCTGGGATTTACCAGAAGGGTATTTTGTCTTGCGTGTTGTTCTCCACACAACATATTTAGTCACTGCTGGCTGGATGTTTTTGAAAAGAAACTACCCACCAGACTGTACTAGGTAGACTTGCTTTTTTTTTTTTTCAGGTTGGGAAGCTGTTTTAGTTTGATACATTAATAATTAATTATATGGTAATGTTAGGGTTGAAACAAAATTAGTAATATTGTGATGTGAGTACTATAGTTTCATCCATTGTTGCCCCAAATACTATTACTCTACTTTTTAATTCTACTTGAGTAAAAATATTTATTTTTAATATTTTAGTCTTACTCGATTATACATTTTGAACTACTTTACCCACCTCCACATTCTGGACTGTTATAATCTGTTTCATTACCAACACACAGCAGTTATCAGTTATTATTATTACAGGATATAAAAAACATTTGGACTTGTAGTCAAAACCAATAAGTATTTCTAACATGATTGAACATCAACATGTAGACATTTCACTTGACATCTAATTCACACAGTCTGACAAGTATGACAGTGATTAGGATTTTGGATTGCGGGACTCCCTTCTCCTGCCCATGTCTGTCTAATCTCAACTATAATTAGCTGCATACTACTATGTACTGTACAGTCATGCCAGGAGGACTTGCTAGGTGGACAATCAGGAGCTTAATGTGGCACATTTTGAACAGGTGATTAGCAAAGATGAAATGCTCTTATTCCACTGGCACAGCGCTGTCCAACACTATTTGAGAAAGCAGTTTAGACGTTAGTAAGGGCATTTCTTTCTCACTTGATCTGAAAGTAGAAAGCCATTATCTGAGATCCAAGAAAAGATGACTCTCCATGGCAACGGTGACATAGGCCATGAGGAAAAGAACAGTGTCACACTCACATGTATAAATATGTCAGCTGTACCTGTTTGTACAGAAAAAAAGATGAACAGCAAGTACACTACTGTTTTTTTTTGTAAACTTGATAATTTTTTATGGAATTTTGCAGATTGGCCAAAACTGTCAAAACAATACCATCAGAATGAGACACTACTAGTCATACCCCTTTGCTCTTACCAATGGCCCGGAGGCTGTCACGATGAATAATTACAGGGATGCTTTGCAAACTAGGCCCATCCATGACTACTTTTGGTGAGCTGTTACACCCATCCCTGGAATTCCTGGAAGGGTACATTATGGGTTTGGCTCTATTTAAGTTCCTACTGTAATTATGTGGCCTTTAATTGGGCTCTGTTAACACTGTTAGATTGGGATGGTACTCAAGACCCACTCCTTTCTTGATTTGTATCTAGCCAAGGCTTGGTAGAAAGTCAATAAGTCAACCATTGTAAGCACAATTTATTGGTTTATTGGTTTTACCTTCAAAGATGGACACTTTGTTTTGATCAGCTACCAGCTAATTTAGTTATAATCACTAGATTTCAATACATTATCCATATATTTTGGATATTATTGCCCCCCTATTGTTTTCCCTCCCTGTGTGACACGCACGCACGCGCACACACACATTTGTACAGGCATGGAAAGTGAAGTGCATTACTCAATGCTGTAATGCCCTGTGCATGTTTAGTGAAGAGGTCTAGTGAAACTTCCCACAACTAAAATCTCAATGAACTGACAATTTGACCCACAAAAGTACTAGTCAATTATTTATTTGTTAAAAGGCATAATAAATACACAGTCCATTCCCAAATTTCCATCTGTAACTCATGCCTTCTCTTTTGTGCTGAACTGCATATGAATATTTTACTACCCACATAAAATAATTAGACTAGTTTAAACTTGTATGCTTTGGTCAGCTAAGACAGGATCAACCTATTCATGGGTTTTGGCTTCCAGTTTATAGGTGATACCTTTGTTCAATCAAAAGACATATTTTTGTTTGAATTGTTAATTGCTCTGTCAGTTGTGCTATATTCCTATCCCTCTGAAACACATGGATTAATTGACTAAACAATGTACATACGGACATGTAATCTATTTGTTTTGGCAAAGCATTTATCCCTGGACCAATGTTGCATTATACTGTATAATTTATTATCCTTCTTTCCATCACTATTTGAATACATGTCCCACAGGAGTCCCCACGAGAATAGCTTGAAGGTGAATGCGAATCTCACATTGTGGCCCTTTCCTCTAACAATCAAATTCCTGGGATTTTTTTTAGCCTTCCCACTCTTAGTAAATACACTAAGCACAAACACTTTGGAATGCAGGCAATTTCTTCTGATGTCTTTATGGGGCAGCACTTAAAAAATGTCAACACACTTAAGAAATCCTTTCAAGTGCCAGAGCCTACTGCAAATAGAAAAAAGAAAATAAACACAAAAAAATTACTTGCTATTGAATTCACCATGTATGAATCAAATGGCAAGATAACATTGTATATTTCAATTGGTTACAAAATACTGTTTACTTGTAAGTAATAAATCAGCCAATAGTTGTATGATGTCAGTTTTAGTTTACCTTGCATTTCTTCATGCACTTCTGTAATACAATCTCCATGATATCATGTCAATAGTTTGTGGGCATGTCGCCGTAGATGTCAGGAAGGTTAATGTGATAACTAGTGGTAAACATCATCAGCCTAGCCTTTTATTGTCTGGAGCCTCTTGGGATCATGGAATTTGATTTGTCTTGTCTTTTCCAGGTCACTCGGCAGTGGAATGCCAGGAATTCTTTTT